>NC_062545.1:95629189-96283689 GCF_016906955.1 Phacochoerus africanus
TCAGTACGAGAGTTTTCTAGTTCCGCATCCATGTTGCTGCAAATGCATTATTTCATTCTTTATGGCTGAGTGCTATTCCATTGTGTATGTATAACCACAGCTTCCTAATCCAATCATCTGTCAATGGACATTTGGGTTGTTTCCGTGTCTTGGTTATTGCTTGTCTAGTCCATGTGCTTGTGTCATATATATAAATAGGTAGTTTCCAGTACCATATAGGGCTTTTTTTAACTGAAATAATTTTGTTACATTTCTAGTTGTACAACAATCATCAACAACCAAATTTACAGCACTTACATGCCAAACCCAAAGCCTATCCCTCCCCCGATACTCTCTCCTTTGGAAACCATAATTTTTTCAAAGTCTGTGAGTCAGTATCTGTTCTGCAAAGAAGTTCATTGTGTTCTTTTTTAGATTCCACATATAAGTTATATCATATAATGTTGGTGTCTCACTGTCTGCTTAACTTCACTTAGCTTGATAATTTCTATGTCCATCCACATTGCTGCAAATATTATTTCAGTCTTTTTATGGCTGAATAATATTCCATTGTGTATATGCATCACCTCTTCTTTATCCAATATTCTGTCAATGAACATTTATGTTGCCTCCATGTCTAGGCTATTATTGTGTATAGTACTGCAGTGAATATTGGAATACATGTATCTTTTTAAGTCATGATTTTCTCTGCATAAAAGCTCAGGATTGGGATTGCTGGATCAAATATTAATTCAATTTTTGTTTTTGAAGGAATCTCTGTCTATTTTCTATAGTTTTGCACAATTTACATTACTACAAAACTGTGTAGTAGGGTTCCCTTTTCTCCAAACCCTCTCCAGCATTTATAGTTGCAGATATCTTGATGATGGCTATTCGGCTGGTGTATGGTGAACCTCATAGGGTTTTGATTTTCATATCTCTAATAAGTTGTGACATTGAACATCTTTTCATGTGTTTTTTGGCCATCTGCAGGTCTTTTTGAATAATTTCCTGTTTAGGTCTTCTGCTGTTTTTTATTATTATTTATTTATTTATTTTATTTTTTGGTATTGAGCTGCAGGATGTGTTTATATATTTTGGAGATTAATCCCTTGTCATTTGCTTAATTTGCAAATATTTTCTCCCATTCTGTGGGTTGTTTTTTTTTTCATTTTGTTTAGGATTTCCTTTGCTGTGCAAAAATATTAAATTGAATTAGGTCCCATTTTTTTATTTTTTTTTTTTGTCATTACTTTAGGAGGTGGATCTGAGAAGATATTCCTGTGGTTTATGCCCAAAAGTGTTTGGCTGCCAGTAAACATATAATTTTGATATTGTTGCTTTGTAGTGTAGTTGAAACCAGGAAGCTTGATACTTCCAACTTTGTTATTTTTCAAGTTCATTTGGGCTATTTGCTGTTTTGTCTTTCATACAAATTTTAAAATCATTTGTTCTAATTCTGTGAAAATGCCACTGGATTATGATAAGGTTGTACTGAACCTATAAATCATCTAGGGTAGTATGGTCACTTTAAAAATATTAATTTTTCCAATCCATGAACACAATATGTATTTTCATTGTTGGTTTTGTCTTTAAATTCTTTCATCTATATCTTGTTTTTCAAGTATAGATCCATACCTCCTAATTTATTTTTTATTTCTAGATATTTTATTCTTTTGATGTAATAATAAGTGAGATTTTTTAAAAAATTCTTTAACTTTTCTGAGACTTCATTATTAGTGTATAGATATACAACAGATTTCAGTAAATTTATACCCTGAAATTTTACCAAATCCATTGATAAATTTTGGAATGGTATCTTAGGATTATCTGTGTAGAGTATCATGTCATCTGCAAAGAGTGAATTTGACTTCCTTTCAAATTGGGATTTGTTCTACTTTATTTTTCTTGCATGTTTCCTGTGTCTAGGACTTCCAATATTTTGCTAAACAGAAGTGGAGAGAGAGGGCATCTTTTGTTTTGTTCCCAATTTTAAGGGAAATGATCTCAAATTTTTACTGGCTGTTGGCTTGTCATATATTGCCTTGTTTTGTTGAGGTATATTTCCTCTCTACCTATTTTCTGGAGAGTTTTTTATCATAAGTGGATGTTGAAGTTTGTCAAAAGATTCATCTGTCTGTTAAGATATTCACATTATTTTATTCCTCAATTTGTGATTGTGGAATATCACATTGATGGGTTTTTGACATTGAACCATAATTGCATCACTGGGATAAATCCTACTTGATCCTTTAATGCATTCATGAATTTGGTTCACAAATATCTTGATGGGGGGGTTTTGCACATAGGTTTACCTATCATACAGGCCTCTGATTTTAATTTTGGAAGCTATTTATTTTATTGTTAGGGTGGTGCTGGCCTTTTAAGATGAGTTAGGATATATTACTACTCTCCTTAATTTTTTTGAATAGTTTAAGAAGGACAAGTGTTTACTCTTTTTTAAATGCTCAGTATAATTCAGCTGTGGAGACATCAGATCCTCAACTTTGGCTTCTTGGAAGTTTATTACAAATTGAGTTTCAGAGAAAGGCAAGATGGCAGAGGAGTAGGGGGCCATGCTTGCCCTCTCCCACAGACACAACAACAACAACAAAAAACACATCTAAAAGTTAAATGACTCACAGAGCAGCGATCAATCACTGGCAGAAGAACCTAAACTCCAATAATGGCAAGCATCTCGTGACATAACTGGGTAAAACAAGAGAAAATAGGGGAGTGAAAGAAGGGGAATTGGAGTTGGACGGGCACTCCAAAAGGGAACTGTGGAGGAAAAAGGGATCCCACACCCTGGAAAGTCACCTATTCCACAGAAGATCCACCAAATCTGGGGGATCTCCAGATGCAGAGAAGAGCACAGCAGTAAGTCTGAGTTCTGAAGAGCAGAGTGAGAACCGAACAGATCATCTGAACTACTGGCACAGTCACCAAAAACAGAGACACTTGGGTGGGTAATGGGCACTGAGACCTCAGCTCCTGAGGTTAGTCCCTGGGAATGGTCTGGGGTGGGTGGTGCGGAGACAACTTGGGGGACCAGGAATCAGTCTGTCCAGTTTTCAGGGCAGAGACTGCCTGGGAGATTAGGAAGCTGAGCATTGCGGGTGCAGGGAGCAATATGCTAAGGGTTGGGGGGTGGAAAGCCACATCAGAGGGAACCTGGGAGAAGAGCTGAATCTTCAGGAGAGACAAGGCATCAGTGTTGGGAGGTGGGAGGAGGAGGGGTGGACTGCCATAGAATACTCCCCCACACAGTGAGCTTACTTGCCTGCCAGCTGTCAGAAAGCTGTGCTTCCCAGTGCATACCACCTCCCCCTACCCTGTGCATGCATGCTGGACCTAAGGCTGCCTGCCATCCCAGAGGGCTGGCCTCACCATTTGCAGGAAACCAACCAATGCAGGGGCATTCCCTGCCCTGGCCTGCCTGTCTTCTGGAGGGGCTACACCCCTGCAGAGCACCACCCAGCACTGCCAGCCCCCAGGAAAAGGCTCGCAGCCCAGAAAATTTAGTAGAGACTCAGCCTGGCCATGCAAAAATTCCTCTATTGTGGTGTGATCCTGCCAATCCCTGCTGACCTGGGGAAGAGCTTCTTCAGTTCTCAGCAGCCCAGCTGACTGCTCCTGCCCTTGGGGGGTGCTTCAAACTCATGGAAGAGCTGACAAACACAGCCAGCCCCCTAGAATTGTCCCATGCCCAGAAACACCAGAGCAAGCTCTGCCCAGCTGCATGAAATCTGCTTGCATCATGGTGCGGACCTGCAAGACCTGCCTGCCCTCAGGAAGTCCTCTTTTGCTTTAGAGAGACCATGTCATCCATGCCCAACCCCAAGAAAACCCACACTGCCTCAAAGAAGGTGATCAACAATGCCAGCCCCCGGGAAACATTCCACAGCAGTGCCAAGGCAAACACTGCCCGGCCACGGGGAGTACACCACCACAAAGAAAAAGAAAACAACAAGCAAGATGAAGAAGCTGGGAAACCACACACAGTTAATCCAACAGGAGAACTCACCTAATGCACTCAACAATGAAACAGACCTCTGCAGTCTGACAGACTTGGAGTTCAAAAGGGAAATAGGGAAAATACTGAAGGAATTAAGAGAAGATATGACCAGTAATGCAGATGCCTCAGAAAGGAACTAGAAAATATAAGGAGGAGCCAAGAAAACTAGGAAATTCCTTTGCAGAGATACATGAGCTACGGGCAGTAAAAACCAGCATGAATAATGCAGAAGAACGAATCAGTGATGTGGAAGATAGAACAATGGAAATCACTCAATCCGGTCAACAGACAGAAAACCGAGTCAAAAAACAGGAAAGCAATATAAGAGACCTATGGGATAATATAAAGCGGGTCAATCTACGCATAATAGGAATTCCAGAAGGAGTAGAAAAAGATAAGGGGATGGAAAATATATTTGAAGAAATTATCGCTGGAAACTTCCCAAATCTAAAGGATACTGAGTTCAGGATACAGGAAGCACAGAGGGCCCCACACAAGTTGAACCCAAATAGACCCACACCAAGACACATTATAATAAAAATGGCAAAATTAATGTTAAGGAGAGGATCCTAAAGGCAGCAAGGGAAAAGCAAAATGTTACCTGTAAGGGGACCCCCATAAGGTTATCAGCTGATTTCTCTACAAAAACTCTACAGGCCAGGAGGGAATGGCTAGAGATATTTAAAGGGCTGAAAGGAAAAAAAAATGTAACCTAGAATACTCCATCCAGCAAGAATATCATTTATAATAGAAGGGGAAATAAAATATTTTTCCAACAAACAAAGACAAAAGAATACAGCAATACAAAACCCAGGCTACAGGAAATATTGAAAGGGCTTCTCTAAACCAAAGGAAAGGATTCATGAACCTTCTCTTCAGGAAAACACAATCAGGGAGCAGTCTCTCAGATAAGCCAGTATGCAGATCTAATCATAACAGGTTTAAAACAAAATAAAATTAATAAGATAAAAGAGTCATCAAAGTCCTAAAATGTGGACAAGGGATGTGAGGAAATAAA
This sequence comes from Phacochoerus africanus, assembly GCF_016906955.1. NCBI lineage: Eukaryota > Metazoa > Chordata > Mammalia > Artiodactyla > Suidae > Phacochoerus > Phacochoerus africanus. The sequence goes on from NC_062545.1 coordinate 95,634,205, forward strand.
TAGACTCTTTTTCTTATTTTTTTAATATTTTTCTTCTTTTTTTCTTTTTTTTGTCTGTTTCACTTCTTAATTTTAGTATAGTGATAACATGTTTGAACCTACAGAACCATCAGGCTAAAACACACAATTATAGGAAGAAGTTAGCATACATAAGAAATGGGGCAACCACAAGCCAAAACCAAACATTGCATTTGAAAAAATGAAAAGAAAAACACTTAAGCAGAAGATAACTGAGACCATCCAACCAAAAAAAGAAAGGAAATGGAGAATCATAGGATCAACTGGAACACGAGGTTCAAAATGGCAATAAATAATAATTGTCACCCTAATTGTCAATGGACTGAATGCCCCAATCAAAAGACACAGAGTGGCTGAGTGGATAAAAAGGCAAAAACCTTCAATCCGCTGCCTACAAGAAACTCACCTTAGCACAAAGGACACATATAGATTGAAAGTGAAAGTGTGGGGAAAAATATTTCACACCAATAGACATGACAGAAAAGCAGGAGTTGCAATACTCATATCAGACAAAATAGACTTTAAAACAAAAGACATAAAGAAAGACAAAGAAGGACACTCTTTAATGATTAAGGGATCCATCCAAGGAGAGGATGTGACTATTGCCAACATATATGCCCCAAATATAGGAGCACCCAGATACATACAACAAATATTAACAGACATAAAGGGAGATATTGATGAGAATACAATCAAAGTAGGAGACCGTAATACCCGCCTCACATCAATGGACAGATCCTCTAGACAGGAAACCCATAAAGCAACAGAGATCCTAAAGGCAACAGGAGAAAAGTTAGACTTAACTGATATCTTTAGGACACTACATCCAAAAACATCAGAATACACATTCTTCTCAAATGCTCATGGAACATTCTCAAGAATCGACCACATATTGGGACACAAAGCTAACCTCAACAAATTTAGGAGCATAGAAATTATCTCGAGTATCTTCTCTGACCACAATGCCATGAAACTATAAATCAACCTTGGGAAAAGAAATGAGAAACCTACTGCATGGAGACTAAACAACATGCAACAAAGAAACCAATGGGTCAATGAGAAAATCAAGAAGGAAATTAAAAAATACCTTGAGACAAACGATAAGGAAGGCACAACCTCTCAACATCTATGGGATGCTGCGAAAGCAGTGCTCAGAGGGAGGTTCAAGGCAAAACAGGCCTTCCTCAAAAGAAGAAAGGTCCCAAATGGACAACTTAACCCTCCACCTAAACGAAGTAGAAAAAGAACAAAAAACACCTAAAGCCAGCAGAAGGAAGGAAATTTTAAAGATCAAAGAGGAAATCAATAAGATAGAGACTCAAAAAACAATCGAGAAAATGAATAGAACCTAGAACCAAGAGCTGGTTCTTTGAAAAGGTAAACAAAATGGACAAACCCCTGGCCAGACTCACTAAGAGGAGGAGAGAAAGAACCAAAGCAAACAAAATTAGAAATGAAAAAGGAGAAATCATAATGGATAATGCAGAAATACAAAAAAAGTGAATACTATGAACAATTATGCAAACAAGTTTGACAGTCTGGAAGAAATGGATAATTTTCTAGAATCTTACTGCCTGCCAAACTGCATCAGGAAGAAACAGACCAACTGAACAAGCCGATCACTGGAAATGAAATTGAAGATGTCATAAAACACTCCCTACAAATAAAAGTCCAGGACCAGATGGCTTCACAGGCGAATTCTACACCAAACATAGAGAGGAACTGGTGCCCACCCTCCTTAAACTCTTTCAAAAGGTTGAAGAAGAAGGAATACTCCCAAAGACATTCTATGATGCCACCATCACCTTCATTCCAAAGCCAGACAGAGATAACACCAAAAAAGAAAACTATCACCCAATCTCTTTGATGAATATAGATGCAAAAATTCTCAGCAACATCTGAGCCAACCAAATCGAAAAACATATCAAAAAGAGTAAATGCCATGATGAGGTGGGGTCCATCCCAGGTTCACAAGGATGGTACAACATACCCAAATCAATCAACGTCATACACCACATTAAAAAGGAAAAGTCAAAAACCAAATGATCACCTCAATAGATGCAGAAAAAGCATTTGACATAGTCCAATATCCATTCAGGATCAAGACTCTCACCAAAGTGGGTACAGAGGGAACATTCCTGAACATAATCAAAGCCATTTATGAAAAACCCACAGGAAATATGAGAAAAAATGAAAGCCTTCTCACTCAAATCTGGAACAAAACAAGGATGCCCTCTGTCACCCCTGCTATTCAACATAGTTTTGGAAGTCCTAGCCACAGCAATTACACAAAGAAGAGAGATGAAAGGCATCCAAACGGGAGGAAAAGAGATAAAACAGCCACTCTATGCAGATGACATGATACTATACATAGAAAACCCTAAGGACTCAGTGGAAAAGCTACTTGAACTGAATAACAAATTCAGCAAAGTATCAGGGTATAAGATTAACATACAGAAATCAGTCACATTTCTGTATATCAACAATGAAATATTAGAAAAGGAATACAAAAATACAACACCTTTTAACATTGCACCCCAAAAAATCAAGTACCTCGGAATACACCTTACCAAGGATGTAAAGGACTTATATGTTGAGAACTATAAAACTTTAATCAAAGAAATCAAAGAAGATGTAAAGAAATGGAAAGATATTCCACGTTCATGCACTGGAAAAATTCATATTGTAAAAATGGCCATACTACCCAAAGCAATCTACAGATTCAATGCAATCCCTATCAAATTACCCATGACATTCTTCACAGAACTAGAACAAACAAGCCAAACATTTATATGGAACCACAAAATACTCAGAATCGCCAAAGAAATCCTGAGAAAGTAAAACCAAGCAGGAGGCATCACTCTCCCAGACTTCAAGAAATACTACAAAGCCACAGTCATCAAAACAGTGTGGTACTGGTATCAAAACAGACAGGCAAACCAATGGAACAGAATAGAGAACCCGGAAATAAACCCTGACACCCATGGTCAATTAATCTTTGACAAGGGAGGCAAGAACATCAAATGGGAAAAAGAAAGTCTATTCAGCAAGCATTGCTGGGAAACCTGCACAGCTGCAAGCAAAGCAATGAAATGAGCACACACCCTCACACCATGTACCAAAATAAACTCAAAATGGCTGAAAGACCTAAATATAAGACAAGACACCATCAAACTCCCAGAAGAGAACACAGGCAAAACACTCTCTGACATCAACATCATGAACATTTTCTCAGGCCAGTATCCCAAGGTAACAGGAATAAGAGCAACAATAAACCAATGGGATCTAATCAAACTGACAAGCTTTTGCATGGCAACGGAAACCAAAAAGAAACCAAAAAGACAACTTACGGAATGGGAGAAAATCATTTCAAGTGATGTAGTGGACAAGGGCTAAATCTCTAGAATATACAAGCAACTTAGGCAACTCAACAGCAAATAGGCCAATCACCTAATGGAAAAGTGGGCAAAAGACCTGAATACACATTTCTCCAAAGAAGATATACAGATGGCCAACAAACACATGAAGAAATGCTCAACATCGCTGAATATAAGAGAAATGCAAATCAAAACTACCATGAGGTACCACCTCACACCCGTCCGAAGGGCCATCATTATTAAGTCCACAAATAGCAAGTGCTGGAAGGGGTGTGGAGAAAAGACAACCCTCCTGCACTGCTGGTGGGAATGTAAACTGGTACAGCCACTATGGAGATCAGTTTGGAGATGCCTTAGAAATCTATACATGGAACTTCCACACGACCTGCAGTCCCACTCTTGGGTCTATATCCAGACAAAAGTTTCCTTAAAAAGTCACATGCACCTGCATGTTCATTGAAGCACTATTCACAATAGCCAGGACATGGAAACAACCCAAATGTCCACTGACAGATGATTTCATTCAGAAGATGTGGTATACATACACAATGGAATACCACTCAGCCATCAAAAAGAATGACATAATACCTTCTACAGTAACATGGATGGAACTAGAGACTCTCATACTGAGTGAAATGAGTCAGGAAGACAAAGACAATTAGCATATGATATCACCTAATACTGGAATCTAATATACGCACAAATAGACATCTCCACAGAAAAGAAAATCATGGACTTGGAGAATAGACTTTTGGCTGCCCTGGGGAGAGGGAGGGAGTCAGTAGGATTGGGAGCTTGGGGTTATCAGATGCAAACTATTGCTCTTAGAATGGATTCTCAAGGAGATCCTGCTGTGTAGCATTGAGAACTATGTCTAGATACATACATCGCAACAGAACAATGGGAGGAAAAAAATATGTGTACATGTATGTGTAATTTGGTCCCCATGCTATACAGTGGGGAAAAAAAAGCCCAGGTGGCAGTGGTATTTCCAATAGCTCTGAAATACTACCCCAAATATGTATGGTGAAAGAAAGAGAGTGTATGTGATAAAAGTGAAGGTGTGGTGCATGCAGCCATGTACACATGGTTGCTACTAGTCATGGGAGGCAGTCCTCACCAAGAAGGATTTTAGTATTTTTCTAGATATGAGGAGATGCAAGAATTGGGCACATGAATTTTTAGTAGGAAAACCTTCTGAATCCCTATTCTTCCAGTTTTCTCAGAGCAGAGAGTCTCACTCCTGATTGCCACTATGAGCTCCCCTCAGGTGGTTCTGTGGGTTGGTAGCTTCTGTGGCTTGTTAACTTGAGTTTGGCACTTGCCATCTTCCTCTACATGGACTAAATCATCAGCCACATAAAGTGATGGGAGGGAAGCTGGTTCAAAGACACCAGGGAATACCTTCTCAGCAGAGATGCTGGGGGGAACTCAGATGAAAGATACCAGGGACTATACCCCATCAGTGGAGACACTGGGGGGCTCTGTTGAAAGATGTTGTGGTTTGGTCAGCTGAAAGAGGGTAAGTGGTCTGGTAAGACCCTGATTGGACAATTTTCCTCAATTTGATTGCCTTGATAGAATTTGTTGAGATTACAGTGAAAGTATTACATGAGTGTCTTTTTAAAACTTATTCCAACTTTTATTTTAAACTACTGAATTTTATTTGTGATATCTGACTCTTGACTAAGCTTAGACAATGAATTTATGAGCTCTCTGGTGGCATCTCTCTATGTGTTTGTACATGCCTTATAAATGTCTTAAATTTTGAATTGTAGTATAAAAAATAATTTGTGAATCAACTCTACTTAATTGGCTTAAAGGAAATTAAGTGTTCATATAAATTTTCAAAAATACAGAAGGTAACTGGCCGGAATTAATTTCAGATTCATTTTGAACTGGGAAATATTCAGTTTTAAATTAATGTCTATGTTGAAGTTAAAGTTTTTTGACATAATTAATATAGATATGTCTTCAGAACCATCAATATTAAGTATAACACCTTTATTGTACCTCGGTTTAATAGAAATAAAATCTTATTACATCTAAAATTGTTAGCAAGAACAATACCTTGGTATGATGAGATTTTTGTAAGTAAATTAAATTCAAGTGAAATAAAAGCCTTTGGATGAATCATTAGAAGTAATTATATATTAAAAATGTCTACTTAAAGTTGATTTTTCCAGATATTGGTAATGTAAAATTTAGAGTTTTGTTAAATTATTAAATGATAGAATTTTTTTTTAAATAGCCAGGTCATTACCAAATTAAAAAAAAAATTTGACACATCAATTACTAAACAGGCATTAAGAACTGCTAATATGGAGTTCCCATCATGTCTCAGTGGGAATTAACCTGACAAAGATTCTTGAGGATGCAGGTTCCATCCCTGGCCTCCCTCAGTGGGTTAAGGATCTGGCTTTGCTCTGAGCCATGGTGTAGGTTGCAGATGTAGCTCACATCTGGTGTTTCTGTGGCTGTGGTGTAAGCCAGTGGCTACAGCTCTGATTCAACCCCTCACCTGGGAACCCCCATATGCCATGGGTATGGCCCTAAAAAAAAATACAAAAAAACTGAAAAAAACTACTAATATGTTTGGTGTCACCCTAAGATGTTCCCTACAAAAAAAAAAAAAACATGTTTTTTAAAGAAATTATTGACATTTATGGATGCAGAAATTAATGGAAGGCTTGTGGAAAGTGGACCCTGAGAAAAGATTTTGGTGCATGGTCAAAAATAACTTAATTTTAAAATAAATCTAATTGAGGAAACTACTTTTAAAAGTAAGCTAGTGCACAGGCAGGAGCCCCTACAGCCTAGAAAAGCTGCAACAAGCCTGGCCAAGTCGGGAAAAGATCTCAGACAGTTTTTCTAAGTTAGACTGCCCCGGGGAGGAGCCACTTCAGTTTCCAACGGCCCTGCCACCCCCCTAGCCCGCAGGGGGTGCATAGTGGATCAGTTGTATAGGACTGCCAGCTCCAGGCAGGACCCCCCCTACAGCCAAGAAGCTGCAACAAGCCTGGCCAAGCCGGGAAAAGATCTCAGATGGTCTTTCTGATTCGGGCTGAACTGGGGAGGAGCCTCTTGGGGTTCCAGCGGCCCTGCTAGCCATCCCAGGCTCAGAGGGGTGCCCCACTCCTGACGGAATAGCTTGCTTCAGCACCACCAGCCCCCTAGAGGAGCCCCTGCAGCCCAGAATAGCTGAAACAAAGCTTGGCCAGAGTGTGAAAATATCCACCTACATTCTCAGGTGCATCCTTCTGAGTTGGGCTGCCCTAGGGAAGAGCCTCTTAGGTTCTCAGTGACCCAGATAGATGCTACAGCCCCCAGGGGGTGCTGCACTCCTGAGGAACAGCTGCCCAACACTGCCAAGCCCCTGCAAGAACCCCACAGCCCAAAAACACCAGAGCAAGCTCTGCCTGACCAAGCGAAATCTGCTATCATCGTGGTGTGGACCTCCCAGTCCTATCTGCCCTCAGGAAGCCCTCCTTTGCTTCAAAGAAACACTGTTAGCCCCACCGACACTCCAGAAAAGCCACACTGCCTCAAAAAAGATTGACCAACAACGCCAGCCCTCAGGAAATATTCCACGGCAGTGACAAGGCAAACACTGCCCGATAACAGAGAGTACAACTCCCTCAGGAGAAAGAAAACAACAAGCAAGATGAAGAGCTGAGAAACCACCCCCAGTCAAACCAACAGGACAACTCACCTAAAACAGTCAACAATGAAACCGATCTCTGCAGTCTGACAGACCTGGAGTTCAAAAGAGAAAGAGTGAAAATACTGAAGGAATTAAGAGAAGATATGACCAGTAATGCAGATGCCCTCAGAAAGGAACTAGAAAATATAAGGAGGAGCCAAGAAAACTAGAACATTCATTTGCAGAGATGCAAAATGAACTATGGGCAGTAAAAACCAGCATGAATAATGCAGAAGAACGAATCTGTGATTTGGAAGATAGAATAATGGAAATCACTCAATCTGGTCAACAGACAGAAAACCGAGTCAAAAAACAGGAAAGCAATATAAGAGACCTATGGGGTAATATAAAGCGGGCCAATCTACGCATAATAGGAATTCCAGAAGGAGTAGAAAAGATAAGGGGATGGAAAATATATTTGAGGAAATTATCGCTGGAAACTTCCCAAATCCAAAGGATACTGAGTTCAAGGTACAGGAAGCACAGAGGGCCCCAAACAAACTGAACCCAAATAGACCCACACCAAGACACATCCTAATAAAAATGGCAAAAGTTAGGGATAAAGAGAGGATCTTAAAGGCAGCAAGAGAAAAGCAGAATGTTACCTACAAGGGAACCCCCATAAGATTATCAGCTGATTTCTCCACAGAAACACTACAGGCCAGGAGGGAATGGCAAGAGATATTTAAAGTGCTCAAAGGAAAAAATATGCAACCTAGAATACTCTATCCAGCAAGAATATCATTTAAAATAGAAGGGGAAATAAAAATTTTTTCCAACAAACAAACACTTAAAGAATACAGCAACACAAAACCCAGGTTAAAGGAAATATTGAAAGGGCTTCTCTAAACCAAAACGAAAGGAAGGAAAGGGAAGAAAAAAGAAAAGGAAAAAAAAAAAAAACAAGAAGAAGAAGAGGAAGAACTAGGACTGAGGAAACCGCAATCAGAGAGCAGTCACTCGAAGAAGCCAGCATACAGATTTAATCATGAACAGGCCTCAAACAAAATAAAATTAAAAAGAAAAAAATAAAAAAGAGTCATCAAAACCATACAATGTGGGCAAGGGATGTTAGGAAGTAAACACCCTTTTTGTTTGTTTGTATGTTTCTCATCTTAATTTTAATATAGTAATGAAGTGTTTCAACTTACAGGACCATCAGGCTAAAACACACAATTATGGGAAGGGGTTAGCATACTTAAAAAACAGGGCAACCACAAGCCAAAACCAAATATTGCATTCGCAAAAAATGAAAAAAAAAATAATACACTCAAGCAGATAATAACAGGACACCATCCAAGCAAAAAAAAAAAAAAAGAAAGAAAGGAAGAATGGAGAACCATAGCATCAACTGGAACACGAGGTTCAAAATGGCAATAAATAATCACCTATCAATTATCACCTTAAATGTCAATGGACTGAATGCCCCAATCAAAAGACACACAGTGGCTGAGTGGATAAAAAGGCAAAAACCTTCTATCCGCTGCCTACAAGAAACTCACCTTAGGACAAAGGATACATATAGATTGAAAGTGAAAGTGTGGGGAAAAATATTTCACACCAATAGACATGACAGAAAAGCAGGAGTCGCAACGCTCATATCAGACAAAATAGACTTTAAAACAAAAGACATAAAGAAAGACAAAGAAGGACACTCTTTAATGATTAAGGGATCCATCCAAGGAGAGGATGTGACTATCGTCAACATATATGCCCCAAATATAGGAGCACCCAGATACATACATCAAATATTAACAGACATAAAGGGAGATATTGATGAGAATACAATCATAGTAGGAGACCTTAATACCCGCCTCACATCAATGGACAGATCCTCTAGACAGGAAACCCATAAAGCAACAGAGATCCTAAAGGCAACAGGAGAAAAGTTAGACTTAACTGATATCTTCAGGACACTACATCCAAAAACATCAGAATACACATTCTTCTCAAATGCTCATGGAACATTCTCAAGAATCGACCACATATTGGGACACAAAGCTAACCTCAACAAATTTAGGAGCATAGAGATTATCTCGAGTATCTTCTCTGACCACAATGCCATGAAATTAGAAACCAACCATGGGAAAAGAAATGAGAAAAAACCTACTGCATGGAGACTAAACAACATGCTACTAAAAAACCAATGGGTCAATGAGGAAATCAAGAAGGAAATTAAAAACTACCTTGAAACAAATGATAATGAAGACACAACCTCTCAACATCTATGGGATGCTGCGAAAGCAGTGCTCAGAGGGAAATTCATAGCAATACAGGCCTTTCTCAAAAAAGAAGAAAGGTCCCAAATGGACAACTTAACCCTCCACCTAAACGAAGTAGAAAAACAAGAACAAAGAAGCCCTAAAGTCAGCAGAAGGAAGGAAATTATAAAGATCAAAGAAGAAATCAGTAAAATAGAGACTCAAAAAACAATCGAGAAAATGAATAGAACCAAGAGCTGGTTCTTTGAAAAGGTAAACAAAATGGACAAACCCCTGGCCAGACTCACCAAAAAGAGGAGAGAAAGAACCCAAATAACCAAAATTAGAAATGAAAAAGGAGAAATCAGAACGGATACAGCAGAAATACAAAAAACCACAAGAGAATACGATGAACAACTATACGGCAACAAGTTTGAACAGTCTGGAAGAAATGGACAATTTTCTAGAATCTTATAGCCTGCCAAAACTGCATCAAGAAGAAACAGACCAACTGAACAGACCGATCACTAGAAATGAAATGGAAGAGGTCCCAAAATCACTCCCTACAAATAAAAGTCCAGGACCAGATGGCTTCACAGGTGAATTCCACCAAACATAGAGAGAGGAACTGGTGCCCATCCTCCTTAAACTCTTTCATAAAAGGTTGAAGAAGAAGGAATACTCCCAAAGACATTCTATGATGCCACCATCACCCTCAATCCAAAACCTGACAGAGATACCACCAAAAAAGAAAACTATCGCCCAATATCATTGATGAATATAGACGCAAAAATTCTCAACAAAATCTTAGCCAACCGAATCCAGCAACGTATCAAAAAAATCATACACCATGACCAGGTTGGGTTCATCCCAGGTTCACAAGGATGGTTCAACATATGCAAATCAATCAGCATCATACACCACATTAACAAAAGAAAAGTCAAAAATCATACGATCATCTCAATAGACGCAGAAAAAGCATTTGACAAAGTCCAACATCCATTCATGATCAAGACCCTCGCCAAAGTGGGTATAGAGGGAACATTCCTGAACATCGTCAAAGCCATTTAGGATAAACCCACAGCAAATATAATCCTCAATGGGGAAACACTGAAAGCCGTCTCACTCCAATCTGGAACAAGACAAGGATGGCCCCTCTCACCACTGCTCTTCAACATAGTTTTGGAAGTCCTAGCCACAGCAATTAGACACACAAAAGAAATAAAAGGCATCCATACAGGAAGAGAAGAGATACAACTGTCACTATATGCAGATGACATGATACTATACATAGAAAACCCTGAGGACTCAACCCCAAAACTACTTGAACTGATTAATAAATTCAGCAAAGTAGCAGGCTATAAGATGAACATTCAGAAGTCAGTTGCATTTCTGCATACCAGTAATGAAATATTAGAAAAGGAACACAAAAATACAATACCTTTTCAAATTGCACCTCACAAAATCAAATACCTCGGAATACACCTGACCAAGGAGGTAAAGGACCTATATGTTGAGAACTATAAAACTTTAATCAGGAGTTCCCATCGTGGTGCAGTGGTTAATGAATCCGACTAGGAACCGTAAGGTTGTGATTTCGTTCCCTGCCCTTGCTCAGTGGGGTAACGATCCTGCGTTGCCGTGAGCTCTGGTGTAGGTTGCAGACGCGGCTCGGATCCCGCATTGCTGTGGCTCTGGTGTAGGCCCATGGCTACAGCTCTGATTGGATCCCTACCCTGGGAATCTCCATATGCCATGGGAGTGGCCCAGGAAATAGCAAACAAACAAACAAACAAAAACAAATAACAACAAAAAAAAAACTTTAATCAAAGAAATCAAAGAAGATGTAAAGAAATGGAAAGATATTCCACGTTCATGCACTGGAAAAATTCATATTGTAAAAATGGCCACACTACCCAAAGCAATCTGCAGATTCAATGCAATCCCTATCAAATTACCCAGGACATTCTTCACAGAACTAGAACAACAAGCCAAACATTTATATGGAACCACAAAAGACCCAGAATCACCAAAGCAATCCTGAGAAACAAAAACCAAGCAGGAGGCATCACTCTCCCAGACTTCAAGAAATACTACAAAGCCACAGTCATCAAAACAGTGTGGTACTGGTATCAAAACACACAGGGAGACCAATGGAACAGAATAGAAAACTCAGAAATAAACCCTGACACCTATGGTCAATTAATCTTTGACAAGGGAGGCAAGAACATCAAATGGGAAAAAGAAAGTCTATTCAGCAAGCATTGCTGGGAAACCTGGACAGCTGCATGCAAAGCAATGAAACGAGAACACACCCTCACACCATGCCCCAAAATAAACTCCAAATGGCTGAAAGACTTAAATATACGACAGGACACCATCAAACTCCTAGAAGAATACATAGGCAAAACACTCTCTGACATCAACCTCATGAATATTTTCTCAGGCCAATCTCCCAAAGCAATAGAAATAAGAGCAAAAATAACCCAATGGGACCTAATCAAACTGAAAAGCTTTTGCACAGCAAAGGGAACGCAAAAGAAACCAACAAGACAACTTACAGAATGGGAGAAAATAGTGTCAAATGATGCAACCGACAAGGGCTTCATCTCTAGAATATATAAACTTAACAACTTATACAACCCAACAGCAAAAAAGCCAATCAAGCAATGGAAAAATGGGCAAAAGACCTGAATACACATTTCTCCAAAGAAGATATACAGATGGCCAACAAACACATGAAAAAATGCTCAACATCGCTGGTTATAAGAGAAATGCAAATCAAAACTACCATGAGATACCACCTCACACCACTCAAAATGGCCATCATTAATAAATCCACCAATAACAAGTGCTGGAGGGGCTGTGGAGAAAAGGGAACCATCCTGCAGTGTTGGTGGGAATGTAAACTGGTACAGCCACTATGGAGAGCAGTTTGGACATACCTTAGAAATCTATACATAGAACTTCCATATGACCCTGCAATTCCACTCTTGGGCATATATCCGGACAAAACTCTACTTAAAAGAGACACGTGCACCTGCATGTTCTTTGCAGCACTGTTCACAATAGCCAGGACATGGAAACAACCCCAATGTCCATCGACAGATGATTGGATTCGGAAGATGTGTTATATATACACAATGGAATACTACTCAGCCATAAAAAAAGAATGGCATAATGCCATTTGCAGCAACGTGGATGGAACTAGAGAATCTCATACTGAGTGAAATGAGCCAGAAAGACAAAGACAAATACCATATGATGTCACTTATAATATCCAGCACAAATGAACATCTCCTTAGAAAAGAAAATCATGGACTTGGAGAAGAGACTTGTGGCTGCCTGATGGGAGGGGGAGGGAGTGGGAGGGATCGGGAGCTTGGGCTTAGTAGACACAACTTAGAATAGATTTACAAGGAGATCCTGCTGAATAGCGTTGAGAACTTTTTCTAGATACTCATGTTGCAGCAGAAGAAATGCTGGGGGAAAAATGTAATTGTAATGTATACATGTAAGGATAACCTGACCCCCTTGCTGTACAGTGGGAATATAAAAAAAATAAAAAAATAAATAAAAGTATGCTGGTGCAAAACTTGAATTTGTCTTTTCCCTCTTTAAGAGAACAAAGTTTTCTTGGAATCTACCTTTGATATGACTATCTGAAGTTATTCCTCTTTAACCGATCAGCTGTATTTGCTTTTGAGATCTCTAGAAACTTTGTTTAAGGGAAAGATATTACCCACAGTGACCTATGAACTTCATATCAAATTCTAATTGTATTTATTTTGACTTGAGCTAACTTTGGGATGCTTCAGAGGGACCATGAGGCATCTCAGAGGGAAAAAGGAGGGGGGGGGGCTTTACTTAACTAGGATTATTTGGTATGTTAAATTATATGGAGGGCATTGTCAAAGGAGTGATGTCTCCTCAGGTTATCCAGATGAATAAAAATTTTTAATATACTCATTCCAGACCTTATTCAGTTTCTGAAATTTGGCTATTTCCTGGTACTATGCTGTAATTTTAATTATTATTTCAAAATGTTACACAGCAGGAACCAAGTTCTTTTGTAAATTGCATTGTAATCAGATCTTAAATGTGCCTTCATTGGTCTTTTGTTATTATAAACAGTTAATGGCTTTACTCTGATGTCTTTGCAGAAATGCTTCCTCTTTAAGAAGATCTATAAAAGACTTTTTTTAGGGCCACACCTATGATCAATTATCAATTATCATCAGGCCAATTATATTGAGACTAGACTTATTTTGCAAATAAATTAGTTTTGTTTTGCCATATTTGATAAAAGATGAGACTAATTTTAAAGAGGTTTCAATGGCTACATGTTAATCTAATGTTGTTAGTCGTGGTCTGTTTTCACTAATATTTATTTCCTAGCAAGTTATTTGCTATTATTATGTTATAAATGACAAAGTTAATTTAACTTCTAATACGACATTCTAAGCTTGTTTCTAAAGTTTATCTCAGTAATCTATCTTTGGATGAAGAGCAAATGCCTCAGGACCTGCAACCAAGATATGCTGCATACTGGAAAATACGTAATTTAAAGGACTGTTTCTTAGCCATATGGAAAAGCCCACACCAGTAACTCTTAACAAAAAAGCTCATGTGTAGCAAAACTAAAGAAAATTAATGCTTGGATTCGTATGCTCCCATTTAAAAAAGGCCCCTGCCCCTGACTGGCCTATAGAAAGGACTACTGGCCTCAAAATCATTTTAAAACAATGCTCACATGGAGGAGAAACTATGCCAGTAAGTGATAGGGATGGAATGGTATTGTTGCATGGGTAGTTGTAGAAGTCGCAGTAGGGGATCATAGATAGAGAAACCTAGGATACTTTGGGAGACCACTGCAAGTTAATACTCTCTCAAGAAAGCCATCAGAACAAAGCATGCATGCTTAAATATAAAACCATAAAATAAAAGCATGAGATGCCTCAGGTCATTAATGAAAGTTAAAATGAGGCCTGCCTTCAATTCAGCAAGACAATGACCCTCAGGACCAAGGACAGGAGTTTAAGGGAAAGATGATGTTCCAAAGTAGGATACCCTCATTATAAAAAAAACATGAGATGATTCAATTTCAGCATATGTTATCACCTGTCTGCTAATTTGAATAATTGCCATGATAGTCCTAGTTTGACTGCATAGGGTCAAGTAGTCTTTCATCAATATGAAGGAGGAGCTAATGATGTAAGCCTCATATCTACTAGAAGAACAAGCAAGAAGGTAGGCTTTTCCCCCTCCCCACATTCAATGGATTATAAAAATGTAGCTTGTCTCCCCACTTATATGTCTCACAAACATCCTATCTTAATAAATATATTTCTTGCTTATCACATTTTCTCTCACTGAACACCTTCTGTGTTGAGACACAAGGAACCTGAACTTCAGTAAGTCCAGACAACAGGTGAGTGATTCTAATTAAAAACAAACAAACAAACAAACTGTGGGTTCATGTCCCAATCTGGTTTCTGGCTGAATTTGAGTCCTGGCCCATGGATTCATGTCCCAGTTTGTCTACTGGCTGGGTTTGAGTCATAAGTGTGTCAGTTTCACCAGGAAGAGAAAAAGATGACATCAGAAGTAGACAGCTGCCCCAAGATGCTGGATGTGACTTAATGATTATAGTGTTCTCTTGACTTTTTGGACTTTTATATGCGAATTTTTTTTTGTAATGGGCATAATCCTAGGCAAATTTTAAAAATCAATCCAATTGTTGGGTTTGTGGTCAATTACCTTTATCTAGTACTTCTGGCTTACCTTTTTGGATTTCTTCCCTCCAAGGTTCTAACTGGATAGCCCTTAGGACATTTACTCTAGAAGAAAGAAAATTCAGCCCTCTAAAAGTCACTATTTTACTAGTAGGTGGGATTTTCTCACCTGCTCGCCTGGCCAATTAATGATACTTCTTCTGATCCTGACCATAAATATAAATTTTCTTCCAGGGTTCCTCAAACTCAGAACAATGACCTAAGTTCCAATCAAAACTGTAACCTCCTGTTTATCAGAAGGGAACCTCCCACAATTGTGGGATGGTTTTATATGGTTAATACCAGGCTATGGCCATTTAAGTTTAAAGGACTCTCTGTGTTGGACATAATTAAAACATACTGAGAATGAACAGCTTAGGCTAGTAACATTTGGAAATTAGGCTGGTTGCCTTATGAACAATGTCTACATGTAATTACCCTTAGAGATAGTGGCTGGTATGAAAGACTGGGTCATATGACTGGAGATTCACTGGGTCACACATCATGGAACTCAGTGAATTTATAGTACAAATGTTTGGCCTTGGCTTCCACCCGGATGGATAGGAAGAAGTACTGTAGCATTCCTTTAGACTCAGGCCACATATGCAACAATATAAAGATGACCCCAACTACTCTACCATAGGTATGAGGCCAATGGGTCAAGAGATGTTTACTTGGCTAGTATGATAATTTAGCAGGGATTTTTTATGCCTTAAATATGATTGGGAAGTGTAATTAGCCATATCAAAGACTTAAGGAAGTTCACTCAACAAATTTTAAATGATAGTAACCAGACTATTAGCCTACTGAATTCTGAGGTCTCTATGCTGCTTTAAGTGACCTGCACCCTTGTCTCGATGACATCTACAAGAACTGGTTTGGTGTAAAAAGTTCTTGGCATAACCACTTACTTATAACTCCATTAATTTCATTAACTATGTTTTTTGTATTTTGCCTTTTTTACAAGATGATATTTTCTTGTATTACCATCTTTTTTTAAGTCAACAGTACCTCACAACTTGTCTCCACCCTGAATGCCCCTCAGGGGGGATGTTGAGGGTAACAGCTCAGTGGCTCAAGACTTAACCAATATAGAGTCAGATGGCAAGTGCCAAACTCCAGCCCACAGTGTTCACCCATTGTCATAAATTTGAGCATAGTTTTGGGAGGCATTTCATGACAATTTTGTCCCAAGTTGCTAGGAATGCTCATTCCCAGGTCTGACAAAGATTTCATTGGGAGGCCATTCAATGTTCTTTCACTGGATTAGCCCTTACCTATAGTAGCTTAAAGTCTCTGGACCACCTGTCTTACTATGTTGTCGTCCAGGAAACCATCCCCTCTTGCTGCATCTCCCCATATCTAGAGTTACACTATTACAACAATTGATCTGATAAAAACTATATATTTGGTCAACTGCTTCAAATCTCCTAGTCATCATTATTTTTGCCTTATTCCTGGTCTCCACCCTGAGTTCTGCTCAGGGGTTGCTGCAGGTCAGCAGCTGCAGTGGCTCATGATTGAATCCAAGTAGAAGCTGGTGGCAAGTGCAAGACTCCAGTTCTCAACACTCTGTTCTCTGGGAAAACTGGAAGACCAGGTCTTCAGATATGCAGATATCTTTAGAAGATTTAATGTGCCCAATTCTTGCATCTCCTCATATCTAGAAAAATGTAAGATCCTTCATGGTGATGTCTGCTCTTCACAACTAGTAGTAACCTTCATGAGAGTGGCAGCCTTTTGTAAAATGTGTACATGTCTGCAAACATCTCCCACTTCACCTTTATCACATATATCCTGATATTTCCCCTTTCCTCTTTGGGGGAGTATTTCAGAAATGTCTGAAATTCTGCTTCCTCAGCTGCAGTTGTCAACAAAACAAAAAGATGTCACAGGCATCTGTGAGTGCAGTCACTCCCAAGGGTGAGCAGGTGAGCCCTGAGGGAACTCAGGAAAGAAACTAAGAATACTGGCCCTGATAGCTGAGGGGATATCATGCATATCAAAGGCTTTCAGTAGACCCACATCTTCCCACAGAAACTAGCTGAATTCCTTAACTTGAGATATCTGTTTCTCTGTATTTTTATTTTCCTACTACCTGCTCTTTTTTTGAGAAAAACAACATCAACAACAACAAAAAACAAAAACAAAAAACCTCCTATTTATCATAACTACCCCCTTGCCTCCTCAGAGTAGGTTTTCATAGGGCTACCTGAGATACTTTCTCCCAAGCTTAAGTCCTAAGTTTTCTCAGTAAAATTTAACTTTCAAATTTTAGGTTGTGCATTTTTTAAGCTGGCAGTCGCCATGTAGAGGCCCATGGCAAGTGCCAAACTTCAGTTCACACTAGTTAGGGAACACTTCATGTTTACATAGAAATTGCAAGATCTTTCTTCTTTCAACCTTACTTTACTTCTCTTGCCTTCTCTTGATCAGCTTTGCCTCTGTGTCTATGTCCCCACAAATGTAATGCCCCTTCCCCCAACTGAACAGCCTGGGCTGCTCACTCCCTGCTAGAGAAGGAATGTGGTGATTCCTCACCCCACCACCAGCCACCATATAACCTGTTCCCCATGCAAATAAGGTATGCTGCCCAAGACCAATTAGAAGATCAGATTGGGTCTCCACTCAGGTCGCATTGTGGGGTATAAATGAGGCAGAGTAATGAATGATGATTTAGGTAGTTAAATGTAGAAACATGGGCTTTGATGCCTTCTTTGATATAGTTGTTTATTATTATCTGTGATTTGGGAGTTCCAGGAAATAACATTCTCAGGCCTTGTTTTCTATAGAAAATACATCTGCTTTACATCTAGGTGGATGTTAATCTCTAACTCACCCCTTGACTGATGGGAAACAAATGAGGGGAATGTTGACTACCAGTCTAGGGGAAAGAAAAACAAAGTGGCCATCAAACTTATAGGGCATATCCAACTCTAAAACCCCTGTTGGATAAGGCCTGATATAGGCAACTGGACAAGGCCAATGGGAAAAAGGAATGGTGTCTAGACCCCATGTTGGTACCCCTATCCTTAAGAATAAAAACCTCCATAGAACAATAGGAAGTGGGGAAATCTTCCTTCTCCTCCCAGCTTCTGTGCTGGGAGCTATTTGCTTTCCTGTAAGAAAGACTTTTGCTTGGTTGCTGCCTGTGTGTATTCTCAAAGTTCCTTATTGGCTCCATGAACAAGAACCTGGATTCTGGTAACATATTTCCAGTAACACTAAGACTATTGTAGAGTGAGACAGGACCTCTTATTTTTTTAACCTGCATGCAGGTGAGCCCTCTCTCCCTGTCTGAAAATGTACTTTCACTTTAATAAATTTGTAAAATATCCACTGTTCCAATGCTTTATTATGGTGAGACAGGAAATTGTGATGATAACATATTTTGTGCCTGTGACTCCATCAAAGAGACTCCTATCAAGGTAGGACTCCCCCATCTCTATAGGGATTCATTATCCATTTTCCACCTATTACGCACTATACATGGGGGTGGGGGTGAGAAGGGAAGGTACTGACATTCTTTTCACAATCCCTGCTGCCTCCTCATCCACCTTGCTAGCTGAGCTGCTGGAGGTGATGGAACAAAGGGCTGGAGACTGGGCCTTAGTGGGCCCACTGGCACCTGCCCCTGGGAACCACATTCCCTGGGCTGCTGACACTGGGGCAACATGGGCTGGCCTGCTTGGCTCCCCAGCCCACCAGGCTGCCAGGCTGCCTTGGCCAGGATGGCAGTGGCATCCGATCTGGTGTACCAGCTCGGGGTGGGTTGTCCAAGGCCACATATGATGTCTGCTGCTGGGACTGCTCTAACAGGAGACCAGGCAGACCCAAGTCTGCACAGGAACCTGTGGTATATTCCAGCCCAGGAGAAGATGCACTGCACAGACTGCAAAGGGCAGTTCCTACTCTTCTCAGGGGCAGAAGCTCAGAAGGAGTTCTGCCAGTATCCCAGTGACTTAAAATCAACTTAGCCTGCCTGCCACTGTAGTTTGCAACTTCTTTTTCCTTTCTGTTTCTTTCTTCCCCCTCTCTCTCTTCCCCTACTTCTCTGTCCAAAACCATATGTGAACAGGTGACTGGCTATGGAAGCAACTGACAAATTCTGGTCAGGGCTACACCCTGATATACTCCCAAGGCCACAGTAGCTCACTGACTTAGTAACTGTTGCCTCTTCCCCCCAGCTTTCTCTTTCTGTTACTGTCATTTTACCTTAAACTCCCCCTGCTCCTGGTCCTGGGCAGTTTTATCATTCTATTTCATGTTTTATATTTTTTATTTTATTTTATTTTATTTTATTTTATTTTATTTTATTTTGACTGCCAAGTTGTATCCCTTTATTTTTTATTATTCAAGGTACTTTATGTTAAAGTGTTTCTTCAGTTTCTGTTGTACAGCAAAGTGACTCAATCACGCAGCTCCCTCTGCTGTACAGTGGGGCCCCATTGCCCATCTCTTCCAAGAATAAGGGTTTGCATCTGCAAACCTCAGAATGCCCATCCATCCCACTCTTAGGAACCACAAGCCTGCACTCCTTGGCCATGATTGGTTTCTTTTTTCTAGATGGGATGTTCTGTGCCATCTACAAAATTTGGATTCCACAGATAAGTGATATATGGTATTCATCCTTTTCTTTCTGGCTTACTTCACTTAGTATGATAATTTCTTGTTCCATCCATGTTACTACAAATGACATTAGTTTATGTTTTTATGGATGAGTGATATTCTATTGCATATATGTGCCACACATTCTCAATCCATTTATCTTTTGATAGACACTTAGGTTGCCTTGGCTATTGTGATGAACATAGGGGTGCATGCATATATCTTTTAAATGAAAGTTTTTGTCTGGATATGTGTCCAGGAGTGGGATTCCTGGGTCATATGGTAGTCCTATATTTAGTTACCTGAGGTACATCCCCACTGTTTTCCATAGTGGTTCTGCCAATTTTCATTCACACCAACAGTGAAGGAGGGTTCGGTTTTCTCCACACCCTCTCTGGCATTTGTTATTTGTTGACTTGTTAATGATAACCATTCTGACTGGTGTGATTTGCATTTCTCTAATAATTAGTTATGTTAAACATTTTCCTTATGTGCCTGTTGGCCATCCATATGTCTTCTTTGTAAAATTGCCTGTTTAGGTGTTCTGCCCATTTTCTGATTGGGTTGTCTGTTTTTTGTTGTTGAGTTTTGTGAGTTTGTATCCTGGGTTGTTATAAAGAAATCTCACTGATTTTCTTCTCTGTCTATGGAAACTATCTCTGAACAAAACCTCCATCCCCTTACCCAAACCTTGGAATATCCAAGGACAATTTTTCCTCCTCCTCCCATGGCATAAGACATGCTCCCTCTATCAAGAGAAGAGATATTGCACCAGGGCTAAGTCCATCACCATTAAGGCCCCATCCCAGTGGAATGACACCACCTGTGCTGAACGACCTGGCCTAAGATAAAATATCTTAAGTGTGGCATGGAGAACTCAGTCCAGGGTGAAACCAGCTGGTAGGGGGACCCATCACGCTAGCTGGCTAGGGGATGCCCTTCACTAGACTTGGGTTTCTGTGAAGCAGTTGGAAGCTGTCACAGGACACACAGGTTCAGACCTGAGCATGCTCAGCTCTCGAGCCTACCATTAGGGTTCCCAAACCCCTTTGTCACTCTGCAAATTTATCACCTGTGGGGGCAGGGACACAGGAGTTTCTGGGGGTGCACGTGAATGCTCTTGGAGCAGGCCTTTCTCTGAACTAGGGACACTAGCTCTCAGAGATTATCTGCCAGAGACTATTTGTTAGATTCCTTAATCTGTCATCCTTTCCTGCCAAAACTGTCATTTCAGATGGGAAACAACAAGTCAGTCTTGCTGAAGATCCCTCTAAAATAACTGGGATCTCTTCTCTCCCTGAATTATCTCAATAAACTACTTTATCTCCACTTCAACTTTCAATATACATCTCTCTACTACTACTTTAAAGCATAAGCTATAAGGCCTCTGTTGTGTGTGTTTGTACATACATATCTATATGTGCGCTGTACATGTGTGGCATTGCCAAAATTAATTCATAAATGTGCCTACTTAATTGGCTTAAGGGAAGTTAAGCAGTTATATGAATTCTTGGAATACACAAGATAACTAGAAATAATCCTAGGTTCACCTGAACTGGAAATAGCAAATGTTAATATCTTATTTTAAGGTTAAAGTTAGTTTGTTGATACCATTAATATAAACATGTCTTTAGAGTCATCAACATTAAGTATATCACCTTTATTGTAACTAAGGTTTAATAGAAATTAAATAAGATCTTGTTATATCTGTTACAAATTTGCCAACAAATATAACTTGGTATAAATAAGAGCTTTTGGGTAAACTTTTAGGGTAAATTATTTAGGAATAATGGTTCTAGGAATATCTAAGAATGATTTCTCCAGATATTTGGTAATTTAAAAATTTAGAGTTGTCCTGAATTAAGTTAAATGATGGAAATTTATTGAATAGCTGGGTCATCTCCAAATGAAATAAGATACTGGAACATCTACTACTGAACATTGGTTTTGTTTTACAGGGAAAATTATGGTATGTTTGGTGCCACACTGAGACATTTAAAAATAAAAAGTAAGCTGGTACAAAATTTGGATTTGGCCTCTCTGTTAAAACAAGGCGTTCTTAGAATCCTCTCTTGGGTAATATATTAAACTAACTGGGATTACTTTACAGGTAAATCAGGGAACACTGTCAAATAAAAGATATGGTATATGTGGATAAATTTTCTTCTACTTTTATGGACAATTAACCTCTCATTGCCAGGCTTTTGCCAACATAATAGCCTTATAACATGGCAAGAGTCTTCTGCTAAGTCAAGGAATTAAAAATGGGTAAACAATAGCTAAATTCAACAATTTCTCTTGGCTGTGAGAAATCCAAGATGGCTGCTTGGCTTTTCCTGGCTCCCTGGCAAACATAATTCTTTTTTGATGGATTAAAATTTTCACTGGCTATAGGGCTGATGCCCTCCCAAAAATGATTAAAAAATGTTTTTCCATTTGGGGTATACTTTCTCTAATCTCCAATAATCAAGACACCTGTTTCACTGGACAAATAATATAAGCCTTATTTTTTTTTCCTCACAGACTTCTTAAAGTTATCATTGTTACTATCATCCTCTATCACCAGACAAGATCAACAAAGCTAATAAAAAAACTGGAATTGTACAGAACAAAATCAATGACATGGGATAAAACTGATAAGTATGATTATACTTTGTAACTTTTGTTTGACATTTTGTTAGATCTTTATTTTCCATATACTAAAAGCTTTCCCTTCAAGTTACTTAATGAACTAAAACAATTTGGTGATTTACATCAGTGGGTAAAATAAAACATTTTTCTTTTGTCTCTGCCCAGTCCCTCCAAAGGTTGGAGATATCTGGGTTCTACAGTCTTCTTAGGTAAATAAAAACTGTCTCCTGAAATGTAAATAAGACCTGCTCTGACCCTGACCATAAATATGGATTTTCTTCTAAGGTTACCAAGTTTAGTGTTTACTGTCTAAACACTCACCCCTGAGTAGTTCTTTGCTGCTATGCTACATTACTATAAAGTTTAATTGAATTATTAAAACATGTTCTAAGCATGTTTTTGAAGCTGATTGCTGTAATCTATGTTTGGGTAAATAGCAAATGCCCTATGATAAACAGGAGCTATATATATTGCAAAACATATCATTTAAAAGAGTGTCTCCAACCTAGGTAAAAAGGTTTCTTTTTCAGGTATTAAATGCCTCATACACAAAGAAATTTAAAAATTAACTCCAAAATTTGTATTTCTCTCTTAAGAAGGGCCTTACTTTGGACTGGCCGATAAAGATAACTACTTATTCCATACTTGCTTTAAAATAAAGTTCAGATAAGAAAAAGAAAAATGACAATGCCTGGACAAAGACTACCTCAGAGGTAGACAGCTATCCCAAGATTGCCAGGCCTGACCCTATGGTTACTTTTCTAGGTTTCTCTTCATTTTACACACAAATCAAATGTTTTCTATCAAGGGTACAATCCCATGTGAATTTTAAAAATCAGTCCAATTGTTGGATTTATAGTCAATTACTTCTGATTTACTTTGGTGGGTTTCTTCCCTCCATGGCCCTTATTAGTCAGCCCTTCAGTAAATTTTATTCTAGGAAAAATATAATTCTGTTAAGGCCACTGTCCATATAACTATGGGCAAAGCCAGTATATCATTTCCCTTAAAGATAAGAGACAAATCCAGGTGAACTGGGACATACTGGGCTACATTTGGTAAAACCTCTTAACTTGAATTCCTATTTACAATTTTTACTAATATTACCAACTATACTATTTACTATTAACTATTTTTACAAAATTGCTATTTCTTACACTGCCAAATGTATAATTGAGTCTCTAAAATAATATACAGTTCTACATGAGATCAGTACATTGCTAGGTATGAGAAAATGCAACAAGAGGGACTATTGTCCTGGACCATAACACACTAGTAGGACAGGGGTCCAGAGACTTTTGATTACTGCTAATAAGGCCTAGTACAGTAATAGCACATTGAGCAGCCTGACAATGAAATCTTTGCCAGACCTGAGAATGAGCATTCCTAGCACATGGGACAAAAATTATCATAAAATACCACCTTAGACTATGTTCTGGAAAAGGGTACAAATGCAGGGCACTGGAGATTCACTTGCAATTAAGAGACCAACAGCTTTAAACAATCTTGTGTGTATAAAGGCGCTTCTATCAAATTTTCACAGTTACTGCAAATAAAAATCTACAATTGATAACACAAAAATTAAAAAAATCAACTTAATCACTACACTAAGGTGAGTCATCAAACCATAAGAGGAGAGAACAAGGGAGGAAAAAACAACAAAGACAAATCTAAAATAGTTAATATAATGTCAGTAAGAACAAAATACCTATACTTACCTTAAATGTAAAAGGACAAATTGGGAAGAGGCAAGATGGCAGAAGAGTAGGGGGACATGCTCGCCCTATCCAACAGAAACAACAAAAAAACCCATCTACGAGATAAATGACTCTCACATACCAGCAACCAATCGCTGGCAGAATAAACTAAATTTCAGTAATGGCAAGAATTTCACGACATTACTACGTAAAACAAGAGAAAAGAGGAGAGTGAGTGACAGGGAATCTGACCTGGACAGACGCTCCTGAAAGGGAACTCCAGAGGAGAAAGGGATCCCGCACCCTGGGAAGTCACCTACTCCACAGAAATATCAAATGAACCAAAGGAATCTCCAGATGCAGAGAAGAGTATAGCAGTAAGTCTGAGTTCTGAAAAGCATATCAAGAACCAAACAGATCATCTGACCTACAGGCGCAGTCACCAAAAATTGAGACGCCTGGGTGGGACTCGGCATTGACACCTCGGCTTTGGAGGTTGGTCCTTGGGAAAGGGCTGGGGGAGCTGCGTGGAACAGAGACTGCTTGGAGGTCTAGAAATCAGTCTGTCAAGTTTGACATGGCAGAGATTGCCTGGGAGACTAGAAAGCAGAGTGTCATGGGGGGACGGAGGAATATGCTAAGGGCGGGGAAGCAGAAAGCCACATCAGAGGGAATCTGGGAGAAGAGCCAGGTCTATGCCAGTTTTGGGGAGGGGAGAGAAGAAGGGGTGGGCCACCATAGAATACTCCGCATGCCACAGCAAGCTTACCAGCCTGCTAGCTATCAGAAAGCTGTGCTTCCCAGTGCATCCCGCCACCCCAGCCACACACTAGGCACTCACTGGACCTGGGGCTGCCTGCCATCTGGGAGGGCTGGCCTCAACATTTGCCTGAAGCTTACTACCTCAGGGGCTGTCCCTGCACAGGCCTGCTTGCCCTTTGGAGGGCTACACCACTGCGGAGCAACACCAAATACCGCCAGCCCTGAGGAAAAGGCCTGCAGCCCAGAAAAGCTAGAACAAGCTTGGCCGGGCTGTGAAAAGATCTGCCTAATTCTTGGAAAGTCCTTCCAAGTTGGGCTGCCCTTGGGAAGAGGCCCTTGGGTTCACAGCTGCCCAGCTAGCTACTCCATCCCTCAGGGGGTGCCGCACTCCCATGGAACAGCTGCCCAGGACTGCCAGCCCTCTGCAGGAAACCCTGCACCTCAAAAAAACTAGAACAAGCTTGGCCAAGATGTGAAAAGATCCGCCAAATTCTCGGAGAGTCCCTTCAAGTTGGGCTGCACTGGGGAAGAGCCTCTTGGGTTTGGATTGGCCCAACTAGCCTCTACAGCCCTTGGGGGGGGGGGTTGCACTCCATCAGAACAGATGCCCAAGACTGCCAGCCACCTGGAGGAGCACTTGCAGCCCAAAAAAAGCTACAATAAGCTTGGCCAGACTGTGAAAAGATCTGCCTATATAACAAGGCCATCCTTCTGAGTTGGGCTGCCCTAAGGAAGAGCCTCTTGGGTTCTCAGTGACCCAGATAGCCGTTACAGCCCCCAGGGGGTGCTGCACTCCTGAGGAACAGCTGCCCAACACCTCAAGCCCCCTGCAAGAACCCCACAGCCCAAAAACACCAGAGCAAGTTCTGCCTGACCGAGTGAAATCTGCTATCATCGTGGTGTGGAAATCCCAGTCCTGTCTGCCCTCAGGAAGTCCTCCTTTGCTTCAAAGAGACCTGTTAGCCCCACCAACACTCCAGAAAAGCCACACTGCCTCAAAAAAGATTGACCAACAACGCCAGCCCTCAGGAAATATTCCACGGCAGTGACAAGGCAAACACTGCCCGGTCACAGAGAGTACAACTCCCTCAGGATAAAGAAAACAACAAGCAAGATGAAGAAGCTGAGAAACCACCCCCAGTCAAACCAACAGGAGAACTCACCTAAAACAGTCAACAATGAAACCGATCTCTGCAGTCTGACAGACCTGGAGTTCAAAAGAGAAAGAGTGAAAATACTGAAGGAATTAAGAGAAGATATGACCAGTAATGCAGATGCCCTCAGAAAGGAACTAGAAAATATAAGGAGGAGCCAAGAAAAACTAGAACATTCATTTGCAGAGATGCAAAATGAACTATGGGCAGTAAAAACCAGCATGAATAATGCAGAAGAACAAATCTGTGATTTGGAAGATAGAATAATGGAAATCACCCAATCCGCTCAGCAGACAGAAAACCAAATCAAAAAACTGGAAAGCAATATAAGAGACCTATGGGATAATATAAAGTGGGCCAATCTATACAAAATAGGAATTCCAGAAGGAGCAGATAAAAATAAGGGAATGGAAAATATATTTGAGGAAATTATCGCTGGAAACTTCCCAAATCCAAAGGATACTGAGTTCAAGATACAGGAAGCACAGAGGGCCCCAAACAAGTTGAACCCAAATAGACCCACACCAAGACACATCCTAATAAAAATGGCAAAAGTTAGGGATAAAGAGAGGATCCTAAAGGCAGCAAGAGAAAAGCAGAATGCTACCTACAAGGGAACCCCCATAAGATTATCGGCTGATTTCTCCACAGAAACACTACAGGCCAGGAGGGAATGGCAAGAGATATTTAAAGTGCTCAAAAGAAAAAAAAATATATGCAACCTAGAATACTCTATCCAGCAAGAATATCATTTAAAATAGAAGGGGAAATATTTTTTTTTTCCAACAAACAAACACTTAAAGAATACAGCAACACAAAACCCAGGTTAAAGGAAATATTGAAAGGGCTTCTCTAAAGTAAAAAGAAAGGAAGGGAAGAAAGGGAGGAATACAGGGAAAAAAAAGGAGGAAGAACTAGGACTGAGGAAACCACAATCAGAGAGCAGTCACTCAAATAAGCCAGCATACAGATTTAATCATGAACAGGACTCAAACAAAATAAAATTAAAAAGAAAAAAAGGAGTCAACAAAATCATAAAATGTGGGCAAGGAATGTTAGGAAGTAAATACACAATTTTTTTGTTGGTTTCACTTATTAATTTTAATATAGTATTGAAGTGTTTGAACCTTCAGGACCATCAGGCTAAAACACACAATTATGGGAAGGGGTTAGCATACTTAAAAAACAGGGCAACCACAAGCCAAAACCAAATATTGCATCTGCAAAAAAATGAAAAAAAAAATAATACACTCAAGTGGAAAATAACCGGAAACCATCCAACCAAAAAAAAAAAAAAAGAAAGAAAGGAAGAATAGAGAACCATAGAATCAATTGGAACACGAGGTTCAAAATGGCAATAAATAATCACCTATCAATTATCACCTTAAATGTCAATGGACTGAATGCCCCAATCAAAAGACACAGAGTGGCTGAGTGGATAAAAAGGCAAAAACCTTCTATCCGCTGCCTACAAGAAACTCACCTTAGGACAAAGGATACATATAGATTGAAAGTGAAAGTGTGGGGAAAAATATTTCACACCAATAGACATGACAGAAAAGCAGGAGTCGCAACGCTCATATCAGACAAAATAGACTTTAAAACAAAAGACATAAAGAAAGACAAAGAAGGACACTCTTTAATGATTGAGGGATCCATCCAAGGAGAGGATGTGACTATCGTCAACATATATGCCCCAAATACAAGAGCACCCAGATACATACATCAAGTATTAACAGACATAAAGGGAGATATTGATGAGAATACAATCATAGTAGGAGACCTTAATACCCGCCTCACATCAATGGACAGATCCTCTAGACAGAAAACCAATAAAGCAACAGAGATCCTAAAGGCAACAGGAGAAAAGTTAGACTTAACTGATATCTTCAGGACACTACATCCAAAAACATCAGAATACACATTCTTCTCAAATGCTCATGGAACATTCTCAAGAATCGACCACATATTGGGACACAAAGCTAACCTCAACAAATTTAGGAGCATAGAAATTATCTCGAGTATCTTCTCTGACCACAATGCCATGAAACTATAAATCAACCTTGGGAAAAGAAATGAGAAACCTACTGCATGGAGACTAAACAACATGCGACAAAGAAACCAATGGGTCAATGAGGAAATCAAGAAGGAAATTAAAAAATACCTTGAGACAAACGATAAGGAAGGCACAACCTCTCAACATCTATGGGATGCTGCGAAAGCAGTGCTCAGAGGGAAATTCATAGCAATACAGGCCTTTCTCAAAAAAGAAGAAAGGTCCCAAATGGACAACTTAACCCTCCACCTAAACGAAGTAGAAAAACAAGAACAAAGAAGCCCTAAAGTCAGCAGAAGGAAGGAAATTATAAAGATCAAAGAAGAAATCAATAAAATAGAGACTCAAAAAACAATAGAGAAAATGAATAGAACCAAGAGCTGGTTCTTTGAAAAGGTGAACAAAATGGACAAACCCCTGGCCAGACTCACTAAAAAGAGGAGAGAAAGAACCCAAATAACCAAAATTAGAAATGAAAAAGGAGAAATCAGAACGGATACAGCAGAAATACAAAAAACCATAAGAGAATACGATGAACAACTATACGGCAACAAGTTTGACAGTCTGGAAGAAATGGACAATTTTCTAGAATCTTATAGCCTGCCAAAACTGCATCAAGAAGAAACAGACCAACTGAACAGGCCGATCACTAGAAATGAAATGGAAGAGGTCCCAAAATCACTCCCTACAAATAAAAGTCCAGGACCAGATGGCTTCACAGGTGAATTCCACCAAACATAGAGAGAGGAACTGGTGCCCATCCTCCTTAAACTCTTTCATAAAAGGTTGAAGAAGAAGGAATACTCCCAAAGACATTCTATGATGCCACCCTCACCCTCATTCCAAAACCTGACAGAGATACCACCAAAAAAGAAAACTATCGCCCAATATCATTGATGAATATAGACGCAAAAATTCTCAACAAAATCTTAGCCAACCGAATCCAGCAACGTATCAAAAAAATCATACACCATGACCAGGTTGGGTTCACCCCAGGTTCACAAGGATGGTTCAACATACACAAATCAATCAATGTCATACACCTCATTAACAAAAGAAAGGTCAAAAACCATACGATTGTCTCAATAGACGCAGAAACAGCATTTGACAAAGTCCAACATCCATTCATGATCAAGACCCTCGCCAAAGTGGGTATAGAGGGAACATTCCTGAACATAGTCAAAGCCATTTAGGATAAACCCACAGCAAATACAATCCTCAATGGAGAAAAACTGAAAGACTTCTCACTCCATTATGGTACAAGATGGGGATGCCCCCTCTCACCACTGCTCTTCAACATAGTTTTGGAAGTCCTAGCCACAGCAATTAGACACACAAAAGAAATAAAAGGTATCCATATAGGAAGAGAAGAGATACAACTGTCACTGTATCAGGTGACATGATACTATACATAGAAAACCCGAAGGACTCAACCCCAAAACTACTTGAACTGATTAATAAATTCAGCAAAGTAGCAGGATATAAGATTAACATTCAGAAGTCAGTCGCATTTCTGTATATCAGCAATGAAATCTTACAAAAATAATACAAAAATACGATATCTTTTAAAATTGCACCTCACAAAATCAAATACCTCGGAAAACACTTGACCAAGGAGGGAAAGGACCTATATGCTGAGAACTATAAAACTTTAATCAAAGAAATCAAAGAAGATGTAAATAAATGGAAAGATAGTCCATGCTCCTGGATTTGGAAAATCAATATTGTAAAAATGGCCATACTACCCAAAGCAATCTACAGATTCAATGCAAACCCTATCAAATTGCCCAGGACATTTTTCACAGAACTAGAACAAACAATCCAAACATTTATATGGAACCACAAAAGACCCAGAATCGCCAAAGCAATCCTGAGAAACATAACTAAGCAGGAGGCATCACTCTCCCAGACTTCAAGAAATACTACAAAGCCACAGTCATCAAAACAGTGTGGCACTGGTATCAAAACAGACAGACAGACCAATGGAACAGAATAGAGATTCCAGAAGCAAACCCTGACACCTATGGTCAATTAATCTTTGACAAGGGAGGCAAGAACATCAAATGGGAAAAAGAAAGTCTCTTCAGCAAGCATTGCTGGGAAACCTGGACAGCTGCATGCAAAGCAATGAAACGAGAACACACCCTCACACCATGCCCCAAAATAAACTCCAAATGGCTGAAAGACTTAAATATACGACAGGACACCATCAAACTCCTGGAAGAGAACATAGGCAAAACACTCTCTGACATCAACCTCATGAATATTTTCTCAGGCCAATCTCCCAAAGCAATAGAAATAAGAGCAAAAATAAACCCATGGGACCTAATCAAACTGAAAAGCTTTTGCACAGCAAAGGAAACCCAAAAGAAACCAACAAGACAACTTACCGAATGGGAGAAAATAGTGTCAAATGATGCAACCGACAAGGGCTTCATCTCTAGAATATATAGACAACTTATACAACCCAACAGCAAAAAAGCCAATCAATCAATGGAAAAATGGGCAAAAGACCTGAATACACATTTCTCCAAAGAAGATATACAGATGGCCAGCAAACACATGAAAAAATGCTCAACATCGCTGGTTATAAGAGAAATGCAAATCAAAACTCCCATGAGATATCACCTCACACCAGTCAGAATGGCCATTATTAATAAATCCACCAATAACAAGTGCTGGAGGGGCTGTGGAGAAAAGGGGACCCTCTTCCACTGTTGGTGGGAATGTAAAGTGGTACAGCCACTATGGAGAACAGTTTGGAGATACCTTAAAAAATCTATACATAGAACTTCTTTATGACCCCGCAATCCCACTCTTGGGCATATATCTGGACAAAACTCTACTTAAAAGAGTCACATGCACCCGCATGTTCATTGCAGCCCTAGTCACAATAGCCAGGACATGGAAACAACCCAAATGTCCATCGACAGATGATTGGATTCGGAAGGGTGGTATATATACACAATGGAATACTACTCAGCCATAAAAAAGAATGGCATAATGCCATTTGCAGCAACATGGATGGAACTAGAGACTCTCATACTGAGTGAAATGAGCCAGAAAGACAAAGACAAATACCATATGATATCACTTATAACTGGAATCCAATATCCAGCACAAATGAACATCTCCTCAGAAAAGAAAACCATGGACTTGGAGAAAAGACTTGTGGCTGCCTGATGGGAGAGGGAGGGAGTGGGAGGGATCGGGAGCTTGGGCTTATCATACACAGCTTAGAATAGATTTACAAGGAGATCCTGCTGAGTAGCATTGAGAACTTTGTCTAGATACTCATGTTGCAAGAGAACAAAGTGTGGGGAAAAAATGTAATTGTAATAGATACTTTTAAGGATAACTCGATCCCCTTGCTATACAGTGGGAAAAAAATAATAAATAAAGTCACACTGCTGAGGAAAAAAAAAGAAATAAGAATATTAAAAATGTAAAATCTCACTTGTAAAATCAAAGAAAATTTAAAGTTAGGAAATCAAACACTGAAAAATATGATATCTAAACTAGAAAGCAAGAAAAACCAAGAAAAACATAACAGTAAACATCATTAGCAAATCAGAAGAAAGACAGTAAAAAGAAAAAGGAAAGAAAAAAAAACAAATAGAAATCCCTCCTAAATTTTTAAGTAACTGAAAATAAATATATATTTATCCATATTTACATTGAATGTAAATGCAGTAAATACTCCAACAAAATGAAAAGGATTATCTGAATGGATTCAAAGCAAGACCCATATATATTCTGCCTACAGGAGACCTATTTCAGATCTAAGGAAACTTAGAGACAAAGTTGGGGGATGGAATAAAATATTACATGCATATTGAAATTATAGCAAAGCAGGAGTAGCAATACTCATATCCAACAACATCATTTCAAAATAAAGTCACGAGACAAAGACAGACATTACATAATGATGAAAATATCAATAAAAAAGAAGAAATAAAAGTTGTAAGTATATATGCACCCAACATTGGAGCACCACAATATATAAGGCAACTATTAACAGTCATAAATAGAGAAATTGATAGTAACACAATACTATTGGGTAACGTTGACACCTCACATACAGCAATGGACAGATGATCCAGACAGAAAATCAACAAGGAAACACAGGTCTTAACTGATACACTAGACCAAATAGACTTAACTGAATCTATAGAACTTTTCCACAAGCAGAGAATATACTTTCTTCTAGAATGCCCACAAAATATTCTCCAGGATAGATCACATCTTGGGCCATGGATCAAGCTCTGATAAATTTTTTAAAAATTGAAATTCTTTCAAGCATTTTCTCAAGTCACAATTCTATGAGACCAGAAATAAACTACAAGATAAAAAAAAAAACAGAAAAAAAACCTCTTGGAAGGTAAACAATATTCTACTGAACAATTAATGGATCATTGAAGAAAAGAGAGGAAATTAAAAGATACCTAGAGACAAATGACAATGAAGATACAACAATCCAATACCTACGGGACACAGCAAAAGCAGTTCTGAGAGGAAATGTTATAGCAATATGATCTTATCTAAACTTGCACATTAAACATCAAGAAAAGGAAGAACAGGTAAAGCCCAAAATTAGTAGAAGGAAAGAAATCATTAATATTAGAGCAAAAATTAATGACATAGGGACAAAGAAAACAATTGAGAAGATCAATGAAACCAAAAGTTGGTCCTCTGAAAAGTTCAACAAAATTGATAAAACTTTAGCCAGACTCATCAAGTTAAAAAAGGGAGAGAGGTAAGGCAATAAAATTAGAAATGGAAGTGGAAGAAATTACAACTTACACTGCAGAGATACAAAGGATCATGGGAGAATACTATGAACAACTGTATACCAAAAAAATTGCAAAATCTATAAGAAATGGACAGATTCTTCTAAGACTGAACCAGAAATAAGAAGAAAATATGAATAGATCAATCACAAGTACTGAAATTGAAAGTGTGACTAAAATCTTCCAAAAACCCAAAGTCCAGGACCTGATGGCCTCACAGCTGAGATCTACTGAACATTCTGAGAACCTCTGAATGTTAACACCTCTTCTTCTGAAACTTTTTCCAGAAAATTGCAGAGGAAGGAACACTCCCAAGCTCATTCTATGAAGCCACCATTACCCTGATACCAAAACCAGACAAAGGTTCCACAAAAAAAGAAAAGTTCAGGCCAATATCACTGATGAACATAGATGCAAAAATCCTCAACAAAGTATTAGCAACCTGCATACAAATATACGTTAAAAAGATCATACACCATGATCAAGTAGGATTTATTTCAGGGATGCAAGGATTCTTCAATAGCCATGAAGCTATCAATGTGATACACCCTACATCAACAAATTGAAAAATAAAAGCCATATGATCCTCTCAATAGATGCAGAAAAATCTTTTGACAAAATTCAACACCCATGCCTGATAAAAACTCTCCAGAGAGTGGGCAGAGTGGGGAACTACTTCAATGCAATAAAAGCCGTTTATGACAGACTCACAGATAACATCATTCTCAGTGGTGAAAAACTTTCCTCTAAGATATCCAATAAGATCAGGAACAAGCCAAAGATGTCCTCTTTCACTAATGTTAATCAATGTAGTCTTGGAAATCATAGCCATGACAATCTGAGAATAAAATGAAATAAAATTAATCCAAATTGGAAAAGAAGTAAAATTATCACTGTCTTCTGGTGACAGCAACCTATACCTAAAAAATCCTAAAGACATTACCAGAAAATTACTAAAGCTCATTGATTAATTTGGTAATGTTTTGGGATATAAAATTAATACACCGAAATCGATTGCATGTCTATATATTAACAACATATATCAGAAAGGAATTAGGGAAACAATCCCATTTACCATCAAAACATTAAAATACCTAGAAATAAACCTACCTAAAGCACAAAAGACTAGTCCTCTGAAAACTATAAGCCAGTGATTAAACCAAAGGTGACACAAATAGATGTTAAAATATGCCATACTCTTCTCTTTGAAGAATTAATATAGACAAAATGAAAATACTACCTAAGGCAATCCACAGATTCAATGCAATCTCTATCAAATTACCAATGACATTATTTACATAACTAGAATATAATACTTCAAAATTTGAATGGTAAGAGAAAAAAAATCAAAAAGAACTTGAGGAATCATCCTCAAAAAGATAGAAATTAAACAGCATGTTATTGGCACAAAAACAGAAATATAGATCAATGGAACAGGATAGAAAACCCCTATGGTCAATTGATCTATGACAAAGGACGTGATAACATACAGTGGAAGAAAGATAGTCTCTTCAATAATTGGTTCTGGGAACCCTGGAAAACCACATGTTAGAGAATGAAATTAAAACATTGTGTAACAACATACATGAACATAAATTCAAAATATCTTAAGGACCTAAATGTAAAGCCAGACACTATAAAACTCCTAGTTTTAGGAAAATAAAGGCAGAACATTGACATAAATCACAGCAACCTCTTGTTTGATTCACCTCCTAGAACAAAGACAATAAAGATACAAATAAACCAATGGGACCTAATTAAGCTCAAAAGCCTCCACACAGCAGAGGAAAGCATTAAAAAATGAAAAGTCAATCCATAGATTTGGGAAAATGTCTGCAACACACTCAACTGACAAAAGTTTAACCTCCAAAATACACAAAAAACTCATACTACTCAACAACAACAACAAAAAATACCCAATTGAAAAATGGGTAGAAGACTCAAATAGACATTTCACCAAAGGAGACATACAGATGGCCAGCAGGCACATGAAAAAATACTCAATGTTGCCAATTATTAGAGAAATGCAAATCAAAACTGCAATGAGATGCCATGTTACACCAGTTAGAGTGGCCATCATCAATAAGTCCACAAATAAATTCTGGAGAGGATTTGGAGAAAAGGGAAACATCCTTCCCTGTTGGTGGGAATGTAAATTAGTAAAACCACTGTGGAAAACAGTATGGAAATACCTCCAAAAACTACATATATAGAACTACTATATGACCCAGAAATCCCACTCCTAGGATATATCTAGACAAAATTTCATTGAAAAAGATTCATTGACCCCTATATTCTTCACAGGAGTATTCACAATAGCCAAGACATGGAGATGGTCTAAATGCCCACTGATGGTTGTATGGATTAGGTGCCCACTGATGGTTGTATGGATTATGTAAATATACACAAAGGAATACTACTCAGGCATAAAACAGGACAAAATGCCATTATAAGCAACATGGATGGAACTAGAGACTCTAATACTAAGTGATGTAAGTCAGAAAGAGAAAGACACTGTATAATACCACTTATATGAGGAGTTTAAAAATGGCACAAATGATCTATCTACAAAATGGAAATGATCAAGGACATGTAGGACAGACTCCTGTTGGCCAGGGGTCAGGGGGAGGGAGTGGGATGGTTTTAGAACCTGGGATTAGTTGATGAAAACTCTTGCATTTGGAGTGAACAAGCAATGAGGTTCTGTTGCATAGCACAGGGAACTACATACCTAATCACTTGTGATGGAATATGATGGAGGATACTATGAGAAATATAATATCCTCCCTGACTGGGTAACTGTTATACAGTAGAATTTAACAGAACATTTTAAATCAATCATAATTAAAAAATTAAAATACCCATTAAAGGCATAGCAGAATAAATCTATATTACTTTAATGCTAAACTGTGCAATGAGATTGTCATTTTCTCTAATGTCATGGAACTCTCATGTACTGTGAGTTCCTAATATTTCCTATTGGGCCAATGTCCTCAGATTACTCAGATTGCCCATATGCTGACTGTTTGTGGAGGACAGTCTCCTTTTTCACTACTTTAGACCATTTGTCTAGATTTCCTACTTCATTTTTGGCTGGTCTCATCACTGGTGGAGGACATTCATGGGGTGCAGGAATTATTCCTCTTTCCAGCTCCCTTCTGAGAGAAAAGGTCCCATCTCATTTCCTTTCACTTCTTTTTCTCTGTTCTTCTTCTTTCTTCTTTCTTATGTCCTATATGATTTTGTAATTTATTTGTTTTATAATAATCTTGAAGTCTTTTTTCAGTTTTTCACAAATTTTCTGTGAGTAGTTCCACATATATTGGTATTTTCAATGTATTTATGGAAGTATATTAGCCTTACATCCTGCTACTCTACCATGTTAGACCTTTCTCCATATTTTAATTTTAAAGGAGACTTACAGGGAAAGGACGTTATTTAAACTAAAGTAATTATTTTCTTACTCTAGCAAATTGGGAAATGCTAAAAGAACTAATTTAGGTGTGGGGTGCTGCATTATGTCATAACAATAAGGTATGGCTCCAGGAGAGGTAATCTTAGAGTCCATTATATTTATGATTTTTGCTGTTACTAATGTAAAATAATAGTAGTACTCACTACTATTAACAAGTATTAACAAATACTCAGCAACATACATGAGCCAGGCACTATTCAAGGCACTAAAGATAGAGAAGAAACATACTATGTCATATCCATGCACCTATGAAGCTTTTAATCTACTATATAGATAACTAATAAATGGACAAAAAAATATTCAAACAAGAAAAAAATCCAGTTGATGATAAGTGGTAGAGAGGAGCTGATATGCTACTATTTTGTTTATCATCATAATTTAGTTGCCATAATCATAATTATGTTTTCTTATGATTTCTGAAATCAGAAGAACAGAATAAATAAATACATCATCTCACAACCCAACAAAGGTTCTAGAGCTTTTCCTACTTTGCTTGTGCTTTGTTAAATGTTGGAATCAACTCTTTCTATTGAACTGTGCTTTAATGATTCAGGTCCTCAACTCCTTTTAGGAACCAATCATCCTGGCATCCTATGGAAATTGTATGAGACTTCTCATACTCTCATTCTGATCCACCATATTCATAATTTATCTTTGGTGAAAAAAAAAATATGTGTATATATACATATATATTTGGTCTGCCCTGCACATTTGGAGTTCCTGGGCCAAGGATCAGATCATATGCCACACCTGTGGCAACAGAGTCCTTTTAGACCACTATTCTGGGCTGAGGATTGTTCCTGCATCCTGGCACTACAGACTCTGCAGATCCTATTGCACCACAGTGGGAATTCTAAAGATTTTATATTTTGACTTCTTTACATGTTTCCACTACTGCTAAAATTTTAATTACTAGCAGGGATAGTTCTCTTCCAAAAATTACATGGAACATCTTAATTAAAAATATCCTTCTAATCTCCTGTTCTATAACATTATCCCAAACTGCTTTGTTGCTCTGTTTGCATTGTTAGAAGATGTCAGTAATCTGGTTTAGTGACATTCAATTATTTTTATACTCTTGCTTGGGAAATTTATATTTTCTAGTGGTGAGAGCTGATTCAGATTACTCCAACCACATAGGATTTTCTTGACTATACATTTTGTGAAAAAAATATCACAAAAGATTTATTCATGAGAGATTTCTTTTTGTCTTTTTTTTTTGTCTTCTGAGGGCTGCACCTTTGGCATATGGAGTTTCCCAGGGTAGAGGGTGAATCAGAGCTGCTTTGACTGGCAAAAACAGAGTTACATCAGTGCCAGATCTGAGCCATGTCTACTACCTACACAACAGCTCATGGCAAGGCTTGATCCTTAACCCACTGAGTGAGGCCAGGGATTGAACCTATGACCTTATGGTTTCTAGTCTGATTCATTTCTGCTGCACCACTATGTGAACTCCAATTCATGAGGCATTTATTACTCCACCAAATATTTACTGAGTGTTGACTATTAGCCAGAAACTTATCAAGGCAAAAGGGATATAAGAATATAACTAGCCAAGCGACTGATAAAGTCCATGCCTTCATGGAATTTACTGGCATACTAGTGAAATTTGTAATGAGTAAAAACTTTTTGTTATTTTTCAAAGTTTTAGGTTTGTTTTTGCCTTCCTTCCTTTCTTTTTATTTTTCTTTCTTTTTTTGTTTTCTTTTGTTTTTTAGGCCTGCACTTACATATGTAAGTTCCTAGGCTAGGGGTAGAATCCAAGCTACAGCTGCTGGCCTACACCACAGCCATAGAAATGTGGGGTCCAAGCTGTCTATGACCCACATCACAGTTCATGGCAATGCCAGATCCATGACCCACTGATTGAGACCAGGAATGGAACCCCTATCCTCATGGATACTAGTCAGATATGTTTCCTCTGTGCCACAATGGTAACTCTTCAGAATATTTTTAGAATTTATTTGATTTCTTGTTTATTTCTTTTAAAAATTTCAGAGAAATATGAGGACACTGTAACAAAGAGGAAAGACATTTCCCATAGCTTTGTTCAAAATCTTCTTCCCATTTTCATGCTAAAAGAAAAAAACTTCAACATTTCTGATGATATAAAAAAGGTTCATTCAGTCATCTTTCCAGACAAATGGTAGAATAAAAAGAACTGGTGACTTCCTGTTTATGCATTATATAATATGTGTATGTGGACACTAGCTTTTATAAATATCAGTGTGTGTATATAGATGTGCATATGTGTTTGTCTTCAACTGTCCATTATTAGGTGTGTAGCTATTTACTATCCTCTTATTAAAGCTAAAAGGAAACTCTCAAACTTACATGATTTCCTCCAAGACTAGGTTAACATAATCTCAGGACAAGAGTCTTGTGAGCATTTTTAGTATTCCCACTGTAAGGTGTGGCTTTATATATATCTCTAATGTTTTATTTTCAACACAAATTTATTCTTTATTTCAAATACATTTATTCAATTACAAAACTAAGATATATATGTATTATTTTACCATAAGTAATTGAGTTGATGTAGCTTCTAAACAAAAAGATTCTTTTTCATGTGTGAAATATCAGTGATTAGAAATTTGGCATCTGGGATATCCCTCTACTTTTACCACCTGGGAACTATTGTTTCAGCATTATCTGGTTACATTTATTTGGAGGAGTGGGTAAAAGAGAAATACAAAGCTTACCTAGGATTGCCAGTTGCCAAAAGCATACGTTCAATTGCTAAATCATCCATGGTCAATAATCTTCTACTTATATTACCTCCATAGGTGACTCAATTTTAAAGCATTTATATCAGTTGTCTTGGACTGATTATACCAACAGACTCAGTCTGATACTTAGAGTTAAAAATTCCCTATGGGAGAAAACTTTAAAGCATTAGCATGACTGAGGCCTGCTTAGTGCATATCTTCTGCTTAGGACATATTCTCTAGTATGAATGATGACTACAAATATTTTTAATAAAACTAAATGTCTCTTTCCATCATTAGAAGTGAGTCCAAAATGAGCCCTTCTTCCATGAGGGATAATGGAGTGAGCTCACATTGATTTTGGGGCATCAGGGGTACATACCAGGGCTTTTTGGACACTGTAATTTGATATTTGAGGAGGAAACAATAGTAAGTTAAATATGTACTTCAGAAAAATCAAAATATGAAAAAAGTGTTACTTAAAAGAGCAGAATTACAGCATGTATGACTTATGCACAAATGTCTTATTGATATCTGACCCATTGCCCAGACTCTGATGTTCAGTTTAATGAACATGACACAGTCACAGAAAACCTAGCAGGAACTGGGTTTGGTTGGTGGGCTGAAAGGTGACAGCTATACTTATCAGTAAGGAAAGAGAAAAATAAGTGACTTTTGCAGATAACATTATACTGTCTGTGGGCCATCCTAAGTATATAATGTCATGCTTTCAGGGGTTTATTTATAAAAAATTTGTCCCTCTACCTCCTGTTCATGACACTATTATTGTCCTACTGATGGCCTAAAAAGAGTTCTTGGACCACGGAACAAGAAGGTGAAACTCAGGCTAAACTCAGTGGACTCCTTGGGTTGAAGAGAGAGAATTCTGTGTCCAGGGACACCAAGGTGGATAAGGTTCACAGCACGCCAGAGAAAAGAGAACTTCAGAACAATAACTCTGGAAACCTCCAATGGGCTTCTTTCAAGTATTCAGCTAAGAGCGGCTCGGCTCAGTGAATTTCATAAGGTAAGAATGACTGGCACTGACACTAGTGGGAAATAATACCTGTTTATGCAAGTTATTCTGGAAATTTTCATGCTTCATTTTGCAGTGGGTAGAAAACCCAGATGGGTCTTGCACCAGTGGAGGAGAGTAATCAGCCTAAGACTAAATGCTGCTCTAGTCCTTCCCAATGAATCATTGTTCAATTATACTACAGTGAAACTGTTTAAAAATAAAAAGATTTTTTTCCTCTATAATTCAATTGAAAATAATTTGGAAATATTTCTCTATGATGACATCTATGGCCAAGTGGATATTTAGGAGTGTTAGGATAAAAACAAATGTTCCCAAATGTTTGGGGACTTTTCAGATATTCCTTTCTTATTAATTTCACATTTGATTCTGCTTTGTCAAGAGAACAATTCTGTATAATATTAATTCCCTGGATATTATGGGAACTATACTATTATTTAACCACAGGTATAATTCATAGTCATTGTTTCTTATCTCAGGATTCTAAATGCTATGTTCTGTCTTTTCTACTTTTAGCACTCACCAGAATACTATCCTACCCAGTGTCTTGTTTTATTCTAGTTGAATTCTGATATCAATTTTCTAATCAAGTTTCTTACTCCTTAGCTATGTCCAACTAAGTTAGTACTGATACTAGTACTCTTTTTTCCTCATTCTTCACTCCATAGAGAAAGAAAAAGACCACATTCCAATAGAGTATTTTGGGGCTTACTTGGCTTTCATATGACTGAATCACACAGGATATTCCAGTTGCATTTTAGTCCATATCCAGTTCCTCTATTTAAATCCATCAAGGATTTAAATTCTTTTGTGGATATTTCAGCCCTTGGAGAAATGTTATGTACTTGTATGTCTTCATTGTTTCCCCCTTTCCTTATCCATCATAGTTTTTGACATTTTTCATATACATTTTATGTGCATACCACATAATAAAAGATAACAAGCAAATTATTTTTTAAGATGAACAGAAAATGTTATGTCACTAATAGTAATCATCTTTATTTTCATTGAATATGCTAAGTTCATTTGTTTGAGAGAAGAAAAGATCATATTTCAATTGCCATATTTCATACACATATTTCCTATCTCCCCATTTCTTCAATACCACTCAAGTTTCTGTGGAATCACTATTTATGTCAAAGTAGAGAAAATTCACTTAACACGTGATGTCTCTGAAAAAAATAATTATTTAAAATATGATTGGAATCAATAAATAGGGTTATTAATAGTTATCATATAATATTCCATATATTATTTTATTCTAGGTAGAGTTTTTACTTGGGATGCGTGATACTTTTTCTCCAGGGCTCATTTTCCCACCAATGAAATGAATGTTTGAGCAAATAGTTCTCTAACATTTCTCTCAGTTCTGATAATTATAGAGACCCTATAACTCTACAACTCTATATTGCCTACCTTAGTTGGGAGAAATCTAAGAGCAAAAATAATAGTCATCCTTCATTGCTTTACTGAGTTTCTTGTTATATGATCAAAAGAATCTTTCAGATAAAAAAATTTGCCACTGTTGTTACCAAGGCTGCATAATTTTTATTACTGGGCTTTTTCTCCCATTTTTAAAAACTTAAGCCACTTAGTGCAATTATTAA
Source organism: Phacochoerus africanus (assembly GCF_016906955.1). Classification (NCBI taxonomy): domain Eukaryota; kingdom Metazoa; phylum Chordata; class Mammalia; order Artiodactyla; family Suidae; genus Phacochoerus; species Phacochoerus africanus. The sequence goes on from NC_062545.1 coordinate 95,675,805, forward strand.
ACTCAATGACTGTGTGGGGCAAGGGAAGAGGGTGACAGACATGAATTTCAAATTATAAAATAAATAAGTTCTGGAGATGTACAGCACGGTGACATAGTTAAAATATTGTATTGTATTTTTAGAAGTTTCAAAGAGAGTAGATCTTAAAACTTCTTATTATGAGAGAAAAATTGTAGCTATGTGAAATGATGAATGTTAACTAAACATGCTGTGGTTTTTTTTGGAATATATGCATATGTCATATTATTGCGCTGTAAGCCTTAACTAGTATAATGCTAGGTATCAGTTATATTCCAAACTGGAAAAATGTAAGAAACAGACATTTTTGTTTTTTTGTTTTTAAATATGGAGAGTAAATTCTAGGGGTTATCACAAGGAAATATATATTTTTTCTTTTATTTTGCTTTTAAGTGAGATGGTTCACTAAATGTGTGGCACATATTTAATAATGTAATTAAATCATTATGCTGTACACATTAATCTTATATAGTGTTACATATCAGTTATATGTTAATAAAACAGGAAGAGGAATTCCCATTGTGGTGCAGCAGAAACGAATGCAACTAGGAACCATGAGGTTGTGTGTTCAATCCCTGGCCTTTCTCAGTGGGTTAAAGATCCAGCATTGTTATGAGCTGTGATGTAGGTCACAGACATGGCTCAGATCTGGCATTGCTGTGGCTATGGCATAGGCCAACAGATAGAGCTCCAATTAGACCCCTAGCCTGGGAACCTCCATATGCTGTGGGTGCAGCCCTAAGAAGACAAAAAGACAAAAAAAAAGGAAGAATAAATTATTTATTTATTTGTTTGTTTATTTTTGTCTTTTTGCCATTTCTTGGGCCGCTCCTGCGGCATATGGAGGTTGCCAGGCTAGGGGTCGAATCGGAGCTGTAGTTGCCAGCCTACACCAGAGCCACAGCAATGCGGGATCTGAGCCTCGTCTGCAACCTACACCACAGCTCATGGCAATGCCTGATCGTTAACCCACTGAGCAAGTCCAGGGATCGAACCCACAACCTCATGGTTCCTGGTCGGATTCGTTAACCACTGCACCACGACAGGAACTCCAAGGAAGAATAAATTTAAACAAATATATATATATAAAAACTTCAATGACCTGCAAGAAATTAACCAAAGCAATCAAAATCAATCCTTTATGTCTCTTCTTTCCCAATGCTAGTGCATTTCATTTAGGAAAGCCAAGGCAAGAAGTGGTAGTTATGGTTAAACAATAAACTCCTTTTAAATGTTCAACAGATTGTTTAAGAATCTCCATTCAGCCACATGGATAGTAATTACATTTTCTTTTCCTGTCTCTGTATCTTTTTCTCACTAAAACTCTTTTCCAGCAAGCAGTAGAGAGGAACAAAAGAAATTAATCTGCTACTTCCTGTCAATTATGCTCCTACTTGAATTTAAAAAAAAAGTGAAGCATAGCTGGTTTGATCTGGTCCACTCTTGTATCAAAAAATTAAAATCTTGATGGCACTGCCCTCAGTGAGAAAGGATAACTTTTTCTGGAAGAAAAATTTATAGTCTGAGTTCTGTTTATCCCTAAGCACCAAGCACATCTCTGGGCTGGTTCATCAAAGCCATTGTTCAGATGACATCTCAGTCAGCCCAGGGAATCAGATGCCACAGAAGGAAAGAGAGGTGGTTTGCAGACACTGGGATAGAAAACTTTTATATTTCCAGCACTGGTGAGAGTATATTAAAATCCCTCTATAAGTTGGGCTTTCCACTGAATCAGGAATACTAACCTTGAAAACCCTCCTGATCTTTGCTTTATTGTTCTAACATAGGGTTCCTCAATTTGTAATCTGGGAACTACCAATTTACACTTTGTAGTGATAATTAAATATACAAAATCTCAGACCCTACTGCCAGACCAGCTGAATCCAATATAGAAGTACACCAAACAATCTACATATTTGAGATTTTTTTCCCATACTTCTTCCCATATATTATTTTCCAATCATGAACAATAGCAGCAAGAATTTTCTTCTTGACAGAATGCATAACTTCTTCAAATAAATGAAAATGATACATATTTGGAGTTCCTGTCATGGCTCAGTGGTTAACAAATCCGACTAGGAACTATGAGGTTTCAGGTTCGATCCCTGGCCTTGCTCAGTGAGTCAGGGATGTGGTGTTGCCGTGAGCTGTGGTGTAGGTTGCAGATGTGGCTCAGATCCCCGCATTGATGTGGCTGTGGCTTAGGCCAGCAGCTATAGCTGTTATTAAACCCCTAGCCTGGGAACCTCCATATGCCATGTGAGTGGCCCAAGAAATGGCAAAAAGACAAAAAAGAGTGATACATACATACACACAGCTATATGTTAGATAAATAAATATTATTTAGGGCTATCTATAGATATGTATATTTAAATTATATACATATTATCTACATATATAGACATTATTTTGTATGTTTATATCTCATAGCTGAACATAGATATAGATAAAATGGACAGATAGATAGATAGATAGATAAATAGCTAGCTAGCTAGAGATAATAGAGAGTAAGACAAGAAAAATGGGTAGAGTTCTCATTTTCACAGCTGGCCACAAAGGTAGATTTGTATATTTAACCTATTTTCTCTGCTGCTCTTTCCATATTCAGATGCCTTTAACCAGTACCTAATTCGTCAGGAGTCTTTTACTGGAGGAAAATCCATATCATAAACTGAAGAATCTGAATATCTTATTGTTCACAAACCTAATGTACTTTTTATTTTAATCTGAGATAATTTTAAGTATGAGAGTGCTATTAATATACTAATATAAGATGTATAAATGAAGGCAGTATGAGACAAAAATAGTATATTTGGTTGCCCTATGTATATGCAGGTTTCTTCATTACTTTGCTGAATTTTACTGGTGGACATGGCTGTATAAGGAGAAAGGGAGTATTCCATGTGTTCCATACACATTCCTTCTTATTTCCAATATATATCAGTATATCAATTTATCTATAATATTTGATTGATTGTCCTAATAAACATAGAGGGCATAGAAGAGTTTCCCTTGCATGTCAGATGGTTAAATATCATGAGGAGCCAAAAGTAGCTAAGTGGCAATCCAAAACTGCACTTAAAATGAAGTATTGCATTGTCTTCCAGAAATAGATTCCTTCTTGGGTACAAACCCTCTAAATCTGAAGTGCCTAAAATCAAATTATTATTAAACACACATTTCATGAATAGTTTATTATATATTAATATTGAGATGAGCACATCACATTTCCATCCTATGTTTCTCTATTATTTATACTTTGGCTGTGGGAAAGAACAATTTTATATTGTAAAGCAATTTCTAACTGGCTTTGTAACTGTTTCTTCAAAAGAGAAGTCCAATTATATATTACTCCAACTTTTTCTGAGTGATGTAAAGCCAGTGAATGGCTTTGGTATAAGCTCATTGTTACAATTTTTTGCTGCCAAATAAGTTTTTTAATCAGAAATAATATAGTCTGGGGTATCATGGTGGTGAATAAAGTGTTCTGTCAGTTCATAGATATAATTTCTGGCAAACATGACTTGGAAAGTCAATTAAAATCCATATCCAATATAACTACAGTTCAAACAAGGAGAAGTCACTGTCCAGTCTATAATGGATGGTTTCCATATAATTGTTCTGATAGTACATGACTGGGTGGTCTCCTTAGATATGTTAAAAAATTGGATATGGAGTAGTTGTATCCAGATTGGCTTTGTTGGGGATCATCCTTGCTTATTAGCCACAAACAAAGTGTCTGTTTTACATTTTTGTCACTTTTTCAGGATCCAGATAACCAGCACAGAAGTGACTGTAAAATAATGAAATAGATAGATAATAGGTAGATATCCTTGTTTCCTGAAATAGGGCCCTCAAACCCTTATAAATAATAGAATCTTTTTTTCTAATAATTAGTCATTGTCAGTTCCTCACACAGAGCTTCTAAAACTTTTAATTCCTTAAGTGATAAGAGCACTAGGAGCAAACTTTTGTTCTAATCTTTGTTCTTTAACGCAAGTTCCTGACACAGAGTTTATAAATCCCTTGGAATTTTCTGTGTGATAAGAATGTCTTTTATTCCAATGAGATGACTCTGGATGGGCTCATAGATGGCTCCAGGATGAGGGTTGGTTGCCAAAGAGAAAACCGTGATTAAAACTTGGAATTTTAAGCTTCACTCCCCCAATTCTCCAGAAAAGAGAGAGGAGCTGGAAATACTAGGAGTTTCAAGAACTTCCAGGTAGGTAGTGTGTGTCACATCAACAGTGACACACACAACTCACAGGGACAGACACACCTGTGTTCCCAGATCTCTCCCTACAAATGAGGAGTGGGGGTTTTTCCTGAGTTCTGTGAGTTGTTATAGCAAATAATCAAATTCAAGAGGGAAATCATGGGGATCTCTGATTTGTAGCCAAGCTGAACAGAAGTTGTTTAACCTGGAGATCTATTATTTGTGATTGGATTCTGAAGTGTGGGACCATCTCATGGGATTATGCCCTTAATCTGTGGGATCTGAACTACTTTTAGTTATGTCAGAATTAAATTGAATTGTAGGACACCCAGCTGATATCAGAGAGAATTGCTTACTGCAGGGAAAAAACTTCCACACATTTGGGGTCAAAAATGTCATGAATATTGCAATAGTGTGACAGGAAAAGAGAAACACACACAAAGAAATTTTTCTTATATACTGAAGAAAAACGTTGAAAGAATTACCTTTTTATGAGGTTTTTGAGAAAACAGTGAACATTTCATTAAAATACATAATTTATGCTATCATATAATGAGGTTATTGCTATTTTAAATACATTATTAGATAAAAATTTTAATTTTATCAATTTTAGTTTCTTTCTTTTCAAAATCCAAAATTCATACTCAGCTTAATTCATTAGTTATATTTTGTTTTTGTTTTTTGGGGGGGTATTTTTTTTTTATACTTACATATATACATTTTTTTCCACCTTTTTGTTCTGTTGCAATATAAGTACCTAGACATAGTTCTCAATGCTACTCAACAGGATCTCATTGTAAATCCATTCCAAGTTGTACCCAATAACCGCAAGCTCCTGATCCCTCCCAATCCCACCCTCTTCCCCCCGCCCCAGGTAGCCACAAGTCTATTTTCCAAGTCCATGATATTCTTTTCTGTGGAAATGTTCATTTGTGAAGTATATTAGATTCCAGTTATAAGTGATATCATATGGTATTTGTCTTTCTGACTTACTTCACTCAGTAGGAGAGTCTCTAGTTCCATCCATGTTGCTATAAATGGCATTATGTCATTCTTTTTTATGGCTGTGTAGTATTCCATTGGGTATATATTCCACATTTTCCTAATCCGAACATCTGTTGATGGACATTTAGGTAGTTTCCATGTCTTGGCTATTGTGAATAGTGCTGCAATGAACATGCAAGTGCATGTGCCTCCTTTAGGTAGAGTTTTGGCTGGATATATGCCCAAGAGTGGGACTGCTAGGTCATATGGAAGTTTTATGTATAGATTTCTAAGGTATCTCCAAACTGTTCTCCATAGTGGGTGTACCAGTTTACATTCCCACCAGCAGTGCAGGAGGGTTCCCTTTTCTCCACACCCCTCCATAACTTCTTACTTGAGGATTTATTAATGATGGCCCTTCTGATGGGTGTGAGGTGGTATCTCATGCTAGTTTTGATTTGCATTTCTCTTATAATCAGCGATGTTGAAGCATTTTTTCATGTTCTTGTTGGCCATATGTATATCTCCCTTGGAGAACAGGCTATTCAGGTATTTTGCCCACTTTTCCATTAATTGGCTTTTTTGCTGTTGAGTTGTATAAGTTGCTTGTATATCCTAGAGAATAAGCCCTTGTCACTTGCATCATTTGAAACTATTTACTCCCATTCTGTAAGTTATCTTTTTGATGTCTTTATGGTTTCCTTTGCCATGCAAAAGCTTTTCAGTTTGATTAGGTCCCATTGGGTTATTTTTGCTCTTATATCTGTTGCTTTGGGAGATTGGCCTGAGAAAATATTCATAAGGTTGATATCAGAGAGTGTTTTGCCTATGTTCTCTTCCAGGAGTTTGATGGTGTCCTGTCGTATATTTAAGTCTTTCAGCCATTTTGAGTTTATTTTGGTGCATGGTGTGAGGGTGTGTTCTCGTTTCATTGCTTTGCATGCAGCTGTCCAGGTTTCCCAGCAATGCTTGCTGAATAGACTTTCTTTTTCCCATTTGATGTTCTTGCCTCCCTTGTCAAAGATTAATTGACCATAGGTGTCAGGGTATATTTCTGGGTTCTCTATTCTGTTTCATTGGTCTGTCTGTCTGTTTTGATACCAGTACCACACTGTTTTGATGACTGTGGCTTTGTAGTATTTCTTGAAGTCTGGGAGAGTGATGCCCCCTGCTTGGTTTTTTTTCCTCAGGATTGCTTTGGCGATTCTGGGTCTTTTGCTCTTCCATATAAATGTTTGGATTGTTTGTTCTAGTTCTGTGAAAAATGTCCTGGGTAATTTGATTGGGCTTGCATTGAATCTGTAGATTGCTTTGGGTAGTGTGGCCATTTTTACAATATTGATTTTTCCAATGTATGAACCTGGAATATCTTTCCTTTTCTTTACATCTTCTTTGATTTCTTTGATTAAAATTTTATAGTTGTTGGCATATAAGTCCTATACCTCCTTGGTCAGGTGTATTCCAGTGTATTTGAATTTTTGGGGTGCAATTTTAAAAGAAAATTTATTTTTTCATTTATATTCTAAGATTTCATTGTTGATATACAGAAATGCAACTGATTTCTGAGTGTTAATCTTATATCTTTCTACTTTGCTGAATTTGTTATTCGGTTGAAGTAGTTTTTGGGTGGAGTCCTTAGGGGTTTTTGTGTATAGTATCATGTTGTGTGCATATACTGACTGTTTTATGTTTTCTCTTTCTATTTTGATGTCCGTAATTTCTTTTGTTTGTCTGATTATTGTGGCTAGGACTTCCAGTACTATGTTGAATAACAGTGGTGAGAGTGGGCATGCTTGTCTTGTTCTGATTTTAGTGGGGATGCTTTCAGCTTTTCTCTATTGTGTGTTATATTTGCTGTGGGTTTGTCACAAATGACTTTAATTATGTTAAGAAATATTCCCTCTATATCCACTTTGGTAAGATTTTTTATCATGAGAGCATGTTGGACATTGTCAAATGCTTTTTCTGCGTCTGTTGAGATGATCATGTGGATTTTGACTTTTGTTAACATGGTGTATGACATTGATTGACTTGGGTATGTCAAACCATCCTTGGGATCCTGGGATAAATCCAACCTGGTCATGGTGTATGATTTTTTATATATATTTTTATATGTTGTTGGATTTGGTTAGCTAAAATTTTGTTGAGAATTTTTGCATCTATATTCCTCGAAGATATTGGCTGATAGTTTTCTTTTTCTTAGTATCTTTGTCTGGTTTTGGAATTAGGGTAATGATGGCATCACAGAATGTCTTTGGGATGTTCCTTCTTCTTCAGCCTTTTGAAAAAGTTTAAGGAGGATGGGTCTAAGTTCCTCTCTTTATGTTTGGTAGAATTCACCCGTGAAGCCATCTGGTCCTGGACTTTTATTTGTAGGGAGTGTTTTTATGACATATTCAATTTCATTTCTAGTGATGCATATATTCAGTTGATCTATTTCTTCTTCATTAAGTTTTGGCAGGCTGTAAGTCTCTAGAAAGTTGTCCATTTCTTTGAGGTTGTCAAATTTGTTGGCATATAATTGTTTGCAGTATTCTCTCATAGTTTTTTGTATTTCTGTAGTATCCATTGTGACTTCTCCTTTTTGATTTCTTATTTTATTTGTTTTTTTTTCTCTCCTCTTCTTGGTGAGTCTAGCCAGAGTTTTGTCAATTTTGTTTACCTTTTCAAATAACCAGTTCTTGTTTTTATTGATTTTGTCTATTTTTTTGAATCTCTTTTTTATTGATTTCCTCTTTGATCTTTATGATTTCTTTCCTTCTACTGACTATGTTTTGTTCATTCTTCTTTTTCTAATTCATTTAAGTGGTCAGTTAAGCTGTTGATTTGAGATTTTTCTTTTTCTTTTTTTCTTTTGTTGTTGTTGTTGTTTTTGTTGTTGTTGCTATTTCTTGGGCCGCTCCCGTGGCACATGGAGGTTCCCAGGCTAGGGGTTGAATCAGAGCTGTAGCCACCAGCCTACGCCTAGAGCCACAGCAACGTGGGATCCGAGCCACGTCTGCAACCTACACCACAGCTCACGGCAATGCCGGATTGTTAACCCACTGAGCAAGGGCAGGGACCGACCCCGCAACCTCATGGTTCCTAGTCGGATTCGTTAACCACTGCGCCACGACGGGAACTCCTCTTTTCTTTTTTTTTGAAGAAGGCCTCCATTGCTGTGAACTTCCCTCTGAGCACTGCTTTTGCAGCATCCCATAGATTTTGAGTGGTTGTATATTCATTATCATTTGTCTCATATTTTTTAATTCCCTTCTTGATTTCCTCATTGACCCATTGGTTTTTTAGTAGCATGTTGTTTAGTCTCCATGTCTTAGGTTTTTCTCATTTCTTTCCCTGTGGTTGATTTCTTGTGGTCAGAGAAGATACTTGAACTAATTTCTATATTTTTAAATTTGTTGAGGTTAGCTTTGTTCCCCAGTATGTGGTCAATTCTTGAGAATGTTCCACATGCACTTGAGAAGAATATGTGTTCTGATTTTATTGGATGTAACGACCTGAAATTGTTGATTAAGTCTTATTTTCTATTGTTTCCTTTAGGATATCTGTTGCTTTATTAATTTTCTGTTTAGAGGATCTCTCCATTTATGTGAGTGGGGTGTTTAAGTCTCCTACTATGATTGTATTCCCATCAATTCCTCATTTTATGTCTGTTACTATTTTTGTAGATATCTGGGTTCTCTTATATTAGAAGCATTTATATTGATGATTGTAATATCCTCTTATTGAATGGATCCTTTAACTATTAAATAGTGTCCTTCTTTGTCTTTCTTTATGGACTACATTTTAAGTTTATTTTGTCTGAAATGAGTATTGCACCTCCTGCTTTCCTGGCTTGTCCATTGGCATCCCCTCACTTTCAATCTATATGTGTCCTTTGTCCTAAGATGAGTTTCTTGTAGGGAGCAGATTAAAGAATTTTGCTTTTTTATCCAATCTGCCACTCTGTATCTTAAATGTCTTGACATTTAAGGTCATTATTAAGAGATGTTTATTTATTGCCATTTGAAACCTTGTTTTCCAGTTGATTCTGTTTCTCTTTTCTTTTTGGTTGAATGGTTTCCATTTATTTTATGCTTGGATACTTTTCTTTTCAGTTTTTGTGAATGTAATGTTTGGTTTTGATTTGTGGTTGCACTTTTTTTTAAGTATATGAACCCCTTCATATATCTGTTTGCTTAGCCAGATAGTTATATAGGCTCAAACACATCATTAAAATAAAAAAAATAATATATTTTTCTTACTTCCCTTGCCTACATTGTGCTATTTTGATGTCTTTTTCTTTTAACATCTTCATGTTTAGATCTGCATGCTGGCTTATTTAAGTCACTGCTTTCCAATTGTGTTTGTTTTCTTCCATCCTAGTTCTTTTTTCTTTTCTTTTCTGTTTTTTTTTTTTTTTTTTGATTTAGGGAAGCCCTTTCAGTATTTCTTTTAGAATGGGTTTTGTGTTTCTGTACTCTTTCAGCTTTAGTTTGTTGGGGAAATTCATTATTTACCCTTCTATTTTAAGTGATATTCTTGCTGGATAGAGTATTTTAGGTTGCAGATTTTTTTTCCTTTCAGTGCTTTAAATATATCCTGCCACTCCCTCCTGGCCTGTAGTGTTTCTGTAGAGAAATCTGTTGATAGCTCTATGGGGGTTCCTGTATAATTAATGCTTTGCTTTTCTCTTGCTGCCTTTAGAATTCTCTTTAACTTTTGCCATTTTTATTATAATATGTCTTGGTGTGGGCCTGTTTGGGTTCAACTTGTTTGGGGCCTCTGTATATCTTGAAAATCAGTATCCTTTAGATTTGGAGTTTTCAGCCATAATTTCTTCAAATATATTTTCTTTTTTTTAATTGGTATTTCCACAATACTTTTTTTTCTACTCTACAGCATGATGACCCAGTTACACATACATATACACATTCTATTTTCTCACATTATCATGCTCCATCATAAGTGACTAGACATAGTTCTCAGTGCTACACAACAGGATATTTTTAATCCCCTTTTCCTTTTCTTCTCCTTCTGGAATTTGTATTATGTGTAGATTGGCCCACTTTACATTATCCCATAGGTCTCCTATTGCTTTCATATTTCTTCATTTGTTTTTCTGTCTGTTGTCCTGTTTGGGTGATTTCCATCATTCTGTCTTCCACATCACTGATTCGGTCCTCTGCACTATTCATTCTGGTCTTTATTGACATTAACTCAGTTTGTATCTCTGCAAATGAATTTCCTAGTTTATCTTGGCTCCTCCTTATATTTTCTAGTTCCTTTCTGAGGGAATCTGTATTACTGTTCATATCCTCTCTTAATTCCTTCAGTATTTTCACTATCTCCCTTTTGAACTCCAGGTCTGTCAGACTGCAGATGTCTGTTTCATTGTTGACTGCTTTAGGTGAATTCTCCTGTTGATTTAACTGAGAATGGTTTCTGAGCTTCTTCATCTTACTTGTGATTTTATTTTTCTGTGAATCTGGGGAAGCCAAACTGTAGTTTTGCACAGTCTGGGGTGGGCCAGCGAGTGGCCTTTTGCAGGCAAGGACCCCAGAGTATGGAAGGCCAGTGAGCTTCCCACAGGTGGGGTGGCCTGGTCCATGATGGATGACAAGTGGTTTCTGGCCATGGGGGGGAGGCTGTGCTGGAGACACTCTACCCTCTGTGAGCTGGCAGGCAAGGATGCATGCTAGGGTACAAGGAGTTTTCTCTGGCAGCCCAACCCCCTCCTTCTCCACTCCCCAACAATGGTGCCATGTCTCTCTTTCAGGTCTGGATCTTCTCCCAGATTCCTTCTCCTGTGGCTTTCCATGCCCCATCCCTTAGCATACCACTCCCCCACCTGTGGTGCACTGTTCCCTAGCCACTTAGGCTGTCTCCAGGCTGCCAAACCCAGCCCACTCCCAGGGACTGACCTCTGGAACATAAGTCTCAGCACCCAGCCCCCACCTGAGTGTCTTAGCCTGTGGTATCTTTGCCAGTGGTTCAGATGATCTGTGCATCTCTCACTCTGCTCCTTGGTTCTCAGTCCTGCTGCTGTGCTTTTCTCAGGGTCTTGGAGACCCCTCTGACTTGGCTGATCTTTCTGTCAGTTAGGTGGCTTCTCAGGGTGTGGGTTCCCTTTCTCCTTCACAGCTCCCTCTCAGGAATGCTAGTCCCATCCTGATTCCTTTTCTCTCTCTTTTTTTTTATATATACACACACACACACACACACACACACACATTCTTAGAAGTGTGGTTGCAGATGCTACAAATGTTCTTTCCTTTTAAAGGATATATCCCAATAGGTCATAGCTGAATGATTTCTGAAAGTCAAAAATTCTGAAAGTTTTTCAGAGTTTTTATGGGGAAGACCCCATGAATTTTTATGAGGTTTATTTTCTGACCTCTAGATGTAAAAAATGCAAATTACCAAGAAATGACATTTCTTGCTACATTCTGCTTGAAAGTTCCTATCAGCATCAGAAAAACAATAAAGTAGACCAGTGTTTCCTGCAGGATGTGAAAGAATAAATTTCCTGCAGACTAATTATAGCATAGAGATAATATAAACCTTATATTAGAGAATAAAGTTGTACCATTGCCTGAGTCAGATGAAATTTAAACTATGCTTATTTGTGTAGAAGAAAATGTACTCAAAATATCAATATCTTAATATCAATTTTACTGACTGTTGGTTTGCTCTGCGAATATATTTACTTGTGGTTCAGCTACAATTGATGTCACTAACTGACAAAATTAATGAAAATTATTCTCATTCTTCAATATCCATCTATTTTCAACACAGTGCACATAGCAATTTAAAAGGGATGTGATAAGGAAAACCACCCCATATCTTTTAAATATATATATCATAATTTCCAATAAAGTATGTTGATTGAAATTTTGCATTTGTTTACTTGTTTTTCATAATATAAGGAGAACTTCTAGTTTTTTACTTGGCCTTACCAGAGCTTAAACCTAATAGATTAGAGAATTAACATAGGGATTATTCAGCTTTCTGAATACATCCGGTCTAACTATACACATAAAGACTATGGAATAACCACATGCTAATTTTACTTTGAAATGAATCTTCACCAAAATTCCATTTCCTAAGTAACCTCATAAACTCTCACTCTGACCATTTGCTAATTACCAGTAACAGTGTAGGAAGGTTCCTTTTTCTCCACACTTTCTCCAGTTTTTTTTTTTTTTTTTTGGTAGACTTTTTGATAATGGTCATGATCACCTGTGTAAGGTGCTATCTTCTTATAGTTTTGATTTGCATTTCTGTAATAATTAGTGATGTTGAGCCTCTTTTCCCATACTTTTTTGGCCAACTGTATGTCTTGTTTGGAAAAATATCAACTTATATTTTCTGCCCTTTTTTTGAAAGTCATTGCTTTTTTTGATATTGAGTTGCATAAGCTGTTTCATATAATTTAGAGATTAATTCCCTGTCTGTCTCATCATTTGCAAATATTTTCTCCCATTATGTTGGGCCACCTTTATGTTTTGTATATGGTTTCCTCTGCTCTGTTAAAGCTTTTAAGTTTAATTAAGTCACCTTTTTTATTTTTGTTTTTATTTTCATCACTCTAGAAGGTGGAGCCAAATAGATATTACTGTGATATGTCAAAAAGTGTCCTGCCTAGGTTTTTCTCCAAGAGTTTTATAACATCTGGTCTTACATTTAAGTCTTTAATACATTCTGAGTTTACTTTTGTGTACGGTGTTAGAGAATGTTCAACTTTCATTTTTCTTCATGAAGCTGTAAAATTTTCTCCATACCATTTATTGGAGACTCTATTTTTTCCTTTGTATATTCTTGCCTCCTTTGACATAGATTAGTTAATATATAAATGGGTATGTGTCTGGGCTTTCTAGCCTGTTCCATTGATTTACATTTCTGTTTTCCTTCCAGTAAAATATTGTTTTGATGACTCTTGTCTTATTGTTTGAAGTCAAGGAGTGTGATTCCTCCAGTTCCATTTTTTTTCTTTCTCAGGATGGTTTGGCTCTTCAGAGTATCTTGTGTTTCCCTACAAAAGCTACAATATTTTGTCTAGTTCTTTGAAAAATGTCATTGATAACTTGATAGATTCCATTGAATTGGTTGCTTGCCTTGGGTATAGTCATTTTGACAATACTGATTTTTTTCCAGTCAAAAACATGGTATATCTTTCCATTCCTTTTTGTCATCTTCGATTTCTTGAATCCCACTTGATGTTGTTGGATTCAGTTTCCTACTACTTTGTTGAGGATGTTAATATCTATGTTTATAAGTGATACAGGCCTGCAATTTTCTTTTTGTGTGTGTGTGTGTGTGTGTGTGTGGTATCTTTGTCTGGTTTTCTTATCAAATGACAAATTTGAGAGTGTTCTTTCCTCTGCAATTTTTTGGAAAAGTTTCTGAAAAATAGGCGTTAACACTTCTTTAAATTTTGATAGAACTCTTTTCTGAAGCCAAGTTGTCCTGGAATTTTGTTCATTGGACATTTTTAAATCACATTTAAATTTCAGTACCTGTGATGTTATCTATTCATATTTTCTATTTCTTCATGGTTCAGTCTTGGAAGGTTCACCTTTCTAAGAATTTGGCCCTTTCTTCTAAATTGTCCATTTTATTGGCATATAGTAAAGGTCTCTTATAATCCTTTGCATTTGTGTGCTGTCAGTTGCAACTTCTCCTTTGCAGTTCTAATTTTATTGATTTGAGGGCTCTCCCTTTTTTAATGATGCATCTGGCTAAAGGTTTATTAATTTTTTTATCTTGTCAAAGAACCTGATTTTAGTTTCAATAATTATTGTGCTGTTGTCTTTACTATTTTATTTATGTTCTGATATTTCTGATTTATTTCCTTCCAGTAACTTTGAGTTTCTTTCTCTAGTTTAATTCAGTGTAAGGTTTTGATTTTTTTTATTTTTGAGATTTTTGTTAAAAGGCAATTAAGATTTTTTGCTATAAACTTCTCTCTTAGAACTGTTTTGCTATTTTCCATAAGTTTTTTGCTGTCATGTTTTCATTACATTTATCTATAGGCATTTTTAATTCACTCAGGTTTTTTTTCAGTAATATATTGCTTGTTTAATAGTGTATTGTATAGATTCCACGTGTTTGTGTTTGTGTTTTTTGTTTGTTTGTTTGTTCCTTGTCTCCTTTCTCCTTGTAGTTGATTTTTATTCTCATATACTTCTAGTTGGAATAGATGCCTGATATAATTTTCATTTTCTTAAATTTATTGAGTCGCATTATGGTTCAAGATACAATCACTCCTCAAAAATGTTTCATATGCAATTGAGAAAAATATGTATTCTGCTGCTTTCAAAAGGAATGCTCTATAAATTTTATATTTTTTAAAGATTTTAATTTTTTCCATTACACTGAGAACTAAGGATACTTAAATGATATTTGGAGACGGATCTAGGAAAACATCTGTAAAGCTGATGTCAGAGAATGTTTTGCCTATGTTCTCTTCTAGGAGTTTGATGGTTTCTTCTCTTACATTTAAGTCTTTAAGCCATTTTGATTTTATTCGTGTGTGTGGTGTGAGGGTGTGTTCCAGTTTCATTAATTTACATGTCGCTGTCAGGTTTTCCCAGCACCACATTTTGAAAAGACTTTTTCCCATTTTATATTCTTGACTCCTTTGTCAAAGATTAATTGATTTTAGGTGTCTGGGCTTATTTATTGGTTATCTTTTCTGTTCCATAGGTCCATATGTCTGTTTTGGTGCCAGTACCACACTGTCTTGATTACTGTGGCTTTGTATTATTGCCCAAAATCTGGGAGAATTATGCCTCCTGCTTGGTTTTTGTTCCTCAGGATTACTTTGGCAATTCTGGATCTTTTGGCTTATTCTTCAATTTTTTTAGAGTTAGTTTTGTGCCCCAGTATGTATCAATCCTTGAGGAAGTTCCATGTGCCCTTGAAAAGAATGTATAATCTTATTTTTTATAATGTCCTGAAAATATCAAAGTCTACATTTTCTACTTTGTCTTTTATGATCTCTCTTGCCTCATTGATTTTCTCCGTAGAGGATCTGTTCATTGATGTGAGTGGGGTGCTAAAATGTCCTATTATTGTATTCCCATCAATTTTTATCTCTGCAAGAATTTGTTTCATGTATCCGGGTGCTCGTATATAAGGGGCATATATATTTATGTTTGTAATATCCTCTTCTTGAATGGATCATTTTATCATTAGTGTCCTTTATCTTTATGGCCTTCATTTTATATTCAATTTTGTCTGATATGAGTATTGCAATTCCTGCTTTCCTGTCTTTTCCATTCACATGAAATTCTTTTCCCATCCCCTCAATTTCATCTATATGTTTCCCTTGACCTATGGTGAGTCTCTTGTAGACAGAATATTGTAAGATTTTTTATGTTTTTTTAATTTTTATTTTTAATTGCTATTTCCCAATACAAGTTTTTTCTACTGTACAGCATGGTGACCCAGTTACATATACATGTACACATTAGATTTTCTCACCTTATCATGCTCCATCATAAGTGATTAGACATAGTTCACAGTGCTACACAGCAGGATCTCATTGCTAATCCATTCCAAAGACAATAGTTTGCATCCATTAACCCCAAGCTCCCAATCCACCCACTCCCTCCCCAACCCCTTGGCAACCACAAGTCTATTCTCCGAGTCTATGATTTTCTTTTCCGTGGAAAGGTTCCTTTGTGCCATATAAGAGATTCCAGATATAAGTGGTATCATATGGTATTTTTCTTTCTCTTTATGACTTATTTCACTCAGGATGAGAGTCTCCAGTTCCATCCATGTGGCTGCAAATGGCATTATTTCATTCTTTTTTATGGCTGAGTAGTATCCCATTGTGTATATATACTACATATTTCTAATCAAATCATCTGTCAGTGGACATTTTGGTTGTTTCCATGTCTTGCCTATTGTGAATAGTGCTATAATGAACTTATGGGTGTATGTGTTTTTTCAAGAAAAGTTTTGTCTGTATATATGCTCAAGAGTGGGATTGATGGCTCATATGGTAGTTCTATGTGTAGATTTCTAAGGTACCTCCGTACTGTTCTCCATAGTGTTTATACAAGCTTACATTCCCACCAACAGTGCAGGAGTGTTCCCTTTTCTCCACAACCTCTCCAGCATTTGTTATTTGTGGACTTATTAATGATGTCCATTCTGACTGGTGTGAGATGTTATCTCCTGGGAGTTTTGATTTGCATTTCTCTAATAATTAGTGATGTTGAGCATTTTTTTCATGTGCTTATTGGCCATTTGTACATCTTCCTTGGAGAAATGTCTCTTCAGGTCCTTTGCCCACTTTTCAATTTGGTCGTTGGCTTTTTTGCTGTTGAGTTGTATAAGTTGCTTGTATATTCTTGAGATTCTTGAGATTGTTACTTGCATCATTTGAAACTATTTTTTCCCATTCTGTAAGTTTCTTTTTGGTTTCCATGCCATGCAAAAACTTGTCAGTTCGATTAAGTCCACTCTGTGTCTTTTGATTGGAACATTCATTCCATTGACATTTAAGGTAACTACTGATAAATATGTATTTATTGCCATTTTAAAACTTGTTTTCCAGTTGATTCTATATTTCTCCTTTCTTCCTTTATTTTTATGTTGGGATGATTTCCATTTAATTATGCTTATGTACTTTTCTCTTTAGTTTGTGAATGTAATGTTTGGTTTTTTTTTGTGGTTGCCCTGTTTTTTAAGTATGTTAAATACTTCCTATATCTGCTTGCTTTAGCCTGATAGTCATATAGGGTGAAACACATTATTAAAAAAAAAGATTCTCTATTTTGTTACTTTCCTTCCCCACATTCTATGATTTTGAATTCATTTTTTTAACAACTTCAGGTTTGTCTTTTGCTGTTCCTTGTGTTTATCATCACTTTTACAGTATTTTTTTTCTTCCCACATTTAGATCTGTATGCTGGCTTATTTAAGTGATTGCTTTTCAATTGTATTTTCCTCCATCCTATTTCTTCTTACTTTTTTTTTTAATTTAGAGGCACCCTTTCAGTATTTCTTTTAGAATGGGTTTAGTATTGCTGTACTCTTTTAGTTTTGGCTTTTTGGAAAAATTCATTATTTCTCCTTCTATTTTAAATGATATTCTTGCTGGGTATAGTATTCTTGGCTACAATTTTTTTTCCCTTATAGCTTTGAATATATCTTGACACTCTATTCTGGCCTGTAGTGTTTCTGTAGAAAAACCAGCTGATAGCTTTATGGGGGTTCCTTTATAATTAAGTCCTTGTTTTTCTCTTCCTGCTTTTAGAATCCTCTTTATCTTCAACTTTTGCCATTTTTATTATAATATGTCTTGGTGTGGGCCTGTGTGTGTTCAACTTTTTTGGTCCCTCTGTACTTCCTGTATCTTAATATCTGTTTTCTTTAGATTTGGAATTTCTTCAAATATATATATGGAATTCCTGGGCTGGGGTCAAATTAGATCTTCAGCTACTGGCCTATGCCACAGACACTGCAAGTGGGATCCTATATGCATCTGTGACATATTCCACAGATACATCAATACCAGATCACTGACCCACTGAGCAAGGCCAGGAATTGAACCCACATCCTCATGGATACTAGTCTGATTCGTTTCCCTTGTGCCACACTGGGAACTCCCTCAAATGTATTTTTTATCCCCTTTTATTTTGCTTCTCATTCTGGTATTCCTATTATACATAGTTTGGCCTTCTTTGTATTATCCCATAGGTCTCTTATATTCCTTTTGTGTTTTTTCATTTGGTTTTCTGTCTGCTGTCCTCATTGTGTGACGTCCATTATTCTATCTTCCAAGTCACTAATTCATCCTCTGAATTATTCCTTCTGCTCTTTAGTGCCTTTATCTCAGTTTGCATCTCTGCAAATTAATTTTATAATTTTTATTGGTCCCATTTTATATTTTCTAGTTCCTTTCTAAAGTAATCTGCATTAATGTTTATATCTTCTCTTAATTTCTTCATATTCACCCTTAATTCCTTCAGTATTTTCACTATCTCCCTTTTTAACTCAGTGTCTATCAAACTGCAGAGGTCTGTTTCATTTTTGCTGCTTAAGGTGAATTCTCCTGTTCTTTTAACTGGGAATGTTTACTGAGCTTCTTCATCTTACTTTTGTTTTTCTCTGTGAGTTTAGGGAAACCCAACTGTAGTTTTGGAGGCCTATTTCTATGCAGGGGAACCCCTTTGTATTTTGTGGTGGGTTACTATTTATTTTTGGTGTGGGAGTTTGGATATTTGCTATCTCGTTCTTCAGTGTGAGTAGGCTGTTACCCCCAGAGTGCTGAGAGTGTTTCCATGGAGAAGGAAGTAATGGTTAGCACTAGTAGTCAGTGCCTGGTTGTTGAGCTCTTGACAATTCAAGGACCTGTAGGAAGGTGGTGCAGGCAATCCTAGTTGCAGGTCACTGGGAACTACTAATGAGACTTATGCAGACTTCAGAGGTGCCCAGAAAATTTGGCAGTGGAGGTTGCAGGCTGTATGAGTTCCAAGATTAGTGAGAGAAACAGGTGGTGTTTGGTCACAATGCCCTCTATGGTGCCCTCTGAGGTGACTGGGCCACAAGTGATGCCTATTCATGGACCCCTAGTGGTGAACAGGCCATTCCCACCACTTGAGTCAGAGATAACTGCAGTGTTTTGCCCCCACCACCTGTAGATCATGCAAGAAGCATTGCATCCCACTTAGCCCATGCAGGGCATGCTGCATAGGCTGCTCCTAGTTTCAGGGTTCTGGAAAGGGACAGTGATCAAGTGTATGGGTGCTGCCTGGAGTATTTGGCAGTGGCAGCAGCAGCATGAGTGTGTTACCAGGGGAGTGAGAGAAAAACAGGTGGTGCCTGGTTGCAGTGCCCTTTTTTTGCCAACTTCTGCGGTGACTGGGTCCACAGGTGGGACTTATTCACAGACTCTTAGTGGTGGCAGGCCACACCTCCCTCTGGTTTCTGAGATGTCTGCTGTAGTTTGTTCCTGCTGCCTGTAGATCATGCAAGAGATACCATATAGTGCCTAGGCCCCCCACTGTCCTAACCTGAGCCAGTGGCCTCTTGCCACCTGTAGCTTTTGCCAGAGTCACCCCACCCTCTGACAGCCAATGTGTGCATATTCCCATGGTTGTCCAGTTTCCTTCTCCTGCCATTCCCAACAATGGTGCCTTGCTTCTCCTGTGGGTCCAGACCTTCTCCAGGTTCCCTTGGCTGTGGCATTCCAATCTCCAGCACATGGCACACTGCTCCTTATCCCTTCAGTCTGTCTCCATACAGCCCATCCAAGACCTCTCCTAAGAACAGACCTCTAGAGCCTGAGTCTCAGTTTTCTGCCCCTGCCTGAGTGTCTCAGTTTGTGGTGTCCAGGGTAGTGGTGCAGATAATCTGTGCACCTCCCACTCTGCTTTGCCCTCCTCAGTCCAGCTGCTGCCCTTTTCTCAGTGACTTTGAGGTTCCTCAGTCTCAGCTCATCTCCCCTTTAGTCAGGTGGCTTCCCTGGGTGTGGCTTCCTTTTCTCTTTCACAGCTCCCTCTCATGAATGCTAGTCCCATCCTAATTCTTTCTCTTTTCTTTTGTTCTAACCAGTTATGTCAAGGCTTTCTTGCCTGTTTTGGAGGTTTAAGTTCTTATGCCAGCATTCTGTAGATGTTCTGTGTGAATCATTCTACAAGAAGATATGTTTTTTGGATGTGTTTGGGGGAGAATGTGAGGGTGATGTCTTACTCCTCTGCCATCTTGATTCTTCTATAAATTTTACTTAGGCCTATCTGATCTAACGTATTATTTAAGGCTTATATTTATTGATTTTCTTCTTGGATGACCTGCATATTGTTGTGTGTTGTTAAAGTCCCTCACTATTATTACATTACTGTCAGTTTATTTTTTTGACTGTTAGAAGTTGTTTTATACATTGTGGTGCAATACATTGGGTGCTATATCTTCTTCTTCTTGGATTGATCCTTTGATCATTATATAGTGTCCTTCTTTATCTCTTTAACATTCTTTATTTTTCAGACTTATTTCTGACATGAGTGTTGCTACTCCAGGTTTCTTTTGACTTCCATTTGCAGGGAATACTTTTTCTACCTCTATACTTTCAGTCTGATTGTGTCGCAAGTCTGAAGTGGTTTTCTTATAGATATCAAATATATGGTTCATTATTTTATATCCATTCAGCTATGTTTCTTGGCTGTGCCATTTTATCCATTTGCACTCAAGGTAGTTATCTGTATGTATATTCTTTTTTTAATTTTTATTATAGTTTATTTACAATGTTCTGTCATTTTCTGCTGTACAACAAAGTGACCCAGTATATGTATTCTTTTTCTCATATTATCTTCCATCATGTTCTATTACAAGTGATTGATTATAGTTCCCTCTGCTATAGAGCCGGACCTCATTGCTTATCCATTCTAAATGTAATAGTTTGCATCTAAAAACCCCAAACTTGCCATCCATCCCACTTACTCCCCTACCGCCTTGGCAACCACAAGTCTGTTCTATATGCCCATGACTTTGTTTTTGTACTATAAATAGATTCATTTGTCAATTGGTATATTCTCATTGTAATTTGTTAATTGTTTTATATTTGTGTTCCCATTTTTCCTTTCCTTCCTCTTGTATTCTCTTCTTTTGTGATTTGATGTCTCTCTTTAGTATTGTATTTGTATTGCTTTTTTATTTTGTGTGTATATCTATTGAAGAAATTCTGCTTGTGTTACCATTAGGTTTTGATATAGCAGACTATACATGCAATACTGTTTTATATTGCTGGTCCCTAAATTTCAAATGCTTTTCCAATATCCTGCATTTGTCCTCTCCTATTCTCATGATTGCCAGTTTTAATATTGTATTTGTGGATGATTTCATACCTTTACTGAGTTTGCCTTTGCAAATGATCTTTTCCCATTTATAATGTTCTTATTTTCCTGTTGCCAGTTGTGGTCAATTTTTTTTTTCATCTTTTGTCTTTTTAGTGCCACAGTCATGGCATATGGAGGTTCCCATGCTAGGTGTCCAATTGGAGTTACAGCTGCTGGCCTATACCACAGCCACAGCACTGCCAGATCCTAGCTGTGTCTGTGACCTACACTAAAGCTCATGGCAAATGCTGGATCCTTAATCCACTGAGTGAAGCCAGGAATTGAACCCACAACCTCATGGTTTCTAGTCATATTCGTTTCTGCTGCACCATGATGGGAACTCCATTTGTGGCCTTTTCTTCTCTGCCTATAGAAGTTCTTTTAACCTTATAAAGCTGCTTTGATGTTGCTGAATTTTTAGTTTTGATTATTTGTAAATTTTTTGACTTCTCCATTTGTAAAGTATTTTGATACTTTTGTAAAGTATCTTAATGAGAGCCTTTACCCTAAATATATCTTCCTACGCCTTTCTGGATTGTATAGTTTCTGTTGAAGAATCAGCTGATAACCTTATGGGGGTTCCTTTGAATGTTATTTATTGCTTTTCCCTTGCTGCCTTTAATATTTTTTCTCTGTATTTAATTTTTGTCAGTTTGATTAATATATATCTTACCATGTTCCTCCTTGGTTTATTCTGCATAGAATTATCTATACTTCCCCAACTTGAGACTTTCCTTTCCCAGTTTAAGGAAGTTTTTGGCTATAATTTCTTCAAATCTTTTCTCAGGGCCTTTCTTTTCCCCTTCCTCTTCTGGAACACCTAAAATGCAAATGGTGGCACTTTTAAGTTTTCCCTGAGGTCTATTAGACTATCCTAATTTCCTTTAATCATTTTTTTCTTTATTCTGTTTTGTGCCAGATTTCCATCTGTCTATCTTGCAACTAATTCATTCTTCTGACTCATTTAGTCTGCTATCAATTCCTTCTAGCGTATTTTTCATTTCAGTTATATATTGCTCATCTATGTTTGTACATTAATCTTCTAGCTCTTTGTTAAGCATCTCTTTAATCTTCTCAGGTGGTGCCTCCATTCTTTTTCTGAGATCTTGAATCATTCTTATTATCAATACTCAGAATTAATTTTCAGGTATATTGTTTGTCTCTACTTAACTTAGTTGTTTATCTGAGGTATTGTTCTTTATATGGGATATATTTCTTTGCCATCTCATTTTGTCTTTCTGTTTGTGGTATATTTTCCACAGGCTACAGGAATGTAGCTTCTCTTTCTTTTATTTTATGCCCCCTCATTTGTGAATTTGGTCTTGGGGCTTGTGCAAGCTTCCCAGTGGGAAGGACTGACACCTGTCCACTGGTCAGTGAAGTTGTGTTCGGTCCCTTTGGTGAGAAGGGCGATGTCAAAGGATGTGTTTAGTGGCAAGGCAGTTTGGGATCAGGGTTACTTTAGGAAGCCTATGCTGATAGAAGGAGCTGTGCTCCCATTCTGCTGGTTGTTTGGCCTGAGGCATTCCATAAATTGAACCCACAGTCTGTCAGAGGGGGACAGCCCTTGGTGCTGAAATGGGGAACTTCAGTAGAGTTCAGATCAATCAGTCTTCCCTGGGTCTTCCTTGGTGAATATCCCTTCCCAACTGTGAGCCACAACTGATCCTTGCCATATCTGAAGACCCTCTAGTGCCTGCAGGTAGGTCTTGGCCAGGGTCCTATGAAATCACTGCTTTGCCCTTGGTCCAAGTGCATGTGAAACCTTGTGTACATCTGGCCTATAAAGCTGAATGCTAGACAGATATGCAAAATTTAGAAAAATTAAAATGTAATTAAACTGTAGTTTCTTTGATTGTTTTGTGATTTCACATGCAAGAATTTGTATGTCTGCCAGCAGGCCTTCAAAGCCAAATGCTTAGAGGGCTCCTCGTCTTAATGCCAGACTCCCAGGCTGGGAACCCTGGAGTAGGGCTCAGATTAATTATGCATGTAGGTCTTATATCTAGGTCTTTAATCCATTTCAAGTTTATTTTTGTAAATGGTGTGAGAAGTGTTCTAATTTCATTCTTTTCCATGTGGCTGTCCAGTTTTCCCAACACAACTTACTAAATAAGCTGTCCTTTCTCCATTGTATATTCTTGCCTCCTTTGTCATAGATTAGTTGGCTGTAGGTGTGTGGATTTAACTCTGGGCTTTCAATCCTCTTCCACTGATCTATATTTCTGTCTTTGTGCCAGTACCATACGGTTTGATGATTGTTGCCTTGTAGTATAGTCTGAAGGCTGGGAGCTTGACTCTTCCAGCTCCATTTTTCTTTTTCAGGATGTCTTTGGCTAGTCTGGGTCTTTTGTGCTTCCAAACAAACTTGAAAATATTTTTTTCAAGTTCTGTGAAAAATGTCCTTGGTAATTTGATAGGGATTTCAATGAATCTGTAGATTGCCTTAGGTAGTTTGATAATATTAACTCTTCCAATCCCCAAGCAATGTTTGTCTTTCCATCTATTTGTGTCATCTTTGATTTCTTTCATCAGTGTCTTATAGTTTTCAGAGTACAGGTCTTTTGTCTCTTTAGGTAGGTTTACTCCTAGGTATTTTATTCTATTGGATGGGATGGTAAATGGGATTGCTTCCCTAATTTCTCTTTCTGATCTTTCATTGTTAGTGTATAGAAATGCCATCGATTTTTGTGTATTAACTTTTTATCCTGTGTCTTTGCCAAATTGATGGGGGAAACCCTAAACAAAATGAAAAGACAACCCACGGAATGGGAGAAAATCTTTGCAAGTAAATTGACGGACAAGGGATTAATATCCAAAATTTAGAAAAAGCTTCTGCAGCCCCATACCAGAAAAACAACCCCATCAAAAAATGGGCAGAAGATCTAAACAGACAGTTCTCCAAAGAAGACATGCAGATGGCCAAAAAACACATGAAATATGTTCAACATCACTCATTAGAGAATGCAACACAAAACCATGATGAGGTACCACCTTACACCAGCCAGAATGGCCATCATCAAAAAGCCTACAAACAATAAGTGTGGGAAAGGGTGTGGAGAAAAAGGAAACCTAGTACACTGTTGGTGGGATTCTAAATTGGTGGAACCACTGTGGAAAACGGTATGGAGATTCCTCAGAAAACTAAAAATAGGATGAGCATTTGATCCAGCAATCCCACTCCTGGGCATCTATCCAGAGAAAACCATGACTCACAAAGACATATATACTCCAATGTTCATTGCAGCACTCTTCACAATAGCCAAAATATGGAAACAACCTAAATGTCCATCAACAGAGGAGTGGATCAAGAAGATGTGGTACATGTACTCAATGGAATATTACTCAGCCATTAAAATGAATGAAATACCAGCACTTTTAGCAACACGGATGTGCCTAGAAATTATCATGCTAAGTGAAGTCAGCCATACAATGAGACACCAACATCAAATGCTTTCACTGACATGTGGAATCTGAAAAAAATGACAAACAACTTCTTTGCAGAACAGGTGCTGACTCACAGACAATGAAAAACTTATGGTCTCCAGAGGAGACAATTTGGGGGTAGGGGATGTGCTTGGGTTGTAGGATGGAAATCCTGTGAAATTTGATTGTGCTGATCATTATACAACTACAGATGTGATAAATGCATTGAGTGATTAAAATAAATAAATAAATAAAAATTATACGTGTAGTTGAATGTCCAGTTTGTGAGTTGCCTACCTGGCAGGTATGGAATTTGATTATATCACAAAAATGACCCTCCTAACATCTCAATGTGGTTTACTCTTTGTCTTTGTATGTACACTGTTTGTTTTGATAGGTTCCAGTCTTTTTAGTTCATCAGTTAGTTGTCATTTGGGTGTGGTGTTCTCAGGAGAGAAGGAAGTGAGCTCAACTCCTTCTGATCTGCAATTTTTTCTCTCTATTTATCCCTGTAATATGTTTTTTATAACCAACAAGAACATACAAATACAAATGAATCTGTCCTAACAATCTTTTATAAATTGTATATCTATTTTATTATAGGACCTTTATTGGACACATTTAGTCATTGTGCTCAGAACCTATTACATATGATGTTACTTAATATCCTGAAGAATAATAAACATTTGCTCTTTGAAGGCATATTCAAATTTTTTTCAATGTTGAAATTTTCTGTGAAATACAGGTATTTCAAATAAAGAGGGTGAGGATACAAGGTAATTCCATTCTAGTTTTAAAAAATAAGAAGGTATTGAGAGAAACTAGTTTCCATATTCATATTACGGCTCTAAAGAGAAATCCATTTAAAAAAATAGGAACAGTGCTATCAAATGTCTGAATGTTTCCCAAAACTAAGTTTTTTGGCATTATGTAATCATTTTATCCAGTTGATGAAACAGTGAATATTTCACTTTATATCTGCTAGTTTGCTGGTGCCTAAAAACTACCATTAACTTTTTTATCATCACTATTGCAATATGAGAATGTAAATACACTATTGTGTAGTTCATTCATGTTTTATACTTTTCCAAGGGTTACTTATCTTCTATGTAGACCTTATTAGGTAAATATGTCAAGTATGATTTAACCCACTTTCCAAATCAAACACGGTCAGTCCCTTGAACTCATTCACTGGAAACTTGTGCAAATTAGGGAAGAGAGCAATGGGGTCAATGCCTGTGCTGTGAGGAAGGGGACTGACTTCCTTGCAATTTCCATATTTTTGCTAGGACTCTCTGATTTTGCTTTTCTACATGTGTACCCAATTATTGCACTCCATTTGTTTAATTTTCACTTCATTATTTTCAAGAACTAATTTTCATTTTTTATGAGAGAGAATTAAACATAAAGACTATTTTCACCTGTCTCCCATAGGCAGATTAATTACCTGGGCTTTTCAATCTCTTATTCATAATATGATCTCTTTTTCAATTCCATACTTTTTATGAAATTATAAAACATTTTTTTTCTTTTTGGTATAGGGTTCTCTGTAAACTGGCATCCCAATTTATTATTCTACTTGTGTGGGGAACTCATATTTAGAGGATGGAGGACAAAGAAAAATATTGGAGGTACTTTAAAGAGTAAAAGAGCACCACACTCTTCTAAGACATACAAATTATTGCATATGAAATCACAAAAATATCAAAGAGACTACAGTTTAATTAAATTTTATTTTTTCTAAATTTGGCATATTTATCTAGCAAATATTCAACTTAGTTCTCTAGGGCACTTGTAGTGAGCCACTATTGTTTTCCATTAATGTACCTTATTTTGCATACTTTGCACTTAAACATTCACAAAATTGTATCCTGTATATCACAAAAACTCTTTTCAGAATGGCATAGCAAAGCTTAATGAGAGAGTGAAGTGATTTAGTTCTAAACCATGTGACTATCTGAATATACATATAAAGTACTTTCCAAACCCACCCAGTGGGTAAAACATAATGCCACCCAGTGATAAAACATAATGCTTCCTACTTTCATGCAAAATGGTAAACCTAAAGCTGTACTATAAACAAAAGAATTCTTTAATGGGAGATCTTGCTGTGGAACAGTGGAGACAAATCTGACTAGTATCCATGAGGATGAGGGTTCAATCCATGGCCTCCCTCAGTAGGTCAAGGACCCAATGCTGTTATGAGCTGTAGTTCTCATTCAACCCCTAGCCTGGGAACTTCCATATGACCCACTTGTGGCACTTAAAATAAAAAAAAAAAAAAACCAAAAACTTAATGATTGCACATTGCATCTGATAGATTGAGGCCTTTTTGTTGTCTTTTTGTCTTTTTTTTAAATTTTTTAATTTTCCTACTGTACATCAAGGGGGTCAGGTTATCCTTACATGTATACATTACAATTACATTTTTGCCCCACCCTTTGTTCTGTTGCAACATGAGTAGCTAGACAAAGTTCTCAATGCTATTCAGCAGGATCTCCTTGTAAATCTATTCTAAGTTGTGTCTGATAAGCCCAAGTACCGATCCCTCCCACTCCCTCCCCCTCCCATCAGGCAGCCACAAGTCTCTTCTCCAAGTCCATGATTTTCATTTGTGCTGGATATTAGATTCCAGTTATAAGTGATATCATATGGTATTTGTCTTTGTCTTTCTGGCTCATTTCACTCAGTATGAGAATCTCTAGTTCCATCCATGTTGCCGCAAATGGCATTATGTCATTCTTTTTTATGGCTGAGTAGTATTCCATTGTGTATATATAACACATCTTCTGAATCCAATCATCTGTTGATGGACATTTGGGTAGTTTCCATGTCCTAGCTATTGTGAACAGGGCTGCAATGAACATGCGGGTGCACGTGTCTCTTTTAAGTAGAGTTTTGTCTGGATAGATGCCCAAGAGTGGGATTGTGGGGTCATATGGAAGTTCTATGTATAGATTTCTAAGGTATCTGCAAACTGTTCTCCATAGTGGCTGTAACAGTTTACATTCCCACCAGCAGTGTAGGAGGGTTCCCTTTTCTCCACAGCCCCTCCAGCACTTGTTATTTGTGGATTTATTAATGATGGCCATTCTGACTGGTGTGAGGTGGTCTCTCATGGTAGTTTTGATTTGCATTTCTCTTATAATCAGTGATGTTGAGCATTTTTCCATGTGTTTGCTGGCCATCTGTATATCTTCTTTGGAGAAATGTCTATTCAGGTCTTTTGCCCATTTTTCCATTGATTGTTTGGCTTTTCTGCTGTTGGGTTGTATAAGTTGTTTATATATTCTAGAGATTAAGCCCTTGTCGGTTGCATCATTTGAAACTATTTTCTCCCATTCGGTAAGTTGTCTTGTTGGTTTCTTTTGGGTTTCCTTTGCTGTGCAAAAGCTTTTCAGTTTGATTAGGTCCCATGGGTTTATTTTTGCTCTAATTTCTATTGCTTTGGGAGACTTACCTGAGGAAATATTCATGAGGTTGATGTCAGAGAGTGTTTTGCCTATGTTTTCTTCCAGGAGTTTGATGGTGTCCTGTCGTATATTTAAGTCTTTTAGCCATTTTGAGTTTATTTTGGTGCATGGTGTGAGGGTGTGTTCTAGTTTCATTGCTTTGCATGCAGCTGTCCAGGTTTCCCAGCAATGCTTGCTGAATAGACTTTCTCTTTCCCATTTTATGTTCTTGCCTCCCTTGTCAAAGATTAATTGACCATAGGTGTGAGGGTTTGCTTCTGGAATCTCTATTCTGTTCCATTGGTCTCTCTCTTTTGATACCAGTACCACACTGTTTTGATGACTGTGGCTTTGTAGTATTTCTTGAAGTCTGGGAGAGTGATGCCTCCTGCTTGGTTTTTGTTTCTCAGGATTGCTTTGGCGATTCTGGGTCTTTTTTGGTTCCATATAAAAGTTTGGCTTGTTTGTTCTAGTTCTGTGAAGAATGTCCTGGGTAATTTGATAGGGCTTGCATTGAATCTGTAGATTGCTTTGGGTAGTATGGCCATTTTTACAATACGGATTTTTCCAATCCAGGAGCATGGAGTATCTTTCCATTTATATACATCTTCTTTGATTTCTTTCATTAAAGTTTTATAGTTCTCAGCATATAGGTCCTTTACCTCCTTGGTCAGGTGTATTCCGAGGTATTTGATTTTGTGAGGTGCAATTTGAAAACGTATCGTATTTTTGTATTCCTTTTCTAATGTTTCATTGCTGGTATACAGACATGCAACTGACTTCTGAATGTTCATCTTATATCCTGCTACTTTGCTGAATTGATTAATCAGTTCAAGTAGTTTTGGGGTTGAGTCCTTAGGGTGTTCTATGTATAGTATCATGTCATCTGCATACAGTGACAGTTTGATCGCTTCTCTTCCTATATGGATGTCTTTTCTATTGAGTGTCTAATAGCTGTGGCTAGGACTTCCAAAACTATGTTGAAGAGCAGTGGTGAGAGTGGGCATCCCTGTCTTGTTCCAGATTTGAGGGAGAAGGCTTTCAGTTTTTCCCCATTGAGGATTATATTTGTTGTGGGTTTGTCATAAATGGCTTTGATTATATTCAGGATGTTCCCTCTATACCCACTTTGGCGAGGGTCTTGGTCATGAATGGATGTTGGACTTTGTCAAATGCTTTTTCTGCGTCTATTGAGATGATCATATGATTTTTTACGTTTCTTTTGTTAATGTGGTGTATGATGCTGATTGATTTGCATATGTTGAACCATCCTTGTGAACCTGGGGTGAACCCTACCTGGTCATGGTGTATAATTTTTTTGATATGTTGTTGGATTCGGTTGGCTAAGGTTTTGTTGAGAATTTTTGCATCTATATTCATCAATGATATTGGGCGATAGTTTTCTTTTTTGGTGGTATCTCTGTCTGGTTTTGGAATGAGGGTGATGGTGGCATCATAGAAGGTCTTTGGGAGTATTCCTTCTTCTTCAACCTTTTGAAAGAGTTTAAGGAGGATAGGCACCAATTCCTCTTTATATGTTTGATAAAATTCACCTGTGAAGCCATCTGGTCCTGGACTTTTATTTGTAGGGAGTGATTTTGGGACCTCTTCAATTTCATTTCTAGTGATCGGCCTGTCCAGTTGGCCTCTTTCTTCTTGATTCAGTTTTGGCAGGCTGTAAGATTCTAGAAAATTGTCCATTTCTTCCAGACTGTTCAAACTTGTTGCCATATAGTTGTTCATCGTATTCTCCTATGGTTTTTTCTATTTGTGCTGTATCCGTTGTGATTTCTCCTTTTTCATTTCTAATTTTGGTTATTTGGGTTCTTTCTCTCCTGTTTTTAGTGAGTCTGGCCAGGGGTTTGTCCATTTTGTTTACCTTTTCAAAGAACCAGCCCTTGGTTCTATTAATTTTCTCTATTGTTTTTTGAGTCTCTATTTTATTGATTTCTTCTTTGATCTTTATAATTTCCTTCCTTCTGCTGACTTTAGGACTTCTTTGTTCTTCTTTTTCTAATTCGTTTAGGTGGAGGGTTAAGTTGTCCATTTGGGATCTTTCTTCTTTTTTGAGAAAGGCCTGTATTGCTATGAATTTCCCTCTGAGCACTGCTTTCGCAGCATCCCATAGATGTTGAGAGGTTGTGTCTTCATTATCATTTGTTTCAAGGTAGTTTTTAATTTCCTTCTTGATTTCCTCATTGACCCATTGGTTTCTTAGTAGCATGTTGTTTAGTCTCCATGCAGTAGGTTTTTTCTCTTTCCTTTTCCCATGGTTGGTTTCTAATTTCATGGCATTGTGGTCACAGAAGATACTTGAGATAATCTCTATGCTCCTAAATTTATTGAGATTCGCTTTGTGTCCCAATATGTGGTGGATTCTTGAGAATGTTCCATGAGCATTTGAGCAGAATGTGTATTCTGCTTTTTTTGGATGTAGTTTCCTGAAGATATCAATGAAGTCTAACTTTTCTATTGTTTCCTTTAGGATCTCTGTTGCTTTATTGGTTTGCTGTCTAGAGGATCTGTCCATTGATGTGAGGTGGGTATTAAGATGTCCTACTATGATTGTATTCTCATCAATATCTCCCTTTATGTCTGTTAATATTTGATGTATGTATCTGGGTGCTCCTGTATTTGGGGCATATATGTTGACGATAGTCACATCCTGTCCTTGGATGGATCCCTTAATCATTAAGTAGTGTCCTTCTTTGTCTTTCTTTATGTCTTTTGTTTCAGAGTCTATTTGGTCTGATATGAGTGTTGCGACTCCTCCTTTTCTGTCGTGACTATTGGTGTGAAATATTTTTCCCCACACTTTCACTTTCAATCTATATGTATCTTTTGTCCTAAGGCGAGTTTCTTGTAGGCAGCATATTGAAGGTTTTTGCCTTTTTATCCACTCAGCCACTCTGTGCCTTTGGATTGGGGCATTCAGTCCATTGACATTTAAGGTGATAATTAATAGATGATTATTTATTGCCATTTTGAACCTCGAGTTCCAGTTGATTCTATGGTTCTCCATTCTTCCTTTCTTATTTTATTTTTTTTTTTTGGTTGGTTGGTCTCCTGTTATTATCTGCTTGAGTGTATTTTTTTTTTCATTTTTTGCAAATGCAATATTTGGTTTTGGCTTTTGGTTGCCCTGTTTTTTAAGTATGCTTACCACTTCCTATAATTGTGTATTTTAGCCTGATGGTCCTGTAAGTTCAAACACTTCATTACTATATTAAAATTAAGATGAGAAACATACAAACAAACAACCAAATGGGTTATTTACTTCCTAACATCCCTTGCCCACATTTTATGGTTCTGATGACTCTTTTCTATTTTTTTCTTTTTAATTTTATTTTGTTTGAGGCCTGTTCCTGATTAAATCTGTATGCTGGCTTATTTGAGTGACTGCTCTCTGATTGTGGTTTCCTCAGTCTTAGTTCTTCCTCTTCTTATTGTTTTTTTTTTTCCTTTTCTTTTTTCTTCCCTTTCCTTCCTTTCGTTTTGGTTTAGAGAAGCCCTTTCAATATTTCCTTTAACCTGGGTTTTGTGTTGCTGTATTCTTTTAGCTTTTGTTTGTTGGAAAAAAAATTATTTCTCCCTCTATTTTAAATGATATTCTTGCTGGATAGAGTATTCTAGGTTGCATATTTTTTCCTTTGAGCACTTTAAGTATCTCTTGCCATTCCCTCCTGGCCTGTAGTGTTTCTGTAGAGAAATCAGCTGATTATCTTATGGGGGTTCCCTTGTAGGTAACCTTCTGCTTTTCTCTTGCTGCCTTTAGGATCCTCTCTTTATCCCTAACTTTTGCCATTTTTATTATGATGTGTCTTGGTGCGGGTCTATTTGGGTTCAGTTTGTTTGGGGCCCTCTGTGCTTCTTGTATCTTGAACTCAGTATCCTTTGGATTTGGGAAGTTTCCAGCGATAATTTCCTCAAATATATTTTCCTTTCCCTTATCTTTTTCTACTCCTTCTGCAATTCTTATTATGCATAGATTGGCCTGCTTTATATTATCCCATAGGTCTCTTATATTGCTTTCCAGTTTTTTGATTCGGTTTTCTGTCTGCTGACTGGATTGGGTGATTTCCATTATTCTATCTTCCAAATCACAGATTCATTCTTCTGCATTATTCATTCTGGTTTTTACTGCCCTTAGTTCAGCTTGCATCTCTGCAAATGAATGTTCTATTTTTTTTTGGCTCCTCCTTATATTTTCTAGTTCCTTTCTGAGGGCATCTGCATTACTGGTCATATCTTCTCTTAATTCCTTCAGTATTTTCACTCTTTCTCTTTTGAACTCCAGGTCTGTCAGACTGCAGAGATCGGTTTCATTGTTGACTGTTTTAGGTGAGTTCTCCTGTTGGTTTGACTGGGGGTGGTTTCTCAGCTTCTTCATCTTGCTTGTTGTTTTCTTTCTCCTGAGGGAGTTGTACTCTCCGTGATGGGGCAGTGTTTGCCTTGTCACTGCTGTGGAACATTTCCTGAGGGCTGGCATTGTTGGTCAGTCTTTTTTGAGGCAGTGTGGCTTTTCTGGAGTGTTGATGGGGCTAACAGTGTTTCTTTGAAGCAAAGGAGGACTTCCTGCAGGCAGACAGGACTGGGGTAGCAGATTTCACTTGGTTAGGCAGAGCTTGCTCTGGTGTTTTTACGCTGTGGGGTTCTTGCAGTGGGTTTGCTGTGTTGGGCAGCTGCTTCTCAGGAGTGCAGCACCCCCTGGGGGCTGGAGCATCTATCTGGGTCACTGATAACCTACGAGGCTCTTCCCTAGGGAAGCCCAACTCAGAAGGACAGCCTGAGAATGTAGGTGGATATTTTCACAGTCTAGCCAAGCTTGTCACAGCTATTCTGGGCTGCAGGGGCTCCTCCAGGGGGTTGGTGGTGCTGAGCAGCTATTCCAAATAGTGGGGCACCCCCTGAGGGCTGGGGTGGCTAGCAGGGCCGCTGAATACCCAAGAGGCTCCTCCCCAGGGCATCCCGGCTCAGAAAGACCGTCTGAGATCTTTTCCCAGCTAGGCCAAGCTTGCTGCAGCTTTTCTGGGCTGCAGGGGGTCCTGCCTGGAGCTGGCAGTCCTATGCAGCTGATCCACTAGGTCTTGGCACCCCCTGGGGGCTTGGACGGGTAGAAGGGCTGCTGAAAACCCAAGAGGCTCCTCCCTGGGGCAGCCCAACTCAGAAAAACTGTCTGAGAATTAGGCCGATCTATTCACGGCCTGGCTAGGCTTGTTCTAGCTTTTCTGGGCTGCAGGTCTTTTCTTGGGGGCTGGTGGTGTTTGGTGCTTCTCTGTGGAAATGTAGCCCCTCCAAAGGGCTAGCAGGCCTGTGCAGGGACAGCCCCTGTGGTGGTAGGCTTCAGGAAATTGTTGAGGCCAGCCCTCCTGGATGGCAGGCAGCCCCAGGTGCGACAAGAGCACAGGGGGTGGTGGGGGTGGGGGGAGGGGATGCACTGGGAAGCATAGCTTTCTGCTATCTAACGGGTCTGTAAGCTTGCTGTGGCATGGGGAGTATTCTATGGGGACCCCCCCCCTTCTTCTCTCCCCTCCCCAGCACGGGCACAGACCAGGCTCTTCTCCCAGTTTCCCTCTGATGCAGCTTTCCACTTCCCAGCCCCTAGAGTATTGCTCCCTTCCTCTGCACAGCTTTGTTTTCTCATCTCCCAGGCAGTCTCTGCCCCGTCAAGAAACAGACTGGTTTCTAGACCTCCCAAGCTGTCTCAGCTCCGCCCCGCCCCCCCCAGCCCTTTCCCGGGGGCTAACCTTCAGAGGCGATGTCTCGGTTCCCAGCCCCTGCCCAGGCGTCTCAATTTTTGGTGACTGTGCCCATAGTTCAGATGGTCCGTTCAGTTCTTGATCGGCTTTTCCATACTCCAACTTACTGATACACTGTTCTCTGCATCTGGAGATTCCTCCAGTTTGTTTGATCTTTCCCCCGAGTAGGTGACTTTCCAGGGTGCGTGATCCCTTTCTCCTCCTCCGTTCCCTTTTGGGAGCACCCGTCCCTCTCGGATTCACCTTCTCTCACTCTCCTCTTTTGTCCTGATCTGCCCAGTAATGTCACGAACTTCTTGCCATTATTGGAGTTTAGGTTCCTCTGCCAGTGATTGGTTGCTGTTCTGTGTGAGTCATTTATTCTGTAGCTGTGCTTTTTTTCTTGTGTTTGTGGGAGAGGGCGAGCTTGTCCCCCTACTCCTCCACCATCTTGTCCTCCTCCTGCAAGATTTTTTTCCATTTGTGTAAAGTTGTCAATTTTATTGGCACATTTTTTTTGTCATAGTCTTTTATGATCCTTTGTATTTCTGCAGTACCAGTTATAACTTCTTTTTTATTTCTAATTTTATGGATTTTGAGTCCTCTCCTTTTTTCCCTGGATATGTCTGGATAAACTTTATCGATTTTGTTGATGTTTTCCAAGAACCAGCTTTTAGTCTCATTAATCTGTTCTACTGTTTCTTCCTCTCCAAAGCACTTATTGCTGCTTTAATCTTTATAATTGCTTTCCTTTTACTCACTTTGCATTTCATTTTTTTTTGTTTGTTTGTTTTTTCTTTTTCTATTTGCTTTAGGTGTAATGTTAGGTTGTTCATTGCGGATTTTGTTTCCTGTGGTGATATTGCACTGCTATTAACTTGCTTCTTAAAACTGATTTTGCTGTGTCCCTTAAGGTTGGGATCATATTGTTTTCATTGTCATTTTTCTCTTGCAATTTTTTTTCCTCATTGACTTCATCGGTGATTTATTCGTTGTTTAGTAGCACATTGTTTAAACTCCACACATTTGTGTCATTTACAGTTTTTTTTTCTTATTGATTTTGAGTCTCATAGAGTTGTGGTCAGTAAAAAAAAATACTTGATATATATAATTTTCTTAAATTAACAGTAGCTGTTTTCTGGTCCAAGAAGTGATCTATTCTTGAGAACATTCATGTACACTTGAGAAGAATGTATATTCTGCTGCTTTGGGATGGCATATTCATAAATACCAATTAATCTCTCTGTTCCAATGTGTCATTTAAGATCTGTGTTTATGGATTTTCTGTTTGGATGATCTGTCTATTGTTGTAAGTTTTTAAGTGGGGTGTTAAAATCCTCTACTATTATTGTGTTATTGTCAGTTTCTCCTTTTATAGCTGATAGCAATTGCCTTATATATTGCTCTGTTCAATGCTGAGTGCATATATATATTTACAATTGTTATCATCGTGTAGTGTCTTTCTTTGTCTCTTAGAACATTGTTCATTTTAAAGTCTACTTTGTCTGACATGAGTATTGCTATTCCATATTTCTTTTGATATCCATTTGCCTTGAATATCTTCCTCCATCCCCTCATTTTCAGTCTGTATCTGTGCATAGATGTGGAGTGTGTCTCTTATAGACTGTATACATATATACATATGTATACATGTATATATATGTATACGTGTGTGTGTGTGTATGTATGTGTGTATATATATATATATATATATATATATATATATATATATATATATGTATCTGGGTTTTGTGTCCATCCAGCTAGTCTATATCTTTTGGTTGGAGCATTTAAACTATGTACACTCAAAGTAATCATCAATAGGTATGTACTTATTTCCATCTTTTTTTTGATTTGTTATTTTTGATTTTTTCTTCCCTTCCATTATTCTCTTCTCTCATAATTGATGACTAGTGCTGTATTTGGATTGCTTTTTTTCTTTTCTATGTGTGTTTATTGTAGTTTTTTTGTTTAATGTTCCCACAGGTTTTGATATTATAAAATATATATATATATATATATATATACAGAATTCTTTTAAAATTTCTAGTCCCTTGATTTCAAATGCATTTTCAATAATGTGCATTGATCCTCTCCTCTCCTGATTGCTAGATTTGACATCATATTTGTGGATGAATTCCTACTTTTCTTTTATGTTTGCCTTTACTGGAGAGCCTTCCCACTCATATTTGTTTGTTTGTTTCTAGTCGTACCCTCTATTTTCAATGTAGAGAATTTCTTTAGCATTTGTTGTTAAGCTTGTTTGGTGGTTCTGAATTCTCTTAGCTTTTGCTTCTCTGTGAAACTTTTGATTTCTCCATTGAATCTAAATGATAGTCTTGGTGGGTAGGTTATCCTTGCTTGCAGGCTTTTCTCTTTCATCACTTTAAATATATCATGCCACTCCCTTCTTTTCTGCAGAGTTTCTGCTGGATAATAAGCTAATATCATCATGGGGGTTCCCTTGTATGGTATTTCTTGCTTTTAATATTTTATATGCCTTTAATTTTTGTAAGTTTGATTAATATATATGTCTTGGCATGGTCCTCCTTGGGTTTATAATGTATGGGATGCTCTACAATTATTCAACTTAATGATTGTTTCTTTTCCCATATTAGGAAAGTTTTCAGATATAATCTCTTTAAATATGTTCTCAGGACCTCTCTCTCTCTCTTTTCTCCTTCTTGGACCAATATAGTGCAAATGATGGTGCTTTTGATATGGACCCAGAGGCCTCTTAGATTGTCCTCATTTCTGTCCACTCTTACTTTGTATTCTTTTCCGTGGCAGTGATTTACACCACTCTGTCTTCCAGGTCACTTCTTTTTTCTTCTGCCACAGTTATCCTGCTGTTGTTTTCAAATAGATAGCATACTGAACATCTTTGTTTGTTCTTTAAATTTTCCAGCTGTTTGTTAAACGTTTATTGTAATTTCTCAATCTGTGCCTCCATTCTTTTTCTGAGATATTGGATCATCATTAATATCATTCCTCTGAATTATTTTTTGGTTAGGTTGCCTGTCTCCTTTTATTTGTTTTCATGGGGTTTTATTTCGTTCCTTTATCTGAAGCATGTTTTTCTGCTCTCTCATTTTGCCCAACTTTTCTATTTTTGTGGTCCCCAATCTTCAGGTTTTTTCACTTCTGGTTCTGGTCCTTCCCCCTGGTGGATGGAGCAGGGTCTTGTATCTTTGGCGGGTAAGGCCATGTCAAGGTGTTTATGGTACCTGTGGGCTCAGTACAAATTTAGTCAATGTATATATATATATGTGTATATATGTGTGTGTTGTTTATATATATGTGTGTGTATATATATATATGTGTATGTGTGTGTGTATATATATATATATATATATATATATATGTATAAAATGTGAAGGCTGTTTTTAGTTTGGATGCATACTGACTCTTTCTTCAGCATATGCTAACCATTATCCCCTTGAGAGGAGTTGTGATTTATTTGGTGACCAGTGCTTGCACTAAATAATGAGACTTTAATTCCTTCTTGTTCTATCTCTTAGTCCTAGCCAATTCCATTCTCTGCCCTACTTTTCAGATAACCTAAACTGTAGCCCAGTGCTCCTCAGGTCACACAAAATGGATTTTTAATTATTTACAACTCAGATAGATGACTTCCCTTGATTCTCCCTCTCAAGAGTGCTGTGAGATAAATATTATTAGGCCCTTTTTACAGGTAACAGTTTTATCACCCAGAAAAAATAAGCTACTTTCACAAGTAGTAGGTTTATAATTTTGGAGACCGGATTCTACATACATTGTATTACCCCAAAGCTGCCTCAAATTTATTTTCAATATCAAAGTTAAAGAAACCTTTACAAGTTCTTCAATAAAAAGAGATATGGGAGTTCCCCTTATGGCTCAGCAGAAATGAATCTGACTAGTATCTGTGAAGATGCAGGTTTGATCCCTGGCCTTGTTTAGTGGGTTGCCATGAGATGTGGTGTAGGTCAGAGATTCACCTTCTCTCACTCTCCTCTTTTCTCCTGATCTGCCCAGTAATGTCACGAACTTCTTGCCATTATTGGAGTTTAGGTTCCTCTGCCAGCGATTGGTTGCTGTTCTGTGTGAGTCATTTATTCTGTAGATGTGCTTTTTTTGTTGTGTTTGTGGGAGAGGGTGAGCATGTCCCCCTATTCCTCCGCCATCTTGTCCTCTCTCTCTTTTTGTCTTTTCTACGGCTGCTCCCATGGCATGTGGAGTTTCCCAGGCTAGGGGTATAATTGGAGCTGTAGCCACCAGCCTATGCCAGAGCCACAGCAAAGCCAGATCTGAGCCACATCTGCAAACTACACCACAGCTCACAGCAATGCTGGATCCTTAACCCACTGAGCAAGGCCAGGGATCAAACCCACAACCTCATGGTTCCTAGTCGGATTTGTTAACCACTGAGCCATGATGGGAACTCCCTGATAGATTGAGTTTAAGGAAATAAAATTATTTCTAATAAACACTAACTGTCCTAGTGATTAGCATACTTCTTCTTATAAAGAGGAAATATAAATTTCTCCATGTCACATGTTGTTTGGTGAGGACATAGTCTAATTCCTGACATATGCTCTGAAATACAATGTTACATGGCCTCATTTTTAGAAAAGTGAATGCTACCAATAAAACCTCTCAGTTTCTTATACATTTCTAGTAAATTTCTCTTGAAGTTTCTATTTAAATTAATAGCATTTCTCCCAGGTTCCAGAGTATGGATAAGAGACAGGAGTTTCAAGTATAATTTATTAATTTACTAATGCAATAATCCACTTGAGAAACAAACACTATGTTCCTGGAATGTGTAGGTAGATGTTCCAAAAAAGAAAATAGGGTTACAAGAAGTAACAATAAAATGCAAATATGGCCTACTACAAACAGGTGAGGGACATAATCCGAGGATAGAATGAACTCTGAACCTAGTGGGGAGGAAGGTACATCAGGGAGGCTTTATGTCTCCATTCAGTGCCTAATCTCAGTCCCTTTAGTATGCTTCCCAAACTATTTATGCCTTCTCAAAGTTGGCATTGCTGTCTCTATTCTTTCTCCATCCCCCCCCCAGTTTATTTGCAAAGATCTATTTCCTCTACCACAAAGCTTTAAATTATCTTCTTTCTATCTACCTTCATTCTGTATCACCATCAGTTTTTCTTTCCCATTTTTAAAAACATAATTCTACTTCTATCCAAAGTTAACTCTTCCACTCCTGCTCTAAATAATAATTGCGTTTTTCTCCTTCAGGTCCTCCAGGGTCTGGCCTCTTTTATTTTTTCTAATTACTTTTTCCTCAGACTAGCAATATGCCCAACTATCCTATATACTTTAAAACAAAAGACAAAATGACAAGAACCTTTCATCTAATCAGCTGAAATAAGTTATTTTAATGTATATACTTTTTTCTCCAATAAGAATACCCAAAGAAGGACTGGGATATCTGCTGTCAATTCCCCTCTCCACTGCACTTTTAATTCAAATTACATTACACCAAGATTCTTTTTATACTCATCAATTCATATATAATTATTTTGTTTTATACTTTATCATTTGGCTTTGACCCAATTCCTTCCTCCTATCACTTCCATATTCCTAAATTCCAGAAATTTATCCGAGGCAGAATTTTCCTGAATATACTTCTAATATATCCTCTGCACTATTTAAATATATTTTTTCCTACCTCAAATAAAATATTTCCTCTTCTTGGAATCATCTTCCTCTGATATATCTGCTGAAATTCTGTGCATTATTAAAGATCTAAAGTATCATCCACTATAAAAACCTACTGTCTTCTCTTAGCCAAGATGTATCGCTTTCCTCTGTGCTTCCATAGCACTTAATAATTATTTTCACATTCCATCTTTTATTGATTCTTAAATTATTATGACATTTTTAAAAAGTAGAGAGGAAAAACTTATGAAAATTATGTTTCAATAAATATTAACATTGGCCATATTTATTTCAGAACTATTTTCAGGTTGAAAATGTACATATTAAATCTGATTCTCCAAAGAAAACTCACTGTCTTAAAATAATTCTATGTAGAATAGATTTTCATGTTCTATGTTTTAGTTGCCTATATGTATGTATGTGGGTATATGTGTATATATGTATAATTAATACATATTTAAATATGTGCATATAGGAGTTCCTTAAATATGTGCATATAGGAGTTCTGTGGCATAATGGGTTAGGAATCCTAGTGGTGAGGTTTAGGTTTCTATGGAGACGCAGGGTTGACTCCTGGCTTGGCAGAGTGGATTAAATATCTGGTGTTGCCACAGCTGCTGTGTAGGTCAAAACTGTGCCTCAGTTTCAATCCCTGACCTGGGAACTTCCTTTAATATGCCATGGTCATGGCCATAAAAAAAAAAGTGCGCAGGAGTCCCCATTGTGGTCCAGTGGAAATGAACATGACTAGTGTCCAGGAGAATGTGGGTTCAATCCCTGGCCTCACTCAGTGGCATAACAATCTGGCAGTGCTGCAAGCTGCACTGTGGGTCACAGATGTGACTCAGGTCCCAGGTTACTGTGGCTGTGGTGCAGGCCAGCAGCTGCCACTCTAATTTGACGCCTAGTGCCTGGGAACCTATATTATGCCATGATTACAGCCCTAAAAAGCAAATAAAAAAGTGTGGACATATATAATACTATTAAAATATATAAATTGATTGTGTATTTTTCCCTAAAGTGATTAGGTACACAGAACTGTGCCACTGGCTTTTCACTAAATATAATGCAACAACTCATACATGTAAGTTGATATGCCACATTACTCATTATTTTAAATTTGCTTATGAGTTCAATCACATATATCCATTGCTACACCATTGAACATTAAGAATTTTGCTGGTTTTTTTTTTGTTCTCTTTTGATACTACAAACATTGCTAGAATTTCTTTGTACATATATGCAGACATTTCTGCATAGTATATGCATTGTGGCCACAAAAAATTCATATCATGACAAAAAGTGACCAGTATGTTCTGGCCTATTATTAGCATAGAGTTGATCTAACCTGATCATGTAGACATTTTGGGGGAGTCATCAGACAATTTCTGATAGCTCTTTTCAAATCATTGTTAAGAGCAGGGATATCATGCCTAGATACTAGGTAGTTACTCTTTACATGGAAGAGCATTGATAAATCATTAAACATTGTCAAAGGGATCTCCAAACAAATCCATCCTATTCATACCCTCACAATACACAAAATTTTACATTATTCCAGGTTGTTGCCAAGAATTGATATTGTTAAAGTTTTAATAGTTCTGTCTGATGATTTATAAATTGTTTAGGTTTTTATTTTTGCAATCATAGTTGATTTACATTGTTCTGATAATTTCACTGTATAGCAAAGTGACATAGTTATACAGACATATGTACATGTACATATATAAATATATATATACACACACACATACATGCAATCTTTTGGTCACATTATCCTCCATAATGTTCCATTGCAAGTGACTAGATATAGTTCCCTGTGCTATACAGCAGGATCTCTTTGCTTATCCACTCCAAATGAAAGAGTTTGCATCTACTAACCCCACACTCCCAGTCTATTCCACACCCTCCCCCTCCTCTGCAGCAACCAAAAATCTGTACTTCAAGTGCATAATTTTGTTTTTTTTTTTCTGCAGAAAGGATCATTCATTCCATATATTAGATTCCAGATATAAGTGAAATCATATGGGTATTTGTACTTCTCTCTGACTTACTTCACTTAGTATAAGAGTATCTAGTTCCATCATATTGCTACAAATGGCATTATTTTATTCTTTTCATGGCTGA
Source organism: Phacochoerus africanus (assembly GCF_016906955.1). NCBI lineage: Eukaryota > Metazoa > Chordata > Mammalia > Artiodactyla > Suidae > Phacochoerus > Phacochoerus africanus. The sequence continues at coordinate 95,717,263 of NC_062545.1, forward strand.
GTAATATTCCATTGTGTATATATACCACCTCTTCTTAATCTATTCATCTGTTGGATATTTAGGTTGTTCCCAAGTCTTGTCTATTGTGAATAGTGCTGTGATGAACATAGGGGTTCATGTATTTTTTTCAATGAAAGTTTTGTCCAGATATATGTCCAGAAGTGGAACTGCTAGGTCATATGGCAGTTGTGTATTTAGTTTTCTGAGGTACCTCCATACTGTTTTCTGTAGTGTGGTTGTACCAATTTACATTCCCACCAACAGTGCAGGAAGTTCCCTTTTCTCCACACCCTCTCCACCATTTGTTCTTCGTAGACTTGTTAATGAAGGCTATTCTGACTGGTGTGAGATGGTACCTCATAGTAATTTTGATTTGCACTTTTCTAGTAATTAGTGACGTTTGGCATTTTTTCATGTGCCTGTTGGCCATCTGTATAACTTCTTGGGAGACATGACTAATCAGGTCTTCTGCCCATTTTTCAATTGGCTTTTTTTTTATTGTTATTGAGTTTTATAAGTTGTTTTTATATTTTAGATATTAGGCCCTTGTCAGTTGCATCATTTGAAACTATTTTCTCCAATTCTGTCAGTGGTCTATTTTTTTAAATTGTTTTCTTTGTTGTGCAAAAGCCTCTCAGTTCAATTAGGTACCATTGGTTTATTTTTGTTTTTGTTTCTGTTTCCTTGGGAGACTGATCTAAGACAACATTTGTAAGGGTGATGTCAGAGAATGTTTTGCCTGTGTTCTAGGAGTTTGATGGTTTCTTGTCTTAAGTCTTTAAGTCTTTAGATTTAAGTCTTTCAGCCATTTAGAGTTTATTTTGGTGCATGGTGTGAGGGTGTGTTCTAGTTTCATTGATTTACATGTGAGTGTCAAGTTTTCTCAGCATCCCTCCTGAAATTACTTTTTCCCATTTTATATTCTTGCCTCCTCTGTCAAAGATTAATTGATCTTAGGTGTCTGGGTTTATTTCTGGGTTCTCTATTATGTTCCATTGGTCCATATGTCTCTTTTGGTACCAGTACCACAGTCTTTATTACTATGGCTTGGTAATATTGCCTGAAGTCTGGAAGAGTTATACTTCTTGTTTGGTCTTTGTTCCTCAGGACTGCTTTGGCAATTCTGAGTCTTTTATTGTTCCATCTAAATTTTTGGATTGTTTGTTCTAGTTCTGTGAAAAATGTCATGAGTAATTTGATAGGAATTGCATTGAATCTGTAGATCGCTTTGGGTAGTATGGCAGTTTTAACAATATTGATTCTTCCCATCCAGAAGCATGGGATATCTTTCCATTTCTTTGAGTCTATTTTAATTTCCTTGATTAATGTTTTATAGTTCTAAGCATATATGTCTTTCACCTCCTTAGTCATGTTTATTCCTATGTATTTAATTTTTGGGTGCCATTTTAAAGGGTATTATATTTTATATTCCTTTTCTAATGATTCATTGTTTGCATACAGAAATGGAATTGATTTTTGAACGTTAAACTTGTATGCTGCTACTTTGATGAATTTGTTGATCAGTTAATATGGTTTTTATCTGGAATCCTTAGGTTTTCCAAAATATAGTATCATGTCCTCTGCTTAGAATGACAATTTTACCTTTACTCTTCCAATTTGGTTACATTTTTTTTTGGTTAGATTGCTGTGGCTAGGACTTTCAATATTATGTTGCATAAAAGTGGTGAGTGTAGGCATCCTTGTCTTGTTCCAGATTTCAACAGGAAGGCTTTCAGCTTTCTCAATTGAGTATTATTTTGGCTGTGTTTCTGTTAAAAAATGCTTTTATTATATTAATAAATGTTCCCTTGAGACCCACTTTGGAAAATTTTTTTATTACAAATGGATGTTAGATGCTTTTTCTGCATCTCTTGATATCATTGTGTGGTTTTTGACTTTTTTGTTTTTAATTTGGTGTATGACATTTACTGATTTGTATATGTTGAAACATCCTTATGCACCTGGGATGAATCCCACTTGGTCGTGGTGTATGATATTTTTTATACATTTTTGGATTCAGTTGGCTAAATTTTGTTGAAAAATTTTGTGTCTATAATCACCAAAGATATGGGACTGAAGTTTTCTTTTTTTGTAGTGTATATTAATGGTTTTGTATTAGGGTGATGGTGGCTTCATATAATATCTTTTGCAGTGTTCTTCAATCTTTTGGAAACGTTTAACAAGGATGGGTTTAAGTTCTTTGTATGTTTGTTAGAATTTGCTTGTGATGCCATCTGTACCTGGACTTTTGTTTACAGGGAGTGTTTTTATTACATATTCAACTTCATTTCTAGTGATTAGTCTATTTAATTGATCTATTTCTTCTTAATTCAATTTTATTGGGCTGTATATCTCCAGAAAGCTGTCCATTTCTTCTAAGTTGTCAAATTTGGTGCATATAACTTTTCATAGCATTCTTTTATTATTTTCTTTTTTATACTTCTGCAGTATCCCTTGAGGTTTCTCTTTAATTTATTATTTTGTTCTTTCTCTTCACTTCTTGGTGAGTCTGGCTTTTTTTTGTAACTTTCAAAGAACCAGCACTTGGTTTTATTGACTTTTTCTATTATATTTTGAATCTTTATTTTATTGATTACTTCTCTGATGTTTATGATTTCCTTCCTTCTGCTGACTTTAGTTTTTTTTTTTTTGGTTCATCTTTTTCTAATTCTTTTAGGTGGTGAGTTAAGTTGCTGGTTTTAGATTTTCCTTCTTTTTTGAAGAATAATTTTATTATTATGAATTTCCCTCAAAGAACTGCTTTTGTGGAATCCCATAGATTTTGAATGGTTGTTTTTTCATAATAATTTGTCTTGATGTGTTTTTAAAGTTCCCTTTTGATTTCCTTATTGGACCATTTGTTTTTTAGTAGCATGCTGTTTAGTCTCCATGTAGTCAGTTTTGGATTTTTATTTTCATTTTTTTCCTGTGGTTGATTTCTAGTTTCATGCAGTTGTGGTCAGAGGATATATTTGAAATAATTTCTAAACTCTTAAATTTTTTCGAGATTATTTTTGTGCCTCATTATGTTGTCAATCCTTAAGAATGTTACATGTGCACTTGAAAAGAATGAATATACTTATTCTGTCATTCTAAGCAGAGGACATGATATTATATTTTGAAAATGTCAAGTCTAACTTTTCTATGTGTCATTTAGGAGCTCTGTTGCCATACTGATTTTCTGTGTAAAGGGTGTGTCCATTGATGTGGGTGGGGTGTTAAATTCTCCTACAATTATTGTATTCCCATCAATTTCTCCTTTTACATCTCTTAGTGCTTGTTCTATACATTTGGGTACCTCTACTATAGGGGCATATATATTGAAAAATATAATATCCTCCTCTTTAATCAATCTTCTAATCATTAAATAGTGTCCCTATTTTTCTTTCTTTAGGGGCTTTGTTTTAAAGTCTTTTTCTTATATGAGTATTGCAACTCCAGCTTTCCTGTCTTGTCTGTTCACATGGAATAATTTTTCCATCCCCTCCCTTTCAATTTATTTGTGCCCTTTTCCCTAAAGTTAGTCGCCAGTAGACAGCATATTGTAGATTCTTTTTTGTTAATCCAATCTGCCACTCTGTGTCTTTTGATTTGAGCATTCAACCCATTGACATTTAAGATAGTTGTTGATAAGTATGTATTTATAGTCATTTTCAACCTTGTTTTCCAGTTGATTCTGTGTTACTCCTTTGTTCCTTTCTTATGTTTGGTTGGATGATTTCCATTTATTTTATGCTTGGTCCTTTTCTTTTTACATTTTTACTGTAATTTTTGGTTTTGATTTGTAGTTGCCCTGTTTTTCAGGTATGTTAACCCATTCCTATATCTGCTTGCTTTATTCTGATAGTCACATAGGCTCAAACACATTCTAAAAAAAAGGTCTAGATTTACTTATTTTCCTTCAAATCATTTTTTGAATCATTTTCTAATATCTTCATGTATGTCCTTTTTCTTGTTTGTTTGTTTGTTATCACTTTGACCACAGGTATTTTTTTTTTCTTTTAGATTTGTATACTGACTTAAGTGATTGCTTTCCAATCACTATTTCTTCTCACTTCTTTTTTATTTAGAGGAACAATTTCAGTATTTCTTTTAGAATGAGTTTACTATTGCTGTACACTTTTAGCTTTTGTTTGTTGGAGAAATTCCTTATTTCTCCTTTTACTTTATATGATATTATTGCTGGGCAGTGTATTTGGTCTGAAAATTCTTCCCTTTTAGTACTTTGAATATATCTTTCCACTCTCTTCTGGCCTGTAGTGTTCCATAGAAAAGTCAGCTTATAGCTTTATGGAGGTTCCCTTATAATTAAATCTTTGTTTTTCTCTTGCTGCCTCTAGAATTATCCCTCTTTTTCTTTATCTTTTGTATTTTTATTATAGTATGTCTTGGTGTAGGCCTGTTCGTGTTCCACTTGTTTGGGGCCCTCTGTGATTCTTATATCTTGATATCTGTTTTCTTTAGATTTGAAAAGTTTTCAAATATAATTTCTTCAAATATATTTTCATTCCCCTTATCTTTCTTCTCCTTCTGGAATCCCTATTATCCCATAAATCTCTTATATTCCTTCCATATTTTTTATTTGTTTTTCTGTCTGCTGTCCTAATTGGTTGATTTCCATTTTTCTATGTTCCAAGGCACTAATTCCTTCCTTTGCATTATTCATTCTGCTCTTCAAGTGCCTTTTACTCAGCTTGCACCTGCAAATGAATTTTCTAATTTTTCTTGGCTCATCCTTATATTTTCTACTTCCTTTCTAAAGTAATCTACATTACTGTTCATATCTGCTTTTTATTCCTTCTTATTCCCTCTTAATTCATTCAGTATTTTCACTATCTCTTTTTTGAAATTAATTATATTAGACTGCAGAGGTCTCTTTCCTTATTTGCTCCTTCAGGAATTCTCCTGCTCTTTTAAGTGGGCATTGTTTCTGAACTTCTTCATTTTGCTTATATTTTTCTTCTTCTGTGATATGGGAAAACAACTGCTATAGTCTTGGAGGTCTATTTATATGTGCATGTGCCCATGGGTATTTTTTTAGGGCTTAGTTTTTATTTTTAGGGTGCTGCACTTGCTGGAAGTGCTGGAGGCCATGGGTGGGCCTAGGAGCCAGTGCCTGTTTGCTGGCCTTTGAAATTGGCAAGACCCACAGGAAGGTGTTTCAGGCTGATCCTAGTTGCAGGGCCATGGAAAGAGACAGTGATCAGGCATGCATAGGCAGAGCCCAGAGCATTTAGCAGTGGCAACAGCAGGGCAGGTGTATTCTTAGGGGAGTGAGAGTAACAAGAGGTGGTGCTTGGTTGCAGTGCCCTCTTCTTTGCTGACTTCCAATATGACTGTGGCTTCAGGTGTTGCCTGTTCACAGACCCCAAGTGTTGGCAGGCCATGCCCCACTTTGGTGTCTGTGATGGCTTATGTGTTTTGTTCCCACTGCCTGTAAATCACGAAAAGTTGCTAAGTCATGCTTATCCCCCATCATCCTTAGGCCAAACAGGAAGTCACCCATAGCATAAGAAATTGGCTCCTCACCATTGGTAGCCTGTGCCAGAGGTGCCCTGCTTTATGATGGTCCACTGTGCGCAGGAAAATATATTCTTATGGTCGCCCACCCCTCCTCCTCTCACCTTACCCAACAATGGAACCTTGATCCTCATGTGAGCTCAGACCTCTTCTCAGGATCCCACAGCAGTGGCATTTCACTTCCCAGACTCTGGCACAACACTCCCAGCCCCTCAGGCTGTGTTCACACAGCCAACACTGAAACTAACCTCCAGAGCCTGAGTCTTAGTGCCCAGTTCCCCCAGTCCATGGTGTCCAGGGTCAGTGGTATAGTTCTCACTCTGTTTTGCCCTCCTAAGTCCAGCTGCTGCACTTTTCTCTGTGACTTATGGTTCCTCTTTTTTGGCTGATTTCCCTGTTGGTTAGGTAGATTTTCAAGGTATGGGTTCCTTTCCTCTTTAAAAGCTCCATCTCAGGAGTGCTAGCCTGTACTGATTCCTTTTCATTCTTACTATTTTTGTTCTACCCACTTATGTAGAGGGTTCATTGCCCCTTTTGGAGATTTAAGATCTTCTGCCAGTGTTCAATAGATGTTCTGGGTGAATTATTATACATATATATATTTTTTGGTTGTTTTTGTGGGAAAAGGTGAGTGCCATGTCTCACTCCTCCACCATCTTGATCCTTTGATTTATACAATTATTTATCTCATTATTTTAATGCAAAGTTTACTTGCCTATCCATGAACATTGCACTATCATTTACTATTGACTTTCAGAAGTTCTATATGGACTCTGTATGAAGACTTTGTCTTTCATATGTACTACAAATTGTACTTTTCCTTTAGTGTCTCATTTCATATAGGTTATGTTTTCCTCTTTTGTAGAGGATACTGTCAATTGTTTTTTTCTGTTTTTATTTTATTTATTTATTTATTATTTCCCTGCCTGAAACATGTTAAAATCTCCAGGCCAGGGATCAAACCTGTGTAACAGCAGTAACCCATGCCATTTCAGTGACACTGCCAGACCCTTAACCCATTGCACTATAAGAACTCACCATTTTCATTTTAATGCAGTCAAATATATAAAAATAGTCCATAATAATAGGCATTTTAAGTAAACATTATGCATGTGATCATTCTGAAGAAATTTGCTTATATATAATGTTATCCCATATATTTTTAAAAGTTAATTTTTTTAATACTTAGGTTTTTAACACATCTAGATTTTACTTCGTTAAGATGAAAATACATTGATTTGTGTGAGAGACAGAAGGATAGAGAAAGAATGGTAAATCATGCTTTTACTTTACTTTGATGTGTCTCTCTATGAAGATAATCCCTAAATAACAACTTATATCCTTCTAATTAAGATGAGTTAGAGTTACAAACATTTATTTTTTTGTCATCAATATCAAACACATTAAAAGTATTGCTTCTTGGAGTCCCTGTCATGGCTCAGTGGTTAAGGAACCCAACTAGTATCCTTGAGGATCCAGGTTAAATCCTGGCCTTGCTCAGTGGTCTAAGTATCTGGTGCTGCTGTGAGCTGTGGTATAGGTCACAGACGCATCTCAGATCCCACATTGCTGTGACTGTGGTGTAGGCCAGAAGCTACAGCTCCACTTTGACCCCTAGCCTGGGAACCTCCGTATGCCATGGGTTGTGCCCATAAAAAAAAGACAATAAAATAAAGTAAAATAAAATAAAATAAAATAAAACAAAACAAAATAAAATAAAATAGTTGATTATTGCTGACAAGGAAAATAAGCAAATAATTAAATATAATTCCTTAATAAGAGTTATACAACATTATAGATTTTTTGGGGAAATATCATGTGTAATTCTATCACAAGAGTAAAAAAAAATCTCTGCAAGCCATTAGACAGTCTTCTTTAAGCAGCAGTGATTCTACTTAAAATGTGTAAGTAACTTTCTATTCTTCAAGTTCAAAACATGATCTTTTCCTTAAAAATTGTATGCATTTAGTCTGATGAATGTGAGTGGATGGGTCCAGGTCAGCTCAACTCAGTGCTAGTTTTTTTGATTGTTTGTTTGTTTTTTGTTTTTGTTTTTAACATCTGCTTTCTCCATTATACTTAACTTCCTTAAGAAGAGATGAAATGTTTGGGTATCTTTGGAAAAAGCAAATTTCTTAGTTGAGTGTCCATATAATATAGGTGTTAAAGGTTGTGTAGTTGATTAGAACTGAAAACTTGTGTATTCATAAACAATACAGCTTATAGAATTTGGGCAGATAATAATGTCTCTCATATTAAAGACTGGAAGATACAACTCTATAAAAAGTGAATTGGTTTCTTCTTTTGCAAATATGTTCTCACATATGTGTTGTCTTTTTATTTTGCTTATGGTTTCCTTTCTGTTCAAAAGCTTTTAAAGTTAATTGGGTCTTATTTGTTTATTTTTGTTTCTATTTTCATTACTCTAGGAGGTGCATAAACATCCCATACAGCTTTATAACAAAAAAGAAACTATCCAATTAAAAATGATCAGAAGATCTGAATAAACATTTCTCAAAAGAAGACCGACAGATGGCCAAAAAGAAATTGAAAAGAAGCTCAACAACAGTAATTATAAGATAAATACAAATCAAAACTCTAATGAGGTATCATTTCACACCAGTCAAAAGGGTTATCATCAAAAAGACTACAAACAATAAATGCTGGAGAGGATATGAAGAAAAGGGAACCCCCCCTACACTCCTGGTGTCAATGTAAACTTGCACAAACTCTATGGAAAGCTGTATAGAGGTTTTTTAAAAACTAAATAGAGAACTACCATATGACCCAGCAAGCCCACTCCTGGGCATATATCCAGACAACACAATAATTCATGTACCAAACTCATTCACATGGTTAGTTTTTTCAAGCATGTCTTCACTGATTACCTTATACTACAAGGAAAAGAAAGACCTGCTGATAGGAATGATGGAGTCTTCCTACAATCAAGAAACAGAAAAAAAATACTAAGTGGAAAGTTGTCTGTGATTTTTAAATCAGAATTTATTTTCTCAGGGCCTCATTTTACTTATTTGTAAAAGAAGAAGAATTGGACTGCTCAATAAATCTTCAAGGCCATTTATAGAAAATTTTCTATCACAGCAATTCACTAAAAAACTTGCTTTGATAATTTTCTCTGTCCTATATATTTAATTTACATTTTATTGACCTTTTCCTCAAAACAGTGTCTGTTTTGCAATTGTTAGCATTTAATGTGACCATATGATGTGCTATTAATAACTAATTTATTCAAAATATTAATTACATAAGGTCAAACATATATTTTGCTTTTAAAGTTCATATCCTATGCAAAATTCCTTCATTTCACAAGTACCTTCCTGTATAAGTTTATTTTGTTCATAAATATCTGGCCAATTATTAAAACACAGGGACAAATACACCACAAAAGCTATTTATAATTACAAAATCATTAAGAATAAGTTGTCTGCTGTACTCTTGAGTGATCTTCATATGTTTCCTTGTAACTGTTTCCCAAATCTCAGTAAGAATTTTATGTTAAATACTAGTTATTAGAGTTGAATTGTATTCCAATTTATAATCACATTATGCAAAGATAGAATTACCATATTTTCAATCTTTAAATAGTTCACCCTCATCTCTTAGACATAAAATTTTAGAAGGAAAAAAAGAGGGGTTTTTTACAGACTGAAACACCTTTAAAAAGCACCACATAATTCCTCCAACGTTTTTGTACTATTGGTGAAATATTTTTTTTAATATTTCTTATACATTTAAACATTTATATAAAATATTCATTTTAATGGCATAGGAATGGATCTATTTAAAGTATAGTATTACAAAAAGTAATACTAAACATAACTGTAACACTCAACATAAAAGAAAGTAGTTACTTCCCTTTGAAAAAAAAATCTGCATGAGTGAAAATCTATATTATCTTCAAAAATTGAGTTACCATCTTAAAATAATTTTACTGAATCAATATATAAGTTTGCTACATACAAAAATTTTTAATTAATCTATATGTTGACCATTATTTCAAAATTAAAATTTTAAACATACTGAGGAGTTCTTGTTGGGGCTCAACATTTAGCAAACCCAACTAGCACCCATCAGGATGTGGGTTCAACCCCTGGCCTTTCTCCGTGGATTAAGGATCTGCCATTGCTGTGAGCTGTGGTGTAGGTCACAGACACTGCTTGGGTCCTGAGTTGCTGTGGCAGTGTTGTAGGCTGAAAGCTATTAGCTCTGATTGGGCCCCAGCCTGGGAACCTCCATATGCCACAAGTATGGCCCTAAAAGGCAAAAAGACAAAAAAAAATAGTTAATTAAATTAAAATTAAAAAATAATGAAAGTGATAAAAGATACATAAAATTTTTGTTAGAGATAATTTCAAGAACAATTGTAAAACATATGGTAAAGTTGAATATGAGCATACACTTTAACCCCAAAAAATCTCTTCTAGGCATATATATTAGGGAATTATTTTCAAATTTTGATTTGTAATCCATTAATGGGTAATTAAATAGATTTAGTGATTAAGTGCAATTTTTGAGAATATAAAAATAATAGGATTAAATATAAAAAGAATGTCAAAGTGTATCAGAGTAACAGAATTGTTTGCAAATATTAAATGTAAGTGCATGTGTACTTAGCCAGCATGGAAGAGTTACAGAAGGCAAGAGGAAATACAGATTTTTTTTTGTGGGTGTTATCTCTGTATCTGAGCAGTAAAATACCTGCATACTTATAAACAATGCCATTGTGCATACTGGATTTTGTTGCCAAATATATTTCTTATTGAGGATTGTTGTCAACGCAATTTGTCTAAAGAAATACCAGCACTTTAAAAGAATAATTTATATAATTTTAAGGTTTGTCAAATTAAAAGTAATGGAAAGAAATGTAGAGAATGATAAGCAAATGGTTTTATATGAATACAGGGTTTGACAAATCTCTTCCATTGTCTGCTCTTATACAATATGTTTTATTGCAATATGGTTTCCAGTTCATTTATGTATATAATTGTTTTACACTATAATGGCAGAGTCTAGTAGTTGCAGTAGAGATTGTATGATATCTTGACCCTTAAAGAGAAAGTTTGATGACATACCTTATATAAAAATTATTAAAGTGGACCTATATGTATTCAAATTATTAAATCTCAAAAATATATTGTCCCATGGAAAAAAATTTGCAGAATGATGTTTGTAAGTGTTTTAAAACATTTGATATTGTATGTATATATAATTTTTATGTGAAAACTTTTATGCATTAATTTTCCTATTGCTGCATAAAAATTATAACAAACATAGTGCTTAACAAAAAAACCATTTATTAGCTCATAGTTCTGTATGTCAGAAGTAAGAGTAGGAGTTCTCATCATGGTGTAGCAGAAACAAATCTGACTAGGAACATGAGATTGTGGGTTCGATCCCTGGCCTTGCTCAGTACATTAAGGATCTAGCATTGCTGTGAGCTGTGGTTTAGGTTGCAGACACAGCTCAGATCTGGCATTGCTGTGGCCCTGGCATAGGCTGGCAGCTACAGCTCCCATTAGACCCCTATCCTGGGAACCTCCACATGCCATGGGTGAAGCCTTAACAGGCCAAAAAAAAAAAAAAAGAAGATGTTATAAGAGTACTATGTGATTGGGCTCTCTGCTCAGGATCTCACAAGATTGACATTAAGGTATTGGCTAGTACTTGGTCTCATCAGAGTCTTGAGGTTCTCTTCCAAGCTCATTCAGATTGTTGGAGGAATTTAGTTTCATGTAATATATAACTGAGGTCCCTGTGTCCTTGCTGTCTGTTAGCTGGTGTCATTCTCAATTATAAGAAGCTGCCTGCATTCCTTGCCATATGGCCATCTTCAAATACAAAAGTGGAAAATTCCTTTTCACTCTCCACTCCCATTCCAATCCCAACCTCCTCCACAATGTTGAACCTCTCTTATGCTTTAAAGATTTGAATTTATTTTACCAGGAAGAGTTATTTTAAGTCTCCCTGGTCACATCAGGGTATTTTCAAGTCAACTTAATTGAGATGACTTGGAAATGTATTTACATCTGCAAAATCTAATCACAGTAGTGCCGATGTTACCATTTGATTCAATAATTGGAGAAGGTATGAATACATCAGATGCTGAGAATCTTGGAAATCAATTAGAATTCTGCCTTTTCATACAGTAGAAAAATATGTCCTATTTAATAATATTATTTATGGCTGGAATTGTGGGATATAGGCATAATTTTCTGAGAGGTATGCAGATGTCTTGAAATATACCTGTAATATTTTGCATCCTCAAATAAATCTAAAGCAAATATGACAAATTATTAAAATGCAATAGTGCTAGATATGTAACATGTAGATGTGCCTTATAGTATTCTTTATATCTTTTTTGTATTTGGATTTTTCCATTTGGCATTAAAGAAAAGTATTTATCTTCAAGTTTTTCTTCAAATTCATCTTTGCAGCCAAAGCATTAAAACATTTCCTTCATTACTTTCTACCACAGATCTTTGTGTTCTCATAACTTTATTATCCTTACAGTTAATGCTCACAACAGTCTCTGAGCATAAAATATATGTCAGGGAATATTTTGTGTAATTTACACATACTACCACTAATCAGTACATTGTGACTTTAAAAAAAGTAACAGCATTTATAGATACTGATATAAAAAAAATGTAAACCCAGAATGTGGCGTTTATGATATTCTTATAAGTGGAGGGGTTTGGCTAAACTGAAACACTTTGCATTTTGTTACTTCATCTAACTTTGTTCTTAATTTTCTCATATCTTCCTTGAAACTAAACTCTAATTCTTGAAGACAAACTCATTCACCCTATTTATTTTTTATGACCTACTCTAAAAGTAATGTCCATGTACTAGTTATTTGTAAAATAAGAGATTCATTTGATTACCTATTGTGGAATGGTTCCCAGCATCAGATGAGTGTATACCTTAAAAAAACAAATTCCTTTATAAATTTTAAAAGAGCTTGTGTGTGTGATTGAGAGGTTGATACAGTCTCATTTTGACTATGGGAGTCTATGATAAAATTCTATTCTAATTCTGATGCTCAGAAACATCTTTCCCCAAGATTAGAAATTTGCATTACCCTTGAATAGTTAGGAATTCCTTTCCCTATTCTAGAGGTCCATCGGCTGTAAATTTGGGGTTCTAACTTACATTATCTCACTGCTTATTAATATCTCAAATATTTAGGAATATTTATGCTATATTTAGTCTATACAAACATATAAAAAAATCTCACCATATGTACATTCTCACACATATTTAACCTTCCTTTCAAATTTATGAATATAAATAGTTAACATAAAAACATAAATTTCTGATATGTGCAGTTTTCTATGAGATACTAACTTTACTATCTACATTCCCAAAAGGACAAGAAAAAAAATACACATAACACAGAGCTTAGAACCTGCTATCAATTCACTTCACAGTGGCAGAATGGCTTTAATAGCAAAGACATTTATGAGTCATAAATTACCATTTATAAAGGCAGTGTTTAGTGTTCATTTTAATGGACAACACATGCTTGAACTGATAAATAGGCCACTGAAGTCTTTCCATTTGTTACAATGCTAACATGTTAACAACTGCAAGAGCTATGCGGCAAGTTTACATCTGAAATACTGAAGACTGACATTGAAATTGAAAGATACTAGCTTTGGAAAATGGGCCAGTGTTTATAAAATGGGCCTCAGTCCATTTTTCACCATCATTTATATGATTCTGTGTGAAGAGACTTAGTTACCGATAAAGAAGAACCCTACTCACTTGCCTTTTCATTTCATGAGACTGTCCCCACTACCAACAATGTCCTCCTGTTCTAGTTGAGCTACTACTAAGCTATATCTAGTCAACATAACTGAGTGCCAAGATGTTTCCAATATTTTTTTTTCAAATTAGTGGTGTCCAGTGTCTTTAGCCTTTCCAAAGGGAAAGGAAAGCTTTAGTAAAGTCTGTATATATATAAATTTAGAGTGCCTGACATGTAAGGAATTAGCAATAGCTGAACAGAAAAAGAAAACTTCTTCTTAGGCTTGTTTGAGAATTTAGGTCACTGGGAAATTGCTGACTCAAAAATTGGAGAAATAGAGAGATAAAAAAATTCACAACTTGCTGGAATGATGATCCATAAGCAGAAACCTCCATAGGAATGAAGGAACCAGTACTGAAGTAGGAAAACCAAAACTGTAATTGACACATTGCTAGGGGCAGTAATTACAAGTCTACTAAGTTATAAGATCTACACTAGGAAAACAACAAAACTTTTATGAAATAAATCAAAGTACTAAATAAATGGAGAGATAGTCCATGTTCATGGATAGAAAGATTCAATATTGTAAATTCTTCCCAATCTGATTCATAGATTCAAAATAATCCCGATTAAAATACAAGCAAGTCATTTTATGAATATTGACAAATTAATTCTAAAATTCATATGGAGAGATAAAATACCCAGAATGGCCAACACAATGTTTGGGGAGAAGAACAAAGTCAGAGAACTGATTCTATCTAATGTCAAGATTTCAATAGTACATGAAAACTACAATAATCAAGGAAATGTCATATTGATGAAAGAAAAAAATATAGGCCAGCAGAACATAATAGAGAGCTAAGAAGTAGATCTGCGCAAATTCAGTCAACTGATCTTTATAGAGGACAAAATGCAATATAGTAGAAAAAAGACAATTTCTTCAGTAATTTGCGCTAGAAAAACTGGACATACATGAGGAAAGTTTTAATACAGATTTAATAGTTTATACCCTTCATAAAAACTAAATTAGAATGAGTCTAGGCCTAAATGTATACTACAAAACTCTAAAACTTCTCAAAGGCAAGATAGGAGAAAAATCTAGAATACCTGAGGTTTGGCAATGACTCTTTCGCTGCAACACAAAAATCACAATCCATGGAGGAAATAATCTATAGACTGGACTTCGTCAAAATTAAAACCTTTTATTCTAAAAAAAGATACCATAAAGAGAATGAGATGACAAGCCACAGACAGGGTGAAAGTATTTGCAAAAGATATATATGTCAAAGGGCTGTACCTTAAATACACAAAGAATTCTTAGAACCCAAAAGAAGGAAACAACATAATTTTTAAAATGGGCAAAAAACTGAATAGATATCTCACCAAAGATTATATACAAATGGAAAATACGCACATGAAAAGAAACTAAAAGTCATGCATTATCAGAAATTTTTAAATTTAAATGACATTTAGATACCACTACAGACCTATTGGAATAACCCAAATTCAAATATTCATAACACTAAAAATGGGCAGTGGCATGGAACAGCACAAACTCTTCTTCATTGCTGTCCTAGTTTTCCAAAGGACAAGAACCATGCTTCTCTTTCTTTCATCTTATTTTAGAGATATAGTAGGGTAAAGTTTAAGCAAAAAGACTTGAGAGCCAAACTATATATTTGAATGGCAGTTCAAGCAGTTGTTAACTGCATGATGTTTGGCAAGTCATTTAACTTGTCTTTTCTTGTCTGTGAGATGAGAACAATAATAAAATCTAATGCAGAGGTTGTTGAAAAGAGCAGGAGTAATAAATATTTTAGCTTTTATTATTGCAACCTTGCACAGGGCCACAGTGTTACCCTCCCAAGAAAGAGAAAATAAATTTTGTCTTGTAAAATGAAGAGTCTTATCTCCTGATAAAAAGATTATAATGCATGTGGTAAAAAGTATTTGTAGGGTAAAGGGTTGTCTCTGTAGGCTTGAAATCTTATTGCATGGAAGAATTTTTCTATCTTCTTTTCTAATTCTGAAACTCTGTCCTCTCCTGCCAATTTGAAAAGAGATTAAACTTTTCACAGTCTGATACTGTCTTCTTCCCAACCCAAAAATTGTTCAAAATTGTTCCTAATGGTCTGTTCTTGCAGGGAAGAAATCACCTCATATGCTTAAATTTCATCAAGTGGATAGGTGTGGTTGTTCCCAGCTGTGACTGACAGAAGTAAGAAAATAGTGAAGAGTGGGGCCTTCAAAAGTCATAAAAAAACAGAGTCCTTTTATGTTATATATATAAAAAATCATGTGCTGGCTGTGTTCAAACCCAGGGCAGTAATTCAGATCTCAAGTGGCTGTGGGCAGACCGGTCAGGAGAAATGTGATACTAAAAATAGAGCTTATCAGAAAGAGTCAGGACAAAGAACAAGGAAGCTCAGGTTCCAGTTGAGATTACGCTATACATTAGACAAGTGGTCTTGAGCAAGTCATGCCAATTCTTGAACTTAGAGATGTAGACTGGCTGGGTTTCTGAGAAGATTAAATCATTATATAACAGGTATAGACATGATATGAAAACTGCAGTTAAAAAAAACAAATTTATGGCAATATAATTTTTCTATAAGAATCTATTTCTATGTAAAAATGATCAGAGGTAATTTTTAATTGTATAGGGCTTCTCTGTATGAGAATAAAATATTACTATTACTATTATTATAACAGTTATAATAATTACTTGTTCTCTTACTTCCAGTGTTTTCTGTATGTTCACTTATTCTTCATATGTCCTGAATGTCTTCTGGCTCCATAGCCATTACTTTTATAGTAGTAACTCAGCTCTTTCTGTTTAGTTATGTTATCTAATAATGTTTAGAACATCTCTAAAGGGAAACTTTTCACAGTACCACTAAATTTTGATCTACTCCACCTCTTTGCATCACTACCCTCTTTTATATTCCCCTTGTCCCATTTTTCTGCCTGGAGACCACTTGAGACATCTAACCACTGTCCTTGCCTATCAAAAAATACTCATGTAGCTGGACTGGTTACTCACTCTACATGCCTCAAATGTTCTAACATCCTGTGGGCCAGAATTGTGTGAGGTCTGAGAAATAGCATCAGAAGAGTACCACCCCCTAATCCTGTGCTAAATTTAGTCCCTTGAGCCCAGAAACAACTTTCTTTATGCTTGGAGCCTCAGAAATTTTATCTTAAAACAGATATCACTAACTCTCCACCATTTTTTCATTGGAATAAAAATTCAAAAACTTGGTAGAGAACAGATATTTTATTTCCTCTTGGTTTTTCACTTTACCTTCCCTCTATGCTCTGAGAATTTCTTTAACTACAAAAAAATCCTCCATGCATATAAATGTAAATAAATAGACACTTGAGAACAGAGGTAGGGTGGGAAGAGTGCTGATTTTTTTAATAGCAAAAAGCCAAAAATATTGTTAAAAACCTGTATATCATAGATGAAAAATGTATAAACATGTTTGTACTATATATAAAGGAAAGGTGAGGTTTTTTTTTTTTTTCTTTAACTTGTCTAATCTCCCTCATAAACCAATTCCCTCAACCTTCACTGCACTTAGCCAGGGAGCAAGAAAACTTGAACTTTTCCAAATCACTCCTGGATTAAATTATTTCTTTTTAAAAATATCCAATGATATTCAATGATTTCAAAATTCCTATCTTGTAGCTGACTTAATATTTAATGTTTTTGATTTGAACAGGGCTTAATCTTTTAGATTCTTCTCTTTCCCTGTTTTTCAAGATGATAGTTGGGTATATGAGAAGTCAAGAATCTTTTATCTAGGTGAGATGAGAGCACATCCTGTGTTGTCTCCTGAATCGTTTATGACCTCTTAGGAGAACATGGCCTTGTCTTGTTCCTGATGAGGTGACCCAGTACGGTTAATCAATGTAGTCTTTAGAAATGTCATGTTTGATCCACTAAGCACAAAAATCCAATGGTACCCACTTATCATTTACCATCTTCTTTATTTGTTAAGGGTAATTTCTCTGAATATAGAGTTCTGAGGTGACAGATTTTGGCATTTAAATTTATCTTAGATATTATTTCACAGTCCTTCATTCCTTTAATCATTCTTCCTCTTTCTTTCTTTCTTTCTTTTTTTTTTTCTACTTTCTTTCTTCTTTCTTTTTTCTCTTTCTTTCTTTCTTTTTCTTTCTCCTTCCTTCCTTCCTTTCTTTTTCTTTCTTTCTTTCTTTCTTTCTCCCTTCCTGTCTTCTTATTCTTCTTTCTTTCTTTCTTTCTTTCTTTCTTTCTTTCTTTCTTTCTTTTTATTTCTTGCAAGATACCTATATATTTATAAAGATCCCTATGTGATTGGTTAAATGTTCAGTCAGTAGTTGGAAGCACATTTGGAAAAAAAGAAACAATATCAAGAGAAAATATAGGGAATAAAATATAGAAATATCAACTTTTTCACTGGAGAAATTAGTTCAAATAGAAAATAACTGGTTTAGCATAAGTAGAGAAAGTAAAACTGAGGCTGCATTTTCTAATTTTGAAATGATTCCATTAAAATTTATTAATTCCAATAACAGGCTCATTCCAAAATATGAACACATCTGTCTTTAAAACAGTTCTGAAAGTCATGACTATTGGTTTAAGAAGGAGGAGGCCAAGAACACTTTGCCTAGTTTTATTTTATCTTTCCTCCCCACACTTAACAAGTTTGATTCTTTAAACTTTTGGTGATAATTATCTTCTGATATAGAATTTCTTATGAAAAGTCAGTGGTTTTAAATTAAAATGCCATTATTTTTCTGGCTAATTTCAGGATATGTTTTTTTTTTATTTGGGGGATCCTAATAACTTGATTATAATGTATCAATGTGTGGTGTTCTGTATGTGCATCCTGCATAAAGTTGCTGAGCTTTTCAAATCTATAAGTTTATGCCCATGACAAAATTTGGATATTCTTTGCTATTATTTGTTTAGGCATTTTTCTTGCCCTTTATCTCCATGTGTTATCCCTATATGCCTCTGAATACATGCATTTTAGAGCATTTTATATTTTTTCGTGGGCTCTTGAAAATCCTTTTCTTTTTCTTTTTGAGTATTTTTCTCTCTGTTCTTCATACTAAAATATTTGAATTTATCCATCCTCAAATTAATAGGCTCTTCTGTAATGTTCCTTTTTCTTCTTTTTAGGGACACACTAGTGGCATATCAAAATTCCCAGGCTAGGAGTCAATTCAGAGCTGAAGCTGCAGGCCTACACCACAGCCAGAGCAATATGGGATATAAGCCACTGACTTACACCACAGCTCACAACAATTCTGAATTCTTAACCCACTTAATGAATAAAAAAAATTAATTTAATTCTGTTAAGTCCACTAAATACATTAAGATATTCAGATATGGTACTTTTCATTTTTATAATTCCGTTTGTTTCTTACCAGGCTTATTTTAATTCTGAGATATCTTACATTGTTTTGGTATTTTCCTTTACATCCTTAAGGACACACACTGAAAAATAGCTGCTTTACAATTACTTAAAAATTTATTAGAGTATGGTTGCCTTATAACGTGTTAGCTTCAGGTGTACAGCAAAGTGAATCTGTTATACACATGCATATATCCATTCCTTTTCAGATTATTTTCCCATATTCCCTGTGCTACAGAGTAGGTCCTTCTTACTCACTCATTACATATATAGAAGTATGTATATGTCAATCCAAACCTCAAAATTTATCCTTCCTCCCCAATATTTCCCCTTTGGTAATGACAAACTTGGCTTCAAAATATTTCAGTCTGTTTCTCTTTTGCGAATAAGTTCTTTTATATCATTTTTTTGTTTGTTTTGTTTTGGTTTTTTATACATACTTTTTAATTTATTTTTTCCCACTGTACAGCAATGGGATCAAGTTATCCTTACATGTATACATTTTTCCCCCACCCTTTGTTCTGCCGCTAAAACTATAATCAAAGAAATCAAAGAAGATGTAAAGAAATGGAAAGATATTCCATGTTCATGGATTGGAAAAATCCATATTGTAAAAATGGCCATACTACCCAAAGCAATCTACAGATTCAATGCAATCCCTTTCAAATTACCCATGACATTTTTCACAGAACTAGAACAAACAATCCAAAAAATTTATATGGAACCACAAAAGACCCAGAATCGCCAAAGCAATCCTGAGAAACAAATCCAAGCAGGAGGCATAACTTTTCCAGACTTCAAGAAATATTACAAATCCACAGTCATCAAAACAGTGTGGTACTGGTATCCAAACACCGACAGACAAATGGAACAGAATAGAGAACCAGAAATATACCCTGACACCTTGGTCAATTAATCCTTGACAGGGAGGCAAGAACATAAAATGGGAAAAGAAAATCTATTCTGCAAGCATTGCTGGGAAACCTGGACAGCGCATGCAAGCAATGAAACTAGAACACACCCTCACACATGCACCAAAATAACTCAAAATGGCTGAAGACTTAAATATAAGACAGGACACCATCAACCTCCTGGAAGAGAGCATAGGCAAAACACTCTCTGACATCAACATCATGAATATTTTCTCAGGCAAGACTCACAAAGCAATAGAAATTAGAGCAAAAATAAACCCATGGGCCCTCATCAAACTGACAAGCTTTTGCACAGCAAATGAAACCCAAAAGAAAACAAAAAGACAATTTACAGAATGGGAGAAAATAGTTTCAAATGATGCAACTGACAAGGGCTTAATCTCTAGAATATATAAGCAACTATTTTATATCATTTTAATTAGATTCCACAAGTCACTAATAAGTGAATTCCTGTGATCTTTGTCTTTCTCTGTCTGAATTACTTCAGTTAGTGTGATAATTTCTAGACCCATTCATGTTGCTGCAAATGGCATTATTTTATTCTTTTTTTATGGTGGAGTAATATTCCATTGTGTACAAATACTATATTTTCATAACTCACTCATGTGTGGATGGACATTTAGGTTGCTTCCTTGTCTTGGCGATGGTAAATAATGACACAATGAACACTGGAGTGTATGCATATTTTCAAACTATCGTATCATTCAGATATATGCCCAAGGGTAGGACTTATGTATCATCACATTGGAAAAGAAGAAGTAAAACTGTCACTGTTTTCTGATGACAAAATACTATATAAAGTCCTAAAAATGCTGCCAGAAAATTACTAGAGCTCATCAGTGAATTCAGTAAAGTTGCATGATACAAAATTAATACAAATAAACTTCTTTCATTTCTATACAGTAACAATGAAAGATCAAAAAGAGAATTTCATAGAATATTGAGTACAGTTCTCTGTGCTGTATAGAAGATCCCCTTTGGTCAAATGTTCCTTATACCTCAATGTGCATATGCCAATCCCAAACACCCAGTCCATCCCTCTCCCCTACCCTCTACCTACCCTCTTTGCTAACCATGTTTTCATGGAAAAAAAATGAAAAGAAAAAACCTGGGATCCCATCACAGGACAGCAGAGACAAATCCAACGAGGAACCGTAAGGTTGCAGGTTCAAACCCTGGCCTTTCTCAGTGAGTGAAGGATACAGCATCGCTGTGAGCTCTGGTGTAGGTCATAGATATGGCTTGGATTCTGCATTGCTGTGGCTGTGGTGTAGGCTGGCAGCTGTTCCAATTGGACCCCTATCCCAGTAACCTACATATGTCACTGGTGATGCCCTAAAAAAAAGCAAAAGCGGTCAAACAAAACCCTGAAACCTGAAAAATTATAAATAAAAAAGAAGAATTGCACAGCATATCACTTCCTACTTTACTGAAACAACTAAAAATACAACTTTAGATCTTCCACATCATCTATGTGCATACACATGCACATATACAAACACACACGTGTGTGTATGCAATATATGTAGCATGTAGCTTTGGATATTTTCATTCAACCTTTGTAAGAATAATTTTTTGCTAAAACTATTAAACATCTTTATTTTATTATTATCAAATGCTAGAGATTTATTATAATTTATTTAAATATGCTGCTGTTAACATCTGTGATTTCAACATTTATTCCTTTAAAATAATATTGTTAGAGAAGGAGATTAAGATGGCAGAGCAAGAGAACACAGAGCTTTCCACCCCCCACAAACACACCAAATAAATATCAACATGAGTAATCTCACTGAAAACAAACCAGAGGCTGGCAAAAAGATTTGTGTATGACCAAATCTGAAGAAAGATCCACATGTAATTAGATATGAAAGGAAGATAAGTGATCAATTTGGGACTTGCATCTCTGGGAGGCACATAGAAGATAAGTGGGAGTATGTGAGTGTAGAGATCTTCTCTGGACGGTAAATAGTTTAAATCAAATATTGAGAGGCTCAGGTCTGAAGTCCAACACTGGAGGGACAAGTCTTCTCAACTGATTTGAAAGCCAGTGAAACTGACAATGGGGCTGTAAGGAACTTAGAATCTGCTTATGAAGATAATCCCAAAACAGGGTAGAAGAATACTATGAATATTTCTATGCCAACAAATAGGATAACCTAGAAGAAATCAATGAAGTTTTAGAAATCCACCATCTTCCAAAATTAAACCAGGAAGAAAGAGACAAGCTGACCAGATTGATCACTACTACTAAAATTGAATTTTTAATTTAAAAAACAAAAACAAAAACAACTCCCAGCAAAGAAAAAGGCAGGACCAGACAACTTCACAGAGGAATTCTACCAAACATGAAGAAAAGCTAATAGCAATACTCAAAACTTATCTAAAACTTGAAGAGAATGGAACACTTCAAATTCATTCTGTAAATCCTTGAAATCAAAACAAGGTACTACAAAAAGAGAGAGAGAGAAAATTTTATCCTCAACAAAATATTATCAAACAAAATTCAGCAAAGAAGATCATACACCACAATAAATATGAACGTATTCAATGCATGTAAGGATGATATAATATATACAAATCAATCAACAGGATGCAGCACATTAACAAAAGAATAAAAATCACATCATCATCTCAATAGGTCCAGGAAAATCATTTGTCAAAATACAACATATTCATAATAAATACTCTCAATAAAGTTGGGGTGGAGGGAATATTTCTGAATATAATAATTCCCATTATGACAAACCCACAGCTAACATCATGCTGGATAGTGAAAACTTAAATATTTCCTCTCAAATAATTTAAAAAAAAAACACAAGGATGCCACTTAAATTTAGCATAGTAGTGGAAGTCTGAGATACAGTAATCAGACAAGAGAAAAACAAAAGGAATTCAAAATTTAGGACAGGTAATAAAATGGTCATTATTTGCAGATGACAAGACTCCATATGTAGAAAGGCCAGAAGTCTCTACTCCAAAACAATTAGAACTAATAAATAAACTTAGTAAATTTGCAAGATTCAAGATTAGTATACTGAACTCTGTTGCTTTTCTATACACTCATAATGACTGATAAGAGATTAATATTCCAATTACATAAACAGCATATAAAACTCAATATCCAAAAAACAAACAACTCAATTAAAAAATGGGCAGAATATCTAAACAGACATTTTTACAAGGAAGACATAGAAATGGTTAAGAGGCTCAATGTTTCTAATTATCAGAAAAATCTAAATCAAAAGCACAATGATACATCTCTTCACACCTTTCAGAAAGTCTATGATCAAAGTGTCTAAAAATAACAAATATTTGTGAGGACATGGAAAAAAGGGAGTTCCACACTGCTGGTTGAAAAGTAAATTGGTACAACATTTATGTAAAATAGTATGGAGATTCCTCTAAAAATTAAAGTAAAACTATCATCCAGCTGGAGGATCAAGATGCAGAGGAGTAAGACATCGTGCCTACCTTCTCCCACAAATACATCAAAAAAAAAATCTACATGTAAAACTATTCACACAGAACATCTAATGAATTCTGGCAAAAGAACTTAAACCTCAAAAAAGTTCAAGAAACTCTTGACATAACTGGATAGAAAAAAACAAAAAGAGAAAGAGAGAGAAAAGGAATCAGGACTGGACTAGCATTCCTGAGAGGGAGCTGTGAAAGGAAAAAGGAACCCACATCCTGGGAAGCCACCTAACCAATGGGGATATCATCTGAGATTGACAGACCTCAAAATCACTGAGAAAAAGAGCAGTAGTGGGACTGAAGAGGGCGAAGTAGAATAAGAGTCTGGTTGACCATCTGCACCACCACCCTGGACACCACAGCCTGAGATGCTTGGGCAGGAACTGGGTGCTGAGACTCAGGCTCCAGAGGTCAGTTCCAGGGAAAGGACTAGGAGTGGCTGTGTGGGGACAGCATGATAGGATAAGGAGCAGTGTGCTGTGGGTGGGGTGCAGTGCTCTCTGGGCTTGGGTGTGGAATGCCATAGCAGAGGGAAACTGGGAGGAGGCCTGGGCCTTCAGTAGAAGCAAAGCACCATTGTTGGGAGGGTGAGAGCAGGAGGGGCAGACCACCATAGAAAACTCCCTTTGCATGCCAGGGCTCTCAGAGGTGGGGCACCTCTGGCACAGGCTATGAATTGTGAGGAGCCCCTTGATTGGGCAAAAGGAGACCAGGTGCTTCTTCTGCATGCTATGGGTGGATGGGGATATCTCATGCGGGCTAAAGGCAGCAGGGGGCTAAATGTGACATGGTGCCTCTTGCATGATATAGAGGTGGTAGGGATGGGCCAGGGCAGTCATCTTGTAGGCCAGAGAGAGGTGTGTCCTGATACAACTGGGGCCTGTGAGTGGGCTTCACCTGCAGCCCCAGTCACCTCAACGGTCGGCAACAACAAAAAGAGATCACCAAGCAACACCTGCTGTTGCTCTCACTCCCCTGGGAACATAACTGTCATGCTACTTCCACTGCCAATGCTCTGGGCAGAACCCAAACACTTGATAACTGTCCCCTCCCAAGACCCTGCAACTAGGAGCAGCTGGTGCAGCACCACCTGCATGGGCTAAGCAGGACACGGTGCTTCTTGCATGGTCTACAGTTGGCAGGGGGAAAAAAACCACAGCAGTCTCTGAATCCAGACGTGGGCCTGGTCAGCCACCACTGGTGGTCTATGAACAAGCACCACTTGTGGCCCCAAACAATTCAGAGAGCACTGCAGAGGAGGGCATTGCAACTGAACACCCCCTGTTTTTGCTCTCACTCTCCTGGGCGCATAGCAACCATGCTGCTGCCACTGTCAAACACTCTGGGCAGTGCCCACATGCTTAAACACTGTCACTTTTGAGGATCCTGTGACTAGAAACAGCCTGTGCAGCATCTACCTCCTGTATGGGATAAGTGGAACAGGGTTCTTCTTGCATTGTTTACAGATGTGGGTGCAAACCACTGTAGATATCACTGACTTCAGGTGAGCATGACCTGATACCAATAGGAGTCCCAGAATAGGCACCACTTGCAGCCCCATCACTTCAGAGGAGGGCATTATGAATGAACAAAATCTGTTGTTTCTTTCACTTCCCTGGGAACTCATACACCCTGCCACATCCACTGCCAAATTACCTGGGCACTTTGTAATTCTGCCTAAGGCTCATTAGCACTTTGCAGGGCTCTGCATCTAGGGAGTAGCCTGTGACATCTTCCTGAAGCTCTTGCTGGTATTAGGAGCCCAAAAACCAGGCACTGATTCTGAGCCCTACCCATTTCCTCCTACTCCCTGGAAACACACTCAGAACCTTGGTGATAACAGCCTGCTCACACTGAAAAAAGAGACAGCAAATATCCAATCTCCCCCACCAAAAATAAATACTAAAACCACACAAAACACAAAGGGGTGTTCTTGCATAGAAGTAGCCCTCCAAGACTATAGTTTGGCTTCCATAAATTCACAGAAAAAGAAAAACATAAGCAAGATGAAGAAGCTCAGGAACATTCCCACTAAAAAGAACAGGAAAATTCACCTGAAGCAGGAAGCAGTGAAACAGACCTCTGCATTCTGAAAGACACTGAATTCAAAAGGGAGATAATGAAAATACTGGAGTTAAGGCTGAATATAAAGGAATTAAGAGCAGATATCAACAGTAATGCAGATTAATTTAGAAAGGAAGTAGAAAATATAAGGAGGGACAGGGAAAAATTAGCAAATTCATTCTCAGAGAAGCAAAATGAGCTAAAGGAACTAAAGAGCAAAATGAGTAGTACAGAGGAATGAATTAGTGACTTGGGAGATAGAATAATGGAAATCACCCAATCAGAACAGCAGACAAAAAAAACAAATGAAAAAAAAAAAACAGGAAAGAAATTTAAGAGTTCTATGGGATAATAAAAGCAGGCCAAACTATATATAATACAAATTCCAGAAGGAGAAGAAAAAGAAAAGGGAGTCAAAATATATTTGAAGAAATTATGTCTGAAAACTTTACAAATCTAAAGGGAACTGATATCAAGGTACAGGAAGCACAGTGGGCCCCAAACATGGTGAACCCAAATAGGCCCACACAAAGACATATTATAATAAAAATGGCAAAATTTAAAGAGAGGATTCTAAAGGCAGCAAGAGAAAAAAAATCTTTATAAGGGAACTTCCATAAGGTTATCAGCTTATTTCTCTACAGAAACACTACAGGCCAGAATAGAGTAGTAAGATATATTCAAAGCTCTAAAAGTATAAAATTTGCAGCCTAGAATAATTTGTTTAGAAAGAATATCATTTAAAATAGAAGGGGGATAAAGAATTTCCCCAACAAACAGAAGCTGAAAAAGTACAGCAATATTAAGCCCATTCTGAAAGAAATACTGAAAGGGCTTCTGTAAATAAAAAAGAAGAAGAAGAAGCACAAAGAAATATGAAGGAGGAAAATACAATTGGAAAGCAATCACCATCAGTAAGCCAGCATACACATCTAATAGTGGAAAAAAACAAAACAAAACAAAAAACTACAGTAAAAGTTATGATAAACACAAGGAATACCAAAAGGACAAACATAAACATGTTAGAAAAGGACTCAAGATCATAGACTGTAGAGAAGGAAAGTAAGAAAATATAGACTATCTTTTTTTTTTTGATACTGTGTTTGAGCCCATATAAATATCAGGCTAAAGCAAGCAGAAACGTGAAGGGGTTGACGCATTTAAAAAAACGGGGCAACCTGAAATCAAAACCAAACATTACACTGACAAAAACTAAAAAGAAAAGTACAAAAACAAAAAATAATTGGAAACCAGCCAACCAATAAAAGAAAGGAAGAAAGGAGAAACATATTGTCAACTGGAAAACAAGGTTTAAAATGGCAGTAAATACATATTTATCAGTAATTACCTTAAATGTCAGTAGACTAAATGCTCCAATCAAAAGACACAGAGTGATAGGTTGGATTTAAAAAAAGCAAAAAACTACAATATTCTGTTTACAAGAGACTCACAGCAGGGCAAAGGAAACATATAGATTGAAAGTGAGGGGATAGGAAAAATGTTTCATGCAAATGGACAGGACAGGAAAGCAGGAGTTGCAGTACTCATATTAGATAAAAAAAAAATTTAAATTTGAGCCCATAAAGAAAGAAAAAGTAGGACACTATTTAATGGTAAAATGATCTATTCAAGAAGAGGATATTACAATCATCAATATATATATATTCCCCTAACATAGGAGCACCCAGATACATACAACAAATACTAACAGACATAAAAGGAGAAATTAATGGGAATACAATAATAGTAGTAGATTTTAACACCCCACTCACATCAAAGGACATATCCTCTAGACATAACATCAATAAGGAAACAGAGATCCTAAATGACAATAGAAAAGTTAGACTTAATCGATATTTTCAGGACATTACATCCAAAAAATCAGAATATATATTTTTCCTCAAGTGCACATGGAACATTCTTAAGGACTGATCACATACTGGGGCACAAAGCTAACCTCAAAAAGTTTAAAAGTATAAAAATTATTTCAAGTATTTTCTGTGACCACAATGGCATAAAACTAGAAATAAAGCACGGGGAAAGAAATGAGAAAAAAAATGAACTACATGGAGAATAACAACTTGCTACTAAAAAAACAATTTGTCAATGAGGAAATCAAGAAGGGAATTAAAAAATAGCTCCAGACAAATAATAATGAAGGCAAAAAATCTCAGAGTCTATGGGATGCCAGAAAAGTAATGTTTAGAGGGAAAATCATAGCAATACAGTCCTTCCTCAAAAAAGAAGAAAAATCTCCAATTGACAACTTAACCCACCAACTAAATGAATTAGAAAAAGAAGAACAAAGAAAACCTAAAGTCAGCAAAGGAAGTAAGTCATAAAGATCAAAGAGGAAATCAATATAACAGAGATTCAAAACAATAGAAAAAAATCATAAGACCAAGAGATGTTTTTTGGAAATGTAAACAAAATTGACAAACCTTTGGCCAATACTCACCAAGAAGAGGAAAGAAAAAAACCCAAATAAACAAAATAAGAAATGAAAAAGGAGAAATCACAATGGATACTGCAGAAATACAAAAAAAAGACAATAGTATGAACGATTATATGAAAATAAATTTCACAACCCAGAAGAAATGAACAACTTTCTAGAGACTTACAGCCTGCCAAAACTGAATCAAGAAGAAATAGATAAACTGAGCAGACTGATCACTAGAAATGAAATTGAATATGTGATAAAAAAACACATCCTACAAATAAAAGTCCAGGACAGATGGCTTCATAGGCCAATTCTACCAAGCATACAAAGAGGAATTTATACCCATTCTCCTTAAATTTTTCCAAAAGTTTGAAGAAGAAGGGACACTGCCAAAGACATTCTATGATGCCACCATCACGTTAATACCAAAACCAGACAAAGATACTACCAAAAAAGAAAACTACCAGCCAATGTCTTTGATAAATATAGATGCAAAAATTCTCAACAAAAGTTTAGCCAACAAAATCCAACATTATATTAAGCCAGGTGGGATTCATGCCAGGTGCACAAGGATGGTTCAACATATGCAAATCAATCAACGTCATACACCACATTAACAAAAGTCAAAAACTACATGATCATAACAATAGATGCATAAAAAGCATTTGACAATGTCCAACATCCATTCATGATAATAACATTTACCAAAGTGGGTATAGAGGGAACATACCATAACATAATCAAAGCCATTTACAACAAACACACAGCAAATGTAATACTCAATGGAGAAAAGCTGAAAGCCTTCCCACTAAAATCTGGATGAAGACAAGGATGCCTACTCTCACCACTGTTATTCAACATAGTGTTAGAAGTGCTAGCCACAGCAATGAGAAAAACAAAAGAAATAAAATTTATCCAAATTGCAATTAGGTAAAATTGTCACTGTATGCAGATATGATACTATGTATAGAAAACCCTAAAGACTCAACCCAAAACTACACTAACTGATCAACAAATTCAGCAAATTAGCAGGATATAAGATTAACATTAAGAAATCAGTCCTATTTCTGCATACTAACAGTGAAATCTTAGAAAAGGAATACAAAAATACAATACCTTTTAAAATTGCACCCCCAAAACTCAAATACCTGGGAATAGTCTGACCAAGGAGGTGGAAGACTTATATGCTAAGAACAATAGAACATTAATCAAGGTATTTAAAAAGGATTCAAATAATGGAAAGATATTCCATGACCCTGGGTTGGAAAAAAATAATATTATAAAAATGGCCATACTACCCAAAGAAATCTACAGATTAAATGCAATCCACATCAAATTACCCATGATATTTTTCACAGAAGTAGAACAATCCAGAAATTTCTGTGGAACACCAAAAGACCCAGTATTGCCAAAACAGTCCTGAGGAGGCATATATATCCCATACTTTAGGCAATATTACAAAGCCACCATAATAAAGGTAGTGTGGTACTGGTACCAAAAGAGATATAAGGACCAATGGAACAGAATATAGCATGCAGAAATAAATCCAGACACCTATGGTCAATTAAGCTTTGAAAAAGAAGGCAAGAATATAAAATGGGGACAAGACAGTCTTTTCAGCAGGTGTTTCTGGGAAAAGTGACAGCCACATGTAAATCTAATAAACTGGAACACACCTTCCTACCATGTACAAAAATAAACTTAAAATGGATTAAATCTTAAATGTAAGAGAAGAAACCATCAAACTCCTAGAATAGAACATAGGCAAAACATTCTCTGACATCAACCTTACAAAGGTTTTCTTAGGTAGGTCTCCCAAGACAATAGAAATAAAAGCAAAAATAAACCAATGGGACCTAATCAAAATGACATTTTGCACAGCAAAGGAAACCATAAAAAAACAAAAAGACAACTTACAGAATGGGATAAAATAGTTTCAAAGATGCAACTGACAAAGGCTTAATCCCTAAAATATACAAATAACTTATACAACTCAATAGCAAAAAAAAAAACAACAACCCAATTAAAAAATGGGCAAAAGACCTGAATATACATTTCTCCAAAGAAGATATACAGATGGCCAACAAGCACATGAAAAAAATGCTCAACATCACTGGTTATTAGAGAATTGCAAATAAAAACTACTATGAGGTACCACCTCACACCAATCAGAATGACCAGAATGATGATCATTACTAAGTCCACAAATAACAAATGCTAGAGAGGGTTTGGAGAAAAGGGGACCCTCCTGTACTGTCGGTGGAAGTGTAAATTGGTACAACCACTATCAAGAACAGTATGGAAGTACCTCAGAAAAATATATAAAGAACTACTATATCACCCAGGAATCCCACTCTTGGGCATATATCTAGAAAAACTTTCCTTGAAAACGACACATGCACCTGTTCATTCACAATAGTCAAGAAGTGGAAAAAAAAAATGTCCATTAACAGATGAATGAATGAAGAAGAAGTTGTATATATACACAAGGGAATACTACTTAGCCACAAAAAAGAACAAAATAATGCCATTTGCAGCAACACAGATGGAACTAGAGATTCTCATACTAAGTGAAGTAAGTCAGAAAGAGAAAGACAAGTATCATATGATATCACTTATATCTGGAATCTAATATATGGCTAAATGAAACTTTCCACAGAAAAGAAACTCATGGACTTGGAGAACAAATTTGGGGTTGACAAGGAGAAGGAGGAAGGAATGGATTGGCCTGGTAATTTGGGGTTAATAAGTGAAAACTATTGCCTTTAGAATGGATAAGCAATGACATCTTGCTGCATAGTACTGGGAACTATATCTAGTCAGTTATGATGGAGCATGATAATGTGCAAAAAAGGAATATATATGTGTATGTGTGACTGGGTAACCTTGCTGTACATTAGAAGATTGACAGAACACTGTAAACCAGATATAATGGAAAAAAAATAAAAATCATTAAAAAAATACTACCATCCAGCAATTCTATTCCTGGTTATATATTTAAAGAAAATTAATTCAACTAATTTGAAAAGATTGATACACTCAATGTGCATAGCATCATTTTTATAGTAGCCCAGATACTGAAGCACCCTGTGTCCATTAACCAATGGATAAAGAAGGTGTAGTATATATGTAAATATATATACATATATATGTATTACTTAGCCATAAAACAATAATAAATATATGACTTTTACAACATGGATGGCCCTTGAGGTTATTATGCCTACCAAAATAAGTCAGACAGAGAAAGACAATTACTGAATGCTACCACTTATATCTGAAATTAAAACAAAACAAATGAAAATATAGGACAAAATAAAAACAGATTCACAGTTATAAAGAACAAACTATTGATCATCATTGGAGAATGGCTAGGTGGAACAGACAAGGTAGGGTTAGCAGATTTAAGAAATAAGAACTACTTCATGTAAAATAAACAAAAAAACAAGTATATATTTCACAGAACAGGAAATATAGCTTGATATATTTTATAGCATAGGGAATATAGCCAATACCTTATAATAACTTTAAATGGAATATAATTTATAAAAATATTGAATCACTATGATGTATACCTGAAACAAACACAACATATATCAACTTTACTTCATCAAAAAAAACTTTAAGAAATGCTAAGCTAAATATTTCATTCCATCCATATTTTTTATTTCTATTTGTCTACCTAATAAAGATTTCCAGAAGTAGTCTTATTGAGTTAACAGCTAGATTAGCTAATTGTTAAAGATGTAAAAGATACCGGTAATTTTCAAGCCTGAAGTTAAGAGTAATATAATTTAAATGACTTGTCTAAATATATTGTAATTTTTAAATTTCTCATTTAGTAATTTCTCTTTTCTCTTTATTCTTAACTCCTGCAGAGCACTCATAAAACTTTTTGTTGTTGTTGCCTATAATAACTTACTGCCATCCTAGTTGGATGATTAGTAGCATTTATCAGTGGTGTCTTAAACATCCATTAACACCACACTGTTAATGGGAGCTGCCACTGGGTCTGGGTGAAGGGGAGTTGCCTCCCTGGTTAATAATGCTTTATCTCAATTAAAAAACCTAATAATCAGAGACTTCCCTTTGTGGATTAGTGGTTAATGAACCTGACTAGGATCTAAGAGGATGCAGGTTGGATCCCTGGCCTTGCTCAGTGAGTTATGGATCTGATGTTTTAGTGAGCTGTGGTGCAGGTTGCAGACAAGGATCAGACCCTGAGTTGCTGTGGCTCTGGCATAGACTGGCAACCTGTAGCTCCCATTTGACCCCTAGACTGAGAAGTTCCATATGCCATGGGTGTAGCCCTAAAAAACAAACAAACAAACAAACCCCTTATAATCACTCTTGCACCATGAAATGTTACTATAGAAAAATTTTTAGTTATTCCAATAATCACATAATAGGGACTATTTCTCATGCTTTTGTATATATTTGGAGTTGCTTTTGAGGAAACTTGCATTTATTTCTGTGTAATAAATTAACTCAGAGAGGAAATGATGCTAATTTTTTTCCAGACAATTGTTTGGAGACTGCATTTGGAAAAACAACTGGGTACACATAAATTTATTTATTTATTTATTTATTTATTTATTTTTTCCACTGTACAGCATGGGGACCAAGTTACATTTACATGTATACATTTTTTCCACCCTTTCTTCTGTTGCAATATAAGTATCTAGACATAGTTCTCAATGCTAGTCAGCAGGATCTCATTGTAAATCCATTCCAATTGTATCCCATAACCCCAAGCTCCCGATCCCTCCCACTTCCACCATCTCCCCCCAGGCAGCCACAAGTCTATTCTCCAGGTCCATGATTTTCTTTTCTGTGGAAATGTCCATTTGAGCTGTGTATTAGATTCCGGTTATAAGTGATATCATATGGTATTTGTCTTTGTCTTTTCGGCTTATTTCACTCAGTATGAGAGTCTCTAGTTCCATCCATGTTGCAGCGAATGGCATTATGTCATTATTTTCTATGGCTGAGTAGTATTCCATGGTGGATATATACCACATCTTCCTAATCCAATCATCTGACGATGGACATGTGGGTTGTTTCCATGTCTTGGCTATCGTGAATAGTGATGCAATGAACATGCGGGTGCATGTGTCTCTTTTAAGGAAACATTTTTCCGGATATATGCCCAAGAGTGGGATTGTGGGGTCATAAGGAAGTTCTATGTATAGTATCTCCAAACTGATCTCCATAGTGGCTATTCCAGCATACATTCCCACCAGCAGTTCAGGAGAGTCCCTTTTCTCCACATCCTCTACAGCACTTGTTTGTGGACTTATTAACAATGGTCATTCTGATGGAGTGAGGTGGTATCTCATGGTAGTTTTGATTTGCATTTCTCTTATTATGAGTGATGTTGAGCATTTTTTTCATGTGCTTGTTGGCCATCTGTATATCTTCCTTGGATAACAGTCTATTCAGGTATTTTGCCCATTTTTCCACTGGGTGGTTGGCCCTTTTGCTGTTGAGTTGTATAAATTGCTTTTACATCCTACAGATTAACCCCTTGTCGGTTGCATCATTTGACACTATTTTCTCCCATTCTGTAAGTTGTCTTTTTGGTTTCTTTTTGGTTTCCTTTGCTGTGCAAAAGCTTGTCAGTTTGATTAGGTCCTATTGGTTTATTTTTGCTCTTATTTCTATTGCTTTGGGAGACTTGCCTGAGAAAATATTCATGAGGTTGATGTCAGAGAGTGTTTTGCCTATGCTCTCTTCCAGGAGTTTGATGGTGTCCTGTCTTATGTTTAGGTCTTTCAGCCATTTTGAGTTTATTTTGGTGCATGGTGTGAGGGTGTGTGCTCATTTCATTGCTTTGCATGCAGCTCTCCAGGTTTCCCAGCAATGCTTGCTGAATAGGCTTTTTCCCATTTTATGTTCTTGCCTCCCTTGTCAAAGATTAATTAACCAGAGGTGTCAGGGTTTATTTCCGGGTTCTCTATTCTATTCCATTGGTCTGTCTGTGTGTTTTGATACCAGTACCACACACTGTTTTGATGACTGAGGCTTTGTAGTATTTCTTGAAGTCTGGGAGAGTGATGCCTCCTGCTTGGTTTTTGTTTCTCAGGATTGCTTTGGCGATTCTGGGTCTTTTGTGGTTCCATATAAATGTTTGGATAGTTTGTTCTAGCTCTGTGAAAAATGTTATGGGTAATTTGAAAGGGATTGCACTGAATCTGTAGATTGCTTTGGGTAGAATGGCCATTTTTACAATATAGATTTTTCCAGTGCATGAACATGGAATATCTTTCCATTTCTTTACATCTTCTTTGATTTCTTTGATTAAAGTTTTAAACTGCTTGGCATATAAGTCCTTTATCTCCTTGGTCAGGTGTATTCCAAAGTATTTGATTTTTTGAGGTGCAATTTGAAAAGGTATTTTTTTTTGTATTGCTTTTCTAATATTTCATTGCTGGTTTACAGAAATGCAACTGACTTCTGAATGTTAATCTTATATCCTGCTACTTTGCTGAATGTATTAATCAGTTCACGTAGTTTTTGGGTTGAGTCCTCAGGGTTTTCTATGTATAGTATCATGTAATCTGCATACAGTGACAGTTTTATCTCTTCTCTTCCTATATGGATGCTTTTTATTTCTTTTGTTTGTCTCATTGCTGTGGCTAAGACTTCCAAAACTATGTTGAAGAGCAATGGTGAGAGTGGGCATCCCTGTCTTGTTCCAGATTTTGGTGAGAAGGCTTTCAGTTTTTCTCCATTGAGTATTATATTTCCTGTGGGTTTGTCATAAATGGCTTTGATTATGTTGAGGAATGTTCCCTCTATATCCACTTTGGTGAGAATCTTGATCATGAATGGATGTTGGATTTCCTCAAATATTTTTTTCTACATCTATTGAGATTATCATATGATTTTTTGACTTTTCTTTTGTTAATGTGGTATATGACATTGATTGATTTGCATATGTTGAACCATCCTTGTGAACCTGGGATGAACCCTACCTGGTCATGTTGTATGGTCTTTTTGATGTGCTATTGGATTCGGTTGGCTAAGATGTTGCTGAGAATTTTTGTGTTTATACTTGTCAAAAATATTGGCCGATAATTTTCTTTTTTGGTGGTATTTTTGTCTGGTTTTGGAATTAGGGTGATGGAGGCATCATAGAATGTCTTTGGGAGCGTTCTTTCTTCTTCAAACATTTGAAAAAGTTTAAAGAGGATTAGCACCAGATCCTCTTTATATGTTTGGTAGAATTCACCTGTGAAGCCACCTGGTCCTGGACTTTTATTTGTAGGGAGCGTTTTTATGACACATTCAATTTTGTTTCTAGTGATCGGCCTGTTCAGTTGGTCTGTTTCTTCTTGATTCAGTTTTGGCAGGCTGTAAGATTCTAGAAAACTGCCCATTTCTTCCAGATTGTCAAGTTTGTTGGCATATAGTTGTTCATAGTATTCTCTTATGGTTTTCTTTTTTTATTTCTGCAGTATCCATTGTGATTTCTCCTTTTTTATTTCTAACTTGTTTATTTGGGTTCTTTTTCTCCTCTTCATAGTGAGTCTAGCAAGGGGTTTGTCCATTTTGTTTACCTTTTCAAAGAACCAGCTCTTGGTTTTATTAATTTTTTGTACTGTTTTGAATCTCTATTTTATTGATTTCTTCTTTGATCTTTGTAATTTCCTTCCATCTGCTGACTTTAGGTCCTTCTTTTTTGTTCTTTTTCTGATTCGTTTAGGTGGAAGGTTAAGTTGTCAATTTGAGATCTTTCTTCTTTTTTAAGGAAGGCCTATATCGCTATGAATTTCTCTCTGAGCACTGCTTTTGTGGCGTCCCAGAGATTTTTGAGAGGTTGTGCCTTCATTATCATTTGTCTCAAGGTATTTTTTAATTTCGCTCTTGATTTCCTCACTGACCCATTGGTTTATTAGTTTCATGTTGTTTAGTCTCCATGTAGTAGGTTTGTTCTCATTTCTTTTCCCGTGGTTGATTTCTAGTTTCATGCCATTTTGGTCAGAGAAGATACTTGAAATAATTTCTA
This sequence comes from Phacochoerus africanus, assembly GCF_016906955.1. Taxonomy (NCBI): domain Eukaryota; kingdom Metazoa; phylum Chordata; class Mammalia; order Artiodactyla; family Suidae; genus Phacochoerus; species Phacochoerus africanus. The sequence continues at coordinate 95,752,886 of NC_062545.1, forward strand.
TGCTCCTAAATTTGTTGAGGTTAGCTTTGTGTCCCAATATGTGGTCGATTCTTGAGAATGTTCCATGATCATTTGAGAAGAATGTGTATTCTGATTTTTTTGGAGGTAGTGTCCTGAAGATGTCAATTAAGTCTACATTTTCTGCTGCTTCCTTTAGGATCTCTGTTGCTTTATTGGTTTTCTGTCTAGAGGATCTGTCCATTGATGTGAGGCGGGTATTAAGTTCTCCTACTATGATTGTATTCTCATCAATATCTCCCTTTATGTCTTGTAATATTTGTTGTATGTATCTGAGTGCTCCTGCTTTTGGGGCATATATGTTGACAATAGTAATATCCTCTTCTTGGATGGATCCTTTAATCATTAAAGAGTGTCCTTCTTTGTCTTTGTTTATGTCTTTTGTTTTAATGTCAATTTTGTCTTATATGAATATTGCAATTCCTGCTTTCCTGTCTTGTCCATTGGCATGAAATATGTTTTCCCACCCCTTTGCTTTCAATCTATATGCTTTGTGCTAAGGTGGGTTCTTGTAGGCAGTGGATTGAAGGTTTTTGCTTTTTTATCCACTCAGCCACTCTGTGTCTTTTGATTGGGGCATTCAGTCCATTGACATTTAAGGTGATAATTGATAGATGATTATTTATTGCCATTTTAACCCTCATGTTCCAGTTGATTCTATGGTTCTCCATTCTTCCTTTCTTTTTTTGGTTGGATGATCTCTGATTATTTTCTGCTTGAGTGGTTTTTTTTAATTTTTTGTGAATGAAATTTTTGTTTTTGGCTTCTGGTTGCCCTGTTTTTTAAGTATGCTAACCCCTTCCTATAATTGTGTGTTTTAGCCTTATGGCCCTGTAGTTTCAAACACTTCATTACTATACTAAAATTAAGAAGAGAAATAAAAACGAAGAGAAAGAGAAAAAAGAAATGAAATTTTTATTAAGAAAGTGCCTATTTATTTCCTTACTTCCCTTGCCCACATTTTATTACTTTGATGACTCTTTTTTGTATTTAATTTTATTTTGTTTTAAACATGTTCATGATTAGTTCTGTATATTGGCTTATTTGAGTTAGTGCTCTCTGATTGTGTTTTCCTCAATCCTAGTTCTTCCTCTTTTTTTTCCCCCCTTTCCTTCCTTCCTTTCTTTTTGATTTATAGAAGCCCTTTCAATATTTCTTTTAGCCTGGGTTTTGTATTGCTGTGTTCTTTTAGCTTTTGTTTGTTGGAAAAAAAAATTTTTATTTCCCCTTCTATTTTAAATGAAATTCTTGCTGGATAGAGTATTCTAGGTTGCAGATTTTTTCCTTTCATCACTTTAAATATCTCTTGCCATACCCTCCTGGCCTGTAGTGTTTCTGTAGAGAAATCAGCTGATAATCTTATGGGGGTTCCCTTATAGGTAACATTTTGCTTTTCTCTTGCTTCCTTTCAGATCCTCTCTTTATTGTTAACTTTTGCCATTTTATTATAATGTGTCTTTGTGTGGGTCTATTTGGATTCAACTTGTTTGGGGCACTCTGCTTCCTGTATCTTGAACTTAGTATCCTTTAGATTTGGGAAGTTTCCAGCGATAATTTCTTCAAATATATTTTCCATCCCCTTATCTTTTTCCACTCCTTCTGGAATTCCTACTATGTGCAGATTGGCCCGTTTTATACTCTCCCATAGATCTCTTATATTGCTTTCAGGGTTTTTTTCATTTGGTTTTCTGTCTGCTGACCTGATTGGGTGATTTCCATTATTGCATCTTCCATATCACTGATTTGTTCTTCTGCATTATTCATTCTGGTTTTTACTGCCCTTAGCTCAGTTTGCATCCCAGCAAATGAATTTTCTAGTTTTTCTTGGCTCCTCCTTATATTTTCTAGTTCCTTTCTGAGAGCATCTGCATTACTGGTCATATCTTCTCTTAATTCCTTTGGTGTTTTACGTATTTCCCTTTTGAACTCCAAGTCTGTCAGGCTGCAGAGGTCTGTTTCATTGTTGACTGCTTTAGGTGAGTTCTCCTTTTGTTATAACTTGAGGTGGTTTCTGAGCTTCTTCATGTTTCTTGTTGTTTTCATTTTCTTGATGGAGTTGTACACTCCATGGCTGGGCAGGGTTTGCCTTGGCACTGCTGTGGAATGTTTCCCAAGGGCTGGTGTTGTTGGTTGGTCTTCTTTGAGGCAGCATGCCTTTACCTGAGGATGGGCAGGGCTGACATGGTCTCTCTGAAGCAAAGGAGGACTTCCTGAGGGCAGACAGGACTGAGAGGTCTGCACTGTGATGGAAGCAGATTTCACACAGATGGGCAGAGGTTTCTCTGATTTTTTTGGGGGGGCTGTGGGACTTTTCCAAGGTGCTGGCAGTGCTGGCCAGCTGTTCCACCAGAGTCCTGCACCCCCTGAGGGTGGGAGCGGATAGCTGATCCACTGAGAATCCAATGAGTTCTTCCCCAGGGCAGCTGGAACTGGCAGGACTGCCCGAAAATGTAGGCAGATTTTGCATGGCTGGGCCAAGCTTATTCTAGTTTTTCTGGGCTTCAGGCCTTTTCAGGGCGCTTGCACTGCTTGGCAGCTGTTCATGGGAGTACAGCACCCCCCAAGATCAGGAGCAGCTAGATGGGCCACTGAGAACTCAAGGAGCTCTTCCCCAGGGCAGCTGGAATTGGCAGGACTGCCTCACAATGGAGGCAGGTTTTGCATGGCTGGGTCAAGCTTGTTCTAGCTTTTATGGGCTACAGGCCTTTTCCAGGGGGCGATCAGTGCTGGGCAGCTGTTCCACAGGAGTGCAGCACCCCTAGAGGGTGGGAGCGGCTAGCTGGGCCAATGGAAACCCAAGGGGCTCTTCCCTAGTGCTGCCGGAATTGGCAGGACTGCCCCACAATGGAGGCAGATTTTGCATGGCTGGGCCGGGCTTGTTCTAGCTTTTCTGGGTTGTGCAGGCTCTGGCAGGGACTGTTGGTGCAAGACAGCTGCTCTATGGGAGTGCAGCAACCCCTGAGTGTGGGAGTGGCTAGCTTGACCACTGAGAACCCAAGGGGCTCTTCCCCAGGGCAGCCAGAATTGGCAGGACCACCCCAAAATGGAGGCAGATTTTGCATGGCTTGTCCAAACTTGTTTTAGATTTTCTGGGCTGTGGGCCTTTTCCAGGAGGCTGGTGGTGCTGGGAGCTGCTTCACAGGGGTCTAGCCCATCAGGAGGGCAGGCAGACCAGGAAAGGGAAAGCCCCTGTAGTGGTAGGCTTCCTGCAAATGGTGAGGCTAGCCCTTGGGGATGGCAGGCAGCCTCAGGTCAGGCATATGTGCATGGGGTAGGGGTAGGAGGGATGCACTGGGAAGCACTGGGAAGCTTTCTGGCAGCTGGCGGGCAAGTGAGCTCACTGTGGCACGGGGAGTATTCTATTGTGGCCCACCCCTCCTCTTCTCCCCTCCCCAACACTGGTGCCTTTTCTCTCCTGCAGATCCAGCTCTTCTCCCAGGTTCCCCCTGATGTGGCTTTCTACCCCCCAGACCTTAGTGTATTGCTCCTTCCACCAGTGATACTCTGCTTTCTAGTCTCCCAAGCAGTCTCTGCCCTGCCAACCTGACAGACCACTTTCTAGTCCCCCAAGCAGTCTCTGCACCACCCACCACAGCCTGCACCCAGGGACCTACCTCCAGAGCCAAGGTGTCAGTGCCCAGCCCCCACCCAAATGTCTCAGTTTTTGGTGACTGTGCCAGTAGTTCAGATGATCTGTTCAGTTCTCACTCTGCTCTTCAGATCTCAAACTTATTGCTGTGCCCTTCTCTGCATCTGGAGATCCCTCCAATTTGCTTGATCTTTCCATTGAGTAGGTGACTTTCCTGGTTGTGGGATCCCTTTCTACTCCACAGTTCCCTTTTGGGAGCACCCGTCCAGCCCTGATTCCCTTTATCTCACTCTCATCTTTTCTCTTGTTTTACCCAGTTATGTCACGAGATTCTTGCTCTTATTGGAGTTTAGTTTCTTCTTCCAGTGATTAATTGATATTCTGTGTGAGTCGTTTAACCTGTAGATGTGTTTTGTGTGTGTGTGTTTGTGGGAGAGGGTGAGCATATCCCCCTACTCTTCTGCCCCCTTGCCTTCCTCCTGGGTACACATAAATTTAAAAAGGACCAAAGTCAAAGGTCTTCTGAAGTGAAATAAATCATTAAGTAAGTTAACATTGTATTTGGTAACAAAATGAACTTAATCTTTGTTTGGTTTTCAAGGAAATATATTCCTGTTAAAACCACTAAAAACAGAAATATCTCCAGCATCCAACTTACTGAAGGAGATGCATATGTTTATCATTCCTCTCCTATGCTCACTGCCTGAGGCAGTAAACAGATTTTCCTGCTGTCCTTTTGCCTCATCTCTTCCAATTATATATCTTAATCCTCAATAGATTTCAAAGCCCCCAGATGTATGCAAATACATTTGCTATATTAAGACTGTAAAACTGCATTTTACTAGTTTCCTTTACTCTCTCTGCCCCAGTGGAATATATTTCAAGTGCAGCTATTCAATAAAGCATAATTTTATAATAAGAGAAAAACTACCTGGACCTTAGATATCTTCTAAGTACTAATAAAATGTTTCTTTCTATAATGCTGAAGTAGGCTAATAAGTTGCATATTAGCACTGGAAGTTAGTTTTGTTTTTAATGTATGGGCTCAGGGGAATATCCATTTCCGAGCAGTCAAATGAGAGCAAGGAGCTTTATTACTAGTTTGAAAGCATAGGTTTTTAAAAAGTATATTTCTATGAACTCTTGATTATTTAATTATTAACTGTTGTGGATGTACCTAAGAGGGAAAAAAGAGTGAGAAAATATTCCTAGACAATGGAAGAGATACAAAGAATGGAATCTGTGACCTCTGCTCTTGTTATGTCTTTTCTAAACATTTTTTGAATCCAATTCTAGTTCCACCATTTACTTACACATTAAAAAATATTGAACGTCCCCAAAATATAATGTGATGTATTAGGTCTTGGGAAGCTATTATTTAAAAAACAAAAACAATCTTCCTATAGGAATTTATAATCTGAGAAAGAACAAATGTTATAAACCAGGATTCATTACCTAATTAATTATTTTATACTTACCCTATAATTAAAGTGCCATGAATTAATAAGGAGCTTAGAACCAGTCAGGGAATGCCAACTTGAAGATGTAGGTTTGGGATTGAGCTTTGAAAGATTTACATCTAAATAAGGAGTATCAAGGTCAAAGGAAACAGCATTGTGTTAACTTTAAGATGGAGGAAAAATTGGCATATTTAAAACACTGAACGAATGCCAATGTGGCAGAAGCAAGAAGGAAGGGGATAACTATTAGAAATGAGTCTATGAAGTGGGGAAGTACATTCTAGATATCTATTCTTGGATGAATGAATAGCCACTGAAGAATTTTAAACAAAGCAGTGACATAAATGTATTTTCTTAAATTTCACTGTTTGAATAACAAATTAAGAGCGACAGGTTTGGAAACAGTAAAACTTGAGAGAGGATGGTAATTTTTACTCTTATAGTGGCAGGGAAATTGATAAAAGTGTATATTAATTTGAGAAATATTTGGAAATATTTATGTTTTACGGCTAAAGAAGGATGAGGAATAAACAAGATTCGAAAAACACCTTGAATTTTTCTGCTTAGAGAAATTGCAAAGATGAAGATAGTAGTGTTTGTTGAATCTTACACTCAAAGACACTTCAATCCCAAACCAGAGAAAGAAACAAATTTATAATTAGGAAATTTATTGACTTAAAAAAATGTTTGGAAGAGCAAGGTTGGAATTAGTTTTATGGTTGATTGGAAGAGAGTATTACAGGACAATAAGACATTTCCCCTTTCAATACATCACTGATTCTCTCAAATTGTGTTGATTTTTTTTTCTATTGGATAGATGGGCTTTCCCCATATCATCATCAGACACAGATACCTCTTTAAATCAGAAAGCAATTTAGGCATGAGAAGCTTCTCTCTGCCTCTTATAATTTGGTAAATCCCAGGAAAGAATTACCTTTGCTTTTTTTCTGAGTTGTCTACCTGTAGTCATGGGTTTAAAATGGTTACCTAGGAAGGAAATGAGTACACAATGCTGCTGGATGAGTCACAGCAAACCTTAAAGTCACCATAGTTTGTTGTATTTGCCAATATGGAATTGTTGAATACTTGGGGAATATCACATTGGAGGGTTGGGAGGTGAGCTCTGGAAATTTTAATATTTACATAGCCATAAGCATATAATTGGGAAGTATTGATTAGGCTCTTAAATTATCAAGTCTGTAGTGCAAAGTTCAGATCTGATTTATATATAATAACTTTGGAATGAATCATAATGATGGCAATTGAAGCTATGATGTTTGTGGAGTAACAGAAAGCGAGTATAAAAAAGAAAATAATATAGTTAAAATGAATCAAAGTAATATTTCAATTATCAGACCACAGAGGCTGAGGAGTAGAAATAAAAAATATATATATATGGAAAGCTAGAAACCAAAGAAAGAACCTGTTTCAAAAAGGAAGGAGGTGTAGATAAGTGCATGCTGCTAAAATAGCTAGAGTAACATCTTAACTATATCAATATAATTTAGTAAAATGGACAGCAATGTTGGCAATTAAGGAGTGCCACTTTGGTGGAGTGATAGTAGTGAAGCCTGATTAGAAAATGCAGAAAGTGAGAGCAAACAACTCTACCAAAAAATTGTCCATGCAAAAGAATATAGATAGTTGGGCTTAACAGGAGATGGATTGAGGTCAGGAATTTTTCTTGTTAGTTTTGTAGTATTTATTGGTACTTTTGTGCATGTTTTAAGATAAGACAGATGATTATAATAACTGCTGATGGGTCTCTGCGTGTTTTGCTATTCATTTAAAAGTTTGTAATAAGAATGCCAATGGGAGGAGAGTGATGCAAGAAGCTGGAAGAAACATATAGGAAAGACATAAAGAGGATAAAAATTGTAATGGGGATGGATAATTTTCCTTCTGAACATTAAACAAATTTTAAATGCTTTTTATATTTTCCATTATAGCTGGTTTACAATGTTCTTTAAATTTTCTACTGTACAGCAAGGTGACCTAGTCACACATACACATATAAATATTATCTCACATTATCATGCTCTATCATAAGTGACTAGATATAATTCCCAGTGTTATAGAGCAGGATCTCATTGCTTATTTATTAAAAAGGCAATAGCTTACATCTATTAACCCCAAATTCCCAGTCCACTCCACTCCCTTCCCCTCCCCCTTGGCAACAACAAGTCTGTTCTCCAAGACCATTATTTTCTTTTCTGTGGAAAGTGAACCATAAATTTTTATGTCAGCACTATAAAGTTTGACACAAATATTTATTTTCATTCATTTTGCTTTGGTCATATTCATATTCTCAATGATATTTTCCCAGTTCAGAGTATGTATGAGAATGCCCATTAAAACACTTAACAGTGATGGGTGCAGAGTGAAAACATAATTTATATTGTGCAACTAATTCCAATTTTTGGGGGGGAAGCAAAACATACAGTAATTTGTGCAAATTACTATCAGTCCACTCTTCATGGTTATAAAATGGTGTTCACTCAAATGAAATGATCATATGTTCTATGCTCTTATTAATATCAATAAGGTCAATATGTATTTTTTAAGTACCAATGGTAAGAATAATTGTAGAGTTCTGAACCTACAATTTTTATATATGTCCAGGCAAGGAAAGTCTAATAATTGATTTTTGTGTGAGAATTATTTTGGCAGGGACAAATGATTGGGTATTTTATATATGAAAGTTAGTCTCTAGACTACTATCCCTAAATATTTATGGAGAATAGTTCATTTTATTGCCTTAGAAATTGTGCCAGTAGGGGAAAACATGTCTAGGAGGAAAATAGTTGAGATTCAGTTAGGGGCAAAATAATTAGAGAATGCATTGAAGGCTTTGTGTGTAAATGGTAGCACTGAGAATTTTTATTACCTTCTGGAACAATCTTCTTTAGTCCAATGCCAAAGAGTGATACAGAAGGGTGGTAGTAATGTGTAAGTCAGAGACTACATATATACATACACACAATATGCATTCACACAAAACTTTTGCTTGCATTTCCCTCCGTAATCTAGGTAACAATGTAGTAGCATTTTTTGCTTAATAGGTCTTTATAACACTAATTGAAAAAAGACATTTACCATAGCATAAGAAACTATGAATACAATAATAAACATTTTTACCATAATATAATGATGGCAGAAGGCACACGGGAAGTTTTTCTAAGTAGTCTATATAGTGTAGACTCTCTCTTTTGGCACATTTGGAAGAAGAAAATAATAATATTCACAAATAGGACAAGTTTTTTTTTTTCATTTAAATCACAGTGAATACATTTGAAATACCCAGCTCTTAATGATTAAACTTCCTAATTTTCCAATCCCACTTACTCCCTACTTCTTCCCAACACTCACCCCAACTCGAGCATTAAGCCATGGAAACTCTGTAAAAGTGACTACAGTTCCATTTCTCTGGAATTCACCATATTTTTTTCTCCAGTACTGAAAATACAAGGCATTAGCATCTGATAGTTCTTGCCCTTACAGTTTGGCTCTCTTCCTTTCCTCTTTCCTTACTTGGATTTGGAAACCTATGTATGTAAACAAAGAAATTTCAGAATTTCTAGAAAGCAGTAAATAATGCATAATAAAGTACTCAGAAGTTTGTCCATAGTCTTCAGCAGTTGCTTTAAGTCTTCACTGTTTTCAGAAACTGTTAGGAAGGGTATTCTATACATTCATATTATAAGGTCATCTCTGCCCCAGGCTGCTTCTCATATGGATGCTTACCTCTTCTTTCAGAGAGTACAGTTGGCTAGTAAATTTCTCTTTTCAAAACTCTGGAGAGAGGGACGAATCCATATTATAATATCTAAGATAAATATAAGCTGAAGTGAGATATATGAGGAAAGATGAAAGGGGCATTATAAGCTGAAAATAAAGAGGTAACATAACCACAGAAGATCGACACTAAGAAAAACTGCACAGGCACTAAAATTTTAGGTGAGAAGTAAATGCAGAATAAAGGCAGGGTCTAAAGAAGAATAACAAGGGAAAGCTTTCAATAATTCATAAACAAAAATTCTTACCTCTTACAGTGCTGGAAAGGAAACATGTAGAAAACTTCAATGCAGGTTTAAACTGAAAACTGAAGCATAAGTAATGATGAGAATAAGAGACTTATAGAGACTCAAATTTATTCAACTATGAGAGTTGGTAAAACAGCATTAGTTCAGTTGTTTCTTCTACTTTTGAATCTGACCCTGAGCCTGAAACTGCAGAGCAGGCAGTCAGGAAGACAAAACTAACATGAAGCAGGGACAACTGGAAACTCTCTCTTTTCAGAATACATGTTGGCCTTCCCCCATTTCCAAGTCTCCAACTTCACTGCCATGGGGACCTGCATAAAAATATGGCAGCTTTCTGGAAGAACTACACTAGCACCAGGTCCAGAATGTGGAGAAGCTTAAGTAAGAGATGCTATGGGAATTTTAGGACACACATGTTCTGTTTCTACCTTTGCCAAAAGGGTAAGCCAATAGAACTATGAAATTGTGTGGGAACTACAACAGAGTTTGAACTGCACCCACCACCAAAGACAAAGCAAAACTTCTTTGTACTTTTGCCCATCTTATATGACTTTTTCTTGTGGCAAATCTTAATCGGGGACATATAGGGAAGTGAATTCTGAGAAAAATTGTTCAGGTTTATCAAACTGAAATATTACAAAAATATTTGCATTTCTAGCAAACATGTTTATGTCAAAGGCTTGCTTTTTATTACAAAGCAAAATCAGATCTTCCCTGGTGGAATACAGTATTATTCAAGGAAAGCCTGAAGGCTCCAAGTTCACTTGACTTGACATCCTCCAAGCGAGTGAAGTCCTGATGCATTATGGCTAAGTCAAGAGAAATAGGAGCTTTGAAGGGTCTGATCTTAAAGAGAAATATGCAATGACAATTTTCAATTTAAATATGCAGGAATTCCAATTCTCAGAAACAAGCTGCTGTTTGTTAAAATTACAAATATCAGGCTAATAAATATGTAGTTTTATGTAATTCCTTAGTTCTATTTACTCCATTCCTTTTTTTTTTTTTCTGATAGCTGTCTTTCAAACATTTTAAGGGGTGACCAGGAATATATTTATACATGTAGTTAACACATAAGTACCTAAACAATGGGAATTATGAGACACTAATAAAGTTACTCTCATCTAGTTATTTTTCTGTGGCCTGAAATTCCACTGCTAATTACTTTTTTGTCCTAAGCATATCTGACTTCCTGAAACTTCTTACTGAAATATAGATGGAGTGACCCCTTTAAGTCAGTGAAATTATTAGTTCAGCATGTGGATTTTTTTTCAACTAAGGGAAAATGAAACAGAGAAAAGAAACTACCTGTCTGAGAAGGGAAGAACATAAGAATCAGATATAATTGTATTAAATTATAGGAGATTCCCTAATTATAGGTAAATGTCCCTCAGTTCAGAGTTAGCCTATGGAAAGTATTACGTCAACAGTGATGCTTTATATCAAAAGACTTAAGAAGAGCGCACTCTAGCACATCAGAAGCTCACCACAGAGTAATAATAGCCAACACTTTGTAAATGCGCAAGGTGTGCTTATCCTTGGCACTGGTCCAAGGGCTGGACTTGCAGTCAATGAGGCATAACTCTTCCCAACCCCATGAGGGAGGCACTATCATTTCCTTCATCTGTTAGATGATACTGAGTCACAAGGGTATTAGGTAACCTAACTCAGGCTTATACACCTCACATATTTATATATTTGAATATATATAGGAATATAGATAAATATATTCATCATAAAAAGATGAACAATTTTTTAGTGAGGTTTAAAAATAAAAGTAAGTCATCAGATATGAAGGCATCAAGTACACCAAGTCCAATTTCATTCATTTTACCCACTGATCTTCCACTTGTAATGTTTTCTCCACATCTCTCTACTTTTTCCAAATTTGACTAATTTATCAAGGTCCAGTTTGAGAATGTGGACACAAGCCCTACCAATAATTTACTGGTGATATTAAATAAACCAAAAAACATAAGTTCTCTGTTATAGAATGAAGATCTGTGGCTAGATATAGAGTGGCAGATACTCTTAACTGATTAACAAAAACCTCTGCTTCCTTGCAAATAAAATCCCACTTTTGTCCAGGGCTATATTATCCATAGTACTAAGTGAGAAAACTTACTTCCCCAGATGCTATGTATAAGTAGATAGGGATTGCAGTGTGACAGTTATAGCCAATGAGATATAAGACATCATCTACTGGGTGTTCTGGATATGATTTTACTTTTCTGTGAGGGTAGAACATAAAACATATATGTATGGCACTGTCACTTTCTCCTTTTCTTGAACTCAGGCAGTTGTTACAACCAAAGATGCAGCAGCCATATTTTTTACAGTCAAAAAAAAAAAGCCCCCAATATGTTAAAAATTGCAAAAATAAAACAAAAACTTTGCACTGTGGATGGAACTGTTGAATAGCTAAAACAATTCCAGCAGTGTACCAGGCTTATTTATAAGGGAGGAAATATTGGTTCCACTGTAAAGTTATTTGAGCCATATTTAATGTTAGTAACTGAGGCATTTCCAGCTTTTATTTTCAAGAATCTTAAAACTGGACTGAGGAAAGCTGTCAAGGCTGCATAGAGTTGTACTAAGAATGTTGTGAGGGATAGAGTGGGTAATTGTGGGACACTGAGAATCATATACTTTCCCTTAACTTCATCCTTGTAACAGTTACATGCTACGTTTGTGCTTAAGAGTTTTTAAACATAAAGCTCTTCTATTAGAAAATGTTTAAAAGCTTTTATCTGGCTGAATTCTAACTTCCCTTTCAGCTTTAAAATCCCAATTTCTGCATTTTTCTAAAACCTACCCTAATAACTCAAAGTGATAACTTACTTTTACAGTCAGAATACTTATTTTCTATATTATTTTTGATAGCTTATTCTGACAATTACAATTTACATTATACTTTACACATAATACCTGACAAATTTTTATTTGTGTTGTCTATAGTGATTGCCAATTAAAAGCTATAGAGTTTCAAATGGCTCTAAGAATGTGGTAGAAGCCCTGTACCTACATGTACATAGTAGGGGGTCAGTACATATGCATTCAGTTGGATTGTGTGCCACCTACCAATGATCCTTTTTACCTCTCTGACAGAGATTTCATTCATCACATTGAGTACATAGGAAGAAAATCATAAACATTTGAGAGATATATTTCCTACCCTAAATGCCATCACATAAAATTAGAAAGTTCTTCTCTTTTAAGAAAAGTCTTCTCTTTAGATTCATCTTCATCTAAATTACCTCTATACCTCTAATCTTACTTTTGTTTATTCCTAATATAAAGGAAGTTGTAGGCATGGAGTTGACTATTACGACATAATAAAGTTTTTTTTTCATGTTGTAGAATTAGGGCATTATTTTTCTTCATGGCTCTGATTTAACTTCTATTCATGCTGCCGATCATTTGTTTCACAATGAAATTCATCTCAATGAGTTATTGGGTTTCTACCTTTGTGCTGGTAGATAGGTAATGTCAGAGTATCTGCAAGAGTCAAATAAAGGAAGAGTTCAGTACACGATGTAAGTAAGTAGCTTTCATGTAGCACTTTATTTTATTTCATTTCACTATTTCATTTTATTTATTTTATTTTCTTGCTGAGTTGGTATAAGCAAAGCTGTGTGTGGGTCAGAGGGAAGCACAAAAATGCTACAAAGAGTTGAGGTAATAAATGATATCATGTTTGGAAAAGATGTCCAACCAGTAGCAGGAAAAACTCTTATTCTCAAGTTCAAACTTTTATTCATTTGCATATTTGAGGAATATTTACAGAATGCCTTTTATATAATAACTTTGCTTGACACAGAGGAGATAGATCTTTGCAGGATAATTCCTGCCTTCCAGAAACATTCAAGGAAAAATAAAATAAAAGAGATAAAACTTTTCTTGAAGTAATATGTGTCTAGCACAGTTATGGCACAAGGGAGAAGCTTAATAAAAATTAGCCAAAATTACTATTAGTAGCAAAAATAAGTTTTGTTCAATCCACACACTGAAATCTACAGATGCACTTAAGCCTTCTTTCAAACTGTAAATGCTCACAGAATTCTCTGGTGTCTCAGAAGTTAAAGGTTCTGATGTTGTCACTGTGTGGCTCTAGTTAGTGCTGTGGCATGAATTCAATCCCTGGCCCAGGAAATTTCACTTGTTGTGGGTGTGGCCAAATATGTATACATATTTTCAAAGATAGTGTGTAACATTTCTTAGATTTTCAGAAGATCAGAAGAGGCTAATTAAATAGAGGCTTACATAGACAAGTAAGAAATATGGAAAAATGAAAGACTGATAGCAATGTGTATGACAAAAGTTATAAAAGCCCACATGCAATAACAACAAACAGACAAAGAAAAATAAAAACTATATTATTCAGAAGCTTCTTAGTGTGAGGCAAACAGAATTGGCATAGGAGCCTTCAGAACAGACTATAAGGGACATACAGACAGACAAGAGTCAAGCAGCATTGAGCACTAGGCTTTCTTCAAATTATTATGTGATTTGCTTTTTGCAAAGACCCTTCTGATGTAACTTGCACTAGTTAACAAATGAGGATTTGAAGGCTTCAAGTAGTCAAGAGGTATATTCAACATGAATCAGAAACTTGATGTTCAAGATGTTAAATTAATTTAAATATGTTTTCTTTTTTTTTATGGCTATATTGTTCCCAGACTATGGCTTGAAATGGAGCTGTAGCTGCAGGCCTACACCACAGCCACAGCAACACTGGATCCAAAACACATCTGTAACCAACAAAATAGCTTGTGGCAATGCTGGATCCTTAACCCACTGATTGAGTCCGGAGATCTAACTTGTATCCTAATTGAGATTATATCAGGTTCTTCATCTGCTGAGCCACAATGGGAACTCCTAAATATGTAAATTTGACTGGATCTTTGAGTTTCAGAGCTGCTTGGGGACAACACTGTTGAGGCAATACATGATTATAAATCTGTAAATAGAATTTAAAAATCTCCTAAACTCTAATCTTATTAGAGGTAAATAACCTTAATTTAGAGAAAAATTAATATAGCCTCATTCAAATATGTAAAGAAACCAAGAGTTTTTTCAAGAACAGTATGTCAAATATGCTAGTGACCTGATCAGGAAAAGCTCATTCTGCTAATTTCACCCCGAGATCCTTAAGACTCGGCAGAATTCCAGATAAAAATTCAACATTCAGTCAGCATGATTTAGAAATTGTTGATAACTTTACATTCTGGGTTTTCATTTGTTTATTTTGTTGCTGCTCCACCCAGTTGCTTAAAGTAATGAAAAGGGATCATAGAATTTTCTTTCCCTGTTTATTCTCTTCATCAACTACTCCTACTCTTTTCTCCTCAGACAGATAATTTTTGCAATCGTTTCCCCTGGTCCAGAGTGGTCATAGACAAACACTTTCCTGCCAGAGACTTTTCTGTGTCAGAACTTCCTTATATGGTGAAGCTGGTCAGGAAATCTTCTTCATATCTCATATGCATGGTAAATAACCCTTGTATATTCTTTTTGTACTTATTCCTTTAAAAGTTAACCCCCAATAAGTTAGTGCCTAACATCATAAAATGTTTTTTTATATATTCTATTTTTCTTTTTTCTTTTTTTTCTTTTTAGGGCCTCAGCTGTATTTCCCAGGGGTCAAATTAGAGCTACAGCTGCTGGCCTACACCACAGCCACATAAATGCTGGATCCTAACCACATCTGCAGTCCACACCACAGCTTGCAGCAATGCCACATCCTTAACCTACTGAGCAAGCCCAGGGATTGAACCTGTATCCTCATGGATATTATGTTAGGTTCTTAACCCAATGAGCCACCACAGGACTTCCTATACTCTAGTTTTTACTTGCCCAGTTATACTAGACATTTAAATGTATCACAACTTTACTGTGTTTTGATTTCCTTCATTGTCATCTACTTTACTTCTGAGTATCTTGCAGTGCTATATGGACTAGCTTATACTTCATATGTATATCCTAAAAGCCCCTAGAAGAAGGCATAGACTCCCGCTGCAACATCTTCTTCATGTAGTTGTCTTTGCAGTTAAGAATATGGGGTATGACAGTTAAAATGACTTGTGCTATTTATAAGGATAAGACCTTGGACAATTTTCTCGAAATTCCCCATTTTAGAAAAGTCTTTTCTGAAATGGGAACAATAATACTTAACTTACAGTTGACCGTAAGATTACTTGGCTTAGGTTATTTAGAGCAGATACTGAGCTCTCAATAAAAGAGTGAGCATGATTAATTTTATAATTGTTTTTATTATCTAACAAGTATCTAAAATGATAGAGGACTCAAAGATTTGTTGATGATGATAACAAAAGCTCAAGAGAAACTAAAATTCTACTCCTTGTTCCTTACTGTACTAATCAGTGGTAGAGCCCCAATTCCCCAGAAAACTCTACACTTACTTTTGAGATTTCTGTGATTCAGTTGGCTAAGTAGTAAATAATGGTTCATTTCATGTTTCCTCATTTCACATTCCAGTCTCCTTCCTCTTTTACTCTCCCTACTGCTCAATATCCTCCTGAAATTAAGGTGGCTGCCAAGGAACCCCAGAGAAGTATGCCTTCCCATAATCAATTGTCTAAAAAAAAAAAAAGAAGAATATGTTGGGCTTATCATTAAAAAACATGCACATGATTTTCAGCTCCACCATAAGCTAAATCTGTAACTTTAGCTAAGACTGGTAGCCTCTCTCTGCTAGTGGTTACATAACTGCAAAATGGGATGGAAATTCCTGCCTTTCTCACAAGAAATTTGTAAAGATTGAATAAAGTAAACGTTTTCTATGTATGTGAATACACTTGACATCTATGGTGATATCTAAATGTTAGTCATTCTATTCTATAATCTTCGTGGTCCAGATCATGTTTTTGTAAATATTCTTCTTTCAAAATGCCTCACTTCTATATGCATTTCTTCAGTCTCCAGTTTAATTCTTTTTGTCTTTCACATAATAATATAAAAATGTTATCAATTTTAATTGGTACTTGTTGATAGATAATGCAACACACATGGAATATTTGGATCTTATGGAAGGCTTCAAGAAACAAAAATTTACTATCAGGAGTGTATCTAAAGAAAATAATAGTTTTTTCTCAGCTCATATTGGAGAATTTTGAGAAATATATTTGAGCTTTGTTATAAGACAATTTATTTTCAGCCTCCTATAGGCAAAGATGACTCCCTACTGTATATAGAATAGAACTTAAACCATTCTACTTTGCATTAAACTCTACATCTCATTATCTATCAACAAGGAATAGAGGCAGATTTGATTTTATAGTTATCTATTGTATGATAGATGGAGTAAGAGGCATGCTGATGCTGCAAACTTGAAATAGTTTGGAGGGGAGAGGTGGAATTCAAGTCATACTTAGATGTAAAAATTAAAAAGAAAAAAGTTAGCTATTTGCTTCATGTTAATTGAACCGTGTCTAGATATAGCCTCCTTATCCACTAGAGGTCAGAATTACACAGCACACTCAAACAACAGACAGTGGTGAGCCTGAAAGAAGGGACCAGAAATCACCATTTGGAAATGGTTTTGAGCATTGTGTGTAAAGAGTACACTGAGAGCATTTGCCATATGCCTGCCAGGTCTAATTATATGTTAAAAGGTAAGAACATGCAATTGGCACTTTGAGTTGCTCAGCCTATTTTTCCAGTCTTATTTTTCTCTATTCCCGCAGAAGATACCACTTGGAACTAGATTTAAAAGAGACTGTCTCCAACTCTGGAGGTCATATTGCTGACAGCCACCAAGGCAGGACAATTTGACATTGAAGAACTCAAAATCTTCCCTGTGAAATAGGATTCACAGAGGCAATATATATTATTAACCTGTGGAAAACCATTGTAAATACATTTAACTTCCCGAAAGCAAAATAAAACAGTGTAGTAAAAAAAAAAAAAAAAAAAAAAAAAAGGGAAAATATCATTGATTTTTTGTGCATTTTTAAAAAGAACAGTAGACAGAGCTATAAAATTCTAACTATTATCTCATGGCTCATTAGAAGCTTTTCTTGATTGCCCTACAATTTCAAAGTTGTCCAAATAATTTTTTTTTACTTGTTGCAAATAAATAAAATATGAAGATATGAAGCATGTTTGTCTCTCTGATCTTTATATCTTTTGGGTTTACTCCTGGAGAGTGGACCCCTCCTTTTCCTCAAATTCCACTATTGGCCATAATGTCAATATTTCCAGGTTTCTTTTACCACCTCCTCTGCATTACTTCAACTCTCTCTCTCTCCTCACAACAACTAGTCACTGTAAAGAGCTCTTATGAGGTATGAATTTATTCCCTTCATATTCTTTTCTAAGGCTTTTGGTAAAAAAACAGGTTTTTTTTTTGCATTTATCTCCCTTTTCTATTAACAACTTATAGTTTCATTTTTTACTAAGTGTTCTCAAATAAATCATATTTTGTGTATACTGGAACAGAAAACTTCACAGTTGCCAAATTTGCTCAGACATAAAGACACATAAAAGTTATGCAAAACTTGTCTTAGGGAATGGATATATAATTATATAATTTATTTTTTAAAATATGTTTATAAAATATTATGATATACATGGCTGGAAATATACACATAATTATATATATATGTATATATATATATAATAGTTTTGAAAAAAGTATATGTAAAAAAATGTGCAGAAGTACATAGTATGCCCTTCTGGAAAGAACAGCATGGCCAGGGTGTATCAGTTTACAGAAAAGTAGAGGAAAAGTAGGTTTGTCTGTTGAATCACACCCTCATCTATTCTTTCAACTGCCAGGGTTCCCTACATCTATTTAGACGATGGGGAGGATGTTGTACAACCCAATTCCTCCTGGGAAGGAAGGCAAATTTACTAGGCAATCTGTGGATTTGCCTCAGACCTGGTTATCTTTTGTGATTATAACTCTAAACTGGTAAATATGGGCTAAAATTGATTAAAAGTATTTTTATTCCATTAGGATGAAGATAGGACATTACAGAAACAATCAACACAAACAGGAACTTCATTTGTACAGATATACAGGCATTTGAGGTACAATGAAATAAGCACAGACAGGTAGACATGTGGTGGAGCAAATGAATAACTTGTGTTTAAAAATATTTTTTAGAGGGAAAGAATCTCTGAAAATCATTGACAAATAAAAAGCTTAAAAAACAAAAATAGCACAGTATGAAAAGCAACAATGCATATAAAAGCAATTTATAGAGCCAGAAATGCTAAGGCCAATATTGGGAACAACTTCATTGGTAATTGAGAAATGAAAATTAGAACAGCAGTTAAATAATGATATTAATGAGTTTGTATTATTACAGAAGAAATAAATACTCATTTAAATGTATACTCTATAATTCTTCTTCCAAAGTAACTACTTTTTCAAGTAAGGAATTTTTTCTTCTGGATTTTTATCTGGAGTGTGGAGTAATTTAGAAAGAATTTAACCTTTTACTCAATATAAGGCCATGTTGTTTGAACTTTAGTAATAATTATGTTCATACCTCTGCAAATAGAATAAAGTAAAAACTAGGAGAATCCCATGATCAAATACCCTTTCATCCCATATACTATCTTTCCCTCTTAAAAATATACAATACTCATTAGCACATTTAATCCCCGAGAAGTTTCGAGTTATTCAAATACTGTATTCAAATACTCAAATAACTCCTACAAATAATTCACAATTATTTTCCTTTCAAAAACCACGCCAATTGTTGAGGAATAGCTATAGGAAAAAAGAGATCTTCCCAAATAACCTCATTCTTGTGGTTTCCACGAGTATCAGCCTCATGTCTTTAGATTGAAAGGCAAACAACTTTTAAGTGCAAACAACATCTCCTAGGTGGGTTTCAGTAATTAACTCCATACTTGATGAATTTTTGTTTCAGAGCAGTGTATACTCCTAACTGCAAGTACATGGTCCTCACCTTAAGCCAAAGAACTCTGGAGTCCAGTACAATGAAAAAGTCCTCTTATTCTAATATGCCTAAATGTGGCTTGAGTTTAAGGCTTTAAGCATGGCATCACACAGTTTTTTTCATTTTCTCAAACTACAGCTTCTTTCAGCTTTCCCTCTCTACCTCAGCTGTGACATTCAAATTGATTATTCACATTTATAATAGGAATCTCTCTCTCTCTCTTTTTAACCATTGTCCTCTGAGACTACTGCTGTGATTTTCTGCTAATGCACAAGATGGAAGAAAGTGTCTTGGAAAATGCACCACTTATTCCAGTCATTTTGCTGAAGGACGCTCAAGTGTGAGCAAAGTCGTCAGAGAAAATGACAGAGAGCTGCATGTTCCTGTCAGGAATTGCTTCCTCATCAGTAGCTCGATTTTCAGAAATAAGTCCAAAACCCATGTGCTCTCCAGTTTTCAGACAATAAAGAAGATGCACAACATATAAACTAAAGGTTACTTTTTTCAAACAAAAAAAAAAAGGAAAACCAAAAGAAAACCTCAGTGATGTATACCCCTGGGTAGAAACACCAGCATTTTGAAAGACAATGCTAAACTTGACCTAAAGTCAATCAATGACATTTAAATGTGTACTGAGTAATTTGTGCTCTGTTTGTTCTAGTGAGAAAAGGTGGAAAATCAGGGTAGAGTACAGAAAGAGGAAAAGAGTAGGAGCTATGATGTTCTGATAAGATATCTGTAATTCAGAAGATAAACACAGATAAGAGAAAAAGAGATAGAAAGAAAAGGGAGAGAGAAAAAGTGGGGGTGGGTGAGGAGGTAGATCTATATTTTTCAAAATATGTTTAATGAAAACCAGTTTCATAGATACTAATAGATATAAAGATAAAAAATAAAACAAAGCAAATCAGAATCAACAAAAAATGATGCTCAGGTAAATAAATGTCAACCTTCTGAGGGCCTACACTGCATACATGTGTTTTCTAATTCACCAAGAGGCAGGTACATTTGAGAATAGAACTTTTTTTATTGACAGTAGGTCTATTAACACTAAAACTATCATTTTATAGAAGGTGATTAGGAGACATCAGAAGCCTCTAGTTCTATTTCTGCTACTGTATAGTTAAATGACATTGGAAAAATCCTTCTTTGAACTTTAGACTTACCCTCTGTAAAACAATAGAGTTGTTCAGGACATCCTAGAGGCCTAAATGTATTATGTTTGCATGATATTACATTCCTAGATCCTCAAATTTAGCACATACTAGAATATTACCTTATTGATTAGGTAAGAATTTCTCAAGCCATACCTTCTGAGAGATTTGATATAAATATCAATGAAAATGAAACAAACAACAAAAACTTTGGCTCTGAAGACTCAATAGATTTAATAGGAAAATTTGATATTAATTAATAAAAATTAATTAGCTTTGTACTATCAGAAAATTAAGTTTGTAGACAAACTCACCAAGAATCTGGAGACAGGCACATCCAGAGAGTCAAGACTTGATAAGTTTCTAAAGGCATAAACTGGTGTAAATAATAATAATTTTGGAAAATTGCTAGAGGCTGAATTTTGACTAAGGTGAGTGAAAAATATCTTGAGTCTCAGTCTTAGAGGGCCCTATGTTTTCATGAGAATTACCACCAAGAATCCCATCAGGTTCTCATGGTGAAGATCCAATAAAGAATTTGTCATGATTCTGGCAGGCTACAGGAAAGAATAATCTTTATGAAACAGGTACAGGGGTTTTTATATAACAGGAAAAGATTTTCCTTCCATGGGAAAAGACTTTATCAGAACCTTATCCCAGACTGAAGAAGGGCTTTCTTCCAATTTTTGCCAAATCTAGTCTCCTGCCTCACCTAATAGGAAAAAGAACTTAGTCATCAGGAACCAGGGTTTCAAGAATATTGATTTGAGACCCAGTAGCCAGAGAAGACTGTATATGGCAGGAGGGAAAATTATATCTCCATAGAATGTCTTATGAAAGTCAGGGGAAAAAATGGCTACTGTAAGCAAAAATATTTACATGTTAAGATTAATACTTAGAAGATTATTGAACACTTTCCCTACCTCACATCTTATCACAACACCACTAGGACTCCAGTATAGTAACTGTTGACTAGAGCTGAAAATGTTGAAAGTATTTTTGGGGGAAGTCTAAAGACAATGTGGGGATACATAACTAGTGCACTATAGAACCTGAAATTTCTGATACCTATAGCAAACATTAAAGACAGTCTAACTTTTTAGCCAGTTAAGATTAAATCTCACACAAAGTGCCTATTTACCTCTGCTTCTATTACCTGATATCTGTACAGATTCAATAAAGTATTGGAAGATATTTCAAAAAGCAATTTAAAAATCTGAAGAGAAAACAAAATCTGAGGAGACAAAATAAGCATCAGAACCAGATTCAGATATGACTCTGGTGTTGGAATGATCAGACAGGAAATTTAAAATATCTATAATTAGAAATGCTAAGGCCTTAATTGGAAAAAGGAGATAAGATGCCAGACATATAGGCAAACAAAATGAAAATTATTATAATAGAGAGACAAAAGAAAATGCTATAAATATAAGCCCTATAACAGAATGGCTTTTAACACATTCATTAGTAGATTGAACACGGCTAAGGAAATAATCAGTGAGCTTGAAGATATATTAATAAGAGCTAATCATACATAGAAGAGAGGATAAGAGAATGAAAACAACAGAAAAGAATACACAAAAAGTGTGTGAAAATATAAAAAATATAATATGCACATATTAAAGATACTAGAGAGAGAAAGTAGCAGAAGAAATATTTAAATAATAATAGCTGAAAACTTTCTAAAATTAGTGATATATACCCTACAGGTCCAGGAAGCTCAGAGAACACCAAACAGTTTAAATATCAAAAAATTACATCTAGGTACACTATATTCAAACAGTAGAAAATGAAAGACAAAGAAAAAATCTTAAAAGAAGCATGAAGAAAAAAGTTACCTTAACTATAGAGGAAAAAGAATAAGAATTATATAAGATTTCTCATCAGAAATTATAAAGATAATCAGAGTTCTCAGCAGAAACAAATCTGACTAGGAACCATGAGGTTGTGGGTTTGATTCCCTAGCCTTGCTCAGTGGGTTAAGGATCCAGAATTGTCATGAGCTGTGGTGTAGTCACAGATGTGGCTTGGATCTGGCATTGCTGTGGCTGTGGTGTAGGCCATCAGCTGTAGCTCTGATTGGACCCCTATCCTGGGAACCTCCATATGCCATGGGTGCAACCCTAAAAAGTTAAGAAAAAAATTACAAAAACAAGAATAAAATAGAATAAAATAAAGCATTAAAAGAAAAATATAAACCTTGAATTCTGTATTCCATGAAATAATCCTTTAAAATTTAAGAGCAATAAGGACTTTCTTAGACTAAAACTAAAGGGATTAATTTCCAGCAGACTTGCCTGAAAAATGTAAAGGTACAAGGAAAATTGTATAGGTTGGAAACTTGATCTACATAAAGATCATTGGAGGAGTAAATGAAGAAAAATAAAATCTTTAATTTTT
Organism: Phacochoerus africanus; assembly: GCF_016906955.1. Classification (NCBI taxonomy): domain Eukaryota; kingdom Metazoa; phylum Chordata; class Mammalia; order Artiodactyla; family Suidae; genus Phacochoerus; species Phacochoerus africanus. The sequence goes on from NC_062545.1 coordinate 95,775,485, forward strand.
CTTAATCATAATTGATATAAAAGATACCTGTTTAACATAATAATGATAAAATATATTGGGTGATTGTACTATATGGATAAGTGAAATGCTCCAGAGCAATGTTACAGGGAGAGATTGGAAATTCTCTGTTATAAATTATCTGCCCCACATGGGAATCGGCATAGTATTTTTAAAAGTGCCTTAGATAGTTTAAAATGTTATATAAAATTGTGGGGAAATCACCAAAGTTTCTAATGTATAATTGATAATGGCAAATTGAGAGAAAATTGTTTTATGTAAAAATTTCAATTAAAACTAGAGAATCTAAGAGTCCGTGCCATGGTACGATGGGTTAAGAATCTGACTGCAGTGGCTCTGGTCACTGCAGAGGCTCATGTTCTATCCCTACCCTGGTTCATTAGGTCAAAGGATCTGATGTTGCCTCAACTGTTGCATAGTTTGCAGCTGAGGCCTGAATTCAATCCCTGGCCCGGGAACTTCCATATGCTATGAGTGTGGCCATATAATTGAAAGAGAACTCAGAAAGACCTAGGGAAGGCAGACAAAGAGAAAGAAAAAAGAAACAAAGAAAAACGCAATGAATAGAAAACAGTTACATAGATGATAGATGTCAATTCATCTATGTGAAAAATCACTTTGACTATAAATGAACTAAATAACTTAAGTCATTGTTTGTCAGAGTGTATTTAAAAAATTAAATTACATGTTTTTTGTAGGAAATCCACTGTAAACACAGATACTCAGGTTAAAAATAAAGGGAAGAAATCTCATCCTTGTGATTATATCCAGACAAAATTATAATTCAAAGAGAACATGCACTTGCTATACATGTTCATACCATCATTATTCACAGGAGCCAACACATGGAAACAACATAAATATCCTTTTAATGGATTAAGATTTGGTACTTATATACAATGGAATAATACTCAGCAATAAAAAAAGAATGAAATAATGCTTTTGTAGCAACATGGATACAAGTAGAGATTACCATAATAAGTTAAGAAAGTCAGAAAGAGAAAGACTAATATATGATATCACTTATATGTGGAATCTAAGATATGGCACAAATTTATCTACAAAGTGTTAACAGACTCACAGACAAAGAACAGTCTTGTGGTTGTCAAGGGGAAGGGAGAAGGGAAAGGGGTGGACTGGGTAATTGGGGTTAGTAAATGCAAACCATTGCATTTAGCATGGATAAAAAATAAGGTCCTACTGTATAGCACAGGAAATTATTTCCAATATCCTGGGATAGACCAAAAAGGAAAATCATATAAAAATGGAATGTACATATATGTATAAATGTTACTTTGCTGTACAGCAGAAATTAGCACATTATAAATCAGCTATGTACTTTAATATAAAAAAAAATGTCCAAAAGAAGAAAAGTAAAAGAAGAATATTCAGTGGAGAAAAGACAGTCTCTTCAGTAAGTGATGCTGGGAAAACTGGAGAACTACATGTAAAAGATGAAATTAGAACATTCTCCAACACGCTATATAAAAATAAACTCAAAATGGATTAAAGACCTAAAAATAAGACTGGAATTCTTAAAATTCCTAGAAGAAAACATTGATAGGACACTCTTTGAAATAAAACTTGGCATATTTTTCAGATAAGTTTCCTAAAGCCTAGGAAATAAAAGCAAAAATAAATAAATTGTTTATGTCAAAGAATGTTCTGCCTATGTTTTTTGCTAGGAGTTTTATACTGTCTGGGCCTTACATTTAGGCCTTTAACCCATTTTGATCTTATTTTTGTGTTTGCTGTTAGAAAATGTTCTAATTTCATTTTCGTACATGTTGTTGTCCAGTTTTCCCAGGACCATTTATTGAAGATACTATGTTTCTGCTGCTGTATGTTCTTACCTCCTTTGTCATAGATTAGTCAACCGTAGGTGCTTGGGGTTACTTCTGGACTTTCCATACTGTTCCATTGATCTATGTCTCTGTTTTTGTGCCAGCATCACACTGCTTTGATGACTGTAGCCTTGTAAAGAGTCTGAAGACAGGGAACCTGATTCCTCCAGTTTCATTTTTTCTTTTTAATATTTCATTGGTTCTGACCCACCTCCTAGAATAAAGACAATAAAGACATGGAGTTCCTGTCATGGCTCAGTGGGAACCACTGACTAGTATCATGAGAATATGGGTTTGATCCCTGGCCTCGCTCAGTGGGTTAAGGATCCAGCATCATCATGGGCTGTGGTATAGCTCATGTACATGGCTCTAATCCAGAGTTGCTATGGCTGTGGTGTAGGCCAGCAGTTATATCGCCAATTAGACCCCTAACCTGGGAATATTCAGATGACTTGGGTGTGGCCCTGAAAAGACAAAAAAAAAAGATAATAAAGACACAAATTTAAAAAAGTGACCTAATTAAACTCAAAAGCTTTTGCACAGCAAAGTAAACCATCAAAAAAAATGAAAAGATAACACATAGATGGGAGAAAATTTTTTCAAATGACTCAACTGACAAAGGTTTAATTTCCAAAATACACAAGCAACTCATACAACTTAACAACAAAAAAAGAAAACAATCCATATGAAAAATGGGCAGAAGACCTAAATAGACATTTCTCAAAAAAAGGCATGCAGATGGCCAGCAAGCACTTGAAAAAAATGTTCAACATCACTAATTATTAGAGAAATGCAAATCAAACTACAGTGAGGTACCACTTCATACCAATTAGAGTAGCCATCATTAACAAGTCAATAAACAACAAATGCTGGAGAGGATGTCGAGAAAAGGGAAACCTCCTTCACTGTTGGTGGGAATGTATTGGTATAACCACTATGGAAAACAGAAAACTAAATATAAAACTACCATATGATCCAATAATCCCACCCCTGGGCATATACTTGGACAAAACTTTCATTGAAGAAGGTACATGTGCCCCTATGTTCATAGCAGCACTATTCACAATAGTCAAGACATTCAAATAGCTTAAATGTCCATCAGTGGATGAATGGATTAGGAAGATGTGGTACATATATAGAATGGAATACTACTGAGCCATAAAAAATACAAAATAATGGCATTTGTGTCAACAAGAATGGAACTGAGTGAAGTAAATCAGAAAAAGAAAGACAGACCATATGATATCACTTATATGTGGAGTCTAAAATATGGCACAAATGATCTATCATGGGAAGCCAACCACCTCTGGAGCTTTCCTGGTTCTAGCCTGCCCTGCCCACACTCTGGAGATGCTACCCTCCTGCAGAGCAGCTGCCCAGCACTGCCCACCCCCTGGAAGAGCTCTGCAACCCAGGAGTGCAGGGGCAAGCCCTTCCCAGCCACAGGAAGTCTGCCTCCATCATGGTGCATACCTGCCAGTCCAGACTGCCCTTGGGAAGTGTTCCTTTGTCTTGGAGTGAGCCAGAAAGCCCCGCCCATCCTTGGGAAGCACTGCATTCCAGCAGAGCAAGCCACTCAGCACAACTCACGCTTAGAAAGAGCTCCAAAGTACAGGAGTGCCAGACAAATCCTGCCCAGCAACAGGAAGTGCACCACCACAACAGTGTGGTCCAGCCAGTCCTGGCATCCCTTGGGAAGTCCTCCTTTGCTTCAGAGTGACTCTGCTAGCCCTGCCCACCCACGGGAAATGTCCTCCTGCCTCAAAGAAGGCTGGCCAACACTGCCAGCCCTCAGAAAACACTCCACAGCACTGCCAGGGCAAACCCTGACCAGCCATGGGAGTGAGCCTCCACCATGAAAAAGAAAATAACAAGCAAGATGAAGAAGCTCAGAAACCATTCCCAATTAAACCAATAGGAGAACTCACCTAAAGCAGTCAACAATGAAACAGACCTCTGCAGTCTGACAGACTTGGAGTTCAAAAGGGAGATAGTGAAAATACTGAAGGAATTAAGAGAGGATATGAACAGTAATACAGATTCCCTCAGGAAGGAACTAGAAAATATAATAAGGAGCCAAGAAAAACTAGAAAGTTCATTTGCAGAGATACAAACTGAGCTAAGAGCAGTAAAAACCAGAATGAATAATGCAGAAGAACAAATTAGTGCTGTAGAAGATAGAATAATGGAAATCACTCAAACAGGACAGCAGACAGAAAACCAAATGAAAAAGCATGAAAGCAATATAAGAGCCCTATGGGGTAATATAAAGTGGGCCAATCTACACATAATAGAAATTCTGGAAGGAGAAAAAAAATGGGATTGAAAATATATTTGAAGAAATTATTGCTGGAAACATCCCAAATCTAAAGGATGCTGAGTTCAAGATACAGGAAACACAGAGGGCCCCACACAAGTTGAACCCAAATAGACCCACACCAAGACACATTATAATAAAAATTGCAAAAGTTAATGGTAAAGAGAGGATCCTAAAGGCAGCAAGAGAAAAGCAAAGTGTCAATTATAAGGGAACCCCCACAAAGCTCTCAGCTGATTTCTCTACAGAAACTCTACAAGCCAGGAGGAAATGGCACAAGATACTTAAAGTGCTGAAAGGAAAAAAATCTGCAACATAGAATACTCTATCCAGAAAGAATATCATTTAAAAGAGAAGGGGAAATAATTTTTTTTCAACAAACAATAGCTAAAAGAATACAGGGATACAAAACCCAGGCTAAAGGAAATATTGAAAGTGCTTATCTAAATAAAAAAAAAAAAAGAGGAAGAGCTAAGATGGAGAAAACCACTATCAGAGAGCAGTCACTCAAATAAGCTAGCATACAGATCTAATCATGAACATGTTTAAATCAAAATAAAATTAAAAAGAAAATACAGACATCAAAACATAAAATGTGGGCAAGGGACATAAGGAAATAGATTCTTTTTTTAATTTTATTTTCTTAATTTTAATATAGTAATGAAGTGTTTGAACCTACAAGACTATCAGGCTAAAACACACAATTATAGGAAGGGGTTAATATATGTAATAAACAGGGCAAGCACAAATCAAAAGCAAACATTACATTCACAAAAAAATGAAAAGAAAAACACTCAAGCAAAAAATAATTGGAGACCATCCAACCAAAAAAAGAAAGGAACAATGGAGAACCATAGAATCAACTGGAACAAGAGGGTTAAAATTGCAATAAATAACCATCTATCAATTATCACCTTAAATGTCAATGGGCTGAATGCTCCAATCAAAAGACACAGAGTGGATAAAAAAGCAAAAACCTTCAATCTGCTTCCTACAAGAATCTCACCTTAGGATAAAGGACACATATAGATTGAAAGTGAGGGGATAGGAAAAGATATTTCATGCCATTGGACAAGACGGAAATCAGGAGTTGCAATACTCATATCAGACAAAATATACTTTAAAATGGAGTCCATAAAGAAAGACAAAGTAGGACACTATTAAATGGTAAAAGGATCCTTTCAAGAAGAGGATATTACTATCATCAATATATATGCTTCTAACATAGGAGCACCCAGATACATACAAAAAATAATACAAGACATAAAGGGATAAATTGAGGGGAATACAATCATAGCCAGAGTTTTTAATGCCCCACTCCCACCAATGTTGAAATCATCTAGACAGAAAACCAAGAAAGCAACAGAGGTCCTAAAGGAAACAGTAGAAAAGATACACTTAATTGATATCTTCAGGACACTACATCCAAAAAAATCAGAATATACATTCTTCTCAGGAGTGCATGGAACATTCTCAAGAATTGATCACATACTGGGGAACAAAGCTAAACTCAACAAATTTAAAATTATAGAAATTATCTCAAGTATCTTCTCTGACCACAACGCCATGAAATTAGAAATCAACCATGGGAAAAGAAATGAGAAAAAACCTACTACATGGAGAGTAAACAACATGTAACTAAAAAACCAATGGGTCAATGAGGAAATCAAGAAGGAAATTAAAAAATACCTCAAGAAAAATGATAATGAAGACAAAACCTCTCCAAATCTATTGGATCCGACAAAAGCAGTGCTCAGATGGAAGGTCATAGCAAGACAGGCCTTCCTCAAAAAAGAAGAAAAATCTCAAATTGACAACTTAACCCACCACCTAAATGAATTAGAAAAAGAATAACAACAACAACAAAAAACTAAAGTCAGCAGGCGGAAGGAAATCATGAAGATCAAAGAGGAAATCAATAAAATAGAGATTCAAAAAACAATATAGAAAATTAATAGAACAAGAGCTGGTTCTTTGAAAATGTAAACAAAATGGACAAACCTCTGGCAAGACTCACTAAGAAGAGGAGAGAAAGACCCCAAATAAACAAAATAAGAAATGAAAAAGGAGAAATCACAAAGGATACTGAAGAAATACAAAAAAAAAATAAGAGAATACCATGAACAATTATATGCCAACGAATTTGACAATCTGGAAGAAATGGACAACCTTCCAGAGACTTACATCCTGCCAAAACTGAATCAAGAAGAAATAGATCAACTGAACAGAACGGTCACTAGAAATGAAATTGAATATGTCATAAAAACACTCCCTATGAATAAAAGTCCAGGACCAGATGGCTTCACAGGCGAATTCTACCAAATATACAAAGAGGAACTGATGCCCATCCTACTTAAATTTTTTCAAAAGGTTGAAGAAGGAACCCTCCCAAAGACATTCTATGTTGCCACCATCACCCTAATTCCAAAACCAAAGATACCACCAAAAAAGAAAACTCTCGGCCAATATCTTTGATGAACATAGATGCAAAAACACTCAACAAAATTCTAGCCAACTGAATCTACCAACATACCAAAAAGATTGTACACCATGACCAGGATGGATTTATCCCAGGTTCACAAGAATGGTTTGACATACGCAAATCAATCAATGTCAAACACCACATTGGCAAAAGAGAATCAAATCTATATGATCATCTCAATAGATGCAGAAAAAGCATTTGACAAAATCCAACATCTATTCATGATCAAAACTCTCACCAAGGTGGGTATAGATGGAACATACCTTAAAATAATAAAAGCTATTTATGACAAAGCCACACCAAATATAATACTCAATGGAGAAAATCTGAAAGCCTTCCCACTAAAATCTGGAATAAGACAAGGATGTCCACTCTCACCACTGCTATTCTACATAGTTTTGGAAGTCCTAGCCACAGCAATTAGACAAAAGAAATAAAATGCTTCCAAATAGGAAGAGAATAGGTAAACCTATCACTATATGTAGATGACATGATACTTTACATAGAAAACCCTGGGGACTCAACCCAAAAACTACCTGAACTGATCAACAAATTCAGCAAAGTATCAGGATATAGGATTAACATTAAGAAATCAGTCACATTTCTGTATACCAACAATGAAATCTTAGAAAAGTAATATAAAAATACAATCAATACCTTTTAAAATTGCACCCCCAAAAATCAAATACCTGGGAATATACCTGACCAAAGAGGTAAAGGAATTTTATATGCAGAGAACTATAAAACATTAATCAAAGAAATTAAAGAAGATGTAAAAAATGGAAAGATATTCCGTGCTCCTGGGTTGGAAAATTTAATATGGTAAAAATGGCCACATTACCCAAAGCAATCTTCAGATTCAATGCAATCTCCATCAAATTATCCATGACCTTTTTCACAGAACTAGAGCAAACAATCCAAAAATTTATATGGAACCACAAAAGACCCAGAATTGCGAAAGCAATCCTGAGGAAAAAAAACCAAGCAGGGGGCATAACTCTCCCAGACTTCTAGCAATATTACAAAGCTACTGTCATCAAAACAGTGTAGTATTGGTATCAAAACAGACAATCAGACCAATGGAACAGACTAGAGAACCCAGAAATAAACCCTGACACCTATGGTCAATTAATCTTTGACAAGGGAGGCAAGAACATAAAATGGGAAAAGGACAGTCTATTCAGCAAACATTGCTGGGAAACGTGGACAGTTGCATGCAAAGCAATGAAACTAGAACACACTCTGGACTTAGAGAATAGATTTGTAGTTGCCCAGGGGGAGGGGGGAGGGAGGGGGGGCTATATGGAGCTTGGGGTAAATGGATGCAAACTATTGCTGTTGGAATGGATTTACAATGAGATCCTTCTGTGTGGCACTGAGAACCATGCACAAAAATAAACTCAAAATGGCTGAAAGACTTAAATATAAGACAAGACACCATCAAACTCCTGGAAGAGAACATAGGCAAAACACTCTCTGACATCAACCTCATGAACATTTTCCCAGGCCAGTCTCCCAAAGCAACAGAAATAAGAGCAAAAATAAACAAATGGGAACTAATCAAACTGGCAAGCTTTCGCACAGCAAAGGAAACCAAAAAGAAAAAAAAAAGACAACTTTCAGAATGAGAGAAAATAGTTTCAAACAATGCAATGGACTAGGGGTTAAGCTGTAGGATATAAAAGCAACATAGATTAACAGAGTAGAATAAAGTGTCTAGAAATAGACTAACATATATGAATAACATATTCTAGAAATTATAAGTGTAATTCAGTGGAGAATTTATAATCTTTTAAGCATGTGTTGCTGTAACAATTGGCTCTTCATAAGCAAAAGCAAAAATTGCAATCATTTTTACACTATATACTAATATTACTCAAACTGGATCATTAAACTAAATAAATAGCTTACAATTAAATACTTATAGAAGTATAGGAAAAACTCCTCATGATTTATGTGAGGCAAATATTGCTTAGACACATTACAGAAAGCTCAATCTTTAAGAGACAAGTTATTAAATTTTATCAAAATTAAATATTCTCCACTTTGAGAGACACGTAAGAGAAATAAAAGAAAAACAACTCTAAAAACTTAAAAAAACTTATAAATCTCAAAGATAAGAAAATATATCTATAGTATAAAATGGGAAAAAATATTTTCAGCAAGTGGTTCTGGGAAAACCACATATAAATCAATGAAACTGGAACATAACCCTACTCCATACACAACAATAAACTTAAAATGGCTTTAAGACTTAAACATAAAACAAGACACCACCAAACACCTAGAAGAGAACATAGGCAAAACATTATCTGACATCAAACTTATAAATATTTTCTTAGGTCAGTCTTCCAAGGCAACAGAAATAAAAGCAAAAGTAAAACAATGGGACCTAATCAAACTGACAAGATTTTGCACAGCAAAGGAAACCATAAAAGAAAAAAAGACAACTATCGAATGGGAGAATATATTTGCCAGTGATGCAACTGACAAGCACTTAATCTCTAAAATATACAAACAACTGACACAACTGAACAGCAAAAAAAAAAACCCTAACAAACCAATTTAAAAATGGGAAAAATACCTGAATTGATATTTCTCCAAAGAAGATATACAGATCTCCAAGTGCATGAAAAAATGCTCAACATCATTGATTATTAGAGAACTGCAAATCAAAACTACTGTGGGGTATCAAAACTACTGTGGGGTACCACCTCACACCAGTCAAAATGACCATCATTAATAAGTTCACAAATAACAAATGATGGAGAGGATGTGAAGAAAAGGAAACCCTCCTACACTGTTGGTGGGAATGAAAATTGGTAAAACCACTGTGGAAAACAGTACAAAGGTATCTCAGAAAACTAAAAATAGAACTACCATATGACCCAGAAATCCCACTCTTGGGCATATATCTGAACAAAACTGTCCTTGAAAAAGATACACATACCTGTAAGTTCATTTCAGAATTATTCATAATAGCCAAGACATGGAAACAACCTAAATGTCCATTGACAGATAAATGGATTAAGAAGATGTGGTATACATACAAATAGTACTCAGCCATAAAAAAATAATGCTATTTGCAGCAATATGGATGGAACTAGAGACTCTTATACTAGGTGAATTAAGCCAGAAAGAGAAAGAAAAATGCCATGCAATATTTCTTATATCTGGAATCTAATATTTGGCACAAATGAGCATTTCCACAGAAAAGAAAATCATGGACTTGGAGAAGAGAATTGTGGTTGCCAAGGGGGAGGGGGAGAAAGTGGGATAGACTGGGAATTTGTGGTTAATTGATGCAAACTACTGTATTTGGAATGGATAAGCAATGAGATCCTGCTGTGTAGCACATGGAACTATACCTAGTCACTTATGATGGAGGATCATGTCAGAAAAAGAATGTATACATACATGTATGTGTGACTTGGTCACTTTGCTATACAGTAAAAAATTGACAGAAAGCTGTAAAACAACTATAATGGAAAAATAAAAATCATTTTAAAAATTTAAAAATTAAAAAAGAGCGGATTAGGCAGAATCCATTAGGAAGGAAAGGGGTGGTGGCCATGAAGTGCACAGGTATATGTAAATAAGAATCAGTGAGTAAGGTTGCTAATCATGTTTGTCCATAATTTTCACCATGAGGAATGGTGTAGGCCAGAATTTGAAGAATATATCTGTTTGTTTGTTTTTTTAATATGTACCAGGCACATTATATTTCTTGTTTGTTTACATTTAAAAAATCCCTATAGGATGAATAAAAAATAGAAAAATAAATAAAAAAATAAAAATAATAAAATTGTAGTAACTACACCAGCTTACATTCTCACAGTGTGTGAACAATTCATTTTATCCCCATCCTCTCCAACATTTATTTGTAGACATTTTATGATTAGGCCTTCGAACAAGTGTAAGGTAATATATCATTGTGATTTTGATTCACATTTCTCTAATAATTAGCAATATTGAGGATATTTATATGTACCTCCTAGTCATCTGTATGTCTTCTTTTAAAAAATATTTACTCAAATTTTCTGCCCATTTTTTGATTGGATCAATTGTTTTCTAAATAGTGATTCCAATACCTTGTTTGTATATTTTGGATATTAACTTCTTGTCATGAACATCATTCACAAATATGTTCTCCCATTTGGTAGATTTCTTTTTGTTTTGTTTATAACTACTTTTCCTGTGAAGAAGTTTTTATGTTGGATTATGTCCATTCATGTATTTTTCTTTCATTTATTTTGCCTTGGGAGACTGATCCAATGTCAATGACTGACTGTTCTGCCTATGTTTTTGTCTGAGTTTTATGATTTCATGTATTATATTTATGTCTCTAAACCATTTTAGGTTTATATTTGTATATCGTGTGAGGGAATGTTCTAATCTAATTGTTTTGCATGTTGTTGTCCAGTATTCCCAGCATCACTTGTTGAAGAGACTATCTTTTCTCCATTGTGTTCTTGCATACTTTGTCATAGATTGATTGACCACACATCCTTGGTTTTATTTCTGGATTCTCTATTTTATTCCATTAACCTATGTGTCCTTTTTTGTGTCAATACTATGCTGTTTAGATTACTATAGTTTGTAGTATAGCCCAAGGTCTAATAAGGTTATAAGTACAGATTTGTTCTTTTTTTTTGCATCATTGTTTTGGCAATTCTGGAGTTTCCTTAAAAATCTAAAAATAGAAATACCATACATACAGCAATTCCACTCCTGGGTACATATAAAAAAAAAAAAACATATGCTCACTAAAGTTTATATTAGTACTATTCATAATAGCCAGGACATGGAATTAAATTAAATGCCCATAACATATTATTGGATTAAGATATGATATATCAATAGATATTACTCAGACATAAAAAATAATGTTACTGTCATTGCAGTGATTGCAGTGACTTGGAGAATATTATTCTTACTGAGATGAATCAGACAGTGAAAGACATATACTATACAATATCACTTATATGTGGAATCTAAAAGACAATACAATCAATGTATATGCAAAACAGAAACAGAAGCAAAGTTAGAGAAAAAAACTGTGTAGTTACTGAAGGGGAGAGAAAGATTATAGACAAATTAATAGCATGGGGTTAAAGATACAAACTTATGTATATATAGATAAGCAATAAGAATATACTGTACACCACAGGGAATTATATTTATTATAACAATCTGCAATGGAAAGTAATCTGAAAAAATACTGAATTATTATGCTACATATCTGAAACTAACATGATATTGTAAAACAGCAATACTTCAGTAAAAAAGAAAAAGTACATAAATAACTCAATTATAAAAAATGAGTAAACATTTAAAGAGTTACTTCACCAAATGGAATATATAAATGGGATAAAAGGCATGGAATGAATTCTACCATCCTTAGTTATTAGGAAAATCCATATTCCATAGTTCTTTTCAGATACATGAAAATGTAATTCTGAGGATGACATGCCTGATAAAGGATTTTAGCCTATTATTGCTGCTAAAATATATATTTAAATTAAAATTTATATGCCATTTTATCTCATCAAATTCCTTTTACTTAAGTTAAATTCATTACATATGCATAATTGTTTATCTTTACCAACCTTAAAGGGTAAATGGTCAGGATGGCATACACCATTTCTTGTAACATTCTTTAAATTTCCCAATTTCAGATGAGTCAGGGTAGTTATTCTTCACATAGGTCTATAAGTCATCAGCTGAACATCTCACTCTTTCTATCTCTAGTGATTTTTTATCTTCCTGGGTAGCTTTCTCCAAGTTCCTATTGCTTATCTTCGTGGTTTAAGTCAATGAGGAACTATACAAACTTTAAGCATATACTGTAAGAACAAACTCTATGGGAACCTAGGATAAATGTATTTTATTGAAAAAAAATCCTTCGACAAAAATAAAAAACACTGGAGTTCCCACTGTGGCTAAGTGGGTTAGAAACTGACTTGTATCCATGAGGATGTGGGTTTGATTTCTGGCCTTGCTCAGTGGGTTAAAGAATCCAGTGTTGCTGTGAGCTGTGGTGTAGATTGCCCACACAGCTTGGATCTGGCATTGCTGTGGCTGTGGCATGTGCTGGCAGCTATAGCTATGATTCAACACCTAGCCAGGGAACTTCCATATGCCACAGGTACAGCCATAAAAAAAAGTAAACAAAAACACTGAGATGCTTTGTATTTCATTTTGGTTTTTGTTTGCAAGGAGTGGAAAGTATGTTACTCTTGGGCCATTTGCTTGAAATTCCACTGAACGGTCCCATGATAATTTTTTTCTTTTTTTAACTCTTGGAGCACTGTTTGAAATTACAGATCGAATACAAACTTTCATTTCATAAACTCAGTTATGTTTATAAACATTCATAAAAGCAGTGGTAATTTTACCAAAAAGTTGTGTTCCACAACCAATCTCCTCTTAGCTTTCAATGGAATGGACTTTGTTTCTGTGTAGACTGTCCAGACTTATCTCATTTCCTGGGACTCAGGCCACCAAAATATACCTCTATAAAAAATAAACAAGCTGTCCAGCCTACCAAGCGACTAATGCTTTCTGGATTATGCTAACCACGAACCCTGATTCTTAGTTCAGAAGATATCCTTAGTTTTATCTTAAGCTACCCAAAATATACCTAGTTGCTTCTTCCCTTCAATTAGTCTAAGACTTTTGGTTTTTTTTATGTCTTAAATTACTCAAATATTAAATAAGAATGGCATAAATATCTTGGCTAACAGGTCAACTATTGAAATGACTGCACAAGGCTGGTTTTTAGTTTGGGGGTTTGTTTTCAAAATAAGAATTATGAGGCAGTATTCAAATTCACCAGGAGAGAGTTTCATGAGTGATTAGCAAAGTATTCCATGAGCACCAGAGGCCTGAATTTTATGAGAAACACCAGAAGATAAAGACATAATATTATATGACTGCCTTCCCAGATTAAGTACAACCAGCTCCCTGAACCTTCACGATGACTGCTAAGAGTAATTTTTCTTCTAAATTCTGCCTTCTCACTTTTTGTTGCACTCCAATCTCCCTATGTCTTAATTTTCAGCTAACTCTCTGATACTTTTGCCTCTGAGTTTTGGTCCCTTTGACTACTTGATCTATTGCAGACTAAATGTCTGACTTTGGAACATGGCATTTAACTATTATGTGCATTTGAATAATGTGTGAACATTTTCCAAGTGCATATTCATAAAGAATCTGGCATATTAAGTTTATGTTGTGGCCAAAAATTTTACATTTTAAGAGGTTACCTAGGTAGATGAGTGACATAAAGAACCCACTATCTGAGTTCCTGTCCTGGCATAGTGGAAATGAATCTGACTAGGAACCATGAGGTTGCGGGTTCAATCCCTGGCCTCGCTCAGTGGGTTAAGGATCTGGCATTGCTGTGAGATGTGGTGTAGGTCACAGATGCAGCTCGGGTCTGGTGATGCTGTGTCTCTTGTGTAGGCTGGCAGAAACAGCTCCAATTAGACCCCTAGCCTGTGAAACTCCATATGCTACAGATGCAGCCCTGAAAAGACAAAAAAACAAAAGACAAAAAGACCAAAAAAAGAACTCACTACCATAAGCCATATTTCTATTAACAATTTCCTCAAATTGAAGTATTTTAAAAGTGTTGGCAATGGCTAAAACTCTAGAATTTCTATTAACAATTTCCTCAAATTGAAGTATTTTAAAAGTGTTGGCAATGGCTAAAACTCTAGAAAATTTTGAAGGCATGACAGATAATATGGATGTTAGCTCAATATTCCTTAAAACACACACACACAAACACACAAATAAGAACACTGTAAGTCAACTATAATAAAAAATAAAAAATGCAAATGTAATCAAACTTCAACTATGCAAAGCAACTGAGAAAAAAAAAGTGGAGTTCTGTATCATCGAAATTAGTCCAATGACAAACAAAAATTTTTCCTAAATAAATTTCAAATGAAATTTGTGCTAGATGAAATTGCTTAGAATAACTTTGAAGGTACACACAACACAGACACATATATCTCTATATATTTAAATATATATATTTCATGATATATGCAGATTACTTTCAAAGTACCATTAAAATCCATTAGGGTGGTAGACTTTCACCAAGTATATATATTTGTTGAAATATATATATTTACGTAAATATATAATTTTTATGAAAGTATAGTTTATTTACAATGTGTCAATTTCTACTGTATAGCATAATGACCCAATACTATAGGTGTATACATTCTTTTTCTCATATTATCTTCCATCATGTTCTATCACAAGTGACTGGATGTAGTTTCCCATGAGATATAGCAGGATATCACTGCTTATCCATTTCAAATGTAATAGTTTGCAGAGTACTGGGTAGCATTGCCTAAGCTATGCAATCCACACTGAACATCAATTCCATATACTCAAGTGTGCATATTCCAATGCCATAACCCTAATCCTTCCCTCCCCACAACATGTCCTATTTTTTAAGCATAATTTTGTTTTGGAAGACTATGACTCTGTTTTGTAAATAGTTAATTTGCATCATTTTTTAGATTCAATCTATAAGTTATATTGTGTTTGTCTTTCACTGTCTGACATAGTTTATTTAGTGTGATAATCTCTAGTTCCAGCCATGTTGCTGAAAATGGTATTATTTCATTCCTTTTTATGGCTGAGTAATATTCCATTGTATGTAGGTACCAGATTTCTTTATCCACTCATTTGTCAATGCACATGTAGGATACTTCTTCCATGTATTGGCTTTGTAAATAGTGCTGAAATGAACATTGAGGTGAATATATCTTTTTGAATTATGTTTTTATCCAGATAAAGACCCAAGAGTGGGATTGCTGGATCATATGGTAGTTCTATAATTACTTATTAAATATTGTTTTCCATAACATACTTTTTTCTATAGCAGCTGTAGCAGAGTACTTTGCCACTAAAGTGTAGGAGGGTTACATTTTCTCTGCACTCTCCAGTATTTATTGTTTGTAGACTTTAAAAAAATTATAATAGTTTATTTACAATGTTCTGTCAATTTCTGCTATACAGCACAATGAGTCAGTCATAAATATATATTTTTTTTAAATCATATTATCTTCCATCATCTTCTATCACAAGCTACTGGATATAGTTTCCTGTGAGAAATAGCAGGACCTCACTGCTAATCCACTCTGAATTTAATACTTGCATCTACTTACCCCAAACACTCAGTCCATCCCACTCCCTCACCCTCCTCCCTGACAACCAAAATATTGATCTCCATGTCTATGGGTCTATTTCTGTTCTTAGATAAATTCATTTGTGCCATGTTTTAGATTCCACATATAAGCAATAACATATGGATTTGTCTTTCTCTTTCTGACTTACTTGACTTAGTATGAGAATCTCTGGTTCCATCCATGTTGCTGTAAATAACATTATTTTGTTCTTTCTTAAGGCTGAGCAGTATTCTACTGTATGTACCAACCACATCATTTTAATCCATTCATCTGTCGATGGACACTTAGGTTGTTTACATGTCTTGGCTATTTTGAATAGTGCTGAAATGAACATAGGCATGTATGAATCTTTTTTCTTTTTATTTAAATGATTTTTATTTTTTCAATTAGAGTTGGTTTAGTTTTCTGTCAATTTTCTACTCTAAGCAAAGTGACCCAGTCACACACACACACACACACACACACACATTCTTTTTTCACATTATTCTCTATCATGTTCCATCATAATTGACTAGATATAGTGTAACTTGTGATATAGAGCAGGCTCTCATTGCTTATCCATTCTGAAGGCAATAGTTTGCATCTATTAACCCTAGACTCCCTGTCCATCTCATTCCCTCCCCCTCCCCCTCCTTGGCAACAAGTCTGCTCTCCAAGTCCATGATTTATTTTCTGTGGAAAGGTTCATTTGTGCCATATATCAGATTTCCAATATAAGTGATATCATATGGCACGTGTCTCTCTCTTTCTGACTTAATTCACTTAGTATGAGAGTCTCTACTAACATCCATGTTGCTGCAAATGGCATTATTTTGTTCTTTTTATGGCTGAGTAGTATTCCACTGTGTATATATACCACACCTTCTTAAGTCAATGGACATTTATGTGGTTTCCCTGCCTTGGCTATTGTGAATAGAGCTGTAATGAACATAGAGGTCCATGTATCTTTTTCAAGGAAAGTTTTTGCACAAAAATAAACTCAAAATGGCTTAAAGACTTAAACATAAAGCAAGACACCATCAAATTCCTAGAAGAGAACATAGGCAAAATATTCTTTGACATCAACCATGCAAATGTTTTCTTGGGTCAGTCTCCTAAGGGAACAGAAACAAAATCAAAAATAAACCAATGGTACCTAATCAAAATGACAAGCTTTTGCACAGCAAAGAAACCATTAAAAAAAAGTCAACCTATGCAATGGGAGAAAATAGTTTCAAATGATGCAACTGACAATGTCTTAATCTCTAAAATAAACAAACAACTTATACAACTCAACAGCAAAAAACTCACAAACCCAATTTAAAAATGGGCAAAATACCTGAATAGACATTTCACCAAAGAAAATATACAGATGGCCAAAAAGCACATGAAAAATTGTTCAACATCCTTAATTACTAGAGAAATGCAAATCAGAACTATTATGAGGTACCACCTCACACCTGTCAGAATGGCCATCACGAACAAGTCAAAAAATGTCAAATGCTAGAGAAGGTGTGGATAAAAGGGTACCCTCCTACACTCTTGGTGAGAATGTAAATTCATGCAACCACTATGGAAAACAGTATGGTGGTACCTCAGAAAACAAAATATAGAACTACCATATGACCATATGTCCTTTTATATGACTCTTGGGCATATAAAAGGACAAAATTTTCCTTGTATCTTTTTCAATGAACCTTTTTTCTTGATATATGCCCAGGAGTGGAATTACTGCATAATATGGTAGTTCTATATTTAGTTTTCTGAGGTACCATCACACAGTTTCCCAGAGTGGTTGCATCAATTTGCATTCCCACCAACAGTGCAGGAGAGTTCCCTTTTCTCCACATCATATCCAGAATTTTTTATTTGTAGACTTATTAATGATTGTCATTCTGACGGATGTGATGTGGTACCTCATTGTAGTTTTGATTTGCATTTATCTAATTAGTGATTTTGCCCAATTTTTCATGTGCCCTTAGGCATCCATTTGTCTTCTTGGGAGAAATGTCTATTTAAGACTTCTGCTCATTTTTCATGTGGGCTTTTGTTTTTTGTTGTTGAGTTGTATGTGTTGTTTGCATATTTTGGAGATTAAGTCTTGTCAGTTGCATTATTCGCAACTTTTTGTCCATCCCATAGGTTGTCTTTTCCTTTTTTAATGGTTTCCTTTGCTGTGCAAAATCTTATCATTTTGATTAGGTCCATTGGTTTATTTTTGTTTTATTTCTATTGCCTTGGAATACTGAACTAAGAAAACTTTTGTATGGTTGATATTAGAGAATGTTTAACCTATGTTCTCTTATAGGAATTTTATTGTGTTTTATCTTATGTTTACATTTTTAAGCTATTTTGAGTTTATTTTTCTGCATGGTGTGAGGGTGTGTTCTAGTTTCATTGATTTATATTTAGCTCTCCAGTTTTCCAGCACTACTTTCTAAAGAGACTGCCTTTTTCCAATTTTATTTCTTGCTTCCTTTGTCAAAGATTAATTGACCGTAGCTGTCTGTTTATTTCTGGTCTCTCTATTCTGTTGCATTTATCTGCATGTCTGTTTTTGTACCAATATCACACTGTCTTGATTACTGTAGCTTTATAATATCTTCTGAGGTCTGAGAGCATAATACCTCCTGTTTTATTTATTTTTTTTGCTTCAGGATTGCTTTGGCAATTCAGGCTTGTTTATGGTTCCATATAAGTTTTCATATATTTTTTAAAGTTGTGTAAAAAAAGTCATTGGTAATTTTATAGGGATCACTTAAATTTGTAGATTGCTTTGGGTAGCATGACCATGTCATGAACATTAATACTTCCAGATCAGAAGCATAGGATATTTGCATTTTTTAATTCTCTTTAATTTCCTTAATAAACATTTCATAATTTTAAGCCTAGAAGTGTTTCACATCCTTGGTCAGGTTTATTCCTAGGTTAAAATTTAATCCTCTCAATAGAGGTGGCAAAAGCCTTTGACAAAATCCAACACCCATTTCTGATAAAAACCCTTCAGAAAGTGGGCATAGAGGGAACCTACTTCAACATAATAAAGGCAGGAGTTCCCATCGTGGCGCAGTGGTTAACGAATCTGACAAGAAACCATGAGGTTGCGGGTTCAGTTCCTGCCTTTGCTCAGTGGGTTAACGATCCGGCATTGCCGTGAGCTGTGGTGAAGGTTGCAAACTTGGCTCGGATCCTGCATTGCTGTGGCTCTGGCGTAGGCTGGCAGCTATGGCTCTGATTCGACCCCTAGCCTGGGAACCTCCATATGCCATGGGAGCAGCCCAAGAAATAGCAAAATAATAATAATAATAATAATAATAATAATAATAATAAAGGCCATATACGACACACCCATAGCAAACATCATTCTCAATGGTGAAAAGCTGAAAGAATTCCCGCTGAGATCAGGAACAAGATAAGGATGTCTGCTCTCACCATCATGCTTCAAAATAATTTTGGAAGTCCTAGCCACAGCAGTCGAGAAGTAAAAGAAATAAAAGGAATCCAAATTGTAAATGAAGAAGTAAAACTATCACTCTTTGCAGATGACATGATACTATACCCAGAGAATCCTAAAGACTCTACCAGAAAACTCCATGAATTTGGCAAAGTTGCAGGATAAAAAATACACAGAAATTGACAGCATTTCTATACAACTAACAATGAAAAATCAGAAAGAGAAATTAGGGAAGCAATTGTGTTTGCCATCACATCCAAAAGAATAAAATACCTAGGAGTAAACCTAAAGAGACAAAAGACCTGTACTCTGAAAACTATAAGCCACTGATGAAAGAAATCAAAGATGACACAAATAGATGGAAAGATATACCATGCTCATGGATTAGAAAAGTTAATATTAACAAAATGATTATACTACCTAAGGCAATCTACAGATTCAATGCAATCCTGATCAAATTACCAAGGACATTTTTCACAGACTTGAACAAAATATTTTAAAGTTTGTTTGAAACCACAAAAGACCCATACTAGCCAAAGACATCCTGAAAAAGAAAAATGGAGCTGGAGGAATCAGGTTCATGGACTTCAGACTGTACTACAAAGCAGCAACCATCAAAACCGTATGGTGGGAATTCCCGTCATGGCTCAGTGGTCAGCAAATCTGACTAGGAACCATGAGGTTGGGGGTTCAATCCCTGGCCTTGCTCAGTAGGTTAAGGATCTGGCATTGCCGTGACCTGTGGTGTAGGCTGCAGATGCAGCTTGGATCCCTTGTTGCTGTGGCTCTGGCATAGGCTGGTGGCTACAGCTCCAATTAGACCCCTAGCCTGGGAACCTCCATATGCCTCAGGAGCAGCCCTAGAAAAGGCAAAAGGACAAAAAGAATATGGTACTGGCACAAAGACAGAAATATAGATAGTGAATAGATAGAAATAGATATAGATAGAAATATAGATAGTGGAACAGGATGGAAAACCCAGAATTAAACCCACACACCTACAGCCAACTAATCTATGACAAAGGACGCAAGACTATACAATGGAGAAAGGACAGCTTGTTCAATAAGTGATGCTGGGAAAACTGGACATCCACACAGAAAGAATGAAATTAGAACACTCCCTAACACATATACAAAAATAAATTCAAAATGGATTAAAAACCTAGAGATAAGACCAGACACTATAAAACTCTTAGAGGAAAACATAGGCCAAACACTCTCTGACATAAATGACAGCAACATTTTCTCAGATCCACCTCTTAGAGTATTGACAATAAAAACAAAAATTAACAAATGGGACCTAATCAAACTTAAAAGTTTTTGCACAGCCAAGGAAACCCTAAACAAAATGAAAAGACAACCCACAGAATGGGAGAAAATCTTTGCAAGTAAATTGATGGACAAGAGATTAATCTCCAAAATTTAGAAACACCTTCTGCAGCTCCATACCAAAAAAACAAACAACCCCATCAAAAAATGGGCAGATCTAAACAGACAATTCTCCAAAGAAGACATGCAGATGGCCAAAAAACACATGAAATATGTTCAACATCACTCATTGTTAGAGAAATGCAACTCAAAATCAAGATGAGGTACCACCTTACACTGGCCAGAATGGCCATCATCAAAAAGTCTACAAACAATAAGTGCAGGAGAGGGTGTGGAGAAAAAGGAACCCTAGTACACTGTTGAT
Organism: Phacochoerus africanus; assembly: GCF_016906955.1. Taxonomy (NCBI): domain Eukaryota; kingdom Metazoa; phylum Chordata; class Mammalia; order Artiodactyla; family Suidae; genus Phacochoerus; species Phacochoerus africanus. Next base: position 95,796,484 of record NC_062545.1, read on the forward strand.
GGGAATGTAAATTGGTGCAACCACTGTGGAAAATGTTATGGAGATTCCTCAAAAAACTAAACATAGAATGACCATTTGATCCAGCAATCCCACTCTTGGGCATTTATCCAGAGAAAACACAAAGACACATTGTACTCCAATGTTCATTGCAGCACTATTTACAATAGCCAAGACATGGAAACAGCCTAAATGTCCATCAACAGAGGAGTGGATCAAGAAGATGTGGTACATATACATAATGGAATATTACTCAGCCATTAAAAAGAATTAAATACCAGCATTTTTAGCAACACAGATGGACCTAGAAATTATCATGCTAAGTGAAGTCAGCAATACAATGAGACACCAACATAAAATGCTTTCACTGACATGTGGAATCTAAAAAAAGTACAAACTGAACTTCTTTGCAGAACAGATGCTGACTCACAGACATTGAAAAACTTATGGTCTCCAGAGAGACATTTTGGGTGTGGGGAGATGTGCTTGGGTTGTTGGATGGAAATCCTGTGAAATTGGATTGTGACGATCATTATACAACTACAGATGAGATAAAGTCATTTGAATAGTAATAAATAAATAAATAAATAAATAAATAAATAAATAAATAAATAAAATATTTTCTCATATAAGATAGAAAGAGAAGCAAGGTGGCAAATCCTCGGCCAAGTGGAATTTTATTTATAACATGGTTTTCCAACCCCCACTAGAACAGGGCTACCAGAAGAAAGGGAGACTACAACCCCCTAAATAGTGTTCAAATTAGGTGACTAAATATAATATCCTTAGTTCTTTCACAGTATATCAGTCTGCTTAGGGGTACAACATACAACAAAGGTGCCTAATTGGCACCTATTGAGAGACTGAAGTCACAGCTATTTATAATGAAGTTTTGGCTTGTTTCTTTCTTGCCATATATTTATAAATTTTGGCTGTCCTTATGTGAATTTAAGCAGATTTATTGGCATGCCCAGAAGTAAAAGATTGTTAAAATTTAGTCAAGTACACAATGTGTTAGACACTTCTAGGTGCTTTATTGATATTATAACATTTAATCCAAGAAGGGAAGTTCTGTGCAAAGTTGGTCTTTCCATATTACACATGAAAATACTGAGGCAGAGAAACTAAGCAATTTCCCCTAAATCAAATGAGTTTTAAATATTAGGATCAAAATTTAACTACAGAAATTAAATGACATAGGAAAATGTCTTGAAGTGAAAAAAAATAAGTATATAATCTAAAGACATTGATCCAATTGTAACATTCAGTTGATATCTTAACACTTGACTTGGGACTTTCTCTCAAGAGCAGCAACAACAAAGCAGATAAATACTGGTGTTTAGAAAGATCCAACAAATTACATAAGAGAAAGGAAGATACACATACCACACACACATACAGTTTTTACAATAACACTGAGTCATTTCTTAAAACAGGGGGTAGTGTACAGTACAATATAGATAGATAGATAGATTCTTTCCTTTTATAAATTATTACAAAATATTGAGTATAGTTTCCTATGTCGATACACCCAAAATTACCATGACTAACATGACACCTAAATCAACTATACTTCAATTTTTACAAATGTGAAAAAAAAAAGAATTTGGGAGTGGAAATACAGAACTAGAGATGCACAAAATGACTCATGTGAAACAATTGTGGCCCTCGAATTACAAGAAATAGAAGAAGTCAGAATACTCCCCCAGAATGATTCCAGCAAATTGGTGATAAATTCAATTTAATTATATATTAAGCACCAACTTTTTATAAGGAAGGTCACTAAGTGCAGATAATAGAACTTCAAATAAATTTTAGCCCTGTTTTTCAGTACCTGTTCTCATTGTACTTTTAGTGTAATATAGAAGAAAGTATTTTAAAGGGGAAATAAATATGATAAACAAGTATTGTAAGTGGCATTGGATATTTGCTGATGTCTCTGCAAATCTTAAGAAGAGATCATATCAGCTCAGAAGACTGAGAAAATTAAAATTTCATTGAGAGTAACTTACATAGCAAATAGTAGACTTTTGAATCTATGACTATTCATTTTGGTAAGGTAAATGGAGTTGGAGAGAATGCCATATAAAAGAATGTATATCTATGAAGACAGAAAGATGGACAATCATGATATATGTTACAGAAAAACTAAGATATATGATTTGGCTGAAACCCTGAGTGTATGCACAAGAATGATGTATATCTTAGTCCATCTGTGCTGCTATAACAAAAATACTAAAAACTGGGTGACCTATGAATAAAAGACATTTTTTGAACAGTTTTGGAGGCTAGGAGTCCAAGATCAGGGTATCACTATAGTTGGGTGAGGGCATTTTCAAAGTTGCAGACTTTTTTCTTAATATTCTTACTTGGTGGAGGAAGCAAGCAAGCTCCTGGGGTCTCTTTTATAGCAGCTCTAGTCCCATTTATGAGGGTTTTACCTTCATGACATAATCATCTCCTAGAGGCCCAACCTCCTAATGTCATCACCTTGAGGGTAAGATTTCAAATTATGAATTTTGGAAAGTCAGAGAGGGCAAACACTAAGACCAGTGCCATAGGATCTGAGGCTAAAAATGTAGGTTACTACCTGTTGACTATTCCAGGCAAACTCCTATCTTAATATCTTTCTCCTTACTAGTCTCTCTGTCTGAAATCTTTAATATTTAAAATTGTCTTGGTTCATTTCATATGGATTTAAAGATTCTGGTGGATTCTTAAGTATCATTACCATTTCAGAGATTTCTTCCTTGACTATCCTTCCTGAAATAAATCTATCATTATTTATAATTTTTATTCTTTATTTTTTATTATAATCTGAATTGTTTGTAAGTTTTAGTTTGTTTTTAATCTCCCCACTAACTGGAATGTAAGATTTTATTTATTTATTTATTTATTTATTTATTTATTTATTTATTTATCTTATTTATTTATTGTCTTTTTAGGGCTGGACCCATGGCATATGGAGTTTCCTAGCATAGGGGTTGAATTGGATCTGCAGCCGTTGGCCTATACCACAACAACAGCAATGCCATATCCAAGCCATGCCTGTGACCTACACCACAACTCATGGCAATTGTGGATCCTTAACCCACTGAGTGAGGCCAAGGATTGAACCAGCATCCTCATGGATACTAGTAAGATTCCTTTCCATTGAGCCACAGTGGGAACTCCAAGGAATGTAAGATTCTTAAAGATAGGTGTGATATCTCCATACATTTCCAAAATGAATGCTAGACATATAGCAGTAGCTGAGCAAACATTTCTTGAATGTGTGAGAATATCTGTATGATTTTTATAGGGAAGAATTAATTAAGATAGAATAAACACACAGTATGAGGTAACATTGATACATTTGAATACATTAAAATTAAAAATGCTTGCACTATAAAAACATCTTAAAGAGAAAGTTCATGATCTTGGAGATGTTCTTAACTATATAAGTAATATATATATACATATATATATATATATAAAGCATTCCCAGAAAATAAAAAGGAAAAGAGAGATAGATAAGGGGAAAAAATTACAGCTATTTATGTACAGACCATTAGAGGAAAAAAGAACCATGAATATATTGGATGCTGAACCTTATTAGTGTTCAGGGAACACAAATTGAAATTTTTACCCCATTAAATTGGAAATGTATATATCTATGCATACACTGTATAAATAGGAAGTGTTGATAAGGTATGGAGAGACAAACTCTTACAGTCATCACTGAAAAAAGTGTAGTTCACTCACCTACCTATGTATCTTCGAGAAACTCTTGCACAGTGGTACAAGATAATAATCATAAGGGTATATACTGTAGCACCTGTCACTATTATACAAGGTCAGAACAACTTAAAGTCCTCAAAAAGGCAAATGGATGTATATATTGTAACATATTCATGTTCATGGTATGGAATAAAAACAATCGTTAAACAAACTAAAAATGTTAGTAGCTAAATAAGTTAAGGATAACATTTGTATAATAATTAAACATTTGATTAACACTAATTAACATTTCTATTTATACATAAATATGTAATAATAAGAACATTCAAGCAAAGAATAAAAAAAAATTACAGTGGTTATCTTTGGGAAAGGAGAGTTAAATGAGATGATGAAAACATAAGTATTAAGATGAATTCCTTAGAAAAATATTTAAAAAAATAGCAATCTTGTGAACTTTCTATCCATTTGAAAAATAAAATATTTCATTAAAATTCTGTGTGTATTATAAATGTTATTTATACTAACCTTAGATAGTATTAAAATACAACTGACATAATAAATCACTTCTAATCTTCTAAACCCACTTAATTTCTTGCAACTATCTGATAGTCTGAAATCATGTATGTGGCTGATACATCAAAAATCACCCCCATTCACATTTATATGTAGTATTCTAACCAAAATCTTGTGTATTGAAGGTACCAAAATCTTCAACTTTGGGTGATGATTAATGTCTTTTTTTTTTTTTGGTGGGCTTTACAAAGAATTAAGTAGTCACTTATGTGATCTTGTGGTTTAAGTGAGGATAATACATGCTTGCCCTCAAATAATCTTCTGATACTTGAAATATCTTGAAGTACTTTATTCCTATGAGGTAAGTATCATTCTCTTCATTATTCTTCATTGAAATGCAAATCTTACAGGGCAGGATTTTCTTTTAATTAAGCCTCTAATACTGCAGAGTTAATGAGTTTATGTAAGATATTCTTCTTGATGAAAAGTATAAGGCTAATTAAAAGGCCATCTGATCATTTCAGAAAAGTGTAGGACATACATATGTTACTAAAATTGTTGACAAAAGGCAAAGATTAGGGGCAAAGCTATGCAAAATATTTGCTCCAGAGACCTCATAATCTCACAAAATGCTGGATGAGATGTATCACCTCCATTTGCTTTCCTTCATTTAGTCTCATTCTTCTCAGTCTTGCTTAGAACAACCTAACCAACTCACTTACCCAATAAACTTAACCAACAAAATGTTGTTGTGTGTTTTTATGACCTTAATGTTGTCCCCACAAGCCCATTTAGCAACTTCTGTAGAAAGAACATTGTGATGAAATTCCAAAATCTTGAGGTAGAAACCTAGATGAATTTTTTAAAAAGGAATTCAATAAATTTTAGTATATTTATAGTTGTACAACAGTGTACTTCTTATCTTAGTAAAATTTGCTAATCTCTTTGAACTTCCAGATTTTTAATCTATAAAATATGGATAATAGTTATCTGCATTAACTTATAGGATACAATTCAGGATCTAGATAAATAAAGCCTATAAAAGTAACTTATAAAATTATCTACTTATATATGTTAAATATGTTAAAATGTTTTTTTGTCATTGCAGGTAATAATAAACTCATATCAAACTTGTTTAAACAAAAGAGGTAGCTCTTTGCTCATATTGGTAGAAAGTTTAGGATTTTGGGGTTCGGGGTCAATTCTGTTAGAGTTTTGGCACTATTTCTGTGATTCCCTCACTGCCTCTCGCATTCTGTGAATGCCAGCTTCATCCTCATTCTAGTGGTCTCAGTCACATAGTGGCTACCAGTAGCAAATTGCCCATCTCCCTTCTCAATAATTTCCAAGAAGTGTGGAGAGAGAAGGTGAAGTTCCATAACCATCAAATACATCTCTGGGTGTCATGTTGATTGTCTACTGTTGAAGTTTCCTGATCTTCTCTATGGCCAGAGGAGTGTCATATATTGATCAGCATAGGCCTTCACTGTCAGTGCAAGAGGAGTGATGAGATTGTCTAAATTGGCTTAAGTCAACCACAATTGGCCTTTAGTGATGGATCAATCCCACCTCAATTACAGTGAGGGTGAGTGAATGAAAGAGTTATATCATTTTTAATCTTAGACCATTGTATTGACAATTGCAGACTATTGTATTTATTTCATTAATATTAACTATATAGCTATTATTATCATCTCTACTCCTGCTATTTATACTACACCACTACAATTATTTCTACCACAATTACTTTGTATTTCTAGAAGCTGAAAAAATTAGTTATAGTCGTACAGCATTGTCACTACTTTTCAAATACTAAATATATATTTTTGATTTAATTTCATTGCAAAATGAAGTTTCACTATCATTGTATGCTTGAATATTTATTTTTTTAACTCAAGGTAGTTTCTTTTTTTCTCCTTTCTTTAATCACTGGTGTTTGGGATGGTCTGTTTCCACAAAATTCAAAGTGATTATTTTCAAATGAATTTTGCCACTGTCTTTGTTGCTTGATAGCCCACTTGTCTTGAAAATTCATTTAAACTGGTTTAGTAGGAATTCCCAACATGGTGCAGCAGAAACAAACCCAACTAGGAACCATGAGGCTGTGGTTTCAATCCCTGGCCTTGCTCAATGGGTTAAGGGTCCGGCATTGCCATGAGCTGTGGTGTAGGTCACAGACATGGCTCAGATCTGGCATTGCTGTGGCTGAGGTGTAGGCCGGCAGCTGTAGTTCCAATTTGACCCCTAGCCTGGGAATCTCCATATGCTGCATGTTTGGCCCCAAAAAGCAAAAAACAAACAAACAAACAAACAAACAAATGAACAAGTAGAGAAATACATAATTTGTGGAATCTGAAGGAACCAGGTTTATTTTTATTGAGTATTTTTCTTAATAAAATTTTAAAAATCATTAAAGTACAATGATTAGGATACCTTTCTATAATAAAAATTCTGGCTCTGTAAATTTATAAATAGGGGTATTGGACAACCCATAAGAAAAGCCTTCCAAATTACTATAATATTCCTACTTCTTTTTATTTTATTTCCAAAGAGGGCATGCTAAACCCTTTTGGAACTATCTATCATCTTATGCTTTCAATACAATAAAGTATATTCAATTATACTATTATACCAATTATTTAGATACTTATTTTGATTAAACATACAAAGATATAGAAACTATAGCCTCTTATATGCTAGAGTCTGATATACAGTTAGTGATAACAAGCTATGTGCTTTAAAATCAGTAACAGTATAAAATTACTATAACCTTAGTCAAGATAGAAGATAGAAGGCAATAGATATCAAAACATCTTGGAGAAAGGATATATTATTGAGGGCTGGGATTGTCAAAATAACTTTTATAAAAGTCACATGTCTTTATACAGACCTCACAAAGTAAGAAAGACTACAGTAAAAAAAATAAAAGAATAGAGCGTATTTCAATCAGGGTGATATTATATGCAAAAGCAGATTTAACAAGGTCCAAATTCTGATTAGGAGGCTTTGCCTAGGTTATTTATATTAAGAAGAGTGTTGTTAGGAGTACCCTGGTGGCTTAGTGGATTAAAGATCTGGCATGGTCATTGCTATGGCTCAAGTAACTGCTGTAGTGTGATTTGATCCCTGACCCAGGAACTCCTGCATACCTCAGACATGTCCCTTCACCAAAAAAAAAAAAAAAAAAAGGAAAAAAAAGAGAGAATTTTTATAAATAAATTGGAGTTTAAAAAAAAGCTGGTGACCAATTTGCAGAATTAGATTAAAACTGCAGATATTGAGGCAGCACATTTGTGGCTTGGCAGTAATGAATCCAACCAGTACCCATGAGGATTCCAATTTGATTCTTGGCCTTGCTCTGTGGGTTAAAGAGCTGACATTGCTCTGAGCTGTGGTATATGTCACAGATGCAGCTTGGATCTGGTGTTGCTGTGGCTGTGGTATAGGGCAGCAGCTATAGCTATGGTTTGATCCCTAGACTGGGAACTCCCAGATGAGCCCCTAAAAAGATTAAAAAAAAACCAAAAAAACAACTTCGAATGTATATTGATATTAATATATGTCATTTAAAAAGCACAAGTAAGGTGATAGAAACTATAATCAATAAATAAATTTGGAAGCCTTTAATCTTGAGAGCCTACGAAATAGGAAAAATGAACTCAGAACTCATTCTATATCAAGGAGATAAGTCTTCAAAACAGAGCTTATTCCATTCACTATTCCAGAGTCTATAGATGGTAGTGACTTATTCTTGAATTAAAGAAGATAATACATGAAACCTGTATAAAAAAAATTAATCTAAAACTAGTAAGTTTGGGAGTTCCCACTGTGGCCCAATGGGTTAAGAATCCAACTGCAGCAGCTCTGTTTTCTTCCAAGGCATGAATTTTATCTCCAGCCTGGTGTTTTGAGTTAAAGTATCTGGCATTGCTGCAGCTGGTGCATAGACTGCATCTGTGGCTCAGATTAAATCCCTAGCCTGGGAACATTCATGTGCCACAGGTAAGGCTGTAAAAAATAACTTAAAAAATTATTATGAGTATATAGTATTTTGAAATGAGACTAGTTTGAATATGGAAAACTTGCTACAGAACCTGAGTAATTCATAAACAAGTGATGAAGACATAAGTAGAATTCTAGAATTATATAACATGGAAAAGAATAAAAAGAACCAAATTTTTTAAATGTTATGATGGAACTATTAATAGAGTTGGGAACTGACTAAATATGAAAGATTAAAGGTAAAGGAAAAAGTTAATAATGACTTGAAGGCAGTGGGGGAACTGTGATAATGTTGAATAGAGACAAAAAGAAATTAAATGCTATTTTTTTTTTGTCTTTTTGCCATTTCTTGGGCCGCTCCCTCGGCATATGGAGGTTCCCAGGCTAGGGGTCTAATCGGAGCTGTAGCTGCCAGCCTACACCAGAGCCACAGCAACGCAGGATCCGAGCTGCGTCTGCGACCTACACCACAGCTTACAGCAATGCCGGATCGTTAACTCACTGAGCAAGGGCAGGGACCGAACCCGCAACCTCATGGTTACTAGTCGGATTCGTTAACCACTGCGCCACGACGGGAACTCCAAATGATAATTTTAATAGAAAACTGTAGATACATTTTTTAACTGGAGTGATTTTAAGATGATAAAATATTTCAATATAAATTATTCTGGCAAGTGGTAATTCTAAAAGAGATTTTAAGGTTCACTAATTTTAAGAAGTAATGGCAATACTAGTTCTTTTGTGTGTGGACCATTCCTCTCTTTTGTCATCACCACTTTTATGAAGACACATTAACACACATGGTTTTACAAGAGTAGTCATATTTGTAAAGTATGAGATTAATCTCATATTATACTTGTGTTCCAAGAGTGATCAACTGTCAAAAGTTTGGCCAATCAATATTTTTCTCCAGAAATTAGGACTAAGTAGTTCCAGAACAACATGGTTGATCTCCCTAAAAGATGAGATTAAAAAGTCAGTAATGTCTACTTTCCATGACAGGCATTGGTAAATAAAGTTGCCAGAAGCAAAAGCAAAGAATAAACAGGTATAGAAAGAGAAACAGTGATGGGAAACAGAGAAAGAAAATTCTGTGCCCTGAATCATTATTTTAGTCTATTTCTGAGGTAAAACCACAACTCAGCCTTTTGAGTTCCTGGAGAAATCGTATATCCTAATAATAAATGTTTATCTTTACTTAAATAGGTTTGTCAGATTTGACCAATAAATATATAGATCTAGTTACATGTAATGTTCAGATAAGCAATGAATACATTTGTAAGTGTAAGTGTGTCCTCTGCAATATTTGTGATGTATTTATACTTTAAAATTCTTCCTTTACTAGTTTATCTTATTAAAAGAAAAACAGAGGATGTTAAATTTTTTAGGGGTATATTTTAGCAAAATTCCATTTGAATCAGGCAGCGTCCAATCTAGTAGACAGGAGTTAGGAAGACTTTTATAGGCTTGAGGAGCAGGAACAAGGGTTGTACTAGGTTAAAAAAATTCCAAGCAGGTTGGTTATTCCAGCAGGTTACTGTCCTTTAGGTGATGCAGGGCTTGATCAGGCAAATTATCTAATGAGTGCTGATCAGGATATTCCCGATTGGTTTAAGATTCCATTTCTGGAAGAGCCAAAACTATAATTAAGTCCCTTTTTGGTGACTTGAGATGTGGCATAAACAACTCCATTTTGGACCTATTGTCTTGTTTTTGAATAATCTGAACTTCACATGTAATTGGGCAGACTACTTTTATCTAGCTATTGTAGGAGAAAGAAATGCCATGTCCCAAGAAACATGTATGTCTCTGAACAGGTAGCCAAACAAGGATCCTTGGCTTTCACACAGGCAAGAATTTAAGAGCAAGCCAAGTAAAGAAAAAGCAAGTATACTTAGAAAGATTTGCATACCATAGGCAGAATGCAGTCTGTCTCAGAAGACAAGATCAGCCCCTGCGGTATGGCTATGGTTAGTTTTAAAGGGCTGGGTAATTTCATACTCTAACATGTAGGAGGAATATTCTAAATATATTGGGGAAGTGTGGGAATTTCCAGGAATTTGAGTACTACCCACTTTTTTTTTTTTTTTTTGTAGTCATCTTCAGAGGTGTCATGGCAAGAGGGAGAGTGATTTTAGTATTATAATGAAGGCATATTGAGCTAATGGCCAGTCATCCTTGATGCCATCTTGATTTTAGCTGGTTCCAGCTGGGTTTTGTGGTATCTTGTCTTTTTCAACAGCCACATCCCCCTCCTCATTCTTTTAATTTATACTCTGCCCCCTTCCTTCCTGTCTTATATCAACCCTGTATGTGAGACATTTAAAGTTAGTTGGTTACTGTTTTTCACAACCAAATTACTCCTGAGATGGGATTGTTGAAGTAATGAGAAATGATATCATTTCTGAGAGAGGAAATTAGACAAGTATGAGAACTGAGCCTTCAGAGAGACCATAATTGATTTTGTGATCCCCTAATTTACTGACCTCCCAAAGCATTGGAATGTCTATCCTTGGTCAGTAATCATCTTTCAATTAAAAAATGCTTATTTTTCATATAAGTTATCCATGAGTCATTCATCAAAACTAAAGATCTTGATAGCAAAGATCAAGATCATGTCATTGGTATGCGTATTTCCCACAGCACCTAACTCAGTCATGGCCACACAATGAACAGCAAATAAATACTAATGAGAATGAAATTTTCATTATATAGATTACAGATAAAATCAACTCTTTTTTTTTCTGCAATGGTTTAGCTCCCTACGCCCTAAATTACATTTGAGATTCTTTGAAATTTGAGAAGCGTTAGAAAACTCACAGTGTCATATTAGCATTAAAATGAAAAGGAAGAACAAGGTCTAGGGAGGGGTGGGAAACAAAAGCCCAAAGAAAAACCTGAAAGCAAGCCCAACATTTCCACCAAACACTTCAAGTTTACCCACTTCAGCCTCTGCAGGCAGCAATTACATTCCAAAGGAAAATGTTTTATAATTGTAATTACACATAATAGGAGGAATGTATTTTTCCTTCATTCTACTCCCATGGCACATCAATTTAATTTTTAAATACAAGAGATATAATTGATTTTATCTCTATATTAACACTGAAAATTATCTATATGTGTTCTTGCTAATGGAACAAGAGAGTTTATCCTCCTTGGAGATTTTACCCAAAATTGTTCAAGCAACAATTATTAGAGTCTGACAGGTTGGTGTGCAAGGAGAGGGATACACAAGGGAAACACCCCACTGATTAATAATCGAGCAAATAATTAATATTATGCTCTTCCCAGTTAATTATGAATTCAGCACAAATATGTTATCATTATAGAGTATACAAATTGATGAGACTGCCTGAAGGAGCTTTGTCCTTTTCCCCAGTAAATTGGCTTTCTCTGAGGGTTTCAGGGTAAGCCCATTTATAAATAGAGCTCTCACAGAAAGGGATGGATAAGGAGTGGACTCATTTTCTCCAATAATGACATATTTATTTCTTATCAGGCAATGGGTTTTCCATCTGATCTTCTACCAGGCTGCCACAGAGCTAATGCAATGAGACTAGCTCAAGGCCAAATTATAAAATAGGTAGTTTATACTCTGCCATTTCACCATTAAAATATGCACCTCTACGTTCATTGCAACACTGTTCACAATAGACAAGCTATGGAAACAACATTAATGTCCATTTACAGATTAATGGATTAAGAAGATGTAGTATATATATACCATGGGATAATACTCGGCCATAAGAAAAGTTAAACTAATGCCATTCTCAGCAACATGGTTGGAACTAGAGATTCTCATACTAGAGTGAAGCAAGCCAGAAAGAAAAAGACAAATACCATATGATATCACTTATTTGTGGAATCTAAAATATAGCACAGATGATCCTATCTACAAAATAGAAACAGGTCACAATCAGGGAGAGCAGACTTGCTGTTCCCAAGGAGGGGGAAAGAGTTGAATGGATGGGCAGTTTGGCATTTTGGGATGCAAACTGGTACAATTAGAATGGATGGGCAATAGGGCATTACTGTACAGAACAGGAAACTGTGTGTGATTGGGTCACTTTGCTGTACAACAGAAATTGAAGAAACATTGTAAATCAACTGTAATAAAAAAAATCTTCCTCCAAGCACAACTTCAGAGTCCAATTCTTACCCTGAGTTATCACCTTATCTCCCTTAAAACAGGATTAGTAACTAGGATATTAACCTCTAAGACTGTAATTTCCACATGTATTTGCACTTTAATCATTGATCCCAGAGAGGTAAACCTGGCACAAACCTATCACTGGAAAAGCAGTATAGAGACCTAGGTTCTAGTCTAAAACCTTTTGTTTACCAGCTAGATGATTTCTAAGCTGTAGACTAGGATTATATCTACTTTATGAGATTATTGTTGTGATAATTAAACAAATTATATAATATATTGTGAAAGTCACTAGCATGGTGCTCAACATGTTTGAATGTGTCTTAAGGTTGGAGAAGGGTCTTCAAATCCACAAAGCATGAAGATACCAGTGTGATACTGTGTAACCCTGGACAGGTTACTTCACCTGTTAGGGCTTTAGTTGCATTGCCTATAAAAGAAGAGTAGCTATCTAAGAGGTTTTCTCTTTATGAAGTTTTAGGACCTCATTTCTGAAAACTAGTATACTCTCTTTGTAGCATACAACCAAATAAGGACATGCAAATGCAAAGAGCCAGTGCTTTAGTCATGAACATAAACAGTCTTTCAAAGCATTCCAAATATAACTTGCCCCGGAATACAGGTTATGTCAGGGTTCAGAGCATTGCCATTCACAGTTAGAAATAGAATAAGCTATGAGCTGATGTATTTTCCCTTGGGGAAATTGGAATAAAGAAAAAGCTGATGTAATAATAAATTCTCTCAACTTCAATTGGCTAAAACACTAATTTTTAAGTTCTGCCTCCTGATGGATTGGTAAAAGCTCAAAACAAATTGACCTTTCATCTGTGATATCTAATATAACCCTGACATGTGATTTTACATCACTCAAAGCATGACACTCTTAGAAACAGAAAGAAAGCCTGTATTTCTCTTTGTGTGTGTCTGCATGTACATCTGTCAGATGTTTGCATGGATGTGTCAGGATGTCTATGACTGCATGTGTCTGTGTGTCTATGTGTACATTGTGACTATTTCTACTCCCAGATGGACTATTTTCAGTATATGTGGGAATCATATAGCTTGTCCTTAATAATATTGAGTGTGCAATATATGGAAAATTGTCTGTATTTCTAGAAAAGCACAGGAGCATGGAGTTCACCTACTAAATTGCTTATGAGTGTTTTGACATACCTTTAATACTCAAACTCACACATCTAAGAACACTCACAAGTGTTTTAGATGGCAGTAAGCCAAGCCTATGACACTCATTCCAACCACTAAGGCAAATGGGAGGCCACATAAAACAAAAGGTTCTATCCCAATTCATGTGACCAGATACTCGATATCAACTAATGAGTATAAAAATCCATTACTCTCCTCTTGGTGAGTCTAGCCAGAGGTTTGTCAATTTTGTTTACCCAGAAAAAAACCCAAATAAACATAATAAGAAATGAAAAAGGAGAAGTCACAATGGATACTACAGAAATACAAAAAAAAAATGAGAGAATACTATGAACAATTCTATGCCAACAAATTTGACAACCTAGAAGAAATGGACAACCTTCTAGAGACTTACAGCCTACCAAAACTGAATCAAGAAGAGATAGATCAATTGAATAAACCGATCACTAGAAATGAGATTATGTCATACAAACACTCCCTACAAATAAAAGTCCAGGATCAGATGGCTTCACAGGGCAATTCTACCAAACATACAGAGAGGAACTTATAGCAATACTTCTTAAATTTTTCAAAAGGTTGAAGAAGAAGGAGCACTCCCAAAGACATTCTATGATGCCACCATCACCCCAATTCCAAAACAAGACAAAGATACCACTAAGAAAAGAAAACTATAGACCATATCTTCGATGAATATAGATGCAAAAATTCTCAAAAAAATTTTAGCCATCTAAATAAAAAAAATATCAAAAAGACCATACACCATGACCAGGTAGGGTTAATCCAAGGTTCACAAGAATGGTTCAACTTATGCAAATCAATCCATGTCATACACCACATTAACAAAAGAAAAGTAAAAAAATACATGATCATATCCATAGATGCATAAAAAGCATCTGACAAAATCCAACATCTATTCATGATAAAAACACTTTCCAAAGTGGGTAGAGAGGGAATATTTCTTAACAAAATCAAAGCCATTTATGACAAACTCACAGCAAATATAATTCTCAATGGAGAAAATCTGAAAGCCTTCCCACTAAAATCTGGAATAAGACAAGGATGTCCACTCTCACCACTGTTATTCAACATAGTTTTGGAAGACCTAGCCACAGCAATGAGAAAAACAAAAGAAATAAAAAGTATCCAACTAGGAAGAGAAGAGGTGAACCTGTCACTATATGCAGATGACATGATACTATACATAAAAAACCCTAAGGATTCAACCCAAAAACTACTTGAACTTATCAACAAATTCAGCAAATTAGCAGGATATAAGATTAACATTCATAAATCAGTTGCATTTCTGTATACTAACAATGAAATCTTAGAAAATGAATACAAAAATACAATACCTTTTAAAATTGCACCCCAAAAAAATCAAATACCTGGGAATACACCTGACCAAAGAGGTAAAGGAATTTTATTTGCAGAGAACTATAAAACATTAATCAAGGAAATTAAAGAAGATGTAAAAAATGGAAAGATATTCCATGCTCCTGGGTTGGAAAATTTAATATGGTAAAAATGGCCATTCTACCCAAAGCAATCTACAGATTCAATGCAATTCCTATCAAATTACCCATGACATTTCTCGCAGAACTAGAACAAACAATCCAAAAATTTATATGGAACCACAAAAGACCCAGAATTGCCACAGCAATTCTGAGAAACAAAAACCAAGCAGGAGGCATAACTCTCCCAGACTTCAAGAAATATTACAAAGCCACAGTCACCAATACAGTGTGGTACTGGTACCAAAACAGACAATCAGACCAATGGAACAGAATAGAGAACCCAGAAATAAACCCAGACACCTTTGGTCAATTAATCTTTGACAAGGGAGGCAAGAACATAAAATGGGAAAAGGACAGTCTTTTCAGCAAGCATTGCTGGGAAACCTGGACAGCTGCATGCAAAGCAATGAAACTAGGACACACCTTCACACCTTCACAAAAATAAACTCAAAATGGCTGAAAGACTTAAATATAAGACAAGACACCATCAAACTCCTCGAAAAGAATATAGGCAAAACCCTCTCTGACATCAACCTCATGAATATTTTCTCAGGCCAGTCTCCCAAAGCAATATAAATAAGAGCAAAAATAAACCAATGGGAACTATCAAACTGACAAGATTTGCACAACAAAGGAAACCAAAAAGAAAACAAAAAGACAACTCACTGAATGGGAGAAAATAGTTTCAAATGATGCAACGGACAAGGGCTTAATCTCTAAGATATACAAGCAATTTATACAACTCAACAGCAAAAAAAACCAACAACAATGCAATTGAAAAGTGAGCAAAATCTGAATGGACATTTCTCTAAGGAAGATGTACACATGGTCAACAAGCACATGAATAAAATGCTCAACATCGCTATTATTAGGGAAATGCAAAATAAAACTACCATGAGGTACCACCTCACACCAGTCAGAATGGCCGTCACTAAAAGTCCACAAATCACAAATGCTGGAGGGGGTGTGGAGAAAAGGGAAGCCTCCTGCACTGTTGGTGGGAATGTAAGCTGGTACAACCACTGTGGAGCTCAGTATGGAGATATTTCAGAAATCTATACATAAAACTACCATTTGACCCAGCACTCCTGCTCTTGAGCATATATCCAGAAAAAATTTTCCTTAAAAAAGACACTTGCACCCGCATGTTCATTGCAGCTCTATTCACAATAGCCAAGACATGGAAACAACCCAAATGTCCATCGACAGATGATTGGATTAGGAAGATGTGGTATATATATATTGGTATATATATATATATACACAATGGAACACTACTCAGCCATAAAAAGAACAAAATAATGCCTTTTGTAGCAACATGGATGGAACTAGAGACTCTGAAACTGAGTGCAGTAAGTCAGAAAGAGAAAGACAAAGAACATATGGCACAAATGATCTTTTCCACAGAAAAGAAAATCATGGACTTGGAGAATGGACTTGTGATTGCTGAGGAGGAGGGGGAGGGGGATGGAGTGGGGTGGCTGGGGAGCTTGGGGTTAATAGATAAAAACTATTGCCCTTGGAATGGATTAGCAATGAGATCTGGCTGTGTAGCACTGGGAACTATGTGTAGTCACTTATGACGGAGCATATTAATGTGCAAAAATAGAATGTGTACATTTATGTGTAACTGGGTCACCTTGCTGTATAGTAGAAAAAAAAATATATTGGGGAAATAAGTATTTAAAAAAAATATAATAATAATAAAAAAGGCAAAAAAGGAAAAAATCCATTACTTTTGTGGTTTTTATGTGTGTATACTCACAGATTTTAATATTTTCTAATATAAAAAATGTTTATACATAATCAACTACCATTTCTTTTTATTGAAATATCGATGATATTATATTAGTTTCACGAATACTATATAGTGATTTTATATTTGCATATGAAATGATCGCCACCATAAGTCCAGCCACCATTTGACTCCATATGAGGTTATTACATTATTAACAGTATTCCTTATGCTGTATGCTATATTCCTGAATGTTATTTATTATGTAACTAGAAATTTGTAACTCTTAATCTCTTTCACCTACTTGTTTTGCTCACTGCCCCCAACAAGACCTTCCTGGCAATCACCAATTTGTTCTTTGTGTGTATGAGTCTGTTTTTGTTTGGTTTTGTTCTGTTTTGTTTCTTTGTCTTTGTAGATTCCACATGTAGGTGAGGTCATGTAGTATCTGTCTTTCTCTGACTTATTTCACTTAGCATAGTATATTTCAGGTCCATCCATGTTGTCAAAATGGCAAGATTTTATATTTATGGATGAATAATTTTCCATTGTATATCTATATAACATGTATATTGTGTGTATGTACACATTACATATTCATTATCCTATCAAGTATCAGTGGACACTTATGTTCTTCTGTATGTGGCCTATTATAAATAATGCCACAATGAACATTGCTTTGCCACCTATTTTCAAATTAATGTTTTTATTTTCTTGGGTAAATAACCAGAAGTTAAATTGCAGGTTCATAGGGCAGATCTGTTTTTAATTTTTTATGAAACTCTGTGTTTTCTATAGCAGCTGCACCAATTTACAATCTTATTAACAGGGCACAAATGTTGTATTTTCTCCACATTCTCCTCAACACCTGTTATCTGTTCTCTTTATGATGGTAGCCATTCTGACATGTGTGACGTGATATCTCATTTTTTTGGTTTTCATAACCTTGAGAATTAGTGATATCAAACATACTTTCATGATCCTGTCATATTTATGTCTTCCTCATAAAAATGTCTATGCAGTTCTTTTGTCCATTTCTCAATCAGGTTGTTGGATTTATTGATGCTGTATATATAAGTTCTTTGTGTATTTTGAATATTAACCATTTATCACATATCTCATTTGAAAATATCTGCACCCATTTGGTAGAATGTCTTTATGTTTTGTTGATAGTTTCCTTTGCTGTGAAAAAGATTTTTAGTTTGATATAGTCTTGTTTCTTTATTTCTGCTTTTGTTTCCTTGCCTGAAAAGATATATCCAAAAAATATATAGCTAGACCAATGTAGATGTGTGTAATGCCTATGTTTTCTGCTAGGAGTTTCATGGTTTCAGATCCTACTTTTAGGTCTTTAATACATTTTGAGTTTATTTTTGTATATGGTATGAAAAAGTAGTCCAGCCTGTTTCAAAAGAATCAGAGTAACTCCCGTTTTCACAAAACCATTTACCGAAGAAGATGTCATTTCTCCATTGTACATTCTTGCCTTCTCTGTGATAGATTAATTGACCGTATAGTGTAGGTTTATTTCTGGGCTCTATTTTCTTCCATTGGCTTATGTGTCTTTTTTTACTTTGACCTATGTGTCTGTTTTTTGGGCCAGTGTTATACTCTTCTAATCACTCTGTGTTTCATAGGTTTTGAGATCACTGTGCTATCTTAGTATTTTTTCTTATTTCCCAAGATTGTATTGGCTGTTCAAGGTTTTTGGATTCCCACACAAATTTTATTATAGTTTGCTCTTTCTGTAAAAAAAAAAAAATGGCTGAGTAACATTTCATTGTGTGTGTGTGTGTATACTCTTTTTTTCAAAAAAATCATTAGACTATAGTTGATTTACAATGTGTTAATTTCAGGTATAGAGGAAAGTGAATCAAAATATATTTTTTCAGTATCATCTTCCATATAGGTTATTAGAAAATATTGGGTAGATTTTCTTGTTCTATACAGTATATTATTATGAGTTATCTCTTTTATATATAGTGATATGTATGTGTTAATCCCAAACTTCAAATTTATCCTTCCTCTTACATTTCCACCTTGGAAACTGTAGCTTTGGTTTCTAAATCTCTGAGTCTATTTCCTTTTTGTAAATATGTTCTTTTGTATCATTTTTATTAGATTCTACCTATTAGTGATATCATATTAGGTTTGACTTTCTCTGACTTATATCAAAACCAAAGTATGATAATTTTTAGGCCCACACATGTTGCTAGATTGTATTATTAATTTTTTATGGATGAGTTAATATTCTACTGTATATTATGTACCACATCTTCTTTATCCATTCCTCTGTAGATTGACATTTAGGTAGGTAGCTTCCATGTCTTGGCTACTGTAAATAATGCCGTGATGAATATTGAGGTGCATGTGTCTTTTTGAAATGTGGTTTTGTCCAGATATATGCTCAGGAGTGGGGTTGCTAGATAATATGGTAGCTCTAATTTTCGTTTTTTAAGGAACACCCATACTGTTTTCTATAGTAGTTGCCCCAAATTACATCAGACCAACAGTGTCTAGAGGGTTCCATTTTATCTACACTTTCTCCAGCATTTATTGTTTGTAGACTTTTTGATGATGGTCATTCTGAATGATGTGAGAAACTAAGTCACTGTAGTTTTGGTGTCCATTTTTAATAATTAATGATTGTGAATCTTTTCATGTGCTTGCTGGGCATAAGCCTATCTTCTTTAGAGAAAGCTCTATTTAGATCTGTTGCTTATTGCATTTTTTATATAAAGCTACATTAGATGTTTGTGTATTTTGAAGGTTGATCCCTTGTCAGTTGGTTCATTTGCAAATATTTTCTCCAGTTTTGTGTGTTGTCTTTTTGTATTGTTTGTAGTTTGCATTGCTGTGCCCAAGTTATAAGTTAATTAGGTCCCATTTGTTTTTTTTTTAAATATCTTTTTAGAGTATAGCTGATTTATAGTGTTCTGTCAATTTCTGCTATGCAGCATAGTGTCCCAATCATAAATATATATATATATTTTTTTCTATTATTTTTCATCATATTTTATCCCATGAGATTGGATATAGTTTCCTGTGCTATACAGTAGGACCTCATTGCCTATCCATTCTAAATGTAATAGTTTGCACCTACTAACCCCCAAAGTCTTCATCCATCTCACTCTCTCAAACTCCCCCCTTGGCAACCACAAGTCTGTTCTCTATGTTCCTGAGTCTGTTTCTGTTTTGTAGACAGTTAATTTGTGCCATATTTTAGATTCCACATAAAAGTGATATCATATGGTAATTATCTTTGTATGACCTACTTCACTTAGTATGAGAACCTCTAGTTGCATCCATGTTGCTGCAGATGCCATTATTTTGCTATTTTTTTACTACTGAGTGGTATTCCGTTGTATATATGTACCACATCTTAATCAATTCATCTGTTGATGGACATTTACATTGTTTCTATGTCTTGGCTATTGTGAATACTGCTGCAATAAACATAGGGGGGAACATATTTTTTTTAGTGAAAATATTGTCTGAATATATGCCCAGGAATAGGATTCCTGAATCATATGGTAGTTCTAGATTTACTTTTCTGAGGAAGCTCCATACTGTTTTCCATAGTGTTTATACCAATTTATATTCCCTTCAACAGTGAAGGAGTGTTCTGTTTTCTCCTCACCCTTTTCAAGCATTTGTTATTTATAGACTTGTTAACAATGGCCATTCTGACAGGTGTGAGATGGTAACTCATTATAAATTTGACTTGTATTTCTGTAATAATTAGTGATTTGATCATTTTTTTCATGTGCCTACTGGCCATCCCTATGTCTGCTTTGGAAAAATGTCTATTTTTTCTTGTGTCCATTTTCCTTTTTTTTTTTTTGTCACTGAGTTGTATGAGATGTTTGTATATTTTGGATATTAGGCCCTTATTGGTTGCATCATTTGCAAAGAGTTTCTCCCATTCTGTGTGTTGTCTTTTTGCTTTTTACATGGCTTTCTTTGTTGTGCCAAATCTTTTGCATTTAATTAGGTCCAGTTGGTTTATTTTGGTTTTTATTGTCATTATTCCAGGAGGTAGATCAAACAAGATGTTGCTGTGATTTAGGTCAAAGAGCATTTTGCCTACATTTTTTCCTCTAAAGTTTTATGTCATCTGGTCTTATGTTTAGGTCTTTAATCCATTTAGAGTTTATTTTTATGTATGGTGTTAGAGAATGTTCTAATGTTATCCTTTTACATGTAGCAGTCCGGTTTTCCCAGCACCATTTACTGAGGAGACTCTTCTCCACTGTATGTTCTTGCCTACTTTGTCATATATTAGTTGACCATAGGTGCTTGGGTTTATCTCACGGCTTTCTATCCTGTTCCACTGGTCTATATTTCTGTATTTGTGCAAGTTCCATACAGTTTTGGTGACTGTAACTTTGTAGTATAGCCTGACATCAGTAAGCTTGATTTCTCCAGTTCTGTTATTCTTTTTCAAGATTTCTTTGACTATTTGGGTTCCGTTTTTTGTTTCTATACAAATTTTAAAAAATGGTTATAATTATGTGAAAAATATAATTTGTAATTCTTATGGATTGCATTGAATCTGTAGAATTGTTTGGGAAATATATGCATTTTGACAATTGATATTTCTAATTCAAGTGCATGTTTTTGTTTTTCATCTGTTTGTGTCATCTTTGATTCCATTCATCAAATTCTTGTGGTTTTCAGAGTACAGGTCTTTGCCCTATTTAGATAGTTTTATTTCTAGGTATTTTATCCTGTGGTAATTTTTTATATTTCTAGCTATGGCCTTTTCTTTTCTGCTTAGAGGAATCCCTTCAATATTTCTTATAAGGTCAGTTTAGCAGTTCATTCTTTTAGCTTTTTCTGGTCTTTAAACTCTTTATTTAAGATCTGAATGATAACTCTACTGTGTAGAATTTTTACATTTGTTTTTAGGGCAGAACCTGCGTTATATGGACATTCCCAGGCTAGGGGTCAAATCGGAGCTCCAGCTGGCAGTCTATGCCACAGTGACAGCAATGTGAGATCTGAGTTGAATCTGTTACCTACACCCTAGCTTGTTGCAATGACAGATCTTTAACCCATTGAGCATGGGCTGGGATTAAAGCTGCATCCTTAAGGACACTATGTCAGGGTCTTAACCTGCTGAGCCACAATGGGAACTCTGGGTAGCAAATTCTTGTTTGTAGCTGTATTCTTTTCATCACTTGGAATATGTCATTCCACTCCCTTCTGGTTTGCAGAGGTAGTGATGAAAAATCAGCTTATTTTCTTATGGCAGACCCTGGTATGTATCTAATTTCTTTTCTCTCATTGCTTTTATGATTTTCTCTTTATTTGTAGCCATTTGAATTATATTTTATCTTGTTATAGAACTCTTTAGATTCATTTTGTTTGGGATTCTGTACATCCTGGACCTAGATGTGTGTTCCCTGACCCTGATAAGGGGAGTTTTCAGCTATTATCTTTTCAAATATATTCTCTGCTCCTTTCTCTTCTCTTTCTGCTACCTATATAATGCAAATGTTAGCACAATAATGTTGCCCCAGATGTCTCAAACTATACTCTTATTTAATTTTTTTTTCTATTCAACTTTGGTGATTTTCATTACTTTGTCTTTCAGTTCACTGATCTATTCTTCTCTATCATCCAATCTATTCTTTCTGAGGTATTTTTTATTTCATTTATTGCATTCTTCAGCTCTGTTAGACTATCTTTATAGTTTATAAAATTTGTTAAACTTCTCATCGTATTCATCCATTTTTCTCCTGAGTTCATTGAGCATCTTTATAATCATTATTTTGAACTCTTTGTTAAGTAGATTACTTACCTCCAATTTGTTTAGTCCTTTCTCTGAGGTTTTGCCATGTTCCTTTGCTTGAAATGTATTTCTCTTTTGCCTCATTTTACCTAATTACCTGCATTTACTTTTATGTATTAAGTAGGTTGGTTACAGTTTCTGATCATAAGGAACTTGCCTTAAGTGGGAGACATCCTATTGGCCCAGCAGCACACCCACCTTTGGTCACCAGAGCTATACATACAGAGTGTCCCCTATGTGGGCTGTTTGGGCCCCTCTTTGTTCTAGGGTTGACTTCTTCAGAGCCCTGAAGGCTAGCTGGCCCCACACCTGATCAGCTGCCAGGATTTGCTCTATTTAGTATCTGTCAGCCCACTGATAGTTTAGACTGGGTCTCAGAGAGAGTGGCTATATTACAGGTAGGTTATAGGACTGGTGCTGGCCCACTGTTGGGTGAGTAAGTCCTGGAACCTAATAGACTAGAGGGAGGACTCTAAAATAACACTTGCAGCACCAGTGTCATCACTTTTATGTGGAATCTAAAATATGGCACAAATGAACCTATCTGCAAAACAGAAGCAGACTTAGGGACATAGAAAACAGACTTGTGGTTGCCAAGGGGGGAGGTTGAAGGAGAGAGATGGATGGGGAGTTTGGGGTTAGTAGGTACAAACTATTTCATTTAGAATGAATAAGCAATAAGGTCCTACTGTATAGCACAAGGAACTATATCCAATCTCTTGGGATAGAACATGATGAAAAAGAAATATGTATATTCTTATGAGAAAAATTATATATATATGTGTATATATATATATATATATATATATATATATATATATGGCTGGGTCACTATGCTGTATATCAGACAGCATAACACTGTAAATCAACTAAACTTTATAAATTAAAAAAAAAGAAAAAAGTAGAGGCTTAAACAAGATTTAAAAAGTAGAAGAAAATCATGTGACAACCCAAAACAATGATAACAGTATACATGTTTTAATTCTAAATTTGAATGAGGATCAGGGATTTCCTTAGTATCTAGCATAGAATTAAACATTGGGTGCATTGTTTCTATAAGTAACAAATTAAATAAGTCTAAATTAAAAACAAAATTTGAATGGCCAGTTCAAAGTTTGTGCAAAAGGGTTACTGAACTGAATATAAATAAGGGGTCTATGAACGGATGCCAGTCTGACATGGGCATGAAGTCACACTTGCTTTCCTTTAACAGGGTATTCTAGAACTATTTTCATCATCACCTATGGCTTGCATTTATAAGATAACCACTTTCAGAGTCTTTTCCTTTAAATTGGAATTCTAGTTGGTTGGCAATCTGCACCTTTAATATCTCCAATATTGATGTTTCTCTTTGACATCTATCTTCCCAGATAAGAATATTTGAAGACCGAGAGTGGCTAAAACTTTATAGGGCTCCAGTTGATGATAATTTCCTTTGTCTTTCTCTTTTTAATAGAATACATGTTTCTTCAGAAATAAGACTTACATTTTATTTTAATTCTCCACAGCTCTTAACATGGTGTCATTTAGAAAAGAGGCAATCAATAAATACTAGTTGAATCAATGACTTTATCATGAGTGCAAGAAAGCACTGAGTGGCAAGTGACTGATAGAAGCCTGCTTCTACAATTGTGGAAGCTGGATTATTGGGCTTATTAACATTCGAATGGCTGAACTCTTCTCTGATTTAGGCACTACTTGGCACTTTTCATAAATTACGTATTCACAGGAAGTCTGAAAAGTAATTTCCTAATAAAATGGAGAAGGAAACTCAGGCAGAGAATGGTTAAGTAACTAGAACAAAAGCACACTGTGAGCAAATGTGAGAGTCGGGGTTTTTCTCCTGAACTTTTTCAATGACAATGCAGTTGTCCCTATCCTGTTACCTCTAGGAAATTTTTGACTAACGAGCCTTAACTCAGTTTCCCCTTGTGCCAGTATTACAAAAGAAATATGTTTATTCCAGTTGGATTAATTTCTGTAAATTTTAATAAATGAACAGTCTACAAAGGCACATAATAGGAGTGAGGAAACCATAAGAGATAGTGCAATGCCCTGTGGTTCATTACTCCTCGCAGAATGATAAAGCCTCAAATGGAGGAGATAGTAACTGGGAGCTTGAGACAGAGAGGCTATATGGAGAGCATGTTTCTCCCCTTAACCTTCATAACTTTGACTCCTCCTCCACTGTTTGCAGCAGTGACCAGCAGCTGAGGGTTGAGCTGAGGAAACTAGGAGAATAAATTCTGATCTCCTGCTGGTACTTCCTATTCACCAAATCCAAGAGGAAGTCACTGAACAAGAGGTAATATTTGGAGAGGTTGTGTAGGTCAGCCTTTCATAACACAGAACATATAGAAAAGGGGGTGGAGACTAAATCTGGAGGAAAAAACAGAAAATTTCAGGCAATCAACCACATAAAATGAGTAAAAAATAGGATTGTTCTTTCAGTAATTTTGAAGTCTTTGAAAGCAGAAAAAGCTATAAAACACATGAAGTCTTGGATAACTTAAAAAAATAGTCTACAAAGTTATCAAAAAGGAATTATTCCCTGCTAAGTTAGTTTAAGTCTGTTTTTAATTGAAAGACTGGCGTCAAAACTGCTTATAATGCACCCAGGATATTCAATGAAAAGTCACTGTAACCAATAATGAGGGCAGAGAAATAAAGGTGGCACGTTTAGCCCAGTGGGTATCTCTGCTTCTTCAGAGCAAAATGGACTCTAGACTGGGAGTGATATCTCTCAGTTCCACTTTAACACTCATGGCACACTGGAGGAGCAGTGGAAAAACACAGCTAACATTTTTAATTTAGCTTTCTAGAGTCAATATAGAAACAGTTTTCCTTCCTTCAAATCCTTGACCCTCTGCAATTTACTATTAGAAAAAAAAATATTTTCATGCTAAGACACTTTTACTTATTATAGGAATTTTCAACCTATATAGAAATTTAAGTTTTAGATATACAGGGAAAAATTAATTCCATCATAAGGTTTACCGTACCTGCTAAGTAATCTGTGGCAACCACATATTTACACATTGACCACTTCCTCTGTGTAGGTAATCATGTTAAGCATTTTCAAATCACCTCGTTGTTTCTAAGAATTAGTTACAGCTTCTTAAATTTTTAATTAATCATTATTTTTGAAATGTCTGCTATTTCTCATAAGCTATGGTACTTATGCATTCTTTGGAGAGAAAAGAGTCCAGAGAAAAGAGTTCTATTGTGTGTGTGTGTGTGTGTTTTGTTGTTATGTTTTGCTTTCCTTCTTATGTATTCTATTTGGGATAAGCTGGCTTTGTATAGTCTACACAAAAATGCCAGTAGAGTAGTTTTCTTATGAGATACCTAGGGAACATAAAATCTGGATTTGACATGAATCAGCTCAAGTTAGAATTAGCATGACAGAGTCAGAGAATTGTGGGAGAGGCAGGGCTTGGGGAATTAATGTTTTGTACTTGATTTTTCAAGGCTTTTCCTCCAGGAGTTACGTTCTTTGGCTTCTTTTAGTCTCAGTAAAATTGGCCCACAATCAAAGCACCAATCTATTCCTTGTCCTCAGCTTCCACCTAAATTATGTATCACCAGTCAATAGCATAGGGAAGTTATAAATTTCTGTTACACATCAGAACATAGTACAGCTTAGGTTAACACCTTTTCTTAGTAAAATTGAAATGTTTCTCTATATTGAAAAAATGGGTGTATAAATTTCTAAATAAAGACCAACATTTATTTATAAGCCATGCCAATAAAAATCAAGTAATGAATGAACTACATTTTGATTAAAAATGATTCAGTTAAAGACACTTTAGTCTATAAAAAGCTTGATAGTTCTTTTAGGAATCTTCCTTCTTCCCATAGTAAAAGACAAATATAAACTATGTTTAAGAATCAACTTTTTTGACAAAGATTTAACTATCTCTCTGGGAACAGATTCCAGCATTTAAATACCATCCTTGGAATTCCTGTCATGGCTCAGCAGTTAACTAACTCAATTAGTATCCATGAGGATGCAGGTTTGATCCCTGGCCTTGCTCAGTGGGTTAAGAATTTGGCATTGCCCTGAGCTGTGGTGTAGGATCAGATGTGGCTCAGATCCTGCATTGCTGTGGCTGTGGCACAGGCCAGTGGCTACAGTTCTGATTGGACTCCGAGCATGGGAACCTCTGTATGCTGTGGGTGTGGCCCTAAAAAGACACAAAGAAAAAAAATGCTATCCTTGCCACAATCCATTTATTTTCTAGATTGATACTTTGTCACATTTAGTTTATTCACTTTCACCTACTTGTTTTCTAACAGCAAGGAAAAACCTTAAAAATTTTGGGAAGAAAGTAAGATTTTCATAGAAATTCTTCCTCCAATTTGAGTTGCATTTATCTCACTCATAGAGACCTTCTACCTAAACAGCCCAAATTAATGCCATCCTTATCACTTACACACACACACACACATGCACACACATACACAAACACACACACATGTTCTTGCCAAACTCTAATATGTGCAGTGCCTAAGAAAAGAGAAAAATTAGAGACCTAGATTCTTTATATCTGAATGTTTAAACATTGTAAGTCAAACTAATACAATGTTAAATAATCATGCTCTATCTTCCAGCTTTGAGAAATATGTTTTCGTAATGATCAGGAAGACCAAATTTGAATTGAGAGTTCAATTCCTTTGAGCTCCAAAGAGCTTCCTAATCCCTGACACATAGCTGTTCCCTCTTTCTTCTTTGTCTCCCCCTAGCCCCACTCCTGACCTGTATCTCATATATTACAGAGTTGGCCTGGCTTTTCCTGCAGCTCTGGATATGTCATAGGCTTCCCTATTTGAATATGGAAGAAAATCACACTTTCCCCTACTATTGAAATCCATCAGACAATATATCACATAGACAAGGTATTAGAGGAGGATGCATTTTGATAAATTTTAACTCCTTGAGTTTCACAAGTATATAGCTGAACAGGCTATCCCTCAGCCTGAACTGGAATAAGGAACTGTATTAATCTATTAGGAGATTAGATTTGGTGCTTGAATCTGCTCATGTTCAAATGATTTTCCAATTTTTTGGCCCTGTTTGCTTAAATGCAAAGCTTAATGAACAAGAATATCTATTGTAAGTATCTACAAATACTTTCCTGAATCCAATACTCATTCTTATTGCCATAAGGACTTTCAAAAAGGAAAGCTTAAGTAGAAGATGAATTTATTTCCTATCTCATTTATTGCTTATTTCTTGGAACGTATATCCAGAGGACTCCATCCCCTGCGCCTACTGTCTGGATTACAGTAGGTCATATGTCTAATTTCGTTTAGGCTTCTATTGATATTTTCCAATTCTAAATTCACTGATTCAAATTTACATTTTGAATCTATATTCACTGATTTTTTGTAAATATTCAAAGTCAGGTGTAGGACCTACAGATATTTTACAAAGAATCTGTGCCTTCTTGGAGGAAACAAGAGAAGAGAGGGAAAATCCTGGACTTCAAAGTCCCAATGACAAGTCCATAGAGACTTAGAAAGGCTCATCTTCCTCCGTTCTTAACAACAAAATCTTTGACTCAGAAAAATGCAGCACCATTTCTTAATATGTAATCTAAAGATCTATTGCCATTAGTGCTATTATTGATTTCTAGTTGCATTTAGAGTGAAAGACTTAGAATGCAGGTGAAGAAATGTAGATATTGTGTTTTCTTCTGGCCTCATTTCAGTGTTATTTCTCTTATTCTATGAGGTTTCCCCCCTCATTCTTCATAATTCACAAAGTGTTCTCCTAGTTCTTTTGACAAAACCTATTTTTAATTAGCTTAGTTTTAAATTAAAATTACATTGTATTTATTTTATTAAAATATAGTTGATTTTTTAAATGTTTTGATAGTTTCAGGTATATATATATATACTTTTCAGATTTTTTTCTTATAGGTAATTATGAACTATCAATTTCAGTTTCCTGTGCTGTAAAATAGGTCTCTATCTAAAATAGGTCTCTAGGTTGGTTATCTTTATCTCTCTCTATCTATCATCTCTCTATCATAGATAGAATTGTGTATAAATGAATCCCACACTCCTAATTCATCCTTCCCTCTTACCTCTTTGGTAACCATAAGATTTTTTTTTCTATGACTGTGCGTATATTTCTGTTTTGTAAATAAGTTCTTTTGTACCATTCTTTAAATTCTTCCACATATAAGCAATATCACCTGATGTATGACTTTTTCTGTCAGGCGTGCTCAGAATGATAATCTCTAAGTCTATTTATGTTGTTGCAAATGGCATTATGTCATCTCTGTTATGGCTAATATTCCATTGTATAGGTACCACATATTCTTTATTAATTAATCTGTCTATGAACGTTTAATTTGCTTCCATGTCTTTGCTATTCTCATTTCAAATGATGGTTTTCTTGGGATATATGTCAGCAGTGGGATTGAAGATCACATGGTATTTCTGTTTTTATTTTTTTAGGGAACCTCCATACTCTTCTCCATTGTAGCTGTACCAGTTTACATTCCCACAGTGTGGGAGGGCTCCTTTTTCTCTACCCCCTCTTCAGCATTTATAACTTGTTGATGTTTTGGTGGCCATTTTGACCAGTGAGAGGTGAAACTTAATTGTAGTTTTGATTTGCATTTCTCATATAATTAGCGATGTTGAGCATTTTTTCCTGTGCTTTTTGGCCATCTGTATGTCATCTTTGGAGAAACATTTAATAGATCTTCTTGTCATTTTTGATTGGGGTGGTTGTTAATTTGATATTGAGCTGTATGAACTATTTGTATATTTTGGAGATTAGTCCATTGTCAGTTGCAAAATTTGCAAACATTTTATTCTACTCTGTTGGCTGTCTTTTTGTATTGTTTATAGTTTCCATTGCTTTTCTACAGCTCTTAAGTTTGGTTAGGTCCCATTTGATTATTTTTGGTTTTCTTTCTTTCCTTTTTTTTTTGTCCTTTTGCCTTTTCTAGGGCCACTCCTGCAGTATATGGAGGTTCCCAGGCTAGGGGTCTAGTCAGGGCCGTAGCCACTGGCCTCCACCACAGACATAGCAATGCAGGATCCAAGCCGGTTCTGTGACCCACACCACAGCTCACGGCAATGCCGGATACTTAACACACTGAGAAAGGCCAGGGATAGACCTGCAGCCTCATGGTTCCTAGTCAGATTCATTAACGACTGCACCACAACAGGAACTCCTGGTTTTATTTCCATTACTCCAGGAATAAGATCCAAAAATACATAGCTGGGATTTATGACAAAGAGTGACGTGCCTATGTTTTCCTCCAGGAGTTCTATATTATCTGTTTGTACATTAGGGTAATTAACCCATTTTTAGTTTATTTTTGTATATGGTAGTAGAGAATATTCCAATTTCATTCTTTTATATGTAGTTGTTCAGTTTTCCCAATACCACTTATTGAAGTCTGTCTTTCCTTCACCATATATTCTTACATCCCTTATTATAGTTTAATTGACTATAGCTGTGTGAGTTCATATATTTCTGGACTTTTTATCCTCTTCCATTGATATATATGTCTGTTTTTATGCCAGCACCATACTGTTTTGATTACTGTAGCTTTGCATTATACTCTGAAGTCAAGAAGTGCAATTTCTTCAGCTCCATTTTTCTTTCTCAAGAATGTTTTGGCTATTTGGCTCAAGAATGTTTTCATACAAATTTTTTAAAAAAATGAGTTATATAAAAAGGCCATTGGTAATTTGAGATTGCATTGAATATGTAGATTTCCTTAGGTCATATATTCATTTTGACAATATTGATTCTTCCAATATAATAACAGTATTATTTCCATCTGTTTGTGTCATCTTCAATTTTTTTCGTCAGTGTCTTATAGTTTTCAGAGCACAGGTCTTTTGCCTCCTTAGGAAGGTTTATTCCTAAGTATTTTATTATTTTACTTAATTTCTCTTTCTTATTTCTCTTTTTATTTTGGGGGGGGGCACACCTGTAGAATATGGGAGTTCCCAGGCTAGGGGTTGAATTGAAGCTGCAGCTGCAAGGCTACACCACAGCCACTACAAGGCCAGATCCAAATTGCACCTGCAACCTACACTACAGCTTGCAGCAACACCAGATCCTTAACTCACTGAGAGAGGTCAGGGATTGAACCCACATCCTCATGGATACTAGTCAGGGTTCCTAACCAGCTGAGCCAACATGGGAACTCCTGATCTTTCAATTTTACTGAATAGAAATGCAATAGATTTTTGAATATTGATTTTTTAATTTTACAACTTCAACAGATTTATTGATGAGCACTAGTAGTTTACTGGTAACATATTTAGGATTTTCTATGAATAGTAAGTATCATGTCATCTGCAAATAGCAACAGTTTAACTGCTTCTTTTCCAATTTAGATTACTTGTGTTTATTTTCCTTTTCTGATTGCAGTAGCTAGGAATTCCAAGTCTATGCTGAAAACAGTGATGGAGTGGACATCCTTGTCTTTTTCCTGATTTTAGAGGAAATGCTTTCAGCTTTTCACCATTGAATATTAAGTTAGTTGTGTATTTGTCATTATAGCTTTTGTTAATTGAGGTATGTTAACTCTATGTCCAATTTTTGAAGAATTTTTATCATAAATGTTGAATTTTGTCAAAAGTTTTTTCTGAATCTATTGAGATGAGTGTATGTTTTTTTATTTTTCAATTTGCTTATTATTGTGTCACATTGATTGACTTCTAGATATTGAAAAATCCTCGCTTCCTGGGGATAAATTCCACTTGATCATAGCATATGATTCTTTTAACATATTGATTGTTATATTTAATTTAATAGCATTTTGTTGAAGATTTTTACATCTATGTTCATCAGTGAAAATGGGCTGTAATTTTCTTTTTACATGATATTTTTATCTTGATTTAATATCAGGGTGATGATGGCTTCATAGAATTAGTCTGGAAGGGTTTCTTACTCTGAATTTTTTGGAATAGTTTCAAAGGATAGATGTTAACTCTTCTCTAAATATTTGATGACATTTGCCTGTGAAGCCATCTTGTCCTGGATTTTTGTTTGTTGGTACTTTATAGTCACAGATTCAATTTCAGTATTTGTAATTGTTCTGTACATATTTTCTATTTTTTTCTTGTTTCAGTCTTGGGAGATTGTACTTTTGTAAGTCCATTTTGTCTAGGTTGTCATTTTACTGACATAAGTTCCTTATAGTAGTCTCTTATTCTCCTTTGTGTTTCTTGGTGTCAGTTGGAATTTGTCCCATTTCATTTCTAATTTTACTGATTTGGGCCCTCTCCTGTTTTTTTTTTTTTTTTTTTTTAATGGATCCACCTAAAGGTTTTCTATTTTGTTTATATTTTCAAAGCATTGTCTCATATTTTTATTGATATTTTCCATCATTTTCTTCATCTCTATTTATCTGTGCTCTGATCTGTGATTTGTTTGGTTTTTATTCTTCTTTCTATATATGCTTTAGATATAAAGTTAGGTTGTTTATTTGAGATTTTTCTTGTTCCCTGAGGTAAGCTTTAGTTGCTATAAACTGCCATCTTAGTATTGAGTTTGCTTTATCCCATAGGTTTTAGATATACATGTTTTTTTTTTCATTTGTCTTTAGGTATTTTTTAATTTACTCATTGATATCTTAATGATCCATTGGTTGTTTAATAGCATATTGTTTATCTTCTTGTGTTTGTTTTTTTGTTATTGTTGTTGATTTCTAATCTCATGTTCTTGTGGTCGGGAAAGAAACTCGATGTGATTTCAATATTCTTAAACTTACTGAGGCTTGTTTTATGGCCTAGCATGTTCTCTATCTAGGAGGATGTCTCATATGTCCTTGAAAAGAATGTGTATTCTGCTGCTTTCAGATGGAATGCTCTATAATATCAATGTAAACCATCTTGTCTAAAGTGTCATATGAGGCCTGTGTTTTCTTATTTGTTTTTCTGCCTGGATGCTCTTTCCAGTGATGTAAGTGGGTTGTTAAATTTCCCCCACTATTTTTGTGCTATTGTCAATTTCTCCTTTTTATGGCTGTTAAAATTTGGCTTATATAGTGAGGTTCGCCTATATTGTGTACAAAAATATTTAGAGTTTTTTTGGTTTTTTGGGGTTTTTTTTGAGTGTGTATTTTATTTCTTTGTTTGTTTGCTTGGTTGGTTTTAGGGCCACACTTGCAGTTTATGGAAATTCCCAGGTATTGTTAAATCAGAGATAAATCTACCACCCTACACCACAGCCACAGCAATGCCAGATCTGAGCTGTGTGTGCAATCTACACCACAGTTCATGGCAATGCCAGATCCTTACCAACTGAGCAAAGCCAGGGATTGAACCCACATCCTCATTGATTCTAGGTCAGGTTCTTTACCACTGAGCCACAATGGGAACCCCTACAAGTGTTATCTCTTCTTCTTGGATCGAAACTTCAACAGTTAAGTAGGGTCTTTCATTGTCTTCTGTAACCAGTTTTATTTTGAAGGCTATTTTGTTTAATATAGTCTTTCTACTCCAGTTTTTTTTATTTCTATTTTCATGGAATATATTTTTCAGTTCCCCCCACCTTCATTCTGAATGTATCTCCATATCAGAACTGGGTCTCTTGTGGACAGCATATATAGAGGTACAGTTTTTGTATCCATTTATCTAGTCTATGCCTTTTTTTTTTCTTCTTTTGCTTGCTTTTTTAAGAGCCACGCCTGTGGCATATGGAAGTTCCTAGGATAAGGGTTAAAACAGAGTTGCAGCTGCTGGCATACACCATAGCCACAATGCAGGATCTGTGCCTCATCTGTGACCTATACCACAGCTCATGGCAATGCCAGATCCTTAACCCACTGAGCAAGGCCAGGGATCAAACCCACATATTTGGGTTTGTAACAGGCTGAGCCACAGTGCAAACTCTCAAATTCTTTTAGTTGTAGCATTTAAGCCAATTATTGATATGTATCTTCTTGTTGCCATTTTGTTAATTGTTTTGGACTTATTTTTTGGAGGTTGTTTTTCTTTTTTTTTTTTCCTTGTTCTCTTGTGATTTGATGACTATATTTAGTATTGTATTTGTATTCTTTGTTCTTTTTTGTGTGTCCATCTATTATAGATTTTTGCTTTGAAGTTACCATGGCTGTTTGTGCATATGCAGTATTTAAGTTGCTGATCTCTTATTTTCAAATGCAGTTTAAATATCCTGCATTTGTACTCTCCTCCTCTCACAATTCATGATTTTGATATACTGTGCATCTAATTGTTTTGTGTATCCTTTCACTGCATATTGTGATTTTATTACTTTTTTTAGCATCCCTTCTAATTTATATGTGAAGTTCCTGCCTTATATATTTCATTTTACCACTGATTTTTCCCATTTCTCATTTTTCTTGCTTTTAGTTGTGGCTTTTTATTTTTTTTGCTTAGATTAGTTCCTTTCACATTTGTTGTTCAGTCAATTTGGTGGTGTTAAATTCTTCTAGCTTTTGTTTGTCTTTCAAATCTTGGAAGATTCCTCTTTCAAATCTGAATGGAAGCTTTGCTAGGTAGAATATTCTTTACTATAGATTTTCCTGAACATCACTTTGACTATATCATGACACTTCCTTCTGGCATGCAGAGTTTCTCCTGAAAAATCAGTTGATACCATTATGGGGATTCTCCTGTACGTTATTTATTGCTTTTTCCTTGATGCTTTTAGTATTTTCTCCTTACCATTAATTTTTTTGTCAATATCATCGCTATGTATCTTGGCATATTATTCCTTGGGTTAACCCTATCTTGAACTCTCTGTGTTTCCTATTCTTGAGTTACTCTTTCCTTTCTTATATTAGGGAATTTTTCAGCTATTATCTCTTCAGACATTTTCCTAGGTACTTTTCTTTTTGTTATCCTGTGGGTCCCCCTATAATGCCAATGTTGGTGTGTTTGATGTTGTTTCAGAAGTCTCTTAAGCTGTCCTCATTTTTTATTCTCCTTTATTCCATTCCACGGCAGTCATTTCCACCACTCTTCTCCCAGCTCACTTATCCATTCTTCTGCCTCATTTATTCTGTTATTGATTCTATTGTTCTTATTTCAGTTATTGTATTCACTTTGTTGTTCTTTATAATTTCTAACTCTTTGTTAAAATTTCCTCTTAACTTATTGCTCTGTTCATCCATTCTTTTTCTACATTCTTGGATCATCTTTATGTTCATTACTCTGAACTATTTCTTGGGTAGATTGCCTATCTACACTTAACTGATTTATTCTTCTGAGATGTTATCTTGTTTCTTCATCTAGAACATATTCCTCTGAAATCTCACTTTTTTTATAAATTTCTTTTTGTATTTTTAGTGTATATAGAATGTTAGTTATGTTTCTTGATCTTGGAAAATTGTCTCTATTAAGGGATGTCCTATGTGTCCCCAGAAGTATACTTCCCTCTCATCACTCAAGGGCCAGAGATCATCTAATTAAAGAGTAGATTATGAACTGTGTTTGTGCTTTTATTTCCAGAGGCTGCACGATATTAGTTTGCTTGCTTCTTGTGTCTGTCACCTGGTAAGTGAGGCTAGCCTAAAGGCTTGTTTAGACTTCCTGGTGGGAGGGGCTTATGCCTGCCCACTGGTGAGTAGAACTGGTTCTTGGCCCTCTGGTTGTCAGGGCCATGTCAGTGGGCTTATCTAGAAGTGACTGTGGTCTCAGGAAACTTATAGAATCCTGTCTGCTCATGGGTAAATATGCATTCCTTCCCTGTGGGTTGCTTGACCTGAGGCATCCCAGCATTAGAGCCTACAGGCTATGGGTAGGGCCATGTCTTGGTGACAAATTTTCAAGCTCCATGAGAACTCACATCAATGAATACTCTCCAGTACCCCTACCACCAGTGTCTTTTCCCCAAAGTGAGCCACAGTAACTCTTTGCCTCCTCAGGAGAAACTTCAAGACAAGCAGACAGGTCTGGTTCAGGCTCTTATGAAGTCAGTGCTTTTGCATTGGGGGCTAGTGTTCAGAAGACCTTGTGTGCACCCTCTAAGGGTGGAGTCCTGTGCCAGCCCTGCAGTGCCCCATTGGTTCTCAAAGATAAATGCTCAGGGGGCTCTTGCTCCAGATGACAGACCCCAGGCTCAATGACCTGATGTGGCACATAGAACTCTCACTCCTGTGGGAGAACTTCTGTAATATAATTGTTCTCTAGTTTGTGGGTCACCCACCAAGGAGCTATGGGGTTTGATGATATTGCAAGTGCATCCCTCCTGCCATCTCCTTGTGGTTTCTTCTTTGCATTTTTGGATATGAATATCTTTTTGGTAGGTTCCAATCTTTTTTATCAAATTTTGTTCAGTAGGCAGTTGTGATTTTGGTAATCTTATGAGAGTAGGTGTGCTCAGGATCCTTCTATTCTGCATGTCTCGTCTCTACTCTCAAAACATATTTTTTCAAACGCCCTTGTATCAGCTGTATACCCTCTAGAGTTAATTTTATTGATTGATTTTGTTAATATATCAGTTATTGATTTTTTTTCATACACTAAAAATTTCAAATGAGCCAGGATATATGAAATTTAATGTAATATATTAGCATTCATGGATTATTAAAAGTTGGTAAGTCCGTGAATGTTTGAAATCATATGCCACCTGGTTTACTCTTTAAATAAACATGACTTGACTACCATCTTATTTTCAGATGGGAGGGGGAGGGAGTGGGAGGGATCAGGAGTTTGGGCTTATCAGACACAACTTAGAATAGATTTACAAGGAGATCCTGCTGAATAGCACTGAGAACTTTGTCTAGATACTCATGTTGCAACAGAAGAAAGGCTGGGGAAAAAATGTAATTGTAATGTATACATGTAAGGATAACCTGACCCCCTTGCTGTACAGTGGGAAAAAAAATAACTACTAGCTCAGAGTTACATGAAGGACACAAATAAGTGAAATAATTTTGTATCCAGAAGTAATCTTGGATCCTAAAGTAATGAGAAAGTATTAATCAGATTACTTTATATCTGTTGTTGTTCTTATTGTTTATTTTCTTTGAACTGGCTTTGAAGGAAAATATCATAGACATAAGTGTGAACCTCTAAAGATGACTGCTATAATGGGTACACTTTATTTTAGGATATGAAGCTCTGTTCACTTGTTTAAAATTAGTGTGAATCTTATAGTTCAATTCCACACAAAAATCATATTCAATTAGAATTTTTCTTATGGCTGCCCTCACAGCATATGGAAGTGCCTGAGGAAGGGAGTGAATCTGAGCCACAGCTACAACCTATGACACAGATGTGGCAATACTGGATTCCTAATGCACTGTGCAGACTTGAGATAAAAACCAGCCCCTCCACAGTGACTCAAGCCAGAGCAGTAGGATTCCTAACCCACTGCACCACAGCAGGAACTCTCCTGGGAGGTTTTTTAAAATCAAATTTATCCCTGTCTAAAATAATACTCTCATGATAGATGAGATTCACATTTTTTATTTGAAAAATCATATTTCAAAATGTTATCATTAGTAATGTTTAAACCAGATTTGTATTTGTTTTATTATTTATTCATTTTTAATATGGTCTAGGGGACATTATCTGAGACTTGTTGCCTCTTTGTTGGAATACTTCTCCACAAGTGTTTACATAGAGATCCTCCAATTATTTGGTCTGTAAAACCTGAGATTTTAAAAAACCAGTCTTGTATAAGTCTTCAAGATCTTAAAATACCTTTATTTCATCCTCAAATTTAAATAAAAGTTTAGCCAGATATAATATTTTGCATAGAAACTACTGTTTTTCTCTTAATATTTTGAATATACTCCTTTATCTTATTCTTGGTTTTTTCGTTGCTAGTTAGAAGTTTAACATCAAAATAGTACTTGTTCCTTATAGATTACTTACTCATTTATTCCAGAGGATTCAAATTCTCTGTTTATCTGGATATTCTTAAATTTCAATGAAATATTTCTATAGTAATATTTTTCCTAAAATTCTTATTTGATAATTTTGAAAGATTTTAGTCCCATTTTTTAAAAAAAATCCAGTCCTTAAAAATTGATTTTAATATTTTCCTCATATATTTTTACTTTCGACAAATCAATTTCCTCTTTCTGTGAAATGTATTTTACAAATATCGACATTCCCATTTCTATATTATATATCTTGTTTTCCTCTGTTTTTTTCTTTACTTTTTAGGGCTGCATGTAAGTTTCCAGGCTAGGTGTTGAATTGGAGCTGCAGCTGCCAGCCTACACCACAGCCACAGAAATTCAGGATCCAAGTCCTATCTATGACCTATCAGCTCATATCAGGGTCAGATCCTTAACCCACTGACCAAGGTCAGTGATTTAACCCCCATCATCATGGATCCTACTTAGATTCATAACCTACTGAAGCTACAACAGGAACACTTGTTTTCCTCTTTATTTTCAGTTTTTATACCTTCTTGAAGTGTTTGTTGATTTTAGGATTAAATTTATCAATCTGTTCTCCAGCTTTATAAATTCTGCTATTCAATTAAACTAAGGAGTTCTTTATTTTCACACATATTTTTCAGGTAAGTATTGCCTTCATCTCATCAAGGATGTTCTGTTAATTTTATTTTATTTTTTGTCTTTTTTTGTCTTTTCTAGGGCCACATCTGCAGCATATGGAGGGTCCCAGGCTAGGGGTCTAATTGGAGCTGCAGCTGCCAGCCTATGTCAGAGCCACAGCAACTCGGGATCTGAACCATGTCTGTGGCCTACACCACAGCTCACGGCAATGCAGGATCCTTAACCCACTGAGCGAGGCCAGAGATTGAACCCACAACCTCATGATCCTAGTCGGACTTGTTAACCACTGAACCATGACGGGAACTCCATGTTATGCTAATTTTAAATGGCTGTTATTTCTTCTTCCATTGGTCTAAATTGTTCTGGTTCATGACTTTTTAAAATTTTATAACTGTGGTGCTATATATGTACCTGTTTTGTTTGTTGGTTGCTTTTCTGGTAGTTCATATTCCTCTGCAATACATGAGGAAATGTATGAAGCCCCAGCATGTATTTTGAATTCCTTAGTTGGCTTAGAAAAGGTAGGAATTGGAGTTCCCGTGGCAGCTCAGCAGAAGTTAATCCAACTAGGAACCATGAGGTTGCAGGTTCGATCCCTGGATTCATTCAGTGGGTTAAGAATCCAGTGTTGCCATGAGCTGTGGTATAGGTCACAAACGTGTCTTGGATCTGGCGTTGCTGTGGCTCTGGTGTAGACTGGCAGCTGTAGCTCCGATTAGACCCCTAGGCTGGGAAGCTCCATATGCTGTGAGTGCGGCCCTAAAAAACACACACACCAAAAAAAAAAAAAAAGGAAAAAAGAGAAAAGGTAGGGATGAAGAATATCATCCCTCACAGTGAAGATCCTCTGGTATTACAATCTGAGCTCAACAGAATCTCATTTGTATATATTCTCCCGTTGCCTTTCAGAGAACTCTTATTATCCTCTGCTTCAGGGGTTAAGGTTTTCCAAGAGTTGTTTCTTCTTTATAGTTATCCATTGCTTAGGAATATGTGGCTATGAGTTGGTACACTAAGGGTTTTGCAGAATTTCTTGCACATTTTGTATGATTATAGTCCCAGATGGAGGCTATATCTCTACTAATATTACACCCACCATGCCTGTCTGGCACTGAGAGGTGCTGCCCCTCTCTGAATCTGCTTCATAGTGCCTCAAGAGCAGGCACTGGAATTCTCAGGCAATGTGGAAGAAAGAAAAACCTAAAATTAAGATATCCCCTGGTTGCCTCCATAGTGACATGTTGTCTTCATTCATATTAGAGTACCATGCTCCTAAAAGTAGAAGGTAGCAATGTACTTTTTTCAGAGGGATTCTATGATTTTGTTTCCATAAAATAAGCTATGTCTACAAGAGCAATGTGGACCATTGACCCAATGACTTATTCTGAGGGCTGGTGTGGAAGAGGAAAATATTGCATAATTTCCAATATTGGATTTTTCTATTCTCTAGATATCATTCCACCTTACACTGACCTTTCCACATCCACAGATCAATCATAAGTATTCAGCAGGTTGAGAGCCATATGCTGTCTTTGTCTAATAGCTTTCAATATACTTGGATGTCCAAGAAACACATTGCTAATGGTAAAATGGCATATAAATGAGCACAAGAGTGAACTCAGTGGAATCCTTAAGGTCAGGATTATAGGTAATTGCTGTAAAGTGGGGTGATAATGAAAGGAATACTAACTTAAGAATAATATTTAC
The DNA here is from genome assembly GCF_016906955.1 of Phacochoerus africanus. NCBI lineage: Eukaryota > Metazoa > Chordata > Mammalia > Artiodactyla > Suidae > Phacochoerus > Phacochoerus africanus. The sequence goes on from NC_062545.1 coordinate 95,836,271, forward strand.
ATATGTAATATACATAATGATTTACTTATAATCCTTATGAGAGAATGTTGACATGGGGAATAACTTTCCATCTTTTTATAGATGATGAAACTGAGTTCCAGAAAGCATGACACACTTTGTTGAGATTACACAGGTAGCAAGTGCCAGAGCTGGGGTTCAGACAAATTTCTAACTTCAGAGCTATTGCTCTTTTGAGCTTGTCATAGTTCCTACTATGAAGGAAATTAATCTTAACAGTTTGTATACATGGGTGGTTAAAACTGACATCTATAAGCATAAACATAATTACTTTGATTTATGTAAAATCAAATATAAACATACATTGAAAAGAGAGGCACCCCACCATGACAATTATGATCACTGTCTCTTTTATGTGCTGATTGATGGACCCTCCAAGTTGGAGTATAGATGATCAGGACTTTCCCATGTACTAAGATAGAACAGAGTAGTAGCGGTCCTTCCCAAAAGATGAAAGTTACTCTAACCCCAAATACACAGAATGTTTCAAAAGTGAATTTACAAAGAACAAAGTATTATAGATAAAATAATAGACTCAGGTAGGGAAATGCAGTACTGAAATTTATTTTCAGTATTTTCAGGAAGTTCCAGTATTACAAAAAAGTTTCATGAGCAATGGTAATAGGAATATCAGAAATCTAGTCTGCTTGTCTGATTGTAGCAGGCATCCTGCTGTGTATGCGGAATGAGAAAGCCTGAATTTCCAGCAGAAGAGCTCATAATGTAGAATACAGTTATGGCTTTACATGAAAAGTAATGTATGGTGCAAAAGATAACGAAGAAGAGTACAATACAATCTGCATGCATTCCTGGGTTTATAGCCAATCAAGTAGAGTATTAAAATCTGAGCACACTTAATTAAATGTCTCATTTTGAGGAGTGTGATGAATAAGGGTCATGAAATGGTTAGTGCTGAGAACTGAAAGTCAAATCTCCTAGATTCCATTCCAAAAGCCATCATCAATTTGAAGTTGGGATTGAAGAGCAGGAATTCAAGCTTCTGCTTAGTCAGAAGCTTGCCTGTGTTCTGCAATAGAAACTCTAGGTTACTACTCTATCTTGTCAAACTCTACATGCAACTGGGAAAGCATAACTTAGCTATTTAATTATGAAAAGAAAAAGAGAAACCAAATCACTCTAATCATCAGAAAATGTGGAATGTCCTCTTTCTATCATTTAAAATATTATCTGCTTATAAGAATTTTCTAAAAATATGCTTCTGTTCAAAAAGCAAATTTCACATTTTTTAAAGTTTGTTAACGGAATCCAAATTCACTCTTGGTCACTGTAGTTTTAAGCTTTAAAGAATTGGGGAGCGGGTTGTAAGAATTCACCCTTCAGAATGCCATTGGTATTGCTCTTTTTAATAATTCTGCAAATGCAACTAGCCTATTTTGAATATTTGTTTTAAATCAAATGTATAGGGCATACAGAGAGCTCAGCAAACACAAAATCCTCCATCTGTATCACCTAGATGTTAAAAAACACATTTATTAAATCTGCAATATTAATTTATTAAAAGTCTGCTATTTGATAGAATTTGTGGACTCTGGATTTTTCTTTATGTATCCTGATTCCTATATTTGTCGAGATTTCTCATACAATTTAGAAGTTAATATATTTACAAGAAGAAATTCTTAAAAAATATTAGCAACTAGGAAAATTGTCCCATAAGTGAGGCATTCATTAATCAAATGAGGAATCAAAACTATGCAATCAAAAATTACTCAGTATTCACTTTAGGCAAGAATGCAGGAGGGGAGCTGCTGTTGATATAAAGGAATTCAGAAGTGCAAATCTAGGTTTCCCTTGTTTCTTACTGCCACAAATGCACTTTCTTAGTTATTATGTAATTATTCATATTGCTCTAAGTGCTTTTAGAAATAAAACATTTACTTCTATAAAGGCAAAGAATAACTCCTTCCTCTTATAAAGCACTTGACAATATCTGAAACACTTTTATATTCATAATCTCACTTCATATTCACAGTAGACCTATAAAATAAATAGGGTAGGTATACATATGCATACATACATATATATATACATATATATATTTTACACCTTAGAAGCTGAGGTGTGAAGAGATTGCTACTTTCACAAAGATACAGCCAATACGTGATAGAAAAAAAGATTAGAAAAAATGTATTCTAAATTCTAACATGGTGTTCTTTTTATGAAAATATAAAGGACTCAGTGTATTGACAGAAAGCAGGAGAGGATATAAGAGAGAAGGGAAGGTTTAGAGGCAGTTATTAGACAAAACTAATGATTAGATTCTCCTGTCTCTAAGTATTCTTCATGCTATCCTAACCTTTCTTCATTGCTATATTATTTTTGTTCCAGGCCTATTTATGTCCTATTGCATTGATAAACTTATTTCAGATCATTTCAGCTTCCACTTAGGGCCCTTTGATTTTGATCAGCATTTTTCTATGAAATGGAAATAGGAATCCCTCCTAGTTAGTCATTTGCCTATATATTCTTTCATGTTGTTATTCTATAGATTCTTATCTCCATAGTTTGATGATAAGTCTCTTGCCATCAAGTAGCAGAAAAATAAACCATTCTGTTCCTTCTTTAAAATCCTTAGATATATACAGAGATATACAGGAGGGCAAGTAGGCCTTTAAAAGATCTCGCCAAAGCAAAATATAGTTTTCTTGATTTTATTCTGACCTGTTGCCTGTTTCCTGGCTACATTTACTTTGCTTATACATCAGTGTATAGATATGATTCAAATACAATAGCCACTAGTCATAACATTGCTTCCTCCCCATGTTCTCTTCTTCAGAATTGTAAAGGATTCTGGTAAGAATTGCTCTCTTCTTGGGTGGTGTTTGTTAAGAATTGAATCCTCTTGCTTCTACATAGCTTAATTGCCAGGACTGAGAACAAAGACCACCTCTGTCAAACTGACTTTACCACTGGTTCAAGAAAATTCTTTCCCAGGAAGATAAGGTATAAATAAATAAACAACATGAATATTAGCATGATATTTTAGGAAATTCCTAAAAATGATTTTATCCAGTTTACTTATCTTGTCAAATAGCTGTGATAAACAATGGATTGTTCATCTAGGCAAGCATTTTGCTTAATAAACAACAGTTTACTGACCAAGTCTTGTATCTATACTCTCAACTCATTGTGCTCAACAATCCTAATATACCATTTCATGAATTTTGCCCAATCTCAACCAATTACCTATCTTGATAGTTTCATCTTAAAACATTTGATCTCAGACTCCAAAACTCTATGGATATCTATCCTTTACCTCTCTATTTTAAGATATTACTAAGTCTTAGTCAAAATTGTTTCCCTTACTGAAATTTTTTAATGAATTTAGCATTGCTTAATCAACAGATAATTTGGTGGTCTTTTGAGGGAGTTGGCAGTTGACATATTAAATTATATTTTCCTAGAATATTATCCATTTTATCCGGGTTTTCAAATTTATTTGCTTACAGTTTAACATATTTTATGGTGTTTTAAAAATCTTAATATTTATTTGTATTTTCACTCATTTTAATTTTCTGCACCTGAAAATTTTCCACATAGACACTAGTATTTATTTTTTTTAATACATACAACACAATTTTAGAAACTTCATAAAGCCAATTTCTTCCTTTGCTTTTAACCAAGAGTTGAATAGTTATATTCATATACATAATTTATTGATTTCTAGTTGAGGCACCTATTGGCTTTTGGATTCTTTCAATTTCAGTGTTTATTTTATTTTGAATAAAAAAGGTGATATTTAATATTTTTTTTTCAAAACAGATTTATTTTTTTTATTACTCAAATGAATTTATCACATCTATAGTCATATAATGATCATCACAATCCAATTTCACAGGATTTCCATCCCACAGCCCAAGCACATCCTCCCACCCCCCAGTCTCCTCAGGAGACCATAAGTTTTTCAATGTCTGTGAGTCAGCATCTGTTCTGCAAAGAAGTTCAGTCTGTCTTTTTTTCAGATTCACATGTCAGTGAAAGCATTGGATGTTGGTGTCTCATTGTATGGCTGACTTCACTTAGCATGATAATTTCTAGGTCCATCTGTGTTGCTAAAAATGCTGGTATTTAATTCTTTTTAATGGCTGGGTAATATTCCATTGTATATATGTACCACATCTTCTTGATCCACTCCTCTGTTGATGGACATGTAGGCTGTTTCCATGTCTTGGCTATTGTAAATAGTGCTGCAATGAACATTGGAGTGCATGTGTCTTTGCAAGTCGTGGTTTTCTCTGGATAGATGCCCAAGAGTGGGATTGCTGGATCAAATGGTAGTTCTATGTTTAGTTTTCTGAGGAATCTCCATAATGATTTCCATAATGGTTGCACCAATTTGCAATCCCACCAACAATGTACTAGTGTTCCTTTTTCTCCATGCCCTCTTCTGCACTTATCGTTTGTAGACTTTTTGATGATGTTAATATTTCTGATTTTTTAAATTTATTGAAGTTTTCAAAGAAATTTTATGCTGATGATGTTCATAAAATTTGAAAAAACAAATCTGTAGCCTCTATTTTCGGGGTGCAGAATTTGTTATATATAATGATTTACATATATATTTATTATTATAGTATTTATATAAAATAAATGTACATATTATAGTTGTTAATTATTATACTACATAATTTAAAATTTATCACATCAAATTATTATACAATTTTAGCTTATAATTGCATTAGTAATACTTTTTTTTTCTTTTCACTATACATACTCTGTCATTGAGTGAATGTTGCAAAATAAGTTTGCAGATTACCACCACAATTCTCTATACATTTCTATTTCTCCTTATTTTTCATGTAGTTTCACTTTGTGCATGCCACTCTTGTTATTTGATGCAGTAGTAGTCATAACTTCTGTTTTTATAAAGTGCATTTTTTCTTGATCAATCCTTTTTTGTGTGATTACTGGATGATTTTTGTTAGCAACTATTATATAATCATGGATTTTGTATACATTAATTATATTTATAGTGTTCTAGACATAGACTCACTACTATATTCATGTAGTAAGTCCTCTTTTTTTGCCTTTTATGGCTGCACTTGTGGCATACAGAAGTTCCCAGTCTAGGGGTCAAATCAGAGGTATACCACAGCCTGCACCACAGCCACAGCAACACAGGATATGAGCTGCATCTATGACCTACACCACAGCTTGACTCAATGCTGGATCCTTAACTCACTGAGTGAGGCCAGGGATCAAACCTGCATCCTCATGAACACTAATCAGGTTGGTAACCCACTGAGCCACAACAGGAAGTCCTGTAGTAACTCCTCTTTTTGAAGTGTATTAGTTTCGATATCTGTCTGGATCCTGTTTGTCCATTTTAGTTGGAAGGTCACATGTATATTCCTAAATAAGATTGATCTATACAATTCTGTTTTACATATGACTTTTATCAAGGCTTGGTATCTCACTGATGATGTGGGATAATTTATAGAGTATTAGAATTTTTTCCCCTTCAGTTGTTAGAATTCAGGTGTGAAATTTTGGTTCTAGAATAATTAGGGGTAGTGCTAACCTTTTATTTTTTTTTTCTGGTTTTGGTTTTATGTTTCATAAATTTTTACCTTTTGTAGTTTTATTATCTTTATACTCTCTCTCTCTTTTTTTTTCTTTTCACTGGTGCACCTGTGGCATATGGAAGATCCCAGGCTAGGGGTCAAATCAGAGCTGCAGCTGCAGCCTATGCCACATCTGTGGCAAAACCAGATCCAAGTCACATCTGCTTCCTACACCACAGCTATGGCAATGCCATAAACTTAACCCATTGAACCAGGCCAGGGATCAAACCTGCATTCTCACAGAGACAACATGGGGTCCTTAACCCATGGAGGCACAACAGGAACTCCCTTTATGCTTGCCTTTGATTTGTATATTGCATTATTTCAAAAACTTTTACTATGAATTTATTTTTTTAATTTTGTTTATTTTTTAATTGAAGTATAGTTTATTGACAATATCATGTTAGTTTCAGGTATATATATTATTCATAAACATATGTTCATGAATATATAGTTATATATATTCATTTTCAAATTCCTTTCCCTTACAGATTATTGCAAAATATTGAGTATAGTTTTCTGTACCATTCAGTAGATTCTTATATAAAAATATACAGTAGTGTGTGTATGTTCATTTCAAATTCCTAATTTATCATTCCCCCACCCCCTTCATCTTTGGTTACCATAGGTTTGTTTTCTAAAGTTTCTGAGTCTGTTTCTGTTTTATAAATAAGTTCACTTCTATCTTTTTTTTTTAATTCCACATAGAAGTGATAGCATATGATATTTGTTTTTGTCCAGTTACCTTCACTTAGTATGAGAATCTCTAGGTCCACCCATGGTGCTGCCAATGAAATTTTTTCACTTTTTTTTAAGGCTGAGTAATATTCCAGTGTGTGTGTGTGTGTGTGTGTGTGTGTATGTGTGTGTAATATCTTCTTTATCCGTTCATCTGTTGATGAACACTTAGATTGCTTCCATGTCTTAGCTATTGTAAACAGTGCTACTGTAAACACTGAGGTGCATGAATATTTTCAAATTATGATTTTTTTCCAGATGTATGCCCAGGAGTGGTATTGCAGAATCATACAGAATCTCTATTTTTAGTTTTTTAAAGGAATGTCCATGCCATCCTATTATTAACTTAGTGATGAACTTTAAAAATATATATTTTAAAAGTTTTACATGTTTTCCATCATTTGTGGTAAGAAGTTTTGAAGTTTCTACAAAACAGAAAATCTTCCATTAGGCCCATTTAACCCAATCAAGTCATCCTAATTAATGAGAGTAAATTGTGGATCAAATTTACTTTGCATGTGATTGGTTTGCACTAGGGCATGTGACCAAATTCTGCCTAAAGAGATATGAATGGACTTTGGGCACAGTTTCTTTTCTCTTATAAAGAGGCATACTGGGATAAATGATTTCTCTACCCAATGGATGCTGGCACATTCGAATATCATACCTGGAAATTAAGTGGCCCTCTTGCAAATGTGAGGAGAGAGGTCTGAGAATAAATCTAGCAGATTATGGCAGATCAGTTAGAAGAAGCACAGACCCCTGATGAGGTACTCGAGCAGCTGAAGTAACCTTCAACATCCCATCTCAGGATTCCTTCTTATAGGAAATTATTATTAAAGCTATTTGACCCTAGATTCTCTGAAACTTTTATCTAAATAATCTTAACAAACATAGAAATGCTTATTTGCCTTTTTTTCTGAACTATTTGTAATTTCACTTCTAACTTTTCTTTAGCCTCAAGAATTATTCATGCAGACAATCCTTCATTAGTAAGAAATGAGTATTTGGAGGATTTTTATGTTAAAAATATGTGACTTCGATCAGCAATTGAGATTATAAATTATCTCCTTTTTAAAAATAATTTAAGATTATTTATTGACAGGATGTAATCACTGTAAATATGCCCTGAATATAAGGAAAATGTCTTTTGTCTTCTTAAAGTGCGCAGTGATATACATATTGTGTATCTCTATACCCACACATAAAATCTAGTTTATTGACTATATCATTCTATGCTTCTGTGCCCTCACTTATTTCTTGTCTATTATATTTATGCAATTCTTGAATATAGCATAATAAAATCTCCAATAATTTCATTTTTATCAAGGTCAATATACATTTCTAATATTTGCTTTATATATTTAGCTGCTATTTTCCTGGTACATGTAACTTTATGGCTTTTATATCTTCCTCATAAATTGTTCTTTTCTCTCTTATAATGTCCTTCAGGATCCTCTTCAGTACTTTTAACCTTAAGTCCCACTTTCTCTGGTATTAAGTCAAATACTTCTGCTTTGTTTTGTTTGCATTTGTCTAGCAACTTTTTTTATCTCTTTGATTCAATATATAGCCAACTATTTATATTTTATGCAGTCTGAAAGTTCAGCCTTGTTTCAGGTGGTAGGAAAATTGATACCACACTCTTTAATGTCTACCAGTTACTTTATTTGCTATATCCTCATTTATTTTTCCTCATTTTAACTTATTTCATTTATTTACTATGCATTCTACTCTTTCCTTTGTTAAGTCACAAATTTGACTGATTTTTTTAACTTTCTATTCCTGTGGTTGTTTTTCTCATTTTTCTTGCACTGCTAATCATACTCATTTATCTATTATTACATAAAACAAAAGCTTTTTTTCCCTGCAATGACCCTCATCCCTTACACAGAAGTGTAGAATGTTTTTATTTCTACCTTTTCTTGATACTTTGCAACTCCTATGTTTTGTTAAAATATTTTAATACTTTCATGTAACAATATTATTACTATGTTTTCCTTGAAGTATGTTTTTTATTTCACAAATCCATAAATAATAATTATATCATAAGTTTAGATTTAACAATGTTTATTGCAAAGCTCTTAATCTATGACTTCCTACTCATCTAATTCTTCCTTACCTTGAGATTTCAGTTTTGATTCATTTGGTGTTTAATGTTTTCCTCAGGTAATTTCTGCATTGGGAACTTGATTAATATATTCTCTGTTTTTTTCACATGTTAACTAAGATTTTTTTGTCCAATATGTGAATGATGTCTTGGTTGGTAATAGGATTCCAAATTCAAAGTCTTTTTTTTATCTCAATAGAGAAAATAATGTTTCTGTTATTTTCAAACTATCAGCAATCTTTTTATGTAATATCTATTATTTTACAGATAACAATAAGTTTGGATTGGAAGATCAGTCCCTATCTTTACTATTAACACTCAGTTGTAGCACACAAGCAGTCATAGACTATATATGAAAGCACAGGTAAGCTGTGATCAAATAAAACTTTATAAAAACAGGCAGCAGTAAGATTTAGCACATAGGTTGTTGTTTAAATATTAGTCCAATGTTTGTCTAAGTATTTTATAGGTATTTTGTTTTTTAAACAATGTATTTACAAAATTTTCTCTTCACTATTTGAACTAGAATATTGACAAGACATACTAAGGCCTATGTCCTTTTCTTTGCTTCTTTGAAATTAAATGGCATTTCAAACTGCACCTGTATTTTCTTTCAGTTTAGGAGAACTATTTCCACTTATTTAGAAAATCATAATCTCTCTTTCCTACCTTTTTAATATCTGCCCTCCATGCTTATTTTCCTCACACCTTCTATAATTTTGTGGAGCTGTTTTCCACATTTTCTTCCACTTGATCTTTGAGGCTACCCATTCATGTGTTATATCAATTATCTGCAGTTAATTTAATGCTGCATAATAAAGAGAATTAATCATAATATCACACTGGCATATAACACACACACGCACACAAAATTATTTGGCTCCTAATCTGCAATTCAGTTATTTAGGCTGGGATCAGTTGGGTAGTTCCTTTGGTTTCATTTCTATATATCTGGTGGCCAACTCTGACCTGGCTAAACTGAGATAATCTTAGCTAAAATAATTGGGGTGACCCAGCTATGCTCTCTAGTGTTGCATTTTCCAACAGAGTTTGTATTCGTAGTGAAGGCACAGGAACAAGAGAAAACTTAGCTTCTTCAGACCTCTATTACCAACTAGTATACCATCACTTCTACCTCATTGGCCAAGCCTGGACCCACTCAAGTGGCAAATGACAAGAATACAAGAAGAAAAGATGACTTGGGGCATTGATACAATCAGTAAACCATGGATCTCAACCCTGATAATTGTTTGCTTAAATTTAATGAACTGAATGTTTTTACTGTAAACAACCATACCACTTTGCTGGAAGACATACTATTTGATGCCTACTATCTTAATTTTTATAATTGATTTTTCATTAATGCTTTTTAAATTTTTTTTGACATTTAAAAATATTGCCCATTTTTACAACAATTTTATTTTCTTTTAAGCTGTATGTTCTGGACACTGCAATTATTTTTCTCTCCAGAACCTGGTTCTTTGAAGGTTTCCTCAGTCAGAGTTTTCTTTACTTTCTGGGCCTTCATTTCTAAACTGATATAAGTTTCATGGGTACAGCATAGTGATTTAGTATTTTTAATATTATACTCCATTAAAAGTTATTACATGATAATAACTATAATTATCTGTTATACAATGTATCATTGCTCCTTATCTATTTTATAAACAGTAGTTTGTATCATTTAATACCATACACTTAATCTGTCCTTTCCTTCTTTTCTCTGCTCTTTGATAACCATTAGTTTTTCTTCTGTATCTGTGAGTCTGTTATTTTGTATACGTATTCTTTTGAGTTACGTTTTAGACTCCACTTATAATAGACATCATAATATTTGTCTCTGTATGACTTATTTTACTAAGCATAGTATCATTTATTTCCATCCTTTACTTCAGATGGCAGAATTTTATCTTTTATGGCTGAGTAATATTACATTGCATATATACCACATCCTTTAAAAATTTTATTGGAGTATAGTTGATTTATAATATCGTTAATTTCCAGTAGGCAGCAATGTGAATCATATATATATGAAAGGATATATATATATCCTTTTTCAGATCTTTTCCCAAATACATTATTACAGAATATTGAGTAGATTTTCCTGTACTGAAAGTAGGTCCTTGTGATTTATCTATATCATATATAGTAGCATGTATGTATTAATCCCCAAATCCTAATTTATCCTTCCCCTTCATATTTCTCCTTTGGTAACCACAAGTTTTGTCTCAAATCTGTAAGACAGTTTCTGTTTTTTTTTTAATAAGTTATTTTGTATCATTTTTAATTATATTCGTCTTCTCTGTCTGACTTACATCACTTAGTATTTAATCTTTAGCCCCATCCATGTTGCTGCAAATGGTATTATTTCATTCATTTTTATGGCTGAGTAATATTCCATAGTGTACATGTACTACCACTTCTTTATCCACTCCTCTGCCAATGGACACATGTTGCTTTTGTGTCTTGGCTACTGTAAATAGTGCCACATAGAACATTGGGGTGTATGTATCATTTCAAATTATGTATTTTTTATATATGCCCAGGAATGGCATTGCTAGATCATATGGTGTTCTATACTTAGCTTTTTAAGGAATCTCCATACTGTTTTCCACAGCAGTTGCACCAATTTATATTCTCATTAACAGTTTATGAGTGTTCCCTTTTCTCCATACAATCTCCTAGATTTATTCTTTTTTTTTTTTAAGGCTGCATACAGGGATTGAATCTGAGCTACAGCTGCTGGCCTACATCACAGCCATAGCAACATGGGATCTAAACTGCATCTGTGACCTACACCACAGATCTGAGCTACAACTGCTGGCCTACACCACAGCCATAGCAACATGGGATCCAAACTGCATCTGCAATCTACACCATAGATCATGGCAATGCCAGATTCTTAACCCACTGAGTGAGTCCAGGGATTGAACCTGCAACCTCATGGTTCCTAGTTGGATTTGTTTCCACTGCACCACAATGGGAACTCTCCCAGATTTATTCTTTCTAGACATTTTTACAGTTACTTTTGCTTTTTTAATTTAAGTGTAATTGAACTATAGTTGATTTACAATGTTCTGATCATTTCTGCTGCACATCAAATTGATTCAATTATATACACATATCCATTTTTTTACTTTCTTTACCCATATAGGTTATTACAGATTATTGAGTAGCATTTCCTAGGCTATTCAAGTTCCCACCATATACCATAGTGTGAGTATGCCAATGTCAAGCCCCTAATCCATCCCTCCCCACAACGTCCCATTTTATAAGCATAAGTTTGTTTTTGAAGACTATGTATCTGTTCCTGTTTTGTAAATAAGTTTATTTGTATCATTTTTAGATTCAATCTATAAATGATATCATATTGTGTTTATCTTTCACTGTCTGACATACTTCACTTAGTATGATTATCTCTAGTTCCATCCACATTGCTACAAATGGCATTATTTCATTCCTTTTTATGTCTGAATAATATTCCATTGTATATATGTACTAGATTTTCTTTATCCATTCATTTATCAGTGCACATGTAGGATATTTCCATGTCTTGGCTTTGTAAAGAGTGCTACATTGAACATTGAGGTTCATATATATTTTTGAATTATGGTTTTCTCCAGATAGATACCCAGGAGTGGGATTGCTGGATCATATTGTGGTTCTGTCTTTACTTTTTAAAGGAACCTACATACTGTTTTCCATAACAGCTGTACTAATCTACTTTGCCAGTAAGAGTATAGGAAGGTTACCTTGTTGCTGCACTCTCTTGATTATTTGTAGAATTTTTTTAAAAAATCACAGCAGTTTATTTACAATGTTCTGTCAATTTCTGCTATACAGCATAGTGAGCCAGCCATAAATATATATGCATTATTTTTCTTATATAATCTTTCACCATGTTCTATCACAAGTGACTGGATATAGTTCCTTGTGAGATACAGCAGGACCTCACTGCTTACCCATTCTAAATGTAATAGTTTGCATCTACTAACCTCAAACTCCCAGTCTATCCCACTTCCTCCAAATCCCCCTTGGCAACCACAAGTATGGTCTCCATATCTGTGAGTCTATTTCTGTTCTGTAGATAGGTTCATCTGTGCCAAGTTTTAGATTCCACTTATATGTGCTATCATATTGCATTTGACTGTCTTTCTGACTCACTTCACTTAGTATGAGAATTCCTAGTTCCATCCATGTTGCTGCAAATGATATTATTTTGTTCTTTTTATGGCTGAGTAGTTTTTCATTGGGTATATGTACCAGAGCTTCTTAATGCATTTGTCTGTCAGTGGGCATTTTGTTTGTTTCTATGTCTTGGATGTTGTGACTAGTGCTGCAATGAACATAGAGGTATACGTATCTTTTTGAATGAAAGCATGTTTGGATATATGCCCAGGAGTGGGATTGCTGTATCATACAGTAGTTCTACATTTAGTATTCTGGGGTAAATCCATACTGTTTTTCATAGTGGTTGTACCAATTTACATTGCCACCAACAGCATAAAAGTGTTCCCTTTTCTCCACACCATATCCAGAATTTGTTATTTGTAGACTTAATAATGATATCCCTTCTGACTGATGTGTAGTTTTAATTTGCATGTCTCTAATAATTAGTGATGTTGAGCATTTTTTCATGTGTGCCCTTTGTCCATCCATTTGTCTTCTTTGGATAAATGTCTGTTTATATTTTCTACCCATTTTTCATTTGGATTTTTTTTGTTGTTGAGTTGTATGAGTTATTCGTATATTTTGGAGACTAAGCCCTTGTCAGTTGCTTCATTTGCAACAATTTCTCTCGTTCCACAGGTTTTCTCTCTCTTTTTTCCCTATAGTTTCCTTTGCTATGGAGAAGCATGTATGTTTGATTAGGTCCCATTGATTTATTTTATTTCTATTGCCTTGGGAGACCTAAGAAAACATTTGTATGGTTGATGTCAGAATGTTTTGCCTATGTTCTCTTCTAGGAGTTTTAAGGTGTCTTATGTTTAAATCTTTAATCAATTTTGAGTTTACTTTTGTGCATTGTGTGAGGGTGTATTCTAGTTTAATTGATTTACATGCAGCTGTCCAGTTTTCCCAGCACCACTTGCTGAAGACACTTTTTTCCATTTTATTTTCTTGTCTCTTTTCTCAAAGATTAATTGACCATAGGTGTCCAGGTTTGTTTCTAGACTCTCTATTCTGTTCCATTGGTCCACATGTCTGTTTTGGTATCAGTACATACCCTGCTGTCTTAATTACCAATTACCATAGCTTGGTAATATTGTCTGAAGTCTGGGAGTTTTGCCTCCTGATTGTTTGTTTTCCTCAGGATTGCTTTGGCAGTTCCAGGTCTTTTATGGTTCCATGTAAATTTTTGGATTGTTTCTTCTAGTTCTATGAAAAATGTCATGGGTAATTTGATAGTGATCACATTATAGCTATGGATTGTTTTGGGTAGTATTGCATTTTTAATGATGTTAATTCTTCCAATCCAGGAGCATGAGATATCTTTCCTTTTCATTGAATTTTCTTTAATTTCCCTGATTAATGTTTTACAGCTCAGCATATAAGTCTTTCACCTCCTTGGTCAGGTTTATTCCTAGGTATTCAATTTTTCTGGGTGCAATTGTAATAGTTATTTTTATATTCCTCTTCTAATATTTCACTGAAGTATACAGACATTTCTTTTTTTTCAGTCTTTTTGGGATTGCACCCACAGCATATGGAGGTTCCCAATCTAGGGATCGAATCAGAGTTGTACCTGGCCTATGCCACCACCACAGCAACATGGGATCTGAGCTGCCTTTGTGAACTACATCATAGCTTAGGACAACACCAGAACCTTAACCCACTGAGCAAGGCCAGTGATCGAACCCACATCCTCATGAATACTAGTTGGTATCCACTGAGCCTTGATGGGAACTCTGAGAAATGCCTTCAATTTCTGACTTAATCTTGTACCCTGCAACTTTGCTGAATTTGTTGATCAGTTTGAGTAATTTTGTGTGGAGGGCATGCTTATGGTTTCCTATAAATAGTATTAGGTCACCTGCATATAGTGACAATTTTACTTCTTTTATTTCAATTTGGGTACATCTTATTTCTTTTGTTTTTCTGATTGCTGCAGCTAGGACTTCCAATATTATGTTGAGTAAAAGTGGTGAAAGGTGGGCAATCTTGTCTTGTTCCAGATTTTAGAGGGAAGGTTTTCAGGTTTTCCACATTGAGTATTACATTGGCTATGGGTTTTTTATAAACAGCTTTAATTTTGTTAAAATATGTTCCTTCTATACCCACTTTGGTGAGAGTTTTTATCATGAATGATGTTGGATTTTGACAAGTGATTTTTTGCATCCATTGAGATGATCATGTGGTTTTTGACTTTTGTTATGTTGTTTATGATGTTGATTTTTATGTTGAAGCATCCTGGTGAACTTGAAATGATTCATACTAGCTTGTGATGATTGATCTTTTTTTCTGTTATTGTTTTATTAAGTTGACTAAAATTTTGTTGAGAATACTTCTATCTATATCTATCAAAGACACAGGCTTATAATTTTCTTTATTGGTAGTAACTTTATCTAGCTTTGGTATTAGAGTGATGGTGGCTTCATAGAATGTTTGGAAGTGCTCCTTCTTTAACCTTTTGGAAAAGTTTAGGAAGGATGGGTAAAATTTCTTTTTTGCATATCTGGTAGAAATCATCTGTGAAGCCATCTGATCCTAGACTCTTGTTTGTAGGGAGTGTTTTTATTACATAGTCAATTTAATTTCTAGGGATTGTCTGTTTAAACAATCTGTTTCTTCTTGATTCAGTTATGGTGGACTGTATGTCTCTAGAAAGTTGTTCATTTCTTCTAGGTTGTCAAATTTGTTGGCATATAATTGTTCATAATATTTTCTGTCTCTCTTTTTTTTGTGCTACTTCAGTATCTGTTGAGGTATCTCCTTTTTACTTTTTATTACATTTATTTGGGTTCTCTCTCTCTTCTTGTTGAGTCTGGCCAGAGGTTTGTCAATTTTGTTTACCTTTTCAAAGAACGAGATCTAAGTTTTATTTTTTTCTGTTTAAAAAAATCTCTTATTTTATTGATATCCTCTCTGACTTTTATGATTTCCTTTCCCCTGATAACTTAAGGTTTCATTTGTTCATCTTTTTCTAATTCTTTTAGGTGGTTGGTTAAGTTGTTGATTTGAGACTTTTCTTCTTTTTTAAGGAAAGCCTGTATTGCTATGAACTTCCCTCTAAGCACTGCTTTTGTGGCATCCCATATATTTTGAATGATTGTGTTTTCATAGTCATTTGTCTCAAGGTATTGTTTAATTTTCCTTTGATTTCCTTGTTGACCCATTGATTTTTTAGTAGTATTGTTTATTTTCCATGTAATCAATTTTTCTCATTTCTTTTCCTGTGGTTGATTTTAAGTTTCATGCCATTGTTGTCAGAGTAGATGCTTGAAATAATTTCTATTTTGTTTGATATGAATATTGCTACTCTAGCTTTCTTTTGATGTCCATTAGCATGAAGTATTTCCTGCCATCCCCTAACTTTCAGTCTGTATGTGTCCCCAAATTTGGAGTGGGTCACTTGTAGATAGCACATATATGGGTCTTGTTTTTTATCCATTCATGAAGTCTATCATTTTGTTGGGACATTTAATGCATTTACATTTAAGATAATTATTGATACATTTGTTATTGCCATTTTTTTATTTTGAGGGATTTATTATTTGGGGGTATTTTTCCCTTCCTCTTTTGTTCTCTTCTCTTGTGATTTGATGACTATTTTTAATATGTTATTTAGATTGATTTTTCTGTTTTATGTGTGTGTGTTGTAGTTTTTTGCTTTTTATTTTCCATGAGGTTTTGATATACCAGTCTGTATATATATACATAAGATTATTTTAAGATCCTGGTCTCTTAATTTCAAAAGTGTTTACAAAATTTTGTATTTATACTATCCTATTTTCACAATTGCTGGTTTTGATATCATATTTGTGTATAGATGATTTCCTACCTATTATGTATTTTCCTTACCAGTGCATTTTCTCATTAGTAATTTTCTTATTTCTAGTTTTACCCTTTGCTTCTTTGCCTAGAGAAGTTCCTTTATCATTTTCTGTAAAGTTCATTTGGTGGTGCTGAGTCATCTTACCTTTTGCTTATTTGTAAAGCTTTTAAATTCTCCACTGAATCTTAACAAAAGCCTTGTTATGTAGAGTGTTCATTTTTAGACTTTCTGTCACTTTAAATATGTCATGCCATTCCCTTCTGACCTGCACAGTTTCTACTGAAAAATCAATTGATATCCTTGCAAGGTTCCCTTGTATGATATTAGTTGCTATGACCTGGATACTTTTAATATTCTCTGTGTCTTTAATTTTTAGTCATTTTGATTAATATGTGTCCCAATGTGTTTTTCATTGAGTTAATTCTGTATGAGACTTGCTGTGCTTCCTAGACTTGAGTGTTTCCTTTCCCATGGTAGGGAAGTTTTGGCTATTATCTCTTCAAATATTTTCTCCAGCTTTTTCTCTTTCTCTCTCTTTCTGGGACTTCTATAATGTGAGTATTCATGATTTAATGTTGTTACAGTGGTCTTTTATATTGTTCTCATTTCTTTTCATTCTTTGTCTTAATTCTGTTCTGTGTCAGTGATTTCCATCAATCTGTCTTCCATCTGACTCATTCATTCTTCTGCCCTAGTTATTCTGCTGTTTGTTTCTTCTAGTATATTTTTCATTTCAGATATTGTATTATCCATCTTCGTTCTTCAAATGTTATGATCTATGCCTCTCTTCTTTTTCTAAGATCTTGGATTATCCTTACTATCAACACTCTGAAATATTTTTTAGGTAGGTTGCCTATCTTCTCCTTATTTTGTTGTTTTTGTGAGTTTTTATCATGTTCCTTCCTCTGAAACATATACCTCTGTCATTTGATTGTTTTCTAAATTTCTATGTTTGTGTTTTCTTCCTTATGCTGCATGCAGGATTTTAGTTTTTCTTGCTTATGGTGTCTTCCTAGTGGTAGATGGAGCTGGTGGGCAGGAATGTGTAAAGGGGTGTATGTAGAGGTGACGGTGGGCTCAGTACAACTTTAGGCATGTTTCTAGTGTTTAACAAATTTTTAGTGTGAGTGTTGTTTATAGTTTGGGTGCCTGCAACATCCTTCTTCAGTGTATACTGGCCATTATCCCCTTGATGGGAGGTGTGACTGACATGGTAATCAGAGCCCGCATTGTATGTTGTACCTGGGCTATTTTTCAGTTGTTGTCACAGCACTATACTGGGAAGTGTCTGTTTCCTTGTTGTAGAACCCTATCAGATCTATTTGCTGTGCTTCTGATCCATGGTATGAGGTAGGTGGGATTTCATCATGCCTGCTGAGAGGAGCCACTAAGTATTACTCTGTTGGACATGTTCACCTATAAGAATGCTCTGTTCTGTCACCTTTCACCTATTGGGGAGATCACAAAGTATATTGTTTATGGCACTGCTCTTGGCCCAACCTTAATAATAGGTATGCCAATAATTGACCCTGATATTTCTCAAGCTCATTTTCACCTGCCTACCAGCACAGATCTACTGAGATCAGGACCTTGTGCTACAGTATTCAGGTACCTGAGCCCACTGTGGGAGGTATGGACTCTGGCCTTGTCCAACTCCCATTTGTATGCACCCATAAAGCCCTCAGTTGTTAAAGCTAGACTGCTTTCAACTGCAGGAAAGCTAGTTGTCCTTTTGGATGTTTCCTCAGTGCTGAATTTATAAGGGAAAACATTTGAGGAGTAAATTCACAGTTCTCACATCTGGGAGGAGAAGTTTTAGCTCTTCCTCCATAATTGCAAGGCCCTTGGGGCTCAATTATATTTTCAGCCCCACCTCTACATGTGGACAATCCACTGGCAACTTCTCCTAAGGCAACAGGTGCACAGGAGCCTATTCGGGTGGTAGGGGGAAGGACAATGAGAAGGGTGTACAAAGAGGTGAGTGGCACTATGATTGGGGCATGAGAGGGCCTTTTCTGGCAGGAGGGGGAAAGAATGGTGATAGGTGGGTATAATCCAACCCAGGCAGGAGCCTCCGCTGGAGCCCAAGAGGGAGTAGACTAGTGAGAATGGAGGCTACAATGGTGGGCCCAGCCCTAACATGTCATCTAATAATGGCACTTGGCCTCTATGGCAGTCTGGGCCTACTTCTCAAATATCCGTGGTTGTGGTGCTGACCAGGCTTACTCCTCCAGGCTGTCTTGCAGAGCCAAAAGCTGTCATATTCCCCAGGTTGGGTTCTCCAAGCCCCACACTCTAGCACTCAATACCCGCCAATATCAGGGGACGCATGTCTCAGCCTTGGTCATGCAAGGTGACTGAACAGACCTTCTACGTATATTTCATTCTGTCCAAACTGCCACAGACTGGCTGTAGTTGCTTTCCTCTGAGCCTCAAATCTGTCCCAGCTGGTCTCCCCACTAGTTAGGGGACTATCTCAATGGCAACTTCTCCTTTCCTTTAGCTCCCTCTTTTTTTTTTCCTTTTGTCCTACCTGGTTGCTTGGAGTGACCTCTTATCCTTTCAGCTGTTTGAGTTCTTCCGTGAGTGTTTAGCAGATATCCTGCTAGGATTGTTCCATTTATATCCTTAATGTACATGTATCCTTAATGCATTTGAGGGAAGAAGTGAACTCCACATCCTCCTATTCCACCACAAGGAATTTAAATGTAATTAGATCCCATTTGTTTGTTTATTTATTTATTTATTTATTTATTTTTAATTGTTATTTCCCTGATACAATTTTTTTTTCTACTGTACAGCATGGTGCCCCAGTTACACATACATTTATTTATTTATTTATTTATTTATTTTGCCTTGGGAGACAGCTCAAAAACAAACAAACAAACAGACATTTGCTGTGGTTTAGGTCAAAGAGTATTATGTCTATGTTCTTTTCTAGGAGTTTTATTGTTTCAGGTTTTACATTTAGGTCTTTAATTAAATTTGACCTTACCTTTGTATATGGTTTAAGGAAAGGTTCTAATCTCACAGGTCCTGGAGGAAGTACACTGCATGCCACAAGGGGTCACATAAAATGATTAAGGCAGAGTACATGCAAAGAGACAAGACCTCAGGCCACATGACTTTTTAGGGGCAGTATGCTGAGTGCTTTGGGGCTCCCAGGCTAAAATTGGTCAATTCAAATGAAATGTAGTTGTTTTTTGGTAAACTCCATGACAATCTTATTTAGGAGGAACACAAGGGGAAGATCCTGGGAGGTGGGATAGACAGTTGATCATAAGAGCTGTTGGGGAAGTCACATTAAGGATTTAGATTTGCTTGACGCTTTGCAGGCTATTTTCTAGACCATGATTTTGTATAAGGGCTAATATCATTTTAAGGATACCACAAGCCCTTGTGCAAATGAAATGGATACTTAGACTGAAATATCAAGGAGTATCTTAGTTAAACACTTGACAAAACGTAATTTTTTTCTACAATCTCCCTACTTTGAATAGAAACAATTTTCCAAAAAAAAAAATTTCATGGTCATAAAATTAAGAGTGATCTCATTCTATTTGGCCTATTATTTATACAAGTGCAGTAAGTGTTAATTTGCCATATAATCTTTCTTAAATTTGCTTTATTGAAAGTTTTCATAAGGAATCTAAGATTGAACTTTTAAAAACACTTGAAAATAGGAAATAAAAGCAAATATTTTCTATCAGGTTTCACTAGCACTATGTAATAGCTTGGGTAAATTTCTCTCTTTTTGAGGCCCTGAATAATCTAATCTTCCTATGCCTGCCAGTAAAGGACATTCCTTATTTATCTGTAGACTGACCCTGAAAACCGGGCACCAGATCAGTTTTCCTATGAGGGCTTTTAAAGCATTGAGTGAATAAAGTAAACCTTAGCTCCTTAGAAGTATCCGGTCACAGATGATTAAATGAGCATGATTCTCAAATATGACACCCATGGCAAGGCCTTGGTTGCATAATCATTGTTTCTATTATGTTATAATGAAAAGAAAGATAAATGCTTATCGAACCCATGGAAAAGCTAATTGCCATGAAAATTAAAATATTCAGTAGGAGTTTCTGAATTCTGGATGAGTCATACAGGGAGAATAACATATCACTTACAAATGCTTCAGTTTAGTTTACAAGGTAGTCTACTAAATTGTAATGTGTTGTAGATAACTTAAGAAGGAGAAAGGGCTTCCTTATATATCCAGGAAATGGAACATTAAAATAGAATCAGCAATATTTTAAACACAGCTACAATTATCCCTCAACCATTCATTTAGCTCTATGTTCACCTGCATCTTGGGTCAGTAGTCTCATGAACTCATCTGGTTCTCCACTGGAGTTCTGGAAATCCTGACTCAGTTCACTGATACAGTCTCAAAGTTGTCAAAGTTATGTCATCAGAAGACGGTATTCAGATGTAACTTTTATAGTCCTTTTCCATTGGACTCTGGGACACCTTTGTTGAAGATAAAGCAATCTGCAGTAGATTGCAGAAGCTTTTAGGAAGCATCAGAGTAAAACAAACAAAAGAAAATTTGTAGATGACAAAAAACATTATAGGCTGTGGTTAATACACTGCTGATAATTTTCAAATGTGAAAGAGCTCATGTGAGTTCATTATAAGAATCATGCAACTGACAAGGGACTTTGTTTCTATAGAATGCAAAATAAGATAAAAAGATCAAATTGAAAAATAGTCTTACACAGAGTTATTATACACATAGTGATTAACTCCATTTCAAAGAAGAGAGCACATATCTAATTTATAAAAGTGGAGGAAATACATACATTGCACAGAAAAATTACTGTATAACATGTAATAACCTCAATGTAATATACAATCAATATAACAAGCATATGGTAAAATCATACCTAGACTAGATAAAAATTATTGAGTAAAGAAATCCAGTAAGTGTGGAGTAGTTTCTAAACAGCTATATTGTCCAGGAAAAACAACAACAACAACAACACTTTACCTTTATTTCAACCTACTCTTTACTTCACTTCTGACACTAGGTGTGTGGATGTCCCACACATCAAATAATTCTCTGACACAAGCTGAGTTTCACAAAATCCAACTCAATTCTGACACTATCTAACTGGAATTAGTATCAGATTCCATAAGTTAAATCACAGTTCCACAAGACTACTCCCATTTCAGACAATTACTGCCAAGTCCCAAGTTGTCACCTATACTTCTGACCTACAAGATATAAACCAGGACTTCCATGATTCCCTCTTTAAGTTTGACAATTTGCTAGATTGGTTCACAGAAATCAGAGATACAATTGCATGTGCTGGTTTATTATAGAAGGGATAAAAGAATACGAATGAACAGTCCAATAAGGAGACTTATAAGGTAAGTTATGGGGAAGGGTCATGGAACTTTCATGCCCTCTCCAGGTGTGCTGTCCTCTCAGGACCTCCATGTGTGTTCAGCAATCTGGAAGATAATGAAGTGGATAAAATAACCTATTCTGAGGATACCAATCAACTTCTTTTGCTAGCCACTTCTATCATTGTTCAATGGACTCATACACAAAGTGAAACAGCGGTAGATAAAAGTTATACATTGGCTTAGCAACATCTACTTCCAACTCACCAAGGCTGACCTGGCTACAGCCATTGCTGAGTACCCAACATACCACCAGACACCAACACTGAGTGCCTGCTATGGCACTACTCCATAGGGTGATGGCAGATTGATTGTATTTGACTGCTTTCATCATGGAAGAGGCAGTGCAATGCTTTTCTATTACTGGAATAGACATTTTGGATTCAAAATTTTCTTCTGTATATGCAATGCTTCTGCCAAAACTACTCTCTTTAGACTTCCATACAACATTGTTCTGATCATAGAACTCACTTCACCCCAAATGAAGTGTGACAATGGGTTTATGCTTACGGAATTCACTGGTCTTCATATTTTTCACTGTTCTGAAGCAGCTGGCTTTACAGAATGGTAAAACGGCCTTCAGAAGATTCAGTTACAATGTTAGCTATGTTGTAATACCTTGAAGGACTGAAGCAATGTATTCCAGGATGCTATATGTTCTCTAAAGAAAGGCTTAATATTTGGTACTGCTTCTACCAAGATTCACAAATCTAGGAATGAAGATATAGAAATAGGAGTAAGTTCTACTTTTACCCTTAGTGATCCACTAGCAATAATTTTGCTTCCCAACAGCACAGCCTTATTCTCTGCTGGGCCAGATCTTAACTCCAAATGAAAGAATGCTTCTGGGAGACACAATAATCATTACATTGAACTGGAAGTTAAAATTGCCACACAATCACTTTGGACTTTCATTTTCTCTGAATCAATAGGCAAAGGGAGCGATTATGGTATTGGCTGGGGTGATTGACCCAGACTACCAAGGAGAAAAATTTTTCCTGCTATAAAATGAAGGTAAAAAGAGGTCTAGAATACAGGATATTCCTTAAAGCGTCTTTTAGTAATACTATACCCTGTGATTAAAAGTCAATACAGCAACCCAATTCAGGCATTGTTGCTCATTGCCCATACATTTTAGGAATACAGCTTTGGGTCAAAAAGAATCACTACCAGCTGAGGAGCTTGCTGAATGCAAAGGGAATATTGAATGGGTAGGGGAAAAAATACCTAAAAACACGTTAAAACCATGTGACCAGTTAGATAAATGAGAACTGTAATAGTTGTGAGCATGTATTCTTGCTTTTGTTATGAATTTATATACATAACATACAATATGATAGTGTAAACTATATAATATATAATAGTAAAATGATAACTGTAATAATAGTTTATAGTAGTATATTAAAAAAATATTTTTGTGTTCTTTCCTCTCATGACTTTTATCAGCTAAGGTGTTTTAATATAGTTAATTTTGTAACAGTGTTTAAGTTATAGGATATTAAGGGTAAGAGTTAGTATTGTCCAAGGATTTTTGCATCCTATTCATGGGAAAGACTTAGCATGTTTTTATGCAGGATAGTTGTTTTGGGTTAGGTGGAAGAATGAATTTGTTATTGTCTTTATTAGCAGATTAAGTATGGTTTAAGGAGAATGTATTGTACATATATGATTAAAGTCTATTAGAGATTGACTTTAAGTAAGGGAGATTATGTTAGATAATTTGATGATAATTTAATCCATTTAAATGCATTAAGAGCAGATCTGAGGCTTCCTTGAAGAAGAAAAAATTAAACATGTGGACCTCAACTTACACCCAAATGTTTATATTCCCTTACTGATGGTCATATTCAATGAATTTTAGATTTCCTACCCAATTCTTTGCAACAAGTCTCTTAATCTATATCTCCTACTATTTTTATTTCTTTGGATGCACCCTTACAGATATAACCTTACTTTTAGTTTTCATTAAACTATTTCCTTGGGTTGCATTGTTACAAATTTTTGGCATCAATTATATATATTTTCTTTTTATATTAGTGAGAAAATCCTGAGACACAAAGCCTTAATCCAAAAATATAATTGAATTTTCTTGCTTCTAAGAAAACATTTGAGCACAGGTCACATTTGGACAACATTGTTACACAGGAGTGAATTTACTACAACTTAAATAAGACAAAGATTTTCCTTTTATAATTTTGTTTGTGTATTTATTTTGTTTGTATATTGGTGGCTAGGGTATTTGTCCAATACCTTATTCTGATTGTTTCCACTAAAGTGTTTCTACATTTCTTCAGCCTTCTGACAGTATATTTCCATTATCAATCTCTATACTTGTTCTGTAGGAAAAGATTTCATTGAAAATATGACATAAATGTGACTAAAAGGGAGAAGACTTTTAATGTTAATTTCCTCTTTATTTCTTCAGTATTGTTTGATATGAAAACAAAACCCAAAGTTCATTGTCCAAATTTAAAATAGACATTGAGATTCTGCTTGTGGTGGTCAGAATAATTCTCCCACCCCCCCAAAAATATCTAATTTTTATTTCCATAATCTGTGAATATGTTACACTACTTAACAAAGGGAAATTAAATTTGTAGTTGGAAATAAGTATTCTATATTTTGACTTTAAAATAGAGTGATTATTTTGGATTATCCAGATTCACAAAATGTCATCACAAGAGTGTTTAAAACCAGGAAAAACAAGCAGGAGAGAGTGCTGTGGTGATGCCATATGAGACGATCCCACCATTACTGGCTTTGAAGATTGGGAAAAGGGGCAAAGACTCTATAGAAGCTGGAAAAGGCAAATAAATATATTTTCCTTGACACCAAAAAAGAATAAAGGAAATGCAATCCTGCCCATACCTTGATTTGAACCCAGTGAGATCTATATTGTACTTCTGACCTCTAGAACTGTAAGATCATAAATTTATGTTGTTTTAAGCCATTATATTCATAGAAACTTATTATAGCAGCAATAGAAAACTAATGAACTGTTCATTTAGAAGTTGTCATCCACCTTTATATTCTATATTACCACTTAGTTGAAAACACATTGAGAAAACAGGCATTAAGTTTTATTATTTTTTTAAATAAATCAAGGTCTGGCTCTATGTCTCTTACACAGTAGGTAATCAATGACTATTCTGCCTTTGGCCACATAGGAAAATGGAGAGCTCAATACTTTCATCTTTAAAATCTAGACTTCCATCATTACTTACAGATATTCTTTATCATGTGGTAGTTGGCTTCATCTTCTTTTTTTTTCTTTCTGTTCTCTACCTCTTGCAACTCCATTTTGCAATACATTTGGATTTACTTTGTCCAAATTCCCTGTTGGGAATATGCCCAGTCACTCACAATAAAAGTGAATTAAATTAAATAATAATTGAATAATAATGTCATCCAAATGTTTTAAACACTTACTGTCTTTTTTAGTGAATTAATTAATTTGATCTTTTTCCAAATGACTTAGTGTTTGGTTTCCTCAAACTTTCTAACTGGCCTGGCTCCTCTATTATTTTATCCATTTATTATGCATAATTTGAATACTGACTTTGTGGCAGGTACTGTTGTCAACTTGGAGAGCACAGCACTTAACACAAAGCTCAGCACATGGTCCTTGCTCAATCATATATTTCCAGACATTTCTTTTTCTTTTTTTTTTTTTGTTGTCTTTTGTCTTTGTTGTTGTTGTTGTTGTTGCTATTTCTTGGGCTGCTCCCGCGGCATATGGAGGTTCCCAGGCTAGGCGTTGAATCGGAGCTGTAGCCACCGGCCTACGCCAGAGCCACAGCAACGCGGGATCCGAGCCGCGTCTGCAACCTACACCACAGCTCACGGCAACACCGGATCGTTAACCCATTGAGCAAGGGCAGGGACCGAACCTTCAACCTCATGGTTCCTAGTCAGATTCGTTAACCACTGCGCCACGACGGGAACTCCCCAGACTTATTTCTTATAATACATCCCATGAAACTTCTGAACCAGGTACTCTTTTTTGTTTCTTTGCATAAAACAGTTGAATGCTGCTTAAGTTATTCTTTGTTTAATAGGATTCTGCATCATGGTTACATTCTGAAGAATATTCCTTAATTAGGTATTTAGCATATCACTATACCATTAAATGAAGGAGCTCTGCATGTATGCAATGATGATTTTTAATTATAATCAGAGTGATCTGCCAAGCACTAATCAATAGAGTCTTTGGATATACAGAAAGCTAAAAGAAAAAGCTGGGAATCTTCAAGAAAGTGAATGAGAGAAAAAATTGTTGGATGTTAATCATTTATCATGGGAAATTCATTATTTGTATAATAGGCAGTGTTTCAAACACGTATTGATTCAACCTTATAACAGTTACATTAGATACAAGGGTAGGAACAAGTCCAGAAATAAAGAAATGACAAATCTCAGGTATCTGTATTTACACCTCAAAAGACTGCCAAATGTTCTCATTTGGATGAGCAAACTGTTCTTCAAGTGGCTGAAGAGGGATGTGTGCTTTAATATAGTCTGCTTTGTTTGATATATCATTTTTTCATCATTCAGGGCAAAATATCTGATTTTAATATTTATTTAGCTTACCTTAAGCTCTTCAAATTAATATTAGCTGTAATACAGATATTTTCTCTTTGGATGCTTGGCATCTTTAGACAAGCTCACTGCAGAAGTCATCCTTCCTACATTATTTATTAAAGCATGATAAGGTGAACTAACATTATCAGATATCTCTGTTGTATATGATCAATAAGTCACCATAATAATAGTATAATTTATAAAACATCTGGGAAGAAGGGTATAATTACCATAAGGAAATCACACTCTTGGGGATTATTGGAGGTTTAATACATCTCTTTCCATATAATCCCCTACGGATATGATTATCTCAAGAAGAGAGAGAAACTCAATGAATAATGCTGTATTCTCCTGCACAAAATTTACAGGAAAAGGCAAAAGTGTATTTCATGTGAGGATATGATGTGTCAGTTTAGAAAGTCTGAACAGTCATTTCAAATGAGCTGAGCCATTCATGGAAGTTAACCTATCTCTTCAGAAAGCAAGTAGGCTACTCTAAGTCATTTTTTTTGGTCTTTTTTTGTCTTTTCAGGGCTGCACTCACAGCATATGGAGGTCCTCAGGCTAGGGGTCTAATTGGAGCTGTAACCACCGGCCTATGCCACAGCTATAGCAATGCAGGATCTGAGCCGTGTCTGTGACCTACACCACAGCTCACAGCAATACCAGATCCTCAACCCACTTAGCAAGGCCAGGGATCGAACCTGCAGGCTCATAGTTCCTAGTTGGATTCGTTTCTGCTGTGCCACAATGGGAACTCCTCTAAGTCGTCTTGTAAAACTGATGGGCTCAGAAATGCAATAGGATTTAGCAATGTTGAAAAAGCAAGTGTTGAAAAAGTAATCTGATAGAGCTACTTATTTCTAGATTGTTCAGTGCATTAAGCTTTCCATTCTTTATCTAGCTGGTAAGTTTGGGAGTCATCAGTCAGGTTGCTATTAACATTTGGTGCCTGGTGGTACCAAGAATGGAAAACAAAAAAATGCTTTTAAATTCTCTGACCAAATATGAGAAAACTATTTTAGTTGTGGTTAAATTGAATCTCCAGGCTGAAAGAAAAGGAAGAATAATTAAATCAAATGTCAACTAGCCTGAAGTCATATTTACACTTTGAATGCTCCAGGAGAACTCAATTGAGTCTTTTATAGCTAAACTAATTCAAGAATTTTCTGATCGATGGAGAAATAAAAATAAAAATTTCTACAAACTCATATTAAGGTGATTTCCAGAAAAATATTTTTTATAGACTCAAGAAAGAAAAACAAGACCTAAGAAGAAAAATTAAAATAAAGCTCTGAATCTTATCACAAAACTATTTCAATCAGGGAAAATAATAGAACATTTTGTTACAAAAATATTTAGAGAATTCTGTTGACTAAGCAGGTGTTCAATCAAGGAATCCAAAACATCTGGATAGACAGAAACATCAAAATATTGAATGATGATTTCTTTCTGGAGACATGTTCTGTAACACCAAGGCATCTAAGAAGAAAGTAAATATTTTAGTAAATTATTTTTGTTTGGGGTAATTTATAAAATGTAATGTCTAGACTCATAAAAATTTGGTAGCATTATTAAATTGACTTATTTTAGTGTCATCCAGATTCATGTATTGTGTGGACTTGGCTTCACGTAGTATCACTCTGAATCAAAATCATTATTTTGAATAAAGCATGAGCTCAATAAGCAGTGAGAAAAGTAAGAAAGAAATTGGAGTATGGGAAATTATGAAGGAGAAAGGTGGAATTTCAAGTATGATGAGACCTCATTTCTGGTGTATTAGGGTCTTAAAGTAGGTGCTTAGAACATTGTAAGAAATCAGACACTGCCTGTATCCTCAAGAGGATCAATATCTTCTTTTTTTCTCTTACATTTTTGAGTTCTTACCCCCATGTCAAGGTCTTTATGAGTACATTAATTTAGTTTTCACTTCTCTATTCCATACATATTATTACCTTCATTTCCAAGATGAAGAAATTGAGGTAGAGAGAGTTGAAGTAATGTTCCCAAGGTTGCAAAGCTCTTAAATCAGGGATGGGGTTTGAACAAACCTACATGAATCTGGAACTCACATTTTAACCACATATCCCTAAAACTGCTTCTAGTTGAAGATAATATGTGCAAATTAAGAAGGTAACTAAATTGTTTTAGGTGTGTGATAAATATATGTAAAATATACAATTGGTCCATGAATGTTGCTACAAATAGCATTATTTTGTTCTATTTTATGGCTGAGTAATACTCCATTGTGTATGTGTACCACATTATCATCCACTCTTCTCTCAGTGGGCATTTAGTTTGCTTCCATGCTTTGAGTATTGTAAATAATGCTTCATTAAAGACACCAGTCTTCATGTTTCTTTTCCAGTTATGGTTTTCTCTGGACAGATGTCCAGGATTGGGATTGCTGAATCATATGGAAGCTCTATTTTCTTTTTTGAGGAAAATACACACTGTTTTCCATAGTGGTTGCAGGAATTTACACTCCAATCAACAATGTAAGGGGGCTCCCTTTTCTCCACACCCTTTCCAACATTTACTGTCTGTAGAATTTTGGGTGATGGCAATTCTGGCCAGTGTAAAGTGTTATCCATGGTAGTTTTGATTTTCATTTCTCTAATTATCAGTTATGCTGAGCATGTGTTTCTGGTCCATTTATATGTCTTCCATGCAGAAATGTCTATTTAGATCTTCTGCCCATTTTTTGATGAGGTGGTTGTTTTTTTTTCCTATATTGAGCTATATGGGTTGTTTTTTTATTTATTGGAGACTAATCCCTTGTCAGTTGCCTCCTTTGCAAATATTTTATCTCATTCTGTGGGTGGTGTTTTGTTTTGTTTATGATTTACTTTGCTGTGAAAAAAATTGTTTAATTATTTTTTTTAATTTCTTTGCATTTTTATTATTCTAAGAGGTAGATCTGAGAAGACAGTGCTGTGGTTTATGCCAGAGAGTGTGGTGCCTATGTTTTCCTCTAAGATTTTTATAGTATCTAGTCTTATATTTAGGTCTTCAATCTATTTTTTAGTTTATTTTTGAGTGTGGTATTAGAGAGTGTTCTAATTTCATTCTTTTATATATGGCTGTCCAGTTTTCTCAGCACCACTTATTGAAGAGACTTTCTTTCCTCCATTGTATATTCTTGTCTCCTTTGTAATAGATTAGTTGACCACAGGTGTGTGGATTTATTTCAAGGACCTAAAGATTATCATACCAAGTAAAGTTAGGCAGTGAAAGTGAACATCATATGATATTACATATATGTGAAATAAAAACATATATACAAATGAACTTATTTACAGAACAGAAACAGGCTCACAGACTTTGAAAACAAACTGTGGTTACCATAGGGGACAGGTTGGGACAGGTGGTTTGGGATTGGCATATTCACACTGTGGTAAATGAAATAGTTGGCCAGTGGGAACTTGCTGTATAACACAGAGAACTCTACCCAAAATTCTATGATGATATATATGGGAAAAGAATCTGAAAAAGAATAGAAGTGATGTATAACTGAATTACTCTGTTATACATCATGACTTATCACAATATTGCAAATCAACTGTACTTCAGTAATTATTAAACAATAAAAAAGGCAACAATTGTGACATGTGTATTCAATTTTATAAGGATGGAATGGAAAATCAGAGTTTATAAAGTGTAACCATGTTTCTTTCTATGACAAATTACAAAATTGATTGATAAGAAGAAGGTTTGACTTCAGCATAATATTTCACTTACTAGAGTTTGATACTATCATCACACAGGTAAATATATTTTCTGTATAGTAGAAATGGGCACAACATTGTAAATAAACCATACTTTAATTAATTTTAGAAAATAAAAAAAGAAGAAATGAGGAAAGAGGGTAGAGAGTATTTTTAAAGGTGTATTAGAACCAGCATTGCACTTCTGCAATAAGAAGAGGATTTTAAATAGAATACACTACCAACATTATCACTTGCTAAGTAAAGGAAAATGAACCCCCAAATATGCTAAGGTGACTACAGTATTAAATGACAAGGTTGACCAAAACTTCCAAGATTTTTGTGGTACAGAATCCAGACCATAATTTGTAATAGATGCAATGAGGTTGACTTTCAGGGAAGGTTAAACTGACATAGGAAAATGGTTTTGTGAAACATTTGGGAAATAAAATTCTCCTGGATTTCATTTCTTTGGATTGTTGAGTAAATAAATGTGTAACATAAATCTATTTCATAAGTTTTAGCAAGCTTAATTTCTGAAAGGAGGACCTTCAGAAATTCTTCCCTTCAAATTCCAATAAGAGATTTTTTATTATTATTACATGCTTGTACACATTTCCTGGTACAATAGGATACTCAATGCATTCAGAACAGAAAAAAAATTTATATTATATAAGGTCTTATAGGAAAAATAATCATTCAAAAATGTACTGAACATTCATAACATGTAAGACTATGTGCTAAGTTCTATAAGAAATACAAAGATACTTATTCTAAGGTTTATTTCCTATTCACTCTTAAAATGAGATTGTGGCCATTGGTGATTTCAGCTTAATATGAGGGATCTTCTCTTATATCCCCACCTAATTTTGTTCTTAGTATCTGTCTGCAGTGCTCCATGGAACAAAGACCAAAGCTCAGTTTCACTAGGGTTCAGCTTAGGCAAGTGCCTCACTCTTTTAGATTTACAATCATTATTTTGTGTGTTAATTTTTTTTTCTTACTTTCTAGCCAGCTAACTGATAAACAATTTATCCAAAATGTTTATTGTATTGGGAGTGAGGGTGATCCAAATTAACTAGTTAGTAACAGGCTGTGCTAAACAAAACCTATGATAATATTCTTAAAACTCACTGAAATGTTGGTTTGGGGGGTTCTAAGGAAAAATGCATGTTCTTATTTCTTTGAATATCTACCTATCTGTCTACCTAGCCAGCCATCTAACTTGTTGTTAACAAGGAAAGTGGGAAAGAAGGGCTGAAGAAGTCCTAGACCTTATCGAGATAAAATTAAAGCAGAACTAATCAAATTTCAGAACAAGCATTCCTTATGTAAATGGAACTAATTAAAAGAGAATATGGGATATGGAAGAGAAGATGTTGGAGAAGTAGGACATGAAGATCACTTACTCCCACAAATACATTGAGAATGCATCTACATGTGGAATGATTCACAAAGACAATTTTCTGAAAGCTGGCAAAAGACCTCAAAATTCTGATAGAGCAAGAAAATCTCCTTCACAAAACTGGGTATGACAAAAGAAATAAGAAAAAAGAAAGAGAAAATAAGATAGGAAGCAGGAGGGGACCAGCACCCCTGGAAGGGGCCTGGAAAGAAGAAAACCTCCTGCAGCCTGGGAAGTCTCTCCACCAGTGATGAGATCAGCCAGGACAGAGGAAGAACTTCAGAATCTTGGTGGAGAACACAGCAACTGGTATAAAGCAGTTAAAACAGAAACATTCTTCCTGAAAATGTCAGTGTTACAGCTCTTCCCAACCATATCCTGGTATGGAAAAGGATTAGGAATGGAAACTTGGGCTTTGGAGATCAGATTCAGTGATAGAGTCTGAAGGAACACCTGCTCTAGTTTCAGGAGACAATGCAGAAGCAACTGCTGCCTAGCAATAGCTGGGAAGCAGCCCCTGCCCTTAGGGCTACAGAGATCACACCCATGAGCTATCTGGCAAAGAAAGTAATCACAGATATGCAATGCACCCCAACAGCTGCAGAAAGCACTCATTTGAGTGTCCATGGTGCCTTCCCCAGAAGTTACAAAGAGCTTTCCTGAAAACTGCCCAGCAAAGATAAGGATTGTGGGAATGGCATGCACCACTGTGACTACAGAGAGCATTGCCTAGCAACATATAGAGGGCAGACCCCAACTCTGGGTTAGAGAGTACTCGCTTTAGTGACCAAATAAATGGAGTGACTGAAGGAATGGTGCCTGCCCCAATGGCTACAGTGAGCACTCCTGCAAAGCACCCAGCAATGAAAGAGACCTAGGGAGAGACGTCCACCCCCAAGGCTACAGAGAGTAGTCTCATAAGCCTCTATGGCAAAGGGAAGGACCACAGGAGCAGCTGCTGACACTGCAAGCTACAGCAAACCGTCCTGAGAGCTGTCTAATAATGGGAGGGATCATGGGAGACCCTGTAGCCTGCCCTGCTACAAGAGCAGTTCAGTGAACCATGAACCACTGCATCTCTTCACAGACCCCATCCCTAGCAGCCACTCAGCTCCAGGAGAGGTAGTGTGATACCACTCTCCCATCATATGCTCTGGGTTCCTGTGAGCTGCCACTACCCAAATAATTCCAGGACTGGGCACTAGATGCTACATCTACACATCTTCTGTCATAAAAAGTTAGACAATATGAGTTAAGAAGGAAATAGCTTTCAGACAAGATAACAAGATTAAAACACAAAAACAACTAAATGAAGAGGAGATAGAGAATCTACCTGAAAAAATAATTCAGAGTGAAGATAGTAAAGATAATCCAAAATATTGGAAAAAGATTGGAGACTCAGATCAAAAAGTTACAAGAAATGTTTAACAAAGAACTAGGAGATTTAAAGAACAAGCAAACAAAGATGAATAACAATATCTGAAATGAAAAATACACTAGAAGGAATCAATAGCAGGATAATGGAGGCAGAATAATGAAGTGAGGGGGAAGACAGAGTGGTAGAAATTACTGCAATAGAAGCAGATAAAGAAGAAAGAACAAAAAGAATTGAAGAGAGTCTAAGAGACTTCTGGGATAACATTAAATGTACCAACATTTCCACCATAGAGGTTCCAGAAGGAGAAAAGACAGAGAAAGGGCCAGAGAAAATATTTGAAGAAGTTATAGCCAAAAAAGTCTCTAATATGGGAAAGGAAACACTCACTCAAGTTAAGATGCAAAGAGAATCCCTTACAGGATAAATGCAAGGAGAAACAGAGTAAGACACATACTAATCAAACTTACAAAAATTAAACAAAGAAAAATATTTAAAAAATGCATTGGAAGAGCAACAAATAGCATAGAGTGGAAGCACTATAAAGAGAACTGCTGATTTTTTTTCAGCAAAAACACTGCAAGCTAGATAGGAATGGCAAGATATATTTAAGGTGATGAAGGGGAGAAACCTAGAACCAAGAATATTCTACGCAAAAAGAGTCTCATTCAGATTTGATGAAGAAATCAAAAGCTTTTCAGGAAAACAAAAGCTAAGAATATTCAGCACCTCCAAACCAGCTTTATGATAACTACTAAAGGAACTTCTCTAGGCAGAAAAGGACAGGCTACAATTAGAAATAAGAAAATTAGAAAGCTCACAGGTAAAGGTAGGAAATCATCCATTGACAAATATGAAATCAAAATTAGCAAGCATGAGAAGAGGAGACAAGAAATGCAGAACATTCAAAATGCATTTGAGATTAGGAGACCAGCAGCCAAAAAAAATTCTCAATATATATATATATGGATGGATATATAAAAATCTAATGGGCACCACAAACCAAAAAAAAAAAAACAAAAAATCAAAAAAACAAAAAACTACAATAGACACACACATAAAATGAAAAAAAAACCCAAATACAATATTAAAGTTAGTTATCAAATCATAATGGAAGATAATAAAAGAACAATGAAAGATAAAAAAAGAAGGGAAGACAAAGACTAAAATAATGAATCCAAAAAAATTATGAAAATGACACTAAGAACACATATATTGATAATTATCTTAAATATAAATGGATTAAATGCTCAACCAAAAGGCACAGACTGAATGAATGGATACAAAAGCAAGACCAATTTATATGCTGTTTACCAGAAACCCACTTAAGATCTAAGGTCACATACAGTCTGAAAGTGAGGAGATGGAAGAAGGTATTACATGTAAAAGAAAATCAAAGAAAAACTGGAGTAACAATACTCATATTAGAAAAAATAAACTTTAAAATAAAGAAGATCATGAGACACAAAGAAGGACATTACATTATGATCAAAGACTCAATCCAAGGAGATATCACAATTGTAAATATATATGGTCCCAACATAGGGGCACCATAATATATAACGCATATATATTATGGTGATAATATATGTTGGTGATAATACCCATAAAAGTAGAAATCAACAGTAATACAATAATACTGAGGGATTTTAACACCCCAATTACATCAATGGATGTATCATACAGACAGAAAATCAGCGAAGACACAGGCCTTAAATGACACCCTAAAACAGATAGACTTAACTGATATATATATAAAACATTATATCCCAAAACAGCAGAATATACATTCTTCTCAAAAGCACATGGAACATCCTCCAGGAGAGAGCACACCTTGGGCCAACAGGTAAATTTTCTAAAAACTGAATTATTTCAATCATTTTCTCCAACCACAAGGTTATGGGACTAGAAATCAACCACAAGAAAAAAAATAGCATAAAAACACAGTCCTGGAAGCTAAATATGATAATAAACAACAAATGGATCATTGAAGAAATAAAAGAGGAAATCAAATATACTTAGAGACAAGTGACAATGAAAATACAATCCAAAACCTATGGGACACAGAAAAAGCAGTTCTGAGAGGGAAACAAGAAAATTCTGAAATAAATAACCTAATCTTACACCTAAAACATCTAGAGAAGGAAGAACAAAACCCAAAATGAGTAGAATGAAAGAAATTATAAAATCAAGCACAAATAAATGAAATAGAGACAAAGAAATCAATAGAGAAGATCAATGAAACCAAAAGTTGGTTCTTGAAAGGATCAAGCAAATTAATAAACCTTTAGCCAGATTCATCCAAAAAATAAAAATAAAAGGGAGAGGGCTCAAATCAATAAAATTAGAATGAAAAAGTTGAAGTTACAACAGAAACCACAGAAATACAAAGGATTACAAAGAGGGTACTGTAATAAAATATAGGACAATAAAATGGATAACCTAGAATAAACAGACAGATTTATACAAAGGTACAAATCTTTCATGACTGAACTAGGAAGAAAGAGAAAATATGAATAGACAAATCACATGTACTGTAATTGAGATTTAAAAACTTTCCAAAAAACAAAAGTGCAGGACCTGAGTCTTCACAAGAGAATTCTATCAAACATTCAAAGAAGAGTTAACACCTATCCTTCTGACATTCTCCCAAAATATTGCAGAGCATGGAACTCTTCCAAGTTCTTTCTATAAGGCCACCATTACCTTGATTAAAAAAAAAAAGAGAGAGAGAGAGAAGATACCACAAGAAAGAAAAGTGTAGACCAATATAACAATTGAACATAGATACAAAATATTAGCAAAACAAATCCAACTATACATTAAAAGTATCATATATTCATATATCATGATCAGGGATGCAAGTATTTTTCAATGTCTACAAATTCATCGGTGTGATACACCACATCAACAAAATGAAGAATAAAAAACATAAGATCACTTCAAAAAATGTAGAAAAAGCTTTTGACAAAATTAAACACCCTTTTATGATTAGAAGGAAAAAAAACCTCTCCAGAAAGTGGGCATGAAAGGATCATACTTCAACATAATAAAAGCCATATATGACAAACCCACAGCTAACATCATTATCAGTGATGGGAACCTGAGTACATTTCCACTAAGATCGGGAATAAGATAAGGATGTGCACTTTCACCACTGTTATTCAACATAGCTTGGAAGTGCTAGCCACAGCAGTCAGAAAAGTAAAGGAAATAAAAGAATAAAAATTGGAAAAGAAGTAAAACTATCACTGTTTGCAGATGATATGACACTATACTTAGAAAATCCCAAAGATAATGCAAGAAAACTGTTAGACCTCATCAATGAATTTGGTAAAACTTTAGGATAAAAAGTTAATATAAATCGGTTGCATTTATATGTACTAACAATGGAAGTTAAAAAAGAGAAATTGGGGAAACAATCCCATTTACCAACACATCAAAAAGAACAAAATATGTAAGGATAAATCTACCTGAAGAGACAAAAGACCTGTACTTTGAAAATTATAAAATGCCAATGAAAGAAATCAAAGATGACACAAATGGAATGATATAAAGTGTTCTTGGATTGGAATTACCAATATTGTCAAAATGACTATACTACCAAAGGAAATCTATAGATTCAACATAATCCCTATGGAAATACCAATGACATTTTTCACAGAACTAAAACAAAATATTTTAAAATTTACATGGAAAAACAAAAGACCTGATAGCAAAAGCAATATTGAAAAAGAAAAACAGAACTGTAGGAATCAGGCTTCCTGACTGCAGACAATACTACAAATCTGTAGTAATCAAACTTGTATGATACTGGCACAAATTAGAAATATAGATCAGTGAAACAGGACAGAAAACCCAGAAATAAACCCAAGCATCTATGGTCAACTAATCTATGACAAAGGAAGTAAGAAATACAGTGGAGGAAGGAGAGACTCTTCAATACATGGTGCTGAGAAAAATGGACAGCTAAAAGTAAAAGAATGAAATTAGAAATCATGTAACAGCACACATAAAAATAAATTTTAAATGGATTAGACACCTAAGCACAGGCCATATATTGTATAAAACTCCTAGAGGAAAGCACAAGTAGATCACTCTTTGACATAGATCACAGCAATATCTTGTTGATTCACCTCCTAGTATAATGACAATAAAAACAAAAACAAACCACTTGGACCTAATTAGATGCAAAAAGGTATTGCACAACAAAAGAAGCCTTAAAAAATAAATTAAAGGACAACACATAGAATGGAAGAAAAGCTTATGTAACCGACAAGGGCCTAATCGCCAAAACATAAAAACAACACAAACAACTTAACAACAACAAAAACACAAAACACCCAATTGAAAAATGAGCAGAAGACCTACATAGACATTTCTCCAAAGAAGACACATGGATGGCCAATAGGCACATTAAAATATGCTCAACATCTCTAATTATTAGATAAATGAAAATCATAATGTCTATCATAAATAAGTCTACAAATAACAAATGCTGCAGAGGGTGTGGAGAAAAGGGAACCCATCTGCACTGTTGGTGAGAATGTAAATTTGTATAACCTCTATGGGAAACAGCATGGAGGGTCCTCAGAAAACTAAATATAGAGCTACCATATGATCCAGCAATCCCACTCCTGCGCATATACCTGGACAAGACTTTCATTGAAAAAAATGCATACATCCTTCTGTTCATTGCAGCATTATTTACAATATGCAAAACATGGAAATAACCTAAATGTCCACTGACAGATGAATGGATTAAGATGTGGTACATATATACAATGGAATAATACTCAAGCCTAAAAAACAATGAAATAATGTCATTTGCAGCAATGTGGATGCAACTAAAGATTCTTATACTAAGTGAGATCAGAGAAAGACAAATACCATATTTGGAATCTAAAATGTGGCACAAATGAACTTATCTACAAAACATAAACAGACTCTCAGACATAGAGAAGAGACTCGTGGTTGCCAAGGTAGGGGGGGGAGGGAGTAGGATGGAGTGGAAGTTTGGGGTAGAAGTATCCATTCTATTACATTTAGAATGGATATGCAATGAGGTCCAGCTCTATAGCACAGGGAATGTTATGCAATTTCTTGGCCTAGAACATGATGAAAGATAATATTACAAACAATGCAGATATATATATATATATATATATATGCACACACACAC
Organism: Phacochoerus africanus; assembly: GCF_016906955.1. NCBI lineage: Eukaryota > Metazoa > Chordata > Mammalia > Artiodactyla > Suidae > Phacochoerus > Phacochoerus africanus. The sequence continues at coordinate 95,874,374 of NC_062545.1, forward strand.
ACACATACATATATATAACTAGGTCACTAACTATGCAGTGTAAATTGCCAGAACATTGCACATCAACTATGTTTTAATAAAAAATAAGTAATCTTAAACATTAAAAAAATAAAGGAGCATATGATATTTTGGTTTTGTTTTGCTTTATGGCCACAGTACCTGGGCCAGGGATCAAACTGCCACAGCAGTGACAAATCCAGATCCTTAACCTGCTATGCCACCAGAGAACTTTGAAAGAACATGTGACATTTTGGAATATAATGAAGTCTCAAAATACATTAATACTGATTAAGTATATAAGTACATAATTAACATCAGGATAATAACCAAGGATCACAAATATCACATGAGTTGCTTGATTAAAATAATGCCCCGAAACATAATGTATGTTAAAATAGGTTAAAATTCTCCCTCTCTAACCTTATTGATAATGAGAGTTAATGCAGAAGTAAACCAAGTATTTCTATATTAGATCTTTTTTCCCTGATGCAACCTCCCTCCAACTGCTTCCCCACAGGGAGGAGCATTAGAAGTAATGAAATTCCTTATTTTCCAGAGGCCAGAGTTCTCTGAAAACACAAATCAAAATGAAGAAACCCCTAGGATCTTACTTCTTAATAATCCAGAACCAGGAAAGAATTTTCTGCTTTTCCAGGGATAGGGTAGAAAATGCATCCAACCATCCTTCTTCATTACTTCCTGAGAAATGATAGGAGAGAGGAGAAATCACAGGCATTAAGGATGATCATTGTGTCCATTCAAGCAATTTCTAAATATGAGAATATTTTATTACATTTGTTAGCATCTGACCTAGTTTATTGATGAAATTCTATTTTTGAGGCTTAATTTTTTTTCCTTTCTTAAATATATGTGCAAAATTGGATGTTGGTAATGAAGTGACTAGGTGTTTTGAGTTTAAACAGGTGCCCTGATACAAATCCTGTCATGACTTTTTCCCAGTGAATTGTTTATATTAAAATATATACATTTATACTAGAGGGTTAAAGATTTTGAATATATATGATTTTGAGACACTGGTCAAAATATATGTTTGTGCCTCATGAAATTACATATGCCTACTGAGAAGCCAATATTATTTCCTCAGCATGGGTTGCAATGAAGTGTGGTTGAGAAGGAATCCTATAGTCAGTGAAGTTATTTTGTATCTGACCAGGGATCTGTCAAAGATTTCTAGGGCCCTGGAGCTTTTATCTCTTCCTACTTGCTCAAGTTTAAAATTCTCATCATATTTTGATATGTGTTCAATTTCTTTTGAGAGTAAATGCAGTCTGGATTTTTATGAGCTTCTTATACTTTAAAATTGATCAAATGCCTATGAGCAATATTTGAAATTAAGAAACAGGGAGAACTGGCCCAATGTCCCCAGGATTGAAGAAAAGTAAATGTGGGCCAGAGGAAAAGGAGACAGAAGCCTAAGACAAACCTGCATCTAGTGATTCTCCTTGGCTTTGCTTCATAACTACCTGGATATTTGAAAACATATTGGTGCTTGTCCTTTCCTCTGACTATAGCATTTTCAATATGCCACATAGATGATTCTGATGCATGATTAGTATGAGAATAACTGATTTACATACTAAATCCTGGGATTCTCCTGAGGTAAGCTGAATGATTTGGGAATTATTCCCACTCCACATAGTGAATATCATCTATAATTCTCTAACCATTTAATAAATGTTTCATGTAAAATAAATTTGATGAAGTTCTTTTGAGAGAAAATTACTTTCCCCCCAAACAATGCTACTCAATAAAGCATCAAAGTTGGTGAAAATATAAAGGATATAAACAGCATCAAATTCATGCATGAACTGTCGCTGTCACTAAAGTGGAAAGATCCAGATGATGTAAGTCTACAACAGAAAATTCAGCATGGGATTTTTTGCTCCAAATGTCCAAAGCTGAGGAAGAAGAAGTGAAAATGCAAATTTGTGTATCTTCCAATATATGTCTATAAAAATCCCTCAGGTTTTTTTGGATCCTTTGTAACCGAGAGAGAAGAAAAAGAAGAAAAATAAATAAATAAAGGAATGTGACAACACAGCTATAAAGATGGCAGATACTGAATACAACAAGTACTATAAGAGTACTTTTCAAATCAAAGTTAATGTTTTAAAATTTTCTCATTGAACTCTAATAAAATTCTCCTTCTTAAACCACTTTTATCTTAATTCTTCAGGGGAAACTCTGTTATCAGAATCAAATTCTTTTAATTCATCTACTCCACAGAGAAATCTAAATTTTCAAAGCAGTATTTATTCCTGTGAATGCATAATTTTTCTTAGAATTTATTTTTACAAGTTAAAGACAATAGTAGAGTGCAAATACAGTTGGAGACCTTGAATAATGGTCTGTTATTATTATGCATTGTCTATAATTAATATCAATTAGAATCTATTAAATTTAATAGACTTTGAGTTATCGAGTTTAATTCAATTTTAATAAATTTCAATTAAGTACAATTTGTTTCCATTGCTTTTATTAATTCCAGTCACTATCAATTCCCTTTAATTAATTTAATTTACTGGCAATATATGTTCAGGTAATTCCCTATTACTTTCAATTAGTTTCTATTCATTTCAATGGGCTTCATTTGCCACTAACAGATTTCATAAAAGTAAATGTTCAGCTTTGGTATAGTTTCTACATTCTATACAAACTAATTAGCTCTGCATTCAAACTTACCATAACGCAATTAGACCTCTATTAAATCTACATACAATCTGTATTCACGTCTATTCATCCTTTCCCTGGGTCGATATGTCTGGGAAGTCTAGTCTGCGGTGGAGAGCCTGGAGGTTGCAGAGATATCAGAACTTCCAACTTGCCACCGGTTGCATCTGCTTTGTATCTAGAACTTGTGAGGTGCTGGAAATAAAGAGATAAAAAGAGTATATTTAGGAGATTGTAACAGGCTTTATCCCCCAAAAATCGCATTGATACTTGATGGAAGGATCTGGATATGTCTTACTTGCTATGGTACTATTTACCATGAACACAATGCTTCACAGACTAGGTATTCACCAAATTTCATGAGTCTTTCCTGAGGCTGCCAGTAAAAAAAGTGTTTAGATGAAGAAGCAAGGAAATCAGGACAAATACTGGGTTTCATAGTTAGTTATGAACATGTTCTCTCTGTAAGAGGAAAATACTCACAAAAATATCAATTATCAGTGTTATAGATGAAAATCAGAGATACCGTAGTCTAATATTCTGTCACGGAAATTTTTGAGTATGGCAATTAATATGTCTATTTCATTACTTATTCTATATATATTATAGAATCAGTTACCTGTTTTATCTAGGGAGTATTGGCTTTGAAAAACTATCAACACATAGCTTGCAGAGCACTTTAGCCTCCATTAACATATCTCATGCTTCTAATAATCCTATGGAGAAGACAGTGCAAATTTTGTTATCTTCATTGGGAAATTAAATTATATTGAGGTGAAATGGTTTGTTCAATAATGGATAAGTAGGCAATGGAAGGATTCAGAGGAAAAGTAGTTGTAATGACAGAAAAATCCATACCTAAAGCATCTTTTAGTGCTACTATTTAGAAACAGGAGAAATTCAAATCTATAAGTAACAGATCCTGTACACTCTCTCTAAGATGATGAACATGTTCTTGTGGCCCAGGCTATGCAAAACATATGTGCTTGGAAAGACACTTAAGAACGAATGACTCACTTACTAGGGTTCCTGTTATCCTCCACTTAAGGCTTCCTTAGAAAAATGTACCTGTCTGAATGGAAGTAACTGGATTTGTGACAGCTGCGTAAAGCACAATGCATGAATGGAGCATAACACCTTTCCATGGGAGTGCCAGTTGCCTGCAGGAAGAGACGACTTTGTGTAGAGTTCATTAGCAGCAGGGCAATGCTTGAGAACAAGATGACTTGGCATATTCCCAACACACCTCTGGCAGAAACTCACTGTGAGAAAAGAGAGGAGGCTGAATTCAAAGCAAATTGCCAGAGCCTTCAGGTAAGATATGGGAAGTCCTAAGAAGGAAACAAGGGACTTTAAGGTCAAAAGGAAAATCAGCTGGAGGGAATGAAAGAGTCATTTGAAACGAGCCTGGAAGAATCTCAGCCTGGGACAAACCAACTGACAGCTATAATCTTTCCTCACAATGGCTTGCTGAAAGCACAAATGGAGATGAAAGAAGGCATGGACCTTCAAAAAGCCAAACATTTGACAATTTGTGTCAGGGAAATAGGCAACTAATTTGTAATCACTTTTCCATTTGATATTCTATTTCTCTAGACCTATCCTAAGTTAACATAATATTTCTATAAATGTTTAATGAGTGTCCCTAAGACCCCCCCCCAGGACATACTCTCTGCCCAATGTAACTGCTCCATGCAATTCAGATACCATGCTCTATTCCTTCCCCCATTGCATCCCCTCAACTCCCACCTGAATGCTTGTCATCCTCCAAGCCTTGAAGATATCAAGCGTTAAGTCTTTGAAGAAATCTTCTCACTCATATCAGTGAACCTTAATGCACAGAATTTTTTAAAAAATTTTACCCGCTGTACAGCATGGGGACCAAGTTACACATACATGTATACATATTTTTTCCTCCCATTGCTGTGTTTTGATGTACGTATCTAGACATATTTCTCAATGCTACACAGCAGGATCTCATTGTAAACCCATTCCAAGAGCAATAGTTTGTATCTGTTAACCCCAAGCTCCTGATCCCTCCCACTCCCTCCTTCTCCCTCAACAAGTCCATTCTCCAAGTTCATGATTTTCTTTCCTGTGGAAATGTTCATTTGTGCTGTATATTAGATCCTAGCTATAAGTGATATCATATGGTATTTGTCTTTCTCTTTATGACTTACTTCACTCAGGATGAGAGTCTCTAGTTCCATCAATGTTGCTGCAAATGGCATTATGTCATTCTTTTTGATGGCTGAGTAGTATTCCATTGTGTATATATAACACATCTTCCGAATCCAATCATCTGTTGATGGACATTTGGGTTGTTTCCATGTCTTGGCTACTGTGAATAGTGCTGCAATGAACATGTGGGTGTATGTGTCTTTTTTAAGTAGAGTTTTGTCTGGATAGATGCCCAAGAGTGGGATTGCTGGGTCATATGGAAGTTCTATGTATAGATTTCTAAGGTACCTCCAAACTGTTCTCCATAGTGGCTATACCAACTTACATTCCTACCAACAGTGCAGGAGGGTTCCCTTTTCTCCACAGCCCCTCCAGTACTTGTTATTTGTAGACTTATTAATGATGGCCATTCTGACTGGTGTGAGGTAGTAACTCATGGTAGTTTTGATTTGCATTTCTCTTATAATCAGCGATGCTGAGCATTTTTTCATGTGTTTGCTGGCCATCTGTATATCTTCCTTAGAGAATGGTCTATTCAAGTCTTTTGCCAACTTTTCCATTGGATGGTTGGATTTTTTGCTGTTGAGTTGTATAAGTTGTTTGTATATTCTAGAGATAAAGCCCCTGTCCATTGCATCGTTTGAAACTAATTTCTCCCATTCTGTAAGTTGTCTTTTTGGTTTGTTTTTGGTTTCCTTTGCTGTGCAAAAGCTTGTCAGTTTGACTAGGTCCCATTGGGTTATTTTTGCTCTTATTTCTGTTGCTTTGGGAGACTGGCCTGGAAAATATTCATGAGGTTGATGTCAGAGAGTGTTTTGCCTATGTTCTTTTCCAGGAGTTTGATGGTGTCTTGTCTTATATTTAGGTCTTTCAGCCATTTTGAGTTTATTTTTGTGCATGGTGTGAGGGTGTGTTCTCATTTCATTGCTTTGCATGCAGCTGTCCAGGTTTCCCAGCAATGCTTGCTGAATAGACTTTCTTTTTCCCATTTTATGCTCTTTCCTCCTTTGTCAAAGACTAACTGACCATAGGTGTCAGGGATTATTTTTGGGTTCTCTATTCTGTTCCATTCGTCTGTCTGTCTGTTTTGATACCAGTACCACACTGTTTTTAATGCGCAGAACTTTATTAAACATGTATCGAGCTCTGAGTGTATGCCAAGCAAGTGAGAATAAATCTGTTTCTTTTCTTTTGGTAATGTAATGGTGAGGTCCTAGGGGATCTTCTCACCCACTGACCAAAAAGTAGTGAGTTTCTCATAGTCTCCACCACCCCATTTGACATTTATATTTCCAAAAATCTATACATTATTTTACATTTATAAAGTGCTTCCATATGCCAGGTCTTATTTAATCATATACTTACTTGTGTATTTTTCTAAAAATACCTTGTGAATAAACTCTAGACATTGAAAATAGAAGCTATAACCCTTCTTTATCTTCGTACTTCAGCATGTACAGCACCTAGAAGGTACTTGACATGGACTTATTTTCTGTACCCACTACCTGTTGAGTGGGACTATCTGAAAGAATAGATTATAGGTATTTTTCCAATTTATATAATGTTTACTAAATGTTAAGTATCTGGAATATACAAGGATATGCTAAATGCTTCAATCATGAGAAAAATCTCAGGGTTCTCAAATTAATATGACATAACTCCCAGAGATGGATGAAGAGGAAGAGGTAGGAATCCTTCATTGCTCCTTCTTCCCTTCCTCTCTAAGGGAATATCTGATGTTTTCTTTCTAAGTATCTTCTTTTCTCTCTGTCTCTGCTAATTATTCTTTCCTCAGACTCCTACCAATTCATCAAGCTGTATTTTCTTATGTATTTGTTCAAAGATCAGATTTTCTTTGCTTTCCATCTTCCCCTTCCAACCTATGATGATATTGGGTGCTTATATATGCTAGTTTATTTATATTTATATGCTTGTAGAGGTAGCATCCAAATTGTATTCATGATGCTTACTTTGACATGCTTACTTAAGTTGTCCCCAACTACAACCACATTAAGTGGTTGTAGTTGGGATCAGTGGTGTCTTCAAATCTGTTTGATCTAGATTTTTCAATATAACAGAAGCAATAATGTGAAAACCCTCTGTTGCTTTCTAAATACTGACTTTATTGTCATGTATTTGTTGTTCTTGTTCCCATGTGTTTGTTAAATTTTTGATTCATCTGAATATAAGTATAGAATCATTGGGTCTGCCATGATCATGATTTCTTCCTTGAATGAGATGAGGGGAGATTCTTATGAATTGTCAGCCAAAAATATATGGAAGCATTTCTATGTCAAATAAATGCAGTTCTGATAAATGATGAAAAAGTATAATGCCGACCTTTGGATACAAAAGGTAACCTCTGCCAAAGATACCAAAACTAAATGAAGTATATCAGGGACCTGTAAATTTTAAACACAGAGGGGCATTTAGTTTGTTATAAAAGCATAAGATATCACTCACAACATGAAAGCAGGAAGTCAAAAGAAAGGAACCAGAGAGGTAAATTGTTCAACTCTCTGGGCCAAGTGTTCAGTTATCTCAGGATTAGAAACCTGAGCTTTAAGAGATTTACTGCCTGTGGGTAATTGTCTTCATTCTATTATTCATTGGTATTTGTTCAAGTTTATACTTGTGTTTTTTCTATGTTTCTAATTTTGGAACTATCTTAACTCTAAAAACAGGAACACAAAAAAGGGTGTATGTCTCTGCTTGGCCTAATTTTAAAACAGGAATGGGAACAGTGCCTTCCTAAAAAATGTTCTAGAGGGTAGCAGCAGAAGACACAATAAGAGAATCCCAAAGAGAAGGTGGAAACAAAAGAGGAGGCTGGGACCATTTATTAAGACTCTCCAGCCTACTTGGATTGTTCTTTGATCAAGCATGAGAGAAGACTGAGCATGTATATGTAATACAAGAGACTTTATATTTACGGGGCCTTAGGCTGCCTTTTAAACAAAATGAGATCATTTGCGATTTACTATGGGTGATAGAATCATACATGTTCTTAATGGTTTACAATTCATTTTTGTGCGCATTTAAAACATGAGGGGTGGTTTATTATAACAGGCTCTCAGCTGGCCTCTCCCCCTTCTGGCACTCTCTCCTATAGTTTTTTCAGCAAACAATTTATGGAGTCATCTCCATTAATAGAACTTCTATTATGTCACTGCCAAAATCATAAACTTTCATTTAGCCTTATTTCCTATGATCTCACTTTTAAAAACTCTTACTAGGCTCATTGGGTCTTTCCATCCTTCTCATTTATTCATTACTTCTTAGCTCTGAGTTCATAGACCCACCTCCTCACTCTCACATCTTCCCATTCCTTCTAAATGTTTTCTCTCCTCTATTCTTGCTTCTCAAACTCAATGAATCTTCTAAAATTATGTGAAATTTTTATTTTTATTGCAGCTTCTGATAAATCTAAAGCTTTTCATTCTTAGGACCATAACTACAAGCACGGATGCTAAAGCACTGGCATCATAATGTCATTATATCATGTTGAATTCTTTGATGGCTACCACAAAGAGGATCCTCAATTTATGTATACTCTTCAAACCGTACAAGCAATGAAGAGATGGCAGAAGGCCTCTTGGTATTTTCTTAAATACCTGCTTTCTTTTATCTCAAGGAAGGTAAACCTTTAGTTTATTAAAGTAATTAGACTAAAATATGGCATGGTTCAAAAAGCATATTGGTTTGATGAGGAAAAATCAGGTAGCATGAATACTCAAATCCACTGGATACAAATTTGTATTTTTTTCTACTGATATTTGATATATATTCCATACAAGGCTGTGATTTTATATTTTCAGAAATCTTAATGCTTGTGCATTTGTATAAAAAAAATTCCAAATCATTTCAAATCATTGAGGGCTAGAGTCATCTAAATTTCTGTTATTTTTCACCTTGTATGCCTGTGTCTTTGTACAATTCTTGATAGGCAAGTTGGTTTTGTATACAATGAACATGTTTACAAAACCCTACCTAGACTGCTCCTTTCTTTTCCAATCACTGAAGAATTTAGGCCATAGAGCTTGAAACCCCCTCACTTAATTCAATAAAATACCACCCCCCTGATTCCAAATACCTCAAACCTCAAAGTCTCTGGTAGTGTCAGAAGAATAAGTGACAAATGAAGGCAGGTTTTAACTACTTGTGGTAAGAAATCAGATCAATACTAAGAAGACAGCTCTGCATGTATTAATAATTTAATCTTTTCACAGTCTCCATTGCATCTGTACAGTAGAACTAGGACCTTTGGCAAGACCCCTCTGACCATCTGGGTTATCATCTATAAAACAAACCAAAGAATGGACAAAATTTTAATTGTTTTTCTTTTAATTCTACTATTCTGTATTTCTTAATGATTCCAGTTATCTGGAATTGTTTTTCTTCTCCTCACTGTCACTAGCTACACATTGAAAAAATCTTTGTTCTTTGAGACATTTTACAAACTCCATTTCTTTGCCTTATCCATAGCTTTTGGTTGGGTTAGACTGGAGCCTCAGCAGGAGCTCAGAGGAATGGAAAAGAGCTGTGTTATATGTTTTTTCCTACACTCTGCCTCTTCTGGACCACATTTTCTGGTAGTAGCCATGGTCTTCCACAATGACAATTCATAACAGTCAGGAGGTCTTCCCCAGCTCCACCTCTCACAGGGCACTGGGTGTGACTAGCTTCCCCCACTGCTCATTCAGACCCAAGCTTAACAATAGCTTCTAATTGTTGCTAATATCTAGGTGCCACAATATCTCTTGCCAATTCCCTTAGCTATACTCACTTCTGTAATGAGCTCCTTTGTTATAGTCACATGAGCCAACTGAAAAAAGTTGAAATTGTATTTCCTTCCAAGACCTTCGCTGATACATATGATTAGCTAATGTTGATAATATTTTTGAAGGTAAAACAAAGAAAATATTATGACATAATTCATTTGAATGGAGTGCATAAGAGAAATTTTTATATTCTTCCTCTAATAGACACAGAATCACTGAACTATGTAAGAGTCAGGAGAAAGAACCTCTTCCCTTTCTTTCCATGGCATCCAGATTGACCTGTGATAGGACGGAATGAGAAGACAAGGGATGGGGATGGAACAATGACGAGGATACAAAATACTCCCATTAGCAAAGAACATATATTATATCATTTGCTGCTGCTTCTCTATAAAATGCCGCATTAATTTCCCATTGCTGCTGCAACAAATAATTATTAACTTGGCAGCTTAAAACAATGTACTTAAAATAGGTACTTAAAACATGTAATTAATTAAATGTAATTTAAAATGTACTTAAAACAATATGCCTAAATGTACTTAAAACAATATACAGGATTTTCTTATAATTCTGGAAACCAAATGTCCAAATCAGTTTGTCTGGGCTAAAATCAAGGTCTTGGTAGGGCTATGATCCCTTCAGCAGTTCCAAGGGTAAAATCTTATTTCCTTGCCTTTTCCAGCTTCTAGAGCTGTGTTCCTAGTATTTCTTGGTTCATAGTCCCTTCTACCAACAAGCTAGCCTCATAATATCTTCCTTCAGGTGGTCAAGTTGATGTCTACTATTGTAAAATCTCCCTCTGTTCCCCTCTTATGAAAACATTTCTGACTACACTGAGGGCCCATTCAGACAATCTGACTTATAGAATTGTGAGGTAATAAATTTGTGGTATTTCAAGCCTCTAAGTTTATGGGCAATATAAAACTAATATCCTGTGTTTCACTATGAATTTGTGTTTTTAAATAACGATGTAGGAGTACCTGACAAAATTTTAAAAAATAAATGTTTTGAATATTGTTCAGTTGTCATAATTGATTTGATAATCACATTATCTGTCATGAGCTATCAATCTATGAGGATATTTAAACTTATTTCTGTGTCCAAGACCAAAGAAGGATATAATAATGGGTATAGATATGGTGAAGAATATAGATCTTTTTGGCTTTAAGGAATATTATTTTTGATAAGAAGATGAGACTTAAGCATATTAAAAAGTCACTAGGATTTCCCGTCGTGGCGCAGTGGTTAACGAATCCGACTAGGAACCATGAGGTTGTGGGTTCGATCCCTGCCCTTGCTCAGTGGGTTAACTATCCGGCGTTGCTGTGAGCTGTGGTGTAGGTTGCAGATGCGTCTCGGATCCCGCATTGCTGTGGCTCTGGGGTAGGCTGGCGGCTACAGGTGGGAACTGTAGGCTGGGAACCGCCATACGCCGTGGGAGCGGCCCAAGAAATGGCAAAAAGACAAAAAAATACATAAATAAAAAATAAAAAGTTACTAGAGTTTATTTGACTACATAGAAATACTGGGGGAAAACAATGTGAAGGAATTGAGATAGGTTAACTCCTAATCCTGCGGGATTCATACAGATGATGGAAAGGAAAATAGAGGACATCTTGGTTTTTCGGAGAGGGTTAGGGTGCACAAATATTATAAGGCAGAGCTAAATGTGTCTCTCAGTGCATCTTCCCACCTCCAATGAAGGCAAAGCTCTCTCTTGATTAATATCTCTGAAGAAATTATCCAGTGCATATTGCCTTCAAAAAAATCCTTGGCAGATTTTGGTCCAAACTGAAAATATTTTTATTTCTAATGGTTTCAATTTGGTTAGGAAGTTCTGTTTGTGTGTTCATATGAAATTATATGTACAAATAGATTAGGTTGTTTTTACTGAGAAGGTGGATTATAATGGTAAGAAGGAAACCCTAGAATAGTGGACATTGTGTTTCAGATGATGGCCATTACCTGTAATAAAACATGGTGTGGAAAGCATTTCCTTGCTCTTTAAACTGGATCAAAAGAAAACTAAAATCATACACAAGGAGGAATTAATTTTTTAAAGCTAAATATTTTATAAACACATGATTTTGAAGCCTGGGAGGATGGGAGGAAAGTTAAAATTTTTTCATGTTTCTCATTTTACTATGAACAATAGTTAAGTTTTAGAGCTTGGGAATTGTGTTTTTAAGCATTCTCAGACACAGAAAATATAATTTTGAAAGGACATATATCCTTTTGAATATTGAATTATTTGGTGCCATCACTGCTAATTTAAAAATCCCATGTGAACCATATAACACAAGTAGATTAGTCATGTCAGTGAATATTCTTAGATGTTATTTTGGGACATCTGGGAATGAGAAAGGAGACCAATACAGATGATCATGATTTTATATAACAGATTGTGGTTAGAGAAATGGTAGAAAAACTTTTAAAATTGTAGATTTTGACTTGAGAATTAGGATTAACTTTGGGATTCTAATACTTCAAAAGGCCATTTCAAGTACACTTTTAGTTCATCTAGTTCTCTTTAACTTTAGAGCTACCACTAAAAACTAAGCCACCATCATCACTTCATCACTTGCTCAGACTGATACCATTCTGGTCTCTGAATCCACTCTTGTCCTCCTCTAAACCAGTTTTAATATCATCCAGGAATAATATTTTAAAAATCTGTATATATCTCTTTTAAAACAGATTTTGAGTATAGTTGACTTGGAAAGTTTTATTAGTTTCAGGTGTACAGCAAAGTGAATCAGTTATACATACATATATATCCATTCCTTTTCAGATTTCTTTCCCTATATAGTTTTTTACACAGTATTGAGTAGGTTACTGTGTGCCATACACTAGGTACTAGTTACCTATATATTTTATATTTAATAGTGTGTATATGTCAATCCCAACCCCCTAATGTAACTTCTACCCTGCATTTCCCCTTTGGTAACCATAAATTTGATTTCAAAATCTTTGAGTTTCTGTTTTGTAAGTTCTTTTGTATTATTTATGTTAGATTCCACATTTTAATGATCTCTTTTTAAAGTCTGTCAATTGCTTCATTTTGTTCTTTGGTTAAAGACAGAATCTTGGGTGAGCTCTTCCTCTTCACTTTCTACATTCCTGCTGCCCTAGCCTTATTGCAATAGCATTATCACAGCTGTTCCTACTGCATGCTCTTCTCTCTGACTAACCACTTACCATCTGCACTTCCCCAGAGTAACCCTTACTCATTCTCTAGATTTTGCTCACAAATTCCTTTCTCAGGGACATCTTTCTTGACCTCACTTTACATATACTTTAGTTCCCCTTAGTGTATTCTTTCATAGCCCCCTATATCTTTCCTTCATCAGCCTTATCACAGTTCTTAATTATATATTTATTTGGATATTTAACATTTGTCAAAAATGTCCACATGCCAAGCCCTGTATTGCAGTTACTGTGTCTGTCAGTCACTAATGTTCTTTCATCAAGTCCAATACCTGGCACATTAAAGGCACTTAATATCCATGAATGTAAAAAGAGGGAAGGAACAAAAGAAGGAAGGCTGGAAAGAAAGGTTTAATCAATTAATGAATGCATATTTAAATCTAATGTTGTAGGTGTGGAAACTGCCGCATTTTAATGCTCTACTGAGAGTTAAGAATGAAGATAAATTATTAGGAAATTTGGATGATGAAACATTAAAAGATAAATTTGGAGCAATTATAGGCTGTTAAGTATCAATCAGTTCACGCTCACGCCTACCTCTATATGCCAATCATTAAATTCACTTTTGGAGAACTATGTAAACAAATGCAAGATATACCACTCAATCATATTCCTATTCCTCAAGAAACAATTCTTTATGGGGTAAAGGCAGGCATGATAAAACTGTTCTTTAACTCCTCATCTAGAGGGAACATAGATGTCTTGCCAAATTAATTGTGATTGTAAAGAGATCTGACTTTTGTAAGGAAGAGCAATTTAAGAGTAACTCAGGGAGTTCCCGTCATGGCGCAGTGGTGAACGAATCCTACTAGGAACCATGAGGTTGAGGGTTCTGTCCCTGCCCTTGCTCAGTGGGTTAACGATCCGGCATTGCCGTGAGCTGTGGTGTAGGCTGCAGATGTGTCTCGGATCCCGCGTTGCTGTGGCTCTGGTGTAGGCCAGTGGCTACAGCTCCGATTTGACTCCTAGCCTGGGAACCTCCATATGCCGTGGGAGCGGCCCAAAGAAATAGCAAAAATAAAGACAAAAAAAATGTAACTCAGATTCAGAGATACTAATGGGGCTCATTTCCAGCCCAGTCAATTCATCTACGCTTCCCTTATGGGCCTGGAATTGGAGGAAATTGTCCACAAGGGCAGAAGTTTTAGAGCCCTAACTTGGAAAATATGCTTTAATTTACATGGATAAACTTTGCTTAAAAAGGCATAAACAAGAAAGCCTTCGGGTTGGAATATTATGTTCAAATTAGTTTGAAAAAAAAGAAAAAAGTGAAACATCCATAATCAGGAAGTAGACAACTGATCTGGTCATGAAGTGAATGTATCAGAATAACAATTTTAAGAACTGCCACTCTATACCTATAAATCCACCATGATTCAGAAGTCTATAGAAAAATACTGCTCTTTGACTCTCTTGAAATAGCTTCAGAAGTTGATACCTTATATTTTATAACCATTTACAGGTTACAAAATCACTTTTAATATATAATCTAATTTAATCATATGACTAACTGATTCAGTAATAGGTTACTTTCATTTCATTTTCTTTTTTTTTTGAGTTTTGCCTTTCATTTTATTCTTTTCTAGAATGTTTTAATTTTTTTCCATGTGCATGCATTATCTTTATGGTACAAATAATGTTTGATTTTTTATTGTGTGACTGTATTATCTTTATAATAAAAATACTTTAAAAACAAACACAGATGAGAAATATAATCCATACAAATGTTGATTTACTGTTTACATCTTTCATATAAGATAGACCAAAATCCTTGTAAGAATGCCTGAAAAGCCTAACACATTTGGAACAGACTTTTAAAACTATAGTCACAGCATGTGCAAGGCCACATGTGCTGCTGCTGTGGAAATGTTTTTATATTCTTTGTTTGTTGTTGTTTTACATTCACTGTATTTTATTTATTTTTATTTATTTATTTTTAATTTATTTTTTTCCCACTGTAGAGCAAGGGGATCAAGTTATCCTTACATGTATACATTTTTCCCCCACCCTTTGTTCTGTTGCAATATGAGTATTCATTTCATTTTCTTCTTGCAGCTTTATTAAGGTATAATTGCCATATAGCACTGTGTATGGTTAAGACATGCAGAATAATGATTTAACTTACATGCATCATGAAATGATTACCACAATAAATTTAGTGAACTTCCCTTATCTCGTATAGTTAAATAATTAAATTTTTTTCTTGTGATGATAACTCTTAGGATTTACACTCTTAAACAATTTTCATACATAACATACAGCAATAATAATTTTATTTATTATATTTTACATTAAATCCCTTGTCATTATTTATCTAACTGGAAGTATGTACCTTTAGACTATCTTCATCCAAATCCCCCTTTCCCACACCCACCTCTAGTAACCACAATGCTAATCTCTTTTTCTATGAATGTGTTTATTTGTTTTTATTATAACTGACCAACAATACTACGTAGTCCCTGTTGCAAAAGATAGTGATTCATTTTTTTATACATTTACAGATAATTACCATAAGTCTACTTATCATTTGTCACCATATAGAGATATTGATTATATTCCCCACACTATACATTTTATACACTTCACTCATTTATTTTGTAAATCTAAGTTTCAACCTCATAATTTCCCTCACTATTTTTTCCCATTTCCCCACCTGACTTCTGGAAGTAATCTGTATTTTCTCTGTGTCTATGATTCTGTTTCTCTTTTTTTTACCTGCTATGTTCATTCTTGTCTTTTAGAGTCTACATATAAGTGCAATTATACAGTATTTGTCCTGTTTGAGTTAGTTCACTTAGATGGACCTCTAGATCCATCCACATTGTTGCAATGGCAAGATTCAGTCATTTTATGGTTGAGTAATATTCAATTTTATCTGGATATATACCACATGTTCTTTATTCATTCATCTATTGATGAGATCTTACATTGCTTCATATCTTGGCTATTTTCTTCTTGTCTTTTTAGAGTTGGACCTATGGCATATGGAGGTTCCCAGGCTAGGGGTTAACTTGGAGCTGTAGCCACTGGCCTGCGCCACAGCCACAGCAATGCTAGATCCAAGCCACGTCTGTGACCTACACCACAGCTCACAGCAATGCAAGATCCTTAACAAACTTAGCAAGGCCAGGGATGAAACCTGCATCCTCATGGTTGACAGTTAGATTCATTTCCACTGAGCCATGACAGGAACCCCCATATCTTAGCTATTGTAAATAATGCTGAAATGAACATGGAGATGCATTATCTTTTTTTCAAATTAGTGTTTTTATTTTCTTCAGATAAACACCCAGAAGTGGAAATTCTGGATCATATGGGACTTCTATTTTTAATTTGTTGAGGAAATTTCATACTATTTTCCATATTGATAGTACCAACTTACATTCCCATTAACAATGCACAAGGGTTTTATTTGCCCACATTTTACCAGTAATTGTTATTCCTTGTCTTTTTGATAACAGCCATTATGACAGGTGTAAAGTAATGTCTCATTGTGATTTGTATTTGCATTTCCCTAAGGATCAGTGATGCTGAACATCTTTTCATATGTAGGTTACCCATCTGTATGTCTTCTTTGAAAAATGTATCTTTATGTCTTCTGCCCATTTCTTAAAATCAAGTTCTTTTTTTATGTTGAATAGTATGCATTCATTGTATATTCTGAATATTAATCTCTTTTTTAAATACATAATTTGCAATTATTTTCTCCCATTCAGTAGGACATTTTTTGCTTTGTTGGTTCTGCTTCTTATTCTGGGTAAATTATTTTTAGTTTGATTTGATCTCATTCACCTATTTTTGCTTTTCCTTTCCTTGTCTAAGAATGGATAGATTATTAATATTGATTTAGCTATAATAATGCCTATGGCTTATGAAATTTTTAAATCTATTTTTTGTTTGTTTTTTAGGGCCACCCCATTGGCATATGGAAATTTCTAGGCTATGGAATTTCAGACCTGCAGCTGCTGGCCACAGCAACAGCCACAGCCACATGGGATCTGAAACATGTCTGTAACCTATTGTATAGCATAGAGTAACACCAGATCCTTAACCCACTAAGCAAGGCCAGCAATTGAACCTGCATCTTCATGGATACTAGTCAGGCTTGTAATGCACTGAGCCACAACAGGAACCCCCAAAGTTTTAAATCTTTATTAAATTAATGTCTGTGCATAGTAGCAGAGAGTAGTCCAGTTTGGTCTTTTTGCATTTGGCTGTCTAGTTTAACATTTATCATTTAGTGAAGAAGCTGTCTTTTCTCCATCTTAAATTTTTGTTTTTTTGGTCATAAATTAGTTACTCATACATGTATGATTTCATTTTAGAAAACTACTCTGTTCTATTGATCTTTGAGTCTGCTTTTAGGTCAGTACCATACTCTTTGGATTACTATAGCTTTGTATAACTTCTTTAAAACAGGTAGAGTGTTACTTCCACATTGCTCTTTCTCAATATTTTTTTTTGGCTATTAAAGATCTATTGTATATCCATATAAAGTCTAGAATTTTATGTTCCAGTTCTGTGAAAAAAAATACCATTGGTATTTTAATAGGAATGACATTGAATCCATACATTGTGATGGGTGGTATGGTCATTTTAACAATATTAATTCTTCCAATTCATGAGCATAGTATATTTTGCCATTTGTTTATGTTGTCATTTTTTTTCTTAGTATTTTATTGTTTTCTGAGTACAGGTATTTTACTCCCTTAGTTAGATTTATTAAGTATTTTATTATTATTTGATTAAAAGTGGAATTGTTTTCTTAATTTCACTTTCAAATAGTTCATTTTTAGTGTATACACAAGGTATTATGGCATGTTAATTTTATATCTTGAACTGAACTCAATAAATTCCAGTAGTATTTTTGCTAGATTTTTTAGGAATTTCTCTGTACAGTATCATGTCATCTAAAAATAGCAACAGTTTTACTTATTCCTTTCAATTTGGATTCCTTTTATTTTTTTTTTTGTCTGATTGCAGTAGCTAAGACTCCCAATACTATGTTAAATAATGTGTCAAGTGTATGTATCCTTTTCTTATTTCTGATCTTAGGAGAAATACTTTCAGCTTTTAATTATTGAGTGTGATGTTACATGTTAGCTTGTCATAAATGAACTATAATTTGTTTAGGTATGTTACATCTATACCCCGACTCAATTGAGAGTTTTAATCATGAATGGAGGTTGAATTTTATAAAATAAAATTGTTGTGTATCTATTTAGATGAACACAATTTTTATTCTTTAATTTGTTAATATGTTGCATCACATTGATTGATTGGTACATATTGAACCATCTTTGCTTCCCTGGCACAAATCCCACTCAATTAATGATATATAATTGTTTTAATGTATCATTGATTTTTCTTTGTTAATATTTCATTGAAAATAATTATATGTATATTCTCAAGCGTTATTGGACTGTATTTTGCTTTTTTGGTAACATATATATTTTTGAATTTTAGTACAGGGTGATGCTGGCATCATAGATTGAGTTCAGATGTGTTACTTCCTTTGCAAATTTTTAAAATAATTTGAGAATGATAGGTATTATCTCTTCTTTAAATGTTTGGTAGAATTCAACTGTGAAGCCATCTAGTCCTGAAATTATGTTTATTGAGGATTTTTTTTTATTATTACTGATTCAATTCATTAGTGATAACTAGTCTATTCATATACTTTATTTACTCCTGTTATTTTCTTGGAAGATTGTACATTTCTAGCAATTTCTTCTAAGTCATCCATTTCACTGGTGTATAATTATTCACAGTAATCTCTTAGGATATAATGTGTATCTGTGGTTTTGGTTGGAACTTCTCCTTTTTTACACTTCTTATTTTATTTATTTAGGCCTTCTCTTTTTTTCCTTGAGTATGACTAAATGTTTGTCAATTTTCTTCATATTTTCAAATAATGATCTTATAGTTTTATTGATATTGTCTATTGTTTTTAAATCTATTTAATTTATCTCTGATCTTTATTATTATTTTTTCTTCTTCTAATTTCAGGTTTTGCTCTACATTTCTATTTCCTTTAGGTATAATATTGGGTTGTTAGAATTTATGGTTACCAAGGTGAAAACATGGTGAGGAAGAATAAATTAGGACATTGGTATTGACATATACATACTACCATATATAAAATAGATTGGTAACAAGGACTTATTGTATAGCAGAGGGAAATAGACCAAATACTATGTACCTTTATGGAAAAAATAATCTGAAAAGGAATGGATATATGTATATGTGACATTTACTTTTCTGTACACCTGAAAGTTACACAAATTTGTAAGTCAACTATACTCTAATAATTTTTTTAAATTAGGTTGTTTGAGATTTTCTGTTTCCTGACATTGGCTTGCATCACTGCAAACATCCCTCTTAGAACTGCTTTTGCTGTGTCACCTGTCCAGATTTGAATCCTTTTGTTTTCAGCTACCTTTTTAAATTTTTGTCTTTGACAATTTTAGTGACACTTTAGTTGTTAGGTTGCATATTGTTTAACTTCCACTTCTTTTTTTTCCATTTTTTCTCTTCTAGTTGATTTCTAGCATTGTGGTCATAAAAGATGGTTGTTATTATTTCTAGCATTGTGGTCAGGAAAGACAGCTGATATTATTTCAATCTTAACAAATTTACTAAGATTTGATTGTTGCCTAGCTTGTCATCTATCCTAGAGAATGTTCCATCTGCATTTAAAAAAATGTGTGTTCTGTTACTTTTGATGGAATTTATATTATGTTAATTTGCTCCAATGTGTCGTGTAAGATCAATGTTTCCTTGCTGATTTCTATCAGGATGATCTGCTTGTTGATGTAAGAAAGGTCTTAAAGTCCCCTACTATTATTGTGTTATTATCAATTTCTCCTTTTTATTAAGGTATAATTGATTTACAATGTTTCTTCAGTTTATTTTGTACAGCAAAGTAACCAGTCACGCACAGCTCCCTGTGTTGTACAAGAGTTTCCTATTGCCCATTGATTCTGAAGGTTACATTTTCATCCAATCAACTTTTGATTTCATTGATCTTATCAATTGTTTTCTTTGTCTCTACTTCATTTAGTTCTGCTGTGATCTTTATGAATTCTTTTCTTCTACTAATTTTGGGCTCTATCTGCTCTTCCTTCTCTTGATGTTTTAGATGTAAGTTTAGGTTGTTTATTTGAACTTTTTGTTTCCAGAAATACGATTGCAATGCTATAAACTTCCTTTTCAGAACTTCTTTTTCTTGTCAAATAGGTTTTGGATTTTTGTACCTTCATTGTCATTTGTCTCTAAGTATCTTTTAATATCCTCTTTGATTTCTTCAATGATCCATTGGTTGTTCAGAAGCATATTTTTGTCTCCCAGGAATTTGTGGTTTTTGCTGTTCATTTCTAGTAGTTGATTTCTAGTCGCTTAATATCATGGTTGGAGAAAATGTTTGAAATAATTTCAACTTTTAAAAATTTACCAAGGCTATATCTGTGGTCCAAGATGTGATCTATCATGTAGAATATTCCATGTGCTCTTGGGAAGACTGTACAGTCTTGATAAATTTTTAAAAGTTGAAATTATTTCAAGCATTTTCTCCAACCATGATATTAAGTGACTAGAAATCAACTACTAGAAATGAACAGCAAAAACCACAAACTCCTGGAAAACAAAAATATGCTTCTGAACAACCAATGGATTGTATAGTCTGCTGCTTTGGGATGGAATGTTCTATGAACATTAGTTAAATCTATCTGGTCTAGGATATCATTTAAGGTTGTGTTTCCTTGTCAATTTTATGTCTGGATTATCTGTCCATTGATGTAAGTGGGGTGTCAATTTCCCCCACTATTATTTCATTGGTGTCAGTTTCTCCTTTTATGGCTGTCAGCAGTTGCTTTATATATTGAGGTACTTTAATATTAGGTACATATACATTTACAATTGTTATATCTTCTTTGATAGATCCTTTGATCCGTAGTACCCTTCTTTGTCTCTTGAAAGTTTATTTTAAAGTTTGTTTTGTCTGATATGAGTGTTGCTACTCTCACTTTCCTTTGATTTCTGTTTGCACATAATATATTCTCCCATCCTCTCAGTTTCAGTCTGTATGTGTCCTTAGAACTGAAGTGTGTCTCTTGTAAGCAGCATATACATGGGTCATGTTTTTGTATCCATTCAGCCAGTCTGTGTCTTTTGGTTGGAGCATTTAATCCATTTACATTCAATTATGGATAAGTATGTGTTTATTGTCATTTTGTCAATTGTTTTGGATAGTTACTTTGAATCTATTTTTCTTCCCTTCCTCTTTTGTCTTCTCTTGCAATTTGCTAATTTGATTGATTGATTGATTGGTTATCTTTTTAGGTCTACACCCTTGGCATATGTAACTTCTCAGACTAGGGGCTGAATTGGAGCTATATCTGCGGGGCTATGCCACAGCAACAGCAATGACAGATCTGAGCCATGTCTGAAATCTACACTGCAGCTCACAGAAACACCAGATCCTTAACTCACTGTGTGAGGCCAGGGATTGAATTTGCATCTTTATGGATACTAGTTGAGTTCATTACTACTGAGCCACAATGGTAACTCTGCTGATTATCTTTATTGTTGTGTTTAAATTGCTTTATTTTATTTAATGTGTATGTCCATTATAGTTCTTTGGTTTGCAGTTCCTATTAGATTTGAATTTAACCAACTATATATGTGCAGAATTGCTTTGGGTTGCAGTTCTCTTACATTCAGATGTATTTTCAATGTTCTGCATTTGCCTTCTTTTCTCTTCTCATATTTGCTAGTTTTTATATGATATTTGTCAGTGGTTGATTTCCTACCTTTATATTATGTTTGTCTTTACCAATGAATTTTCTTATTTTCAAATTTCTTGTTTATATTTGAGGCTTTTTCTTTTCTGCCTAGAGAACTTCATTCAGTAGTTGTCGTAGAGCTGGTTTGAAGGTGTTGAATTCTCTTAGCTTTTGCTTATCTGAAAAGCTTTTGATCTCTCCATCAAATTTAAATGAGTGCCTTGCCGTGTATATTATTTTTGGTTCTAGAATTCTCCTATTCATCACCTTAAATATATCTTAACACTCCCTCATAGTTTGCAGAATTTCTGCTGAAAGATCAACTGTTATCCTTATCGGGGTTCTCTTGTATATGATTTGTTTCCTTCCCCTGTGACTTTTAATATTTTTAACTTTGTATTTATTTTTTGTCACTTTGATTAGTATATGTATGTACATGTGTATACATGTATGTGCGTGTGTGTGTGTGTGTGTGTGTGTGTGTGTTTCTGCGTTTCTCCTTGAGTTTATCCAGTGTGTGATTCCCTGAGCTTCCTCAACTTGAGTGAATGTTTCCCTTCCCGTATTAGGGACATTTTTGGCTATAATCTCTTAGAATATTTTCTCTGGGTCTTTCTCTCTCTCTCTTCTCCTTTTGGACCTCCTACAATTCCAAAGTTGGTATGTTTAATGTTGTACAAGAGACCTCTTAGACTCTTCTCAGTTCTTTTCATTCTTATTTCTTTATTCTTTTCCATAGCAGTGATTTCTACCACTCTGTCTTCCAAGTCACTTATTCATTCTTCTGCTTCTGTTATCCTACTGTTGATATAGTCTAGTGTATTTTTTTCATTTCAGATATTGTGCTATCCATCTCATTTGTTGTTCTTTAAGTGTTCTGGCTCTTTGTTAAACATTTCTTATAAATTCTCTGTGCCTCTATTTTTTCCCCAAGATCTTTGATCATCTTTACTATCATCACGATGAATTATTTTTCAGGTAGATATCCTATCTCCTCTTCATTTGGTTGTTTTTGTGTGTTTTTGTCCTATTCCTTTGTCTAATAGCTATTTCTTTATCATTTCATAATCTCTAACTTTCTTGACAGTAGGTATATAGATTAAGCAGTTGGTGCCTACTCTTGGAGTTTTCAGGGGTTTCAGGAATTTTCAGTTTTCTGGGTAACACGTACCCAGAGCTTGTGATGGGATCTGTGGTATTATTCTACTTTCTCTGGAACTGGGTTGTTGCTAGGAATGTGGACTGTGTGTTGGCAGTGGATTACAATTCATGGGATTTGCATTTTTGGCAAGGGTGACAGTACTGGTCCTGTGACACCTCCTGTTTCCAGGTAGTTCTTAGGAAGATTTCTTGCATTTGGCAATGTCAGCAGCTGTTACTGCAGTCCCTCCCTATGTCATGATGACTCTCAAGACTTCTCTATCTGCAGGTGAAGCTGCTTTTCTGTAGTCACCCACTTTGGCCAGTCTAGGGAGTGTTCTCTGTAGTCCCAAGGGCATGGACTGCTCTCTATCTGTTGTTAAAACACTCATTCTGCTGTAGGCCCTGCACCATTCCAGTGGTCCCTCCCCCTACCAAGCTTATGACAGAGTAATCCCTCTAGCCACTGCAAAGTAAACCCTGCACAGGTGGGCCCCTCTCAGCTCCTTTGGCTAACTGTGCAATGCATGCTGCTTCTGCAATCCCCTGCTTGATTGTTGGCTGAGATCACAGAGCTCGTGCTATTCCTGAGGATCATTTCTGCTGTTTCAGAAGTAACATTCTCTGCTCCCAGGCAAATTGAGGCTCTCTGCCTGCCTGGGATGCCCCATGTAGACTTCTGCACCATCCCTGCTGCTTCCAAATTCACCTTCCACCCCTTAGACAAATCTTTCCACCTGCCCAGGAGGCCCCTTCTGACTCCCAAGACAGCATTTGCTGCTTCAGAAATAACTTTCTCTGCCCCCTAGGCAAATTGAATTCCACCCCCCGCAAGGAGGCCCCTTGTAGTCTCTTGCAGTCAGCACTGTCTCCAGATTCACCTTTTGCCTCCTAGGCAAATTGGGGATTTCTTCCCCCAAGGAGGCCACTTCTGACTTGCAGGATCATTTGTGCTGTTTCAGCAAACACTTTAGCATTCCCCTGCCCAGCTATTGGCTGGGGTTGTGGGTCCTGTGCTTTTCCTGTGTTTCCTCCACCTGCTCCAAGGTTTGCCTCCACTCATTCCATTTTCCCTGTGGCCTTAAGTGCAGGGGCTGTTCCCCAACTCTTGCTAAGCAGTTGGAACTCAATGGTAGCTCCTATGGCTGGAGTAGTTGGAGTCTTGCAGCCTGAAAGTACTCACAATGGATAAGACTAAAGGGGTGGATACTGCCCTGCACACCAGCACCCCCTAACAATAGTGCCTAATCTCCAAGCCCAACTTAGTTTCCTTAGCTACTGCCTCAAATGTGGTCACTCCAAACCTCTGTGCCTTCAGGCTGTCTCCACATTACCAATCCTAGTTGTTTGTTTGTTTGTTTGTTTTTTCTCTTCCCCATGTAGCAGACCACAGTTCTCTCTCTGAAACTGAGCTCTAAAGATGGAGTTTCATTTCCTGGCCCCTGGTCACATCAGCCTATGCCTGGGAAGTGCAGGGCAGGGAGACTGACCATTTTTAGAGGACCATTTTCTTTTTCAATTGCTTTATACTGATTGCTGTGTTCTCTTCCAATGCCCCAAAGTTCTTATTCTGTTCTGGATGGTCTGCTTGCTGGTAGGGGGACTTCCCAGGGTGCAGGAGTTTAAGATTTGTTAAGATTTGTTTAATGTTTTTAGGTACTCCTATGTTGGATGTGTATATAATTATAATCATTATAACTTTTTCTTGGATTGATCTCTTGATTATTTTGTAATATCCTTCATTATCTCTTGCTATAGCCTTTGTTTTAAAGTGGATTTTGTCAAAGTCTTGTTAACTTTGATTTTTTTTTATTCTATTTGTGTATAGTTGACTTATAATGATGTGTTAGTTTCAGGTGTCAAAGTGAATCAGTTATACATATGCATACACCCATTCTTTTTCAGAATCTTTTCCCATAGGGGTCACTAAAGAGTACTGAGTATATTTCCCTCTGTTATAATGTAGGTCCTTGTTACCCATCAATTTTATATATAGTATATGTATATGTTAATCCCAACCTCCTAATTTATCCCTCTCCACAACAACTCCCCTTCGGCACCTAAGTTTAGTTTTGAAAACTTTATGTCTGTTTCTGTTTTGTGAATGGGTATTTTTGCATCATTTCTAGTAGATTCCACATATAAATGATCTCATATGCTATTTGTCTTTGTCTAGTTTACTTCACTCACTATAATAATTTCTTTGTTCAAACATGTTGCTGGAAATGGCATCATTTTGTTCTTTTTTATGGCTAATATTCCACACACACACCACATCTTCTTTCTCCATTTCTATGTTGGTGGACATTTAGGTTGGAATGCATGTGTATTTTCAAATTATGTTTTTCTTTAGATGTATTTCCAGATGTAGACTTGGTAGATCACATTGTGGTTCAATATTTAGTTTTTTAAGGAATATCCATACTGTTATTCATAGTGGTTTCACAAATTTAAATTCTCATCAACATCATAGGAGGGTTTCCTTTTCTTCACATTCTCTCCAGCACTTTCTGTTTGTAGATTTTTGATGATGGCTATTCTGACTGGTGTGAGGTGATACCTAACTGTAGTTTTGATTTTTATTTATCTAATAATTAGTGATGTTGAGCATCTTTTCATGTGCTTTTTAGCCATCTGTCTGTCTTATTTGGAGAAATGTCTATTTAGATCTTTAGACCATGTTCAATTATTTTGTTTGTTTTTTGATATAAATCTATATGAGGAGTTTGCATATTTTGGAGGTTAATGCCTTGTCAGTTGCTTCATTTGAAAAGATTTCCTCCCATTCTGTGGGTTATCATTTCATTTTTTAAAATGATTTATTTTGCTATGCAAAATTATTCAGTTTAATTAGGTCCAACTTTATTTTTGTTTTTACTTTCATTTTTCTAGGAGGTGGACACAAAAAATTTTGATGTAACATATCAAAGAGTGTTATGCCTATGTTTTCCTCTAGGAGTTTTTTTATTATCTATTATTATGTTTGGAATCAATATTTATTATCTATTATTATGCTTGGAATCAATATCAATATACCATCTAAGGCAATATACAGATAAGTGTACTCACAGTTAAATTATTAATGGCATTTTTCAAATATCTGCAACAAAACTTTTAAAATTTGTATGGAAACGCAAAAACCCTAAATAGTCAAAGCAGTATTGAGAAAGAAAAACAGAGCTGGAGGAATCAGGCTCTCTGACTTCAAAGTATACTACGAAGCTACAGTAATCAAAACATTATTGTACTGGCACAAAAACAGAAATATAGATCAATGGAATGGGGTGGAATGCCCAGAAATAAATCCACACACACGGCCAATTAATGAAAAAGGGGACAAGAACCTACAGTGCAAGAATGTCTCTTCATTAAGTGGTGCTGAGAAAACCAGACAGCTGCATGTAAAAGAATACATTTAAAACATTTTCTTACACCATAAAAAAAAATAAATAAACTCAACATGGACTAAAGACCTGAACATAATGCTGGATACCTTGGATTTATTTTTAATTACATTGGCAAGGGCTATCTATTTTTCCAGTCTTATACATTCAATCTCTTTTGTTTTTGATTCTGAAGTGGGTCTTATAAGCAGAATATATATGGATCATTATACACATTCAGTCATTCTATGTTTTTGCTTTGAGCATGTAGTTTGTTTACACTGAAAACAGTTGTGACAGGTATAAACTGATTGCCATTTTGTTCATTGATTTGTCGGAAATTTTTGTCCTTCTTTTTCAATTTATTTTTTGATTAAAGTATAGTTGATTTGTAATGTAGTGCCAGGTTTTCTGCTATATAGTAAAATTATATATATAATTTCTCTTATATTATCTTCCATCATGGCCAGTCCCAAGAGATTGGATAGAATTCCCTGTGCTGTACATGGACTTCATTACATATCCATTATAAGGGTAATAATATCTGCTAACACCAATCTCCCAGTCCCTCACATGCCCTTCCCACCCTCCCCATTGGCAACCAGAAGCCTGGCCTCTATGTCTATGAATCTGTTTCTGTTCTGTAGTTAGGTTCATTTGTGCCATATTTTAGATTCTACATATAAGTGATATACATGGTATTTGGCTTTCTCTTTCTGACTAAGTTTGAGAATCCCTAGTTGAATCCATGTTGCTGAAAACACCATCATTTAATTCTTTTTTATGGCTGAGTGGTATTCCTTTGTATATATGTACCACATCTTCAAATCCATTCATCTGTCATTGGACAAGACAGACAAGACAGATGTCTTGTCTATTGTGAATAATATTGCTATGAACATAGGAGTGCATGTATTTTTTTTTGAATTATAGTTTTGTTGGGATATACACCCAGGTGTGGGTTTGCTAGATCATATGGTAGTTTAATATTTAGTTTTCTTCTCTTTTCTACTTCTTTTGCTTGCTTCTCTTGTTATATGATGACAATTTTTGTATTATGTTTGGATTTCTTTTGTGTAAGTGTGTGTATGTGTGTCTGTATATCTATTATACATTTTTTGTTTGTGGTTACAAGTTTATGTACAGCAAGCTATCTATCTATGCATTATTTTTAAGCTTCTGATTTCTTTACTTTTAACACGTTTTAACCCTGAATTTTTACTCCCTACCCTCTTCATGTTTACTGTTTTTGACATCATACTTTACATCTTTTTTACTTTGTGTCTTCCTTAACTGTTTATAACTATATATGATTTTACTAATTTTATCTTTTAACCTCGCTATTAGCTTTACAAGTGGTGGACATATTACATTTGTTGTTTATCTGCTTTTACCAATGATTTTTTTCCCTTTGTTATTCATATTTCTAATTGCTTTTTTCCTTTTCTGCTTAGAGAAGTCCCTTTAATGCACTTCTTGTAATGCTGGTTTCATCGTACTGAATTCTTTTAGCTTATGATTATGTGTAAACTATTGCTCTTGCTGTCAAATATAGATAGCCTTTCTAGATAGAGTGTTCTTGACTTTGAGGGTTTTTTTTTTAATCACTTTAAATGTATCATACCACTTCCTTCTTGCCTGCAGAGTTTCTAACAAAAATTTAGCTCATTGTCTTATAGAAGTCCCATTTTACATACATAACTAATGACTTTTCTCATGAGGTTTATAGTATCTCTTTATATTTAATTTTTATTATTTTAATTATAATAGTTCAAAATAAATTTTAAAAAGATTACAAATTTAAAAAAAATATAATAGTTTTTTTTGGTCCTCTATGCATTGATTTTTTTGGGGGGAATTCTGTGATTCTTGGTCCTAGATGTTTTGTTTCCTTTCCCAGATGTCAAGAAAATTTATAGCTATTATTTACTCATATATATTCTCTGCCCCTTTCTCTCCCTCTTCTGGGACACCTATCATGAAAATGTTAATACACTTGATGTTGTCTTGGAGATCTCTAAACTGCCCTCATTTTTTAAAATTATTTTTTTTCTGTTCAGCTTGAGTGAATTACACTACTCTGCTTTCCAGTTCTCTGAGCCATTTCTCCATAACGTCTAATCTACTATTAATTATATCTAGTGTATATTTTAATTCAGTTAAAACAACTTCAGCTCTGCTTAATTATTTACATTTGCTTATTCTTTGTTAGAAGCTTCTGTCTTTTCACTGCATTCATTCATTCTTCTCCCAAGTTCTTTGACCATCTTCATGATTATTAACTTGAATTATGTATGGCTGGATTTATTATCTCTACTTCGTTTAGTTCTTTTGATGTTTTATCTATCTCCTTCATTTGGAATATATTCTTCTTTCATCTCATTTTGCTTAATTCTCTGTTTTTATTCCTCTTGATAGGTTGATTATGTTGCTTGACCTCAGAGAAGTGGCCTTATGTAGGAAACATCAATTGAGGCTCAGTAGCACATTCCCCTCTGGTCATCAGTACTATATGATATAGGGGTACCCTTTATATAGGCCCTTATCTTGTGGTTGATTGACTACCATGGGTGCACTGGTAGTCATGACTGGTCCTCAGTTTTGTCAGTCTTTTCATAGTGTGGAGCCTGCCAGCCACTTGTGGGTGGAAGAAAGTCCTGGCGCAGCTGACTGCACAACCTGGGGAGACCCAGGCCTGGTGCAAGCCATCTGGGAGACAGGGGTATAATGTGGGAGGGTTTCCTTGAGATTATGGTTGCCTGTTTGTGAGTAAGACTGGTTTCTTTTATGGATAGATGTGGGTTCCAGTGTTCCCCAAACTGGAGTCAGCCCACTGATGGTTGGAACTGGACACTCATATGGCTGGTTAAGGGTCCCCAAATCCCGGAGTTCATGTTAGCCCATTGGTGAACATAACCAGGGATAAGAGGGCCCTAGAGGGGATTCTTGCCCATTAGTGTGTGGAGCCAGCTTCTTGGAGGGCACCAGTGCAACTTGCTTTCTGCCTGTGACAACTGGCCTGCTTTGGGGTGAAGCAGTAAACCTGGCTGACCAGCTCTTTGTTGTGCAGCATCTTGGGACTTGTGCTGACAGCTTGGTGGTTGGGGCCAGTTTCTGGTGTTAATAAGCTAGAGGGAGGTTCCTAAAATAGTGCTCACTGTTACCACTATCATCGTGATAGAGAGTTCCCCAAAATTTCTTCCATTAGCATCTCTATCCCCAAGACAAGTACAGTTGCCTCTTGTCTCTCTGGAGGCTTTCTAAGATCAGCAAATGGATTTTAGCCAAGCTCCTTTCAAATGCCTGACTCTTCCTTGGATCTTAGTATATGTGATATTTTCTGTGTTCCCTTTATGATTGGACTCTATTTTCTACAACCCTCCATCTACCCTGAAAGTAAGACTTTCCAGGTGACATAGTAAAATGTTCTGGGGGCTTATCTTCCTGGTACAGGAGTCCATTGTGAGGCTTGGACACCCACTCTTTAGAAAATATAATTATTCTCTTGTTCGTGATTGCCTGCTGTGGGGATTCTTGAGTGTACCACATCTCTGCCCCATCTATCCATGTCATTGTGGTTCCTTCTCCATATCATCAGTTATAGAAAGTCTTTTTTTCTAGTCTTGAGGTTGTTCTCATCAATAGTTACTTTATAAATAGTTGAAATAGTCTGTGTATATATATCTTGTTGATTTATCTAATATTAATAAAATAAACTATGTAAGTTACACAAATAACCCTCATTCTTCTGCTTCTATACTTTTTTATATATATCATACTCCTTCCACCAAGAGGTGGGGTCTATTTCTCCATATCTTATCTATTTCTTCAGTCTTTGTCACAAAACTTATGCTGTGACTTTATGAAACCAAAAGTATTGTGTTTCAGTTCTGAGCACGGGCCTTAAGAGGCATTGAAGCATCTGCTCTCTTGCTAAGAACTGTATTAAACTTCCTTGTAAACAGTCTTGGATCAGTCTATTATATGAGAAGGAACACATGACATCTTTGCTTCACTGTGCTTGACAGTCAACTCATACCCAGAGGCAGTGTCACTAGATTACCAGCAGCTGATCACAACATGAGTAACCAAGCCACAATTGCAAAACAACCCAATGAGTACAAACCAAACTGCTGACCTTCCAAATCATAAGCTTAATCAATGTTGTTGAAAACCACTAAGCAAGAGCTCCTGCCATGGCTCAGAGGAAAAAAATCTGACTAGCATCCATGAGGATGCAGGTTTGATCCCTGTTCTCACTCAGTGGGTTGGGGCCCTGGAGTTGTCATGAGCTGTGATGTAGATAGCAGATGTGGCTTGGATCTGGCATTCTTGTGGCTGTAGGGTAGGACAGTGGCTGCAGCTGTGATTCAACGCCTAGCTGGGGAACTTTCATATGTCATGGATGTGGCCCTAAAAAAGGCAAAAACAGAAAAGAAAACCAGTAAGCAGTTATCTAATACATCAATCTTGCTGCTTTTGCAAACACTTTCTTTAAAAAAAAAAATTCATAATTGGCCCTGCTATTTAAAGCACAATGCAGTCAAAAGAGGCTCGAATTAGCATAAAATGATCTTAAATTTAATTCCTAACTACCTCATTGACTAGAGATATTACTGAAAACACATAATATTCAGAATTTAAGTTTCCATACTTATAGACAGATATGCTGCATATCCTTTCTACCATGGTTTGTAATGAACAAGTGAGAAATTAAATATGAAATTGTTTTGGATGACCTTATGCCTATTTTATCTTCTCTGACCCTTGGTTTTTCCGTTTAGAAATATTCAAGGGTCAACCTAGCTCAAAATTTGCATATTATAGTTGGTTAATGGCATTTTTAGAGAATCTAATTCAAAATACAAGCCTGTTAAATAGGCTCTGTGAGAAGCTCACAATAAAACCATTACTGAATAACACAGTGAGCATACGTACATATTGGGGGCTACCTTGAAATTTATATAATGTGAAAACCTGATTTCATAATCCACATTGAAATGTTGGTGGTTTGAAAGTAGAGTGGCGTTCAGGCATAAATTCTGTGATTAATGCCTTCTCCAGGTCATCTTTAGGAAAGGAAACACTTACAAGTAAATATTTCTCCATTTATTATCTCATTCATAAATCACCCCCTTTGGGCAGAAATTGCGAAAGTATTGATCAATGGTAAAAATTAAAATGATACAAAAAGGCCTATGAAAATATGTGAAAAGGTAAATCCTCAGCCCTCAGTCCAGTTTACTGAATCAAAATTTCCAGAAGTCAAGTCCAGAATAAACCAAGCTAGGTAGGTAATTCAGGAACAAGTCGAAATTTGAGAACTGTTGTTTGTTTTTAATTCTCTCCAGAACCAAGAAGGGACACATTACTAACACATTTGTAATTATTTTCATATCTGCTACTTTGAGTAAACTGACATATAATTTTTTATATACTTAAGGAGAACATTAAGAAAATTGTCATTTTAATTTAGAAAAGCAAAGGAGAGATTAACTTTGAGAAAATTTGAGAATTGTAGGGAGTAGAGAACTCTGGAATCTTGGAAGGGAAAGGGAGAGAAGATGATGAAGAAAAAAAGAAGGAAAAAAGAAAGTTGGAAGGAAGGAAGGAAGAAAGAAGGAAAGCAAGCAAGCAAGCAAGCAAGCAAGCAAGCAAGCAAGAAAGAAAGAAAGAAAGAAAGAAAGAAAGAAAGAAAGAAAGAAAGAGGGAAGGAAGGAAGAAAGGAAGGAAGGAAAGAAAGAAAGACAGACAGACAAAAGAAAGAAGGAAGAAAAAAAGAAGGAAAGAAATAATGAAAAGGATTGTAGGAATACAAAGATTTCATGTTTTCCTAGGGCTAACTCATGCTAAAAGTCTCTGGAAATTATGCTGTTTAGATTAATATGACTTAAAGATAATTACTCTCAGGACTTACTCCCAATTTGATGTCTCACTAGGCTAGAAAGACTAGCAAGTATAAAATATAATGCAAACTGAAGATTCTATAACTTGTCAGCATTTTTGCTGTCCAAAGCCACAAATATCATTTGCTATTTTCTCTGCCACATTTGCTCATAGGATTTTTCTTGGGTCAGTGGCTGAGAATATTTCCTTTGTTTCTTTCAGTCTCTAATTTACAGCCTCCTTCATGAAGGGCTGGCCTTAAATTCCTGCAAATGGAATCACTACCTACACTGCAAGCACTGTACCTTCCATTTTAACTATTCCAAGATTCAATCCTTTAAGTAACTAAAGCACAGCTTTCTTAAGAAATAAAGAGGAAGAAAAAAATGGCAACAATGAAATGAATTTAGAGAGAAAGAAGGAAAAGAGTATGTAGTGATCACCTATAATATGCACATTACCAAACATAAAATCACATTAACTTTCACAATAGCCAATGAGGTTAGCAAAGATTTTTCCCTGTTTGCAAGAAACTAAAACACAGAGAATTTTATGAATCATTTCTCAAATATATAGGATTCAAACCTGGTTAAATCTGGCCCTAATGACCATAATTCTTCAACTCATTTAGAATCAGGTTTGAAAACAAATATTCCTGGGAGTACAGAGAATTCTTATTAGTAAACATGCTCATGTAAATATGTAAACTTCTGGTCTTTCAGGAGAGACACTTTGAAGGGAAAACTCTTGTCTAGCTCAAATTTTTTTTTCCTACTGTGTATATTTGCTCATTGGTGAATCTTGACAATGTTTGGGTATCAACCAATAATATTTAAGGAAATATTACACAATGATATAGAATCAAAATAAGTTTGGGAATTCCTGTCATGGTGCAGCAGAAATGAATCCTACTAGGAACCATGAGATTGGGGGTTTGATCCCTGGTCTTGCTCAGTGGGTTAAAGACCTGGCATTGCTATGGCTGTGGCGTAGGCCAGTGATTACATCTTTGATTAGACCCCTAGCCTAGTAATTTCCACATGCTGTGGGTGTGGCCCTAAAAAGATAAAAAAGGATGAAAAAAATAATTTTGGAGTATCATATATAGTAATAAGATTTTTTCTAGAAATGTGTATATATGTATGTCTATGCTGTGTAAGAATGTAAAATGTAGTTTTAAACATTTGCTTTGAAGAATGGTTTGAAAGTTACTGAGCTAAACAATGAGAACTTTGCCCAAGGTAAGTTTTATTGAGAAGCCATCTTAGAGAAGAGAGGCCCTGAGAGAGGACTCTGAAAGGAGGAAAACAACACTACTGAAAAATTTATCTGGTGTCATCATTTCATAGAATGTATTGAATCATTATTATCTTCATTTTTCAACTAATAAAGTCATTGAAATGCAGAGGTACAAAATTCCTGTAGAAAAGTTAGGCTAAAGCCTATAGACACCCACCCATCATCTGTGAGGAACTGGGTCTTTATTAAACCCCTATTAAGTTTTTCAAATGTGATTCCATATGTGCAGGAGCAACATTGATTTCCTTTTTATCATGTATTGTCCAAAACGGATGAGGCATTCCTCATTATCTCTCCCTTAAAAAACATACTTGTTATTTATTCAGGACTTGCTGAAATACACTCTGCTCTTTATTTTCTTTTTGGCTCAGGAAAAAAAAATGTACTCCTATATTTTATTCTTCCACTTGGATCACAAAAGGATAATAGATAACAAGCAGCAATTATCTTTCTTTTTTGTATTCCTCTTGTCAGTTGGCAAGGCTAAGGAGAAGTGTAATGTGGCTTAATATACAGAATAA
Organism: Phacochoerus africanus; assembly: GCF_016906955.1. Taxonomy (NCBI): domain Eukaryota; kingdom Metazoa; phylum Chordata; class Mammalia; order Artiodactyla; family Suidae; genus Phacochoerus; species Phacochoerus africanus. The sequence continues at coordinate 95,908,246 of NC_062545.1, forward strand.
ATGCCAGTGCACTTGCCTGACCACTCAGAATATCATTCTAGTCTGAGACTGTCATGAAAAAAAGAAAATTTTCAATGGAATTAGAATAAATTCTGCTTCTAAGTTATTACTTTATTTGGCCATTGACAACCATCTGTTGAACCTGAGGACATGGGAATTATCGGTACAAATAATGCCTACTATCCATCCAATGATTAAAGGACAATTTCAAAGTTTACTTACTTATCTCCTTTTAATTATTATAATGTTCTTTATGATTAGGGAAGTATTATTTTCTTTTTTTGCAAATGAGAAAAATGAGGCCCAGATGAGTTAAGTGATTTATCCTAGAACACACAAGTTTGTTGCAAAACTGGAACAGTTTGTATAACCACTAACTCCTAGCCCTCCTGATTTCTCCCCAAAATATAACAATGCCCTCATTACTTTTGCCTTGTAATATACTCTCTTATGTTTCCCTAGCTGATTTATTTCACAAAAGTATATTTTAAACTGTATGTTTTAAAGGGAAAAAATAAAACAGAAGGTGGGGTGATTATTCTGTCACATTTACTGAATGGAGTTAATTCACTGGTTTCATGAATATGAAGTGATCTAGAGGAATATGCATCTATTTATGTAACAATCGCATATGCTGGGGAAATCTATGTGGTTGAAAAACAGATATATTGGTTTCATTTCTAGTATTGGTTTAAGTAAATTATACATTAGGTCCTAGCCAACAAATATATCCATTACAATTAACTTCTCTAATTTGGTTAAGAACCCCATATTTATTCAGCAGCATACATATATCAAGTTATATAAAATTAATAGCTTAAGTTCATTCATATGGCTTTAATTAGGAAGTATGGGTTGAGATGAAAAAAATCAAGTGAGAGCTCTGTCTTTGATTATAACTGTATCTGCTCTAGTATCAGTTTCTGCAGAGGCAAACATGTGTTGGCTCCACTTATTATATGCTTGTTCAAAGAAACTGAGCATTGGCTTAATTTTACTTTGAAAGCTTTCATTAAAATATATTGTTTGTCTAAATACCAGTTTAGTTAACTTTATTTAATTATCCAAGACTATTTACAGGGCCAGGAATATAATATATATATTGAAAAAAAACAGATGATTGTGTTATGTTTCAGGGAAAATAAATTCATTTCTATGAAGACTTCTTGGAACTTTGAAAATTGTCCCTTTTCCAAGTCTATGTACTTGTCTCCAAACTTGGCTTTGGGACTTTAATTCATTCTCCTAACCAGGAAAGAACTTTTTGGGAGGAAAATATTCCTTTATGGACAATAATGTTCTTCTCATGTGGTTGCTAAAGCTTCCCACCAAAATCAAGGAGATGAATGAGTTTTCATATAGTCAGTGACTTCTTTTACGTTTGCCCGAGATTTATTTAGTTTTCAGGATCATAATAATTCCCCACTCCCTCTGTGGTATATTCTGTAATTATTTGAAATTTCAGTGAGACTTGTTTTCTTGCCTTCTTGATTTAGAGGCAGGAAATGATGTTCTGAATACTTGTACATCTTCAATTCCCATCTGTATGCTTTATACACACACAGCACAGCACAACTCTGTATTTCTTAAAGGTGGTATGGAAGCTTCTGTGTTAATGAAAGATACTCTGTGTTTAGTATGAGACCTATTCCACAGTAGGACCATATAAAATTTATGAGTCACACTGGTTCAGAAGGACTAGGTACTCAAAAAATTATTGGCAAGCAAAGCCTGGATAAGCAGATAGAGCATCAAAAATGTCTAATGTGACATTGGTAATAGAGGTCTGAAATGATCAGAAGCAGAGAATTCCACCATGGATATTAAATCTGGTTAAGGAACTAAGCTGGAGATTGAGTAGAGGAGAGTAGTTGCCACTGATCAATTCTGTACTATATGCCAGGCTCTGGGATAAAAGCATAGGCTCTAGAACTACACAGACATAGCTACATAACAGTAAAGCCCCCTTCTAGGTATATATGTCCTGAGGAAAGGTTTTCAACCTATCTGCACTCCAATTTTCAATTTTTCTTTCCTCTCCAAAGAAGCTACTGTTTATAAAATGTTTGGCACCAGACTTGATACACAGGCCTAGCAGTGTTAGTCACTGTCATAGTTTTGTTTTTTCTCAATGACCCTACCATACACAGAATACCGTCCACATCTCAGTGAGCCAAAGGGCTATAAATAATACGTAACTTAAGCCCACTAAACTAGGAAGTGGTTCAGATGGCATTCAAATCTTCCTGGTTCCCACAGATATAAACATATATACATATAAGCTGAGAGACCAGGGCATAAGGACCAGCAGAATGTCATCTGAGATGCTGAAACACTGAACTCCATATCAGCTCAGGATTTTAGGGTTGTTTAAGTGTAAAATTGATTTGAGATATATGTGCATGGTCCAGCTTTCAAGGGGGATGGAATAGCTAGCTGTAGATATTTAGACAACTTCCAGGAAAAGAAGTCAGGCCACTCAATCTAAATTTTGTCAGACATCAGCTTTCCTTTCCATTAGTTCCTCTTTTTTTTCTTCAGATTTTCTTCTTTTGCTTAAGGTCTGGACTCCAAACCATATGACCAAGAACATAATAAGAAAAAGAGTTCTGTTTCTGGCCATCAATCCAGAGATATCCTTTTTGCAAGTTATTTTTATGCTAGAAATGCACCATAAAATATTCATTGCTTTTAATCCTGAAGTATTTTTACTCTACAAAATGTCTTATATTAAAATGAAAATGTCTCTTGTGGGAGAGAGGAACTTTCAAGCTCTTATCAGTTAAACTCATAGTAGGTAGTTTTTTATGAAAATTTAGATTAAATATCTTTAAGAACTGAAGGACACAGAATATTTTTCAGACAAAAAGGAAAATTCCACAACTAGTGAGTGGCATAGTTGGAGGATGTAACATATACCACCCCCATTTTTTTTTATTAAAGTTTGGTTCTGTTCTTGAGTCATATGTCCTTTTATTTCTCTTTCTTCCTCTCTCTTCTATTCCCAACACTGTTCTTCATGAAATTCATCCTCTTTCTAGAACCCAAAACAGAACATGAAGGTATTAAACAATACTGAAGATACAGGACAGGAAAAATAAATACTGGAAATGTGAGGAATAGTATTACATTTTGTGTTTAAAAATTCATAATTTCTGACCATGAGGTGTAGTTGGTTAAGAACATGGATGATGAAGCCATGCTTAAGACCCAAGTATTGTCACTTATCATCTGTGTGGCCTTGGACATATTATCTTCATATCTTCTCTGAGCTTTGAATTTCTTATCTTGGAGCAAAGCCTAACTTCCCAGGACTTTTGGTTCTTTGCACACTATAAAAGAACACTTTCCTGCTTGCATAGGCAGCTACTCTTCCATGTTTATATTTGACCTCTTCTGCAAGTGGAATCTCTTGAAAACAGGGACACAGAAAAATATGATTTGCGACCAAATTTTCTGAAAAGATGAGGTTCTAAAGAAATGCCATGAAATCAAAGATCCTCTCACTGCTTTGTAGAATTAAGATGTTTGATTTTATAGCTTTTGAGCTAAAACAACTTTTGTGAAGATTAAGCTCATTTAGAATTTTTAAAAATATTTCAGCAGAATCTACTGCAGGGGTTTTGTTGTTGTTATATTTGGTTTCTTTTAAATTAACCATTTCAAGCTCTGAATACTTAAGGTTTTAGAGGGAGAATACAATGCTCAATTATGTTTGCTTTTTTATAAAGCTTGAATTATGTAAGACCAATAAAAATCTTCTACAAAATAAAACCTAATTTAAGGTAGTTGTGAGAATGATTGAAGCAATTAAAACAGTGTCCGCTTCATAGTATGTGTTCGATATAGGGCAGCTGATAATAATAAAGTGCTAGTATAATAACAAAACTAAGATAACTAATTTCAGATTTAATTTTGGGGTGGAGCTTCTCTCCACAAATGGATCAAATAAACTAACATGAAAAGGATTTTAAACTCCCTTAATGAGAAATTTCACTTTAATATTAGGATCATGACAAAACACTAAGAAATGGATTTTTTTTTAATTGAAAAGCAGATACAAGTATCTCAAAAAATGTTTGTATCCCATGAAATGAAACCCATGTACTCAACTCACAATGCCATAGGCTAATAAGCAACTTTAATTATTTTACTATAACAAAATCAGAAGAAGCCATCTATATTATGTGACTGTTAGTGACAATTAATATTTAGCAGTTAAGACTGGCTCCTAAACACCAAACTATAAAAAGGAGAAAGGAGAACTTAAAAACTGAAAAATATGCTATCAGAATCAGAGAATAATTCTTTAGGAGGAGACAATGAAGAATGGGTTTTCAGGAAATTCTCTGGTTTATCTAAAGAGTTGGACCAAGCCAGGAGAATAAATAACAATGATAATGATGATGATGATGACCATGATAGCTAATAACCACTACTATACTTTAAACTGTTGATATGTGATTAATACCCACAACCATCTAACATGGGAGCTATTATTGTCCTCATGTTAAAAAAATGAGAAAACCAAGACTAGGAGTGAAGCATTTTGCACAATGTAACAGAATGTGTTAGAATAACAACTCAAATCTGGGAGATCAAACTTTAAGGGGAAGCCTCCTTTTTATGCTTTTAACTCCTTTATTTATTTATTTTATTTTATTGAAATATAGTTGACTTACAATGTGTTAGTTTCAGGTGTACAACAAAGTGAATCAGTTATACATATACATATATCCATTCTTAGATTCTTTTCCCATACCCATTATTACAGAACACTGAATGGATTTCCCTGTGCTATCAAGTATTCCTTGTTAGTTATAATATGTATATATTAACATATAAATATATATGTGTATATGCTAATTTTAAATTCTTTACACTGCATCATCCTTGTGAAAATAATCTGAGAGAAATCTGCAAAAATTGTTCAGAAAGTATGAAGAAGCCTTTCCCAGAATTTGAGGTAGCAGAGGAAGGCAAGTTTCCATCCTTGGACTTTATCATCTCCAATACTAATAAAGCTTGAGTCCAACATTACACTCTTCAGTCAACTCTTCCTACAAGCAAAGACTCTTCTTACCTTAGAGACCTGGGTCTGCCTACTGAGCCACATTTGACCCTGTTGTGTACTAATTAGCATTTATTTGACACAGGCTCTGAAATTAGCAATCTATGATATGAGCATAAAGGCAAATGTCCTTTCCCATTTTGCTGGGTTAAGTTGGAAGGACCAAATATTATCATCTTCAAAATTATGGCCATGGATTGACCTTGTACACTAATTCTACTTCTGGATAAAGCTCAGTCGTTAGCAGAGAGGGGTTTATTTTGTTTTGTTTTAGAATCTTGCTCTAGGAACTAAGAGACTTGTATTCAATTTCCAGGTAATATTTTAAAGGATATTTTGGATATTTGACACTGTTTTCAAGTTGTCAGTCGTAGTTTCATTAGAGATTTTGAAGGCACTGTGTATTCCAACATGATCATAATCACAAAGCACCCTGTGAGAGAGACGTCCCTGGAAATAGGCGGAGGATTTACATGTGTCTAACATGGATGTCATGGGAATGAGGGCTGAGATTATGATACCATGGAAGCTGATGATCAGAAACTGAGTTTAATAAATTTATTCCTCTTATAGTTATATGAGGTTTCATGGGGTTTTATTTAACTGCAGCCAGAAAAAAAAAGAAAATTTAAGTGATTGTGTATGTATTGATGGTATGACTTTGAAGGTACAGAGTAGCGATGGTGGGTGTTTTGGAAAATAAGTTGTCCTTTTTCCAAATTCTTAATTTATCTTGAAGATAACAGTAAGGCGAAAGGCTTGGAAATGATAGCAGGTAAGCATGAAGTGTGAAGAAACATCCAGCCATTGTCTACAATAAAGGATGTTAACCCAAATTCCAAGCTGGCTTTTTTTAATTACCTAGGGAAAAAAAGTAAAGTACAAATAGTGGCATTGCGACTTTTTTATGTTACAGAGCTTCCTATAATCTCTATCCTTTGGCAAAATAAACAAAAGACAACAGAAGTGGATCTGGAGCACAGGCTGTTGATAGAGCTTATGGTTTTAGGAAGGCATTTAGGTTGGGAATGTGGGAAGATCAGGAGTTCTCCCTTCCCCATCTCCACATGGTCATTATCAATATTTTGACCACACCCTTCTCATCCTATCTTTCTTCCCTGGGATTTGTCTTATTTGTTGCTCTTGTACCTTACTCTTCCTGCTTATCTGGCATCTGTCTCTCTCCTGCCAGGTTCTCATCCCTTTTGACATTGCTTTCTGCCTAAAGTGATACTGAGCAAATAACTACCTCTAGTACACCCCTTGATGAGGCCCTGACCATCAGAGGTAAAAGGCCTATCTCCACCCACCAGTGATAAAGCACAAGTTCCTCCAACCAGGAAGCCTGCACAAGCCCCTGGGACAATCTTACCCACTAGAGAGCAGACACCAGGAGCAAGAGGAACTAAAACATTTCAGCCTATAAAAAGGAGGCCACTATCATATAAAGTTAGACAAAATGAGATGACAGAGAAATATATTTCAGACAAAGGAATATGGTAAAAACCCACAAAAATAACTTGATAAAGAGTAATAGATAGGCAATCTACCCGAAAATGAATGCAGAATAATGATGATAAGGATGATCCATGATCTCAGAAAAAGAACGGATACATAGATCAAGAAGTTACAAAAAATATTTAACAAAGAGCCAGAAGATTTAAAGAACAAAGAAGAATAACACTATATCTGAAATGAAAAATATACTCAAAGGAATCAACCGCAGAATAATTTGAGACAAAAGAACAAATTAGTGAGGTGGAGGACAAGAGTCATGGAAATCACTGCCATAGAAAAGAACAACAACAAAAAAATTTAAAAAAATAAGGACCATCTCAGAGGCTTCTGGGACAACATCAAACATACCAACATCTTAGGGGTCCTGGAAGGAGAGGAGAGAAATGATCAGAGAAGATATTTGAAGAGATTATAGCCAAAAACTTCCCTAACATGGGAAAGGAAGCACAGAGTTCCATACAAGATAAGCCCAAGGAGGAACAATTTGACACATATATTAATCAAACTGACAAAAATTAATTACAAAGAAAATATGTTAAAAGGAACTATGGAACAAAAAAAAATAATAATAACATACAAGGGAACCCCCATGAGTTTAGCTGATTTTTCAGTAGAAACTCTACAAGACAGAAGGGAGAAGCAATATATATTTAAAGTGATGAAAGAGGAAAACATAAGACCAAGCATACTCTACTTAGCAAGGCTCTCATTCAGATTTGATGGAGAAATCAAAATAGACAAGCCAAACGGTAAAAGAATTCTGCACCCCCAAACCAGCTTTACAACAAACGCTAAAAGAAATTCCCTAGGTCAAAACATAAAGGTAGGAAATAATATTTATCTGATATCTGCAGATAAATATGATATCAAACCAGCAATTATAAATGCAGATACTGAAAGTTCATTTGAAAGTAAGAGACAAGCAAATTAAAACATTTTTGTAATAGGCTGTACCTCAGCTACCAAAAAATACATTAACTCTTCAAGTGGATTTGTCACTTACACACTTATAATATGCTGTACTGTTGAGGAGCTGACATCCTCAATATTGTTCTCTCTGTAGCCTCAACCAGACATCTCCACATGTGCTTTATTCCTTACCCATATATAGAGAAAGCAATGCTTACCCTGTCTACCTCGATTTACCTCCGAGGTATCTCAGAGAATCCAAATTTGTATAGAAATTCATGTGCATTTCAATTCATCTAGTCAATAATATTTATGTAGTGCTTATGATGTGTAAATGATTACAAAGTAGAAAAATACAAATATTTTGATTCTTCAACTTAATGTGAGACTGGGGAGAATGTCTACCATACTAATTTTTAAAATTGTTTTTGTCCTAATATGAAATGAACTGTTGATAAAAGATCTGAAATTTTTAATTTTTACACATTATAGATAGAACATTCATATATGAATGAGCAAGAATAATTGTTCTTGTTTCTCCAACCAGTGGAAAAAGAGAGTGAAGGGGAAGTAAGGGCAAAGCAATATGATTTTCAATGGAGAAAATTATCTCTTGGCTCCCCACAGAAAAAAAAAAAACCCTGCAATCACAGCATTCCATCCCACTGCCATCCTAGTTCTACCAATCCAGACTGCTAACAATCCCAGGGCTGGACATGCCACCAATGAATGAATGCTTCTGAGAGTTCCATAGAGCTACTGTGTCTTGAAATTAAAGGTTAACATAGTATGTTCAACTGAATACTAAAAATAATGACCTTCCTTGAGTCATTTTGGTGAAGAAGGTACTCCTCCCTGCCTCTGACATCAGCCCCGCGGAAGACTGTACATGCAAAGAGAAGCTCAGAACTTTCTTACTCCATGTATTTTAGTCACACTGGCACAGTCCTATCATTAGTGACTCTCATACACAGCCACATTCTCCCATTAGCTATTTTCTGATGCTGTCAATCATTTTCCACATCCTGTTTCAAAACCAATGGGCAAGAGGAGCATAAATATTCAAGAGAGGACAATGAATAAGCAAAGTGGTGGTAGTCAAGGCTACCTGTGGTTTCAAGAGGGCAATAGAAATTCCTTGGGTAAACATTTTAACAAACTTTTCACAGAGAGCAAGGAATGACAACACAGTCTTATCTGAGAGACACTGGAGCTGTATGCTGGATTTGAGTTACTTACTCTCAATGAGTGCCAGGTAAAGGCCTTGCTAGAACTGAATTAAGCATATGTCACCAAATGCATAGAATTTCTTTCCTGTACCAATTAAAATCAAGGCAATTGGGAGTGACAAAATGTACAGAGTAATTTAAAGCAGATACTTGCTGAATTAATTTATGCTCTAGAGCCTGTGTTGTCAAAGTAAGTCTGGCAGGGAAGTTTGAAACATTCTGTAGTTCAGTCAGAAATTCCAAATGCCAAATCTTGACTTTGGAAATCTGCTTCCTGGGATGTCCTCATTTTCTGAGCTTCACAATCCATGGACACTGAAGTGTATATACAAATATGTGAATAGAACCTTCACTGAAATTGGAGTACATGTAGAATTTAAGTGCAGCTGACAGTGTTGTTTCACTTCATCTTTCAATAAATCTATGCTCACTTTTCCTCCCCACCTAAATTGTTAAAACATTAGCATCACATTTTGGTTTTGTGGTCTTTCAGACTTGAATTTAAACCCACACTCACTCATTTAAGTTTTTCTGACCCAGGGCCTCTCACCAAACTTCTTGGTCAACCAAGATAATATCAGTTTCTCTCTCCCTGGATTTTTATGAGACCTTAATTAACTAATATGTATAAAGTGCTTGGTAAAGTGCTTGGCATAAAGTTATTAATAATATTTATTGTCATTACCTCCAGTAGTATTTGTAATAATTGTGTTTTTATCCTGTAAGGAACTTAGGGCTATATAAAACTATAAACTCCCAGTTCTAAGATTTTTTTCTCTTCGTCTACTTATCACATAAGGATAGATAGCTTTAAAATATTTTAGCCATTCAATAAAATATACTAAAATAAAACTGTTTCTTTCTGGAGTAGGAAGCACTACAAATATTTCTAAACAAGTATGTTCAAACCAATTCTAACATTTATGATGTTATGAATAATATATAATACCTCTTGACATCAGTTTTTATATCCTAAATCATTCTAAACTACACATTTTGCCTATAGAATAGATAACATCTTCTCTCTTAAAAATTTCTCTCCAGAAAGATTCTTCTCTGGAACTCTTTATTTCAGGAGTGTAAAACTATCCACATTAACCCAGCTTCCTTAAAACTGAAACAAGTATATTCTTTAGATCTCCAAAGAAATGCATTTTATCTCTGTATAAAATGTCAGGCATAACCTCCGGTGCCACAAGGATAAGGGGCATATAAAGAGGTAGGTGATTCTCTAATGACCCACTCTACCGGCATGTTCAGGAAGTTCTCAGGCCCATTCATATACATATCAGTGAGCTACCATTCATCCATTTCTACCTATAGTACATTTGCAAAACAAAATCAAACAAAAAATGTCCCTGCCCCAAACTCCTGAGATTTGTTCTATGATTTTACATTCAATTAGAGTAAATATAGCTGGAATAACCTGGAAAGAGAAGGGGGTGGTTAATTGAATTGTCTGTTTTAACTAAGGGTTAACTAGAAAATGTTTTTGTCTTTTTTTTCTTTATTTTTTGTTTAAAATGTTTAAGCATGCTTTCCTCTCTTAAGAGTTATAATATTACCAAAGAAATTTTTACCTTTTTGGTAAAGTGATAGAGGAGGAGAAGTTATCACTAAAGTCCCTTCCATTTTTATGTCTGTGAATTTTACATCAACAGATAATGTAATAGAGGTGAGAGGAACACCAATATGTGCTTTACAAGACCATGGTTATTACAACTAATGTTTCCACTGATAGTTTATTTAAAATGTTACTTTGACAAGTTCTCTACAGCTGGGATGATAGAATAGTAGTTGGCAAAACTTCAGATATGGGTCAGCTGGGGCATACAGAAAGTCAGACGACTCCTAGAATTCTTGGTTTGCTAGGCACCAGAAAATGCCGTCTCAGAAGTCTACTTCAGAGAAGATTTCCTCTCAGTCTCCTGCTCCAAGGATCAACAGAAATGCTTTAATGCCTTTGGTTTGACTTCAAAAGTATAGAATGAGTCATTTAGTCTACAATTATCTGATTAGCAGAAATCTGAAACCAAAGAGTTAGACTATCAACAATTTGGATTTTATTTCTAGTCTAACTACCCTCTTATTCAGTTGTTAATTCCATCTTAACAAAATCAGCCAGCAGGTGTCTAAGAGGTGGATACATTTCATGGCTGTTTTGATTATGAAGGGGAATGTGGAAAGTAATGAAAAAGGTTTGGAACTGAGCATTGTTGACTGTGTCCTGAAATGCTGGATGTTTACATTGAAATCCACCATTCCTTGGATACTTGTCATGGTTCATAAAAGAGATCAATAGTTCCATTATCTCTGAGATGCTTGTGTGCAATTTCTATTAGTGTGAGCAGGACTTGAAGCTACACAACAGTTTGAAACAATAGTCTTCTGTTTTTCTCTAAAGAGTGATATTGAAAAAACTTTCAGGTAAATAATAAGAAGGTCAATCTACGCATCTAAAAAACAGGCAAATGGTTTTCTACTATAGATTCAGAATGCTTATGCTAGGAAGAGAATTGGAAGCAACAAAGTACAGCTCTTAATTTACAGATGAGGAGACAGAGTTGTAGAAAGGATATCACATTTGTTCAAAGCCATGGAACTAAGTATAGGTGGGGATTTTTTACTGTATTCCAGGACTCACTTCTCTTCCAATGTTTTGTATTTTTATGTAATATGTTAATCCACTAGAAATTCAAGAATCTAATCACATATCTCCAAACAAAAAAGTATAGTATGGGTCTTATAAAAATTTAAAAGCTGATTCTAAAGTATACAGTGACATGCAAAGGATGATTATACCATATTAAATAATGATAGTGAAATATATACACTATCAAATATAGGATCTATTGGCATCTCTGCTGTGGCACAGCAGGTTAAGGATCTCTGTAGCAGTTCAGGTTCAATCCTCCACCTGGCACAGTGGCTTAAGAACCTGGTGCTGCCACAGCTATGATGTAGGTTACAGTTGTGACTCAGATATGATCCCTGGACTGGGAACTTCTGTATGTTGTGGGTGTGACTGAAAAACAAACATAAAAATTATATAGGATCTTCCAAAAAACTAAAGTAATTAAAATTCTGTGGCATTAGAGCAAGGCTAATGGACAAATTATATACAGTACAGTTCCACAGACTATACATACATGGTCACTTGATTTATGTTGAAGATGACTTTAATGTAATCAGTAAAATATTTTTTAATATTGAGATGACTTTAGTTTTACATGCAGTAGTAAGAAATAATAGACATATCCCATTGTACTCTCTACCAAATTTCTTCTAATGCTAACATACTGAAAACTATATTATAATATCTCATCCAGGATACTGAGATTAATATAGTCAAGACTGATGACTACAAAGATCTCCCTCTCCTGTTGCAATTTTGTAGCCACACACATTTCCCTCTTTCTCTATTCCTCATTGTTAACTGTTGGCAACCACTAATGCGTAGAACATTCCTGTAATTTTGTTATGTCAATAATGTTATATCAAAGAATCATATAGTTTAAAACCTTAGATTAGTTGTTTTCATTTAGTATAATTTTCTGGAGGTTCATCTAATTTCTTGTATATATTAATTTTTTTTTTCCTTTACATTGCTGAGTAGTGTTCATAGTATGGATGAACCACAACTTCTTTACCCAATCACCTGCTTAAGGATATCTGGATTCTTTCTAACTTTGGAAAAATATTAGTATTTTAGTGTAGATGGAGAAACATGGACTTTAGTTATGTTTTAGAATTCCAGCCAATTGTATTTGCAAATGCGTTTGTTGTGAGAGGCGAGGGGAGAAATGATAACTTAGTTTTTTGAGTACCTGAGGGAGGAGCTGCCTTTGATATGTAGAGTTTGTGCTGCATTTTACTGAATGGTGAAGACAGTGAATGAGTTCCACTGGAAACAATCAAGCCTGGGGACATTTAGAGCTGTCGATTAATACATATAACCAGAGATAATAATACAGATGTATGAGAATTAGCAGTGCTACATGTAAATTTTTTGGCAGTGTTTAGATCATGGTAGGCACTCTGAATGGTGGTCCAAATTATCATTTCCACTAACATGTGCTGCCTAAACAGTTTTGCCTTGTCAACAGGTACATTTAACTTGGACCACATAGCACCACATCAGCCACTTCAAGGGAATATTTAGTCAGAAGGGGATAATGCTGTCTTTAGCAATAATGAAATCATAGTAACTTCATTGTTGTTTATTAGCTAAACTCAAATATGTTCATTTTTTCCTCTCCTGAATTAAATTGGACTAATTAAAAACATGGACTCATCAAAAATATATAAAATATTAAGTAAACAACAAAATTATCATTAAGACTAGTAAATTGACATTTACATATACACCAAAGTAACCTATATAACATCAGAGAAGCCTCTTTCACACTGTATGCTCAGAGTCCCACCCATTAAACCCTGGTCTGCCATAACTGCATTGTATTTCTTCCTTACTCCATTGATTTTTCTGGGTACCAGTTTTTAGTAACCACATTCTTTTCAGTTGTTTCACATCTGTTACGTAGCATACCTATGTTCAGCTAGTGCTCAAAAGAAATGAAGTGGGCAGTTTTGAATGTTGAAGTACACCAAAGCCAGGCGGTGTATGGCTGAAAGTTTGCTAGATCTTTGGTCTTCTGCTTCATGATAATCATGATTTATTTTATTTCCCAAGTGTGCTGAATGATTCCATTGCAGAACTTGGGGGAGGCACTTTATTTTTTGTCATCCAGACAGAAGTTGTAATTCCGAGGGGATTTTTATTTTTTTGCTTTTACCCTCCTTTTATTATCACCCTATATCCAACTCCCTTGGCTTGTTAAAGGTTTGCTTTTGAAATGGAGGTCAGGGGCATGGTTAAAGTATTTGGAGAAAATCACATTCTCTTTGCCCTAGAAAAGTGTAGCTCTCTACAAGGAGGGGGAATCTCTCCAGAGAGTATGTCTTTGAATTCCAGAGGGTTGCAAGTTTGAAATGTTAATACAATTTTATGTTTGAAAATTTTACCTGAAAAACATCTCTAAAATATGTGCCTGTCAAATATCCTTCCCCCCAAGGGAGAGTCATCCTTTCGCATCAAAGGCAGATCCTTTCCCAGAGACAGCCCTCTGCAGTGAAAGAATTGAGACCTTCTGTTACATAGAGGCAAAGCTCGGAGTACTCAATTATTGTAAACTCTCAATAATCCATACTGCTTGGAAAGAGAAGACATAGAGAGAATGATACAGAAATACTTTCTAGAAAGAATTTTCATAAGATACTTGTATTATATCTTTATCTTAGGAATGTCAATCTTCCTGGTTTAGGTAGATCAAAATATGTATTTCACCCCCTGTGCATATATATATTTCACCCCCTGTGCAATGCCTCTCAAAATGGAGAGAATCTAATCTATAGAAAATAGCCAAGTTATACTAAATAATGGTAAAATAGAGCAATGGTTTTCAAACCTTAGTTAGGGCATTACTATGAGCTGGTGACATGTTCCCAGGTGATACTAATGTTGCTATTCAGGCAACACATACCAAAACCACTTCACCAGAGTAAAGACCAGAGCCTATTTTTGTTATCAGCCCTTTCTTTCTATAGCTCTACTCCACTAGCTTCAGGCTGCTCTTTATTAGTCCAGATGTTCAGCTCTTTCTAGAACTCTGTCACATAGGTTCTCATGGCAATAAATTTTCCTAAGTATATTTCTCTTGCCAACCAAAACTGACTAAAAATCAAAAGATCTTTTTTCTTTGCTCCCATTTTTGAAATATCTACTGAGAGAGAGAGAAAGAGAGAGAGAGAGAGGAAGGGATAGTGATGGAGGTTGTAAAAAAAAAACTAGAAGCCTGTCTCAAACCTGCTAAGGTGTATGCTATTCTGGGAGGAAATCTTGGTGGAGATTTTCCCCATTTTCTCAATTTCTGTGCAGTCAAATTCATGTTGGAAGTAATTTAGTAGTAGCAAACACATCTATGTCAAGACAATAAGAAGGCAGAAGGGTCATATAAATTTGTCTGGAGGGTTTTAGAAAATTATTTTTAATCTCTGTCTTTGTTCAGCGCTAAGGCTATAAATAGGACATTTTCCCAATATTTCTTACCCTTTGGAGTAAGTACTAGAGGAAAACTACTGCTGTTACTCTTTGTTTTACATGAGAAGAGTCAAGTTTTGAACTGGTGAGACAAGAGAGACAGCCTGAGGTTGATACTGAATTTTCTGTGTTTCTATGTCAGGCTGCACCAAATGTCAAAGAGTATAGATCTCATGTTGTCTTCCTGCATGATCTCTTCTGCTCATGTTCTTGGAGTGAACATAAAGCTGCATTACTACGCAAAGTCGACTCTCCTCCTTGTGATCCCAAGGACTAGACTAGGAATGCGGGGTCAGAGAAAGTAGGATACCTACATGTTGTAGACTCAGGTCCAAACCATGCTCCCCAGTCAGGTTTTATAAGCAAAGACTCATAACAATTGTGACCTTTTTCTTTGTGCATATGTCTCAAGTTCTTCTAGATTGAATGAAAATAATAATCTTACTAAAAATCTCTTTTCAAGGTTTTTGGAGTGATTGAATCAGGTCTGGCAAATACTGAAAGTAAAGCACACAGCTAACTTTTCCACTTAGTGGGCATTTAGGTGTCTGTAAAACAGCTCAAAGGATATGGCTCAGAATATTATCTACAGACCTTTAGGAGAAAAAATTCCTTGACTTTTTTTAATGGCTAAATTATTATTATTTGATCTTGCTTGGCTGGTTTCCTTTCTTTCTTCATTTTCTCACTTCTCTGATTAAATATATTCTTTAGAACTTGGGAAAGGCCCATGGAGCTAAAGTTTTTTTCTGCAGATAAGCAGGCAGAGGAAATTGTGGGAGACATCTGTTCTGGGAAGACCCCATAGGGTCCTGCTCAGTTAGAATTTGAGCCAAACCAGACTGGAGATTCAAAATCCAAGCTGGGTATCTAGCAGTTGATATCTGTCTGAGATATATGAACATGAATGTAGGTGAAATAATTGTAGCTAAGGTTTAAGCTTAAGACAGAAGAAATGTTAAGTCACAGCCTGGAGAGAAGTGAAGGGGAGATGAAGGAACACTCAAGACTGGAGAAAGTGAAACCGACATGAGTATTTTCCCCACTGGTTCAGGGTGTAATCAATGTAGTGGCTTAAGTTTGGTTTCAAGTTTTCAATGATTTCTCTTTCTAAGCATCAATCCTTATTTGCTCTCTTTGTATTCCATTTTTTAAAGGTATTTATTAACACCAAATACCTTAAACAATACCAAATATCTTATTGTTTAAGATATAAGTGCAGATTGCCAGGTTCTAATACATTGGTAAAACTGAAGTTTGCTTTTTGAAATCTCATAGAGCCAGACCAAAAGTGATATATTTTTTTTTTTGAATTTGTGTTTTCACTTTTTTCTGCTTATGAGCAAGAATGAAAGTGGGAAAGCAATATTTTTCTAAAACAACCTAAGGAAAGAAATCACTGGATACAAATTATTGATTGCTTGCCCCCTAGTGGGCTTGTTACCCAATTGACAGTCCAAGATCACAAATTAATGCCGTTATAGTCTAGGAGAAATATGATATTCATTCAATGTTGAGCAAGTCCATATATTAAAGCCAAACATTGATAAATAATGTAGGCCAATAACCCCCAAAAAGGCATATTTCCATATTCCCTGGAAGGGTGACAGCATGCTACTATTTTTAATAGCTCTCTCTATTGCCATCTCATATTTGTGAATGATGTTTCAGTGGTTAAGGCTCTGATTTATTAATTAGAATGCAGTTTTCAGTGTGCTAATGTTACCCTGAGTTGAATGATAAGCACATATTTTAAATATGAAGTTTGGCAAATGCACAATATTTTAAGTTGAACTGGAATATGTAAAGGATGAAAATCTCTCAAAAGTATAGAAGATTTGGATCACTTCCCTGTCTACTGGCAGTTTAAAAACAAAATTAGCATTTGTTTTATCAAAGATGAAACAGAACCGCGTATTACTTTAAAAGCATTTTTTTTTCTTGCATGGAGAACTTTTCTCCCCTTAAGACCTCCTCCAACCAAAACCCAGATATTTTAAAAGATGTTGCTTTTTCTATATTGTCTCTCTGTAATAAGAGCTTGAAAGTATATATTCTTACATAGACAAACAACTTTTTCTTTTCTAAGATAAAACTGCTTGTTGATTCTTTTTTAACTGACATTTTTAAATCTGGGGAAATCCTCTCTGTAGGCTGAAAAGGCAACCATTTTAATTTTGTGTTTGTTTTTTTATCATAGTTACTTCAAGGCCAAAGTTCATAGCCACTTTCCACTTGTTCCCCAGTAGCAACATTAGTCTCTCAACTTGGGGACATAATACTCATATTCAAAAGTGGGGGAAAAAAAACCTATAAGATGGTAGGTTACCCTTGTTACCAGGCACAACATTTGTAATGGCATTCTTTATTATGGAATGGATTAACTGTTCATTGGTTGTCCCTGAACTGTTTTTTTACAATGTAAAACATGATATTATCTCATGTGAATAAGGCATAAAGATTAAGATAAAATACTCTGTGATGTTTAGGTTTTATTTGCTTCTTGTCTCAAGTTCTGACCAAAAGATAAGAAAAATAGTTTGGTCCAAAGTAGGAACTTCCTAATTCTGCAGATTTGTAATGAATGGAATTGTGAAAAAAAAGTTGCAATTCTTCCTGTGTCTGTGATGTAGGATTGTTGAGGAACTCTCCTGTGCCCAAGCATAAGGAGAGCCTCTGTGCTTCCTGGGAGCTCCTTATATATTTTTCCTGTCAGTATAGTTAAACTATCCCTTAACCCTTCACCTACATGGAGGTTAGAATGTAGACTACAAACCACCTGACATTTGATGTGGTCTACCAGGAGAACTTAAGAGTCCACTTACTAGGCCAGTCCTAATAGTAGCTCCTCCATTGCTTCTATCAGCTGAAATCAACCACCCATTGCCGCTATATCCTTGGTCTGGATCATTTAGTGAAAATGTGTTCATATACCTGTGCCTCAATATCCTCCAAGACCATCTCAGTGCTCTTAGTATGGTCATAGTTTCTGAAGGTAATCTTAGATTAGAATGAAAAATAATTGTATTTCCTGTTTTCTATATAAGGTGTCAGAGAGGTATATTATTGTTTTTTGATAATAATGGTTAATAATTTAAAGAAGTTCCTATGCTTGAGTAAACAATTCAGCAATTTGAGGAAAAACTTTACCTATATTGAGCCAAATATATTTTAGGAGGAGTGCATGGTGTTCAAAATTTTATATATGTGCATATTATATGTATAATGGCACTTCACATGCACACATACACATGTGCACACACACACATGTGCACACACACACACACACACACACACTCAAATATGTTTCTTATCCATGATTCCAAGGTTCTCTGCTTTGAAAAACCTGAGGAGTGAGTGTTTATGTGTAGATCTTCACTCTTGTAATCAAACACACTGCAGGTTCTGATCTCTGGATGTTCATTATTCTCCATTTTCCAACGCCCAGAAACTGCTATTCCTCTAGCTACTCTTATACCTTTACAACTTATACATTCACAAAATTTGGAAAGCAACACTGATGAAGACTTTTATTTTTGTGGAGGTAGAGTTATGGAAAGCTTGGCTCAGAATGTTCTTTATAGTAGAGAATCAGGAAACACATAAAATTTCCCTTTAGATTTCAAGACAGGAAAGACAGCCAGAAGAGAGGGAAATGTGAGTGGTTACCATGCAGGACCAAGTCATTTATGCATTCTTACTGCCTCCTTTTGTAAGTGGTAGTTCTCCGGATGTGGCAGGGAGCTCATTTGTGTATATGCTACCAACCTTGGAGGCTATAATAATAAAGATGTGCTTTGAAGGCTATATTATTATCTGTATTGTTTTATTTTACTTTAATTCTAGCATACTTAAAGAGCTCCATCATATCCCCTCTTTCCTAGGGTGTTGTCTCTCTATTTTCTTTTTTTTGCCCTGCCCTTTTATAACTGCTAACTAAACCTTCTTTATTGCTCATGATCTGATAAAAATTTAATCAGACAAGACTCACCTGATAACTAGAGTCACTAAATTTAAGATATAATGAAATGATATTTTACTTAAATCTTGTGTTAAGCCTGCTAACAATGTCATATAGACTGTTCAATGTGTATTGGTCCCAATTTTAGAACAAAATTGTAAGTAATATCAACATACCATACTATTTTTCTTTCTTCCTCAACACAACTCAATACCAGGCTTATGATAGTCTATCTGCATTGCACCAAAATAAACCTAGATGTTCACAGGACATAGGATTTGTAATTAGGATAAGTGACATCAAAGACTGACATTAACATGAGTTTTTGAAATATAAAAATTTTATATACACAAATAACTAAATTAGATGCAATGAGTGTTACATATAAAATAGTTATCAATGAATTACCAAATACAAATTAATGCTAAAATATATGGCATAGATGTTCAGAGCTCTAGATTCAGCAAAAACTAAGGCTAAAGAAGCTTACTCACTGAAGGAGGACGTTTAAATCTTAAGACCTGGAAGATGTCTGTTTTGGATTGATACATCAATGAGAAACACTTTTAAGGACAAATTTTTGCCTTATAAAGAGATTCTCAAAAGCCATTGTATCCAACCTTTCAAGTAAGGCACTGCTTTGTGTTGTGTTAGAAGTCTTAAGATATTAACCAGAGGATGGTACTGAATAGAAGTTTCTGGCAGAACAGCTTCTGTCCACATTTTTTTTCCACTTAGTGATCTCACTTCACAGAGAAGTAAGACGCAGTAATAGCTGTATGCTTGGACAATCAACTAGGTATTTGAGACAGTCTGATTCTTGATTACTTAATATTTGCAAAGTACTATATGCGATTAAAAAGAGAAATGTCTGATGAATGCTTTGTATCTGGTGAAAAAGATAAATAAATGACATCACATATCCTCCAAGGATTTCAAGTGAGTAGTAGAGACCCAAAGGGAAACCACTAATTCAAGCAACACACAAACACAAATACATATGCATCTATCATCTATCTATCTATCTATCTATCTATCCAGATATAGGTATATATAGATATAAAAGAAAGCATGGGCAGATATGAGTAGAAGAGTTAACTCTCCTTTAGACAGAGAAGGGGTCACATGGGAGTTGAAGGTGTCACATGGGACCTAAGCTTTGGGTAATGAAGAGGAATTAGTAAGATAGACATTTAGGTATTTGTTCATTTGACAAAAATTTATTGAGCACATGCTATGTGCCAAAAAACTCTCTTTTTATAAAGGATATAATAGTATAAATAAAACAATAGTATGAATAGTATCATTGGCCACATAAAATATGCAGTCATGTGGGAAGGAAACAGGCAACAAACGTGTATATTTTATGTCAGGTATAATGGAGAGACCTCTCTGATAAGACCCCTTTAGAGCAGACAGTAGGAGTGAGGCAATGTCTTGTCTGGAGGAAAAATCAGCTAAGCAGAGGAACAGCAGTATGAAGACCACAAGTTAAACCTATTACTCCTTCTCAAGGAACAGACAGTGAGCAGGGGATGGTGATTATAAATGTGTTCAGAATGGTAGATAGGAGGAAGTTTGTGTAGAATGTTTTAGATCTTTGAAAGAACATTGGCTCTACAGAGAGATAATTGGGAAGTTGTAAGACTTAGGCAGAGGAAAAACTGCTATAACAATTTAAATTAGTGTTTCTTATTGTAATTCTAAGTTGAGACTGTAGCAAAAGTAATGGTAGAAATGAGGAATTCGGTTAGGTAAGGGAATAGGAAAGAGCGTGGTATTTCTAGGAAACACAAGTAGGTGACTATTTCTAGAAACTAAATTTTGGGAAGACACTAGGCAATGAGGAAAGAAGAAGAGCCATTGAAAAGCTTAGGAGTTCCTGTCATGGAGCAGTGGAAATGAATCTGATTAGGAACCATGAGGATGTGGGTTCAAACCGTGGCCTTGCTCAATGGGTTAAGGATCTGGTGCTGCCATGAGCTGTGGTATAGGTCACAGACATGCCTCAGATCTGGCATTGCTGTGGCTGTGGCATAGGCCATCAGCTGTAGCTCCGATGAGACCCCCTAGCTTGGGAATCTCCATATGCCATGCTGTGGATGTGACCCTAAAAAAAAAAAAAAAAAAAAAAAAAAAAAGACAAAAAAATAAGACAAAAAAAAAGGAAAAGCTTTATTTCAAGAGAGGGATCAAGATGGAGGAGGAGTAAGACATGGTTCTCACCTTCTCCCAAAAACACAGAAAAAAATTGTAGAAATTTGACAGAACACTGTAAATGAACTATAATGGAAAAATACAAATCATTTAAAAAGTCTACATATAGAACAATTCAAACAGAACATTTATTGAATGCTTGCCCAAAGGGCAAGAAACCATCCACATAACTGGGTAGAACAAAAGGGAAAAAGAGAGAGAGAGAGACAAGGAATCAGAAAGGGACTAGGACTTCTGAGATGGAGTTGTGAAAGATGAAAGGAACCCACAACATGGGAAGCCACCTAACTGACAGGAAAATGAGTCGAGATGGAGGGAACTCAAAGTCTCAGAGGAAAGTGCACAGGCTGGTCTGAGGAAGGCAAAGAAGAGTGAGAACTGCACAGACCATTGGTCCCACCACCCCCAAAAAATACAGCCTGAGATGTTCAGGTGAAAGCTGGGCACTGAGACTCAGGCTCCAGAGGTCAGTTACAGGGAGAGGATTAGAGTTGGCTGCATGGAGTCAGCCTGAGGGGCTGGGGAACCAAGTGCCACAGCTGAGGGAAACTGGGAGGAGGACTGGGCCTGCAAGAGAAGCAAGGTGCCATTTTCAGGGAGGATGAGAGGAGGAATGGCAGGTGGCCAAAGGAATAGATTTTCTGTTGCACATGAAGACTCTCAGAGGGCGGGGCACCTCTGTCCAAAGACACAGATGGTAAGGCACCATGTGTGTTGGATACAGGCAATGGGATAGCACTTGTGAGGGCTTTGGAAAGCAGGCTCCTCTAGTGAGGGCAAAAGGCAGTGGGTGGATAGGCACAACACTGTACATCTCGCCTGGTCTACAGGTAGCATGGGAAAACTACAGCAGTCATTGCACTGCAAGGGATGGGCACATCCTGCCACCACTAGGAGTCAATAAATGGACACCACCAACAGCCCCAGTCATGACAGAGGTCAGCATTCAGGAGAGAAAAGCAACTGAGCACCATCTGTTGCTGATCTCACTCCACTTGGGAAAAAAATACCCTGCTGCCTGCCAATGCCAAATGCCCTGGATAATGCATACAGAATATTGTCATTTCCAAATGACATGCAATTAGGAGCAGCCAGTACCACCTTCCAGTGGTCTTTGCCATTGTCAATCCTCAGTAACCAAGCACTGGCTACTAGCCCTTCACATTGCTTCCATCTCCCTGGAACCATGCACAGTACAATAAAAATAAATAGCCCAAGCCCTTGCAAAATACCCAATAGCACTCATAAATATAAATGACCCTACAAGTCTACAGTAGTTATTTTCCCTAAACTCACAAAATAAGAAAAATATAAGCAAAATGAAGAAGCTCAGAAAACATTCCCAGTTACACAAACAGGAGAATTCACCTGAAGGAGCAAATAATGAAACAGACCTCAGTTGTCTAACAGGCAATGAGTTCAAAAAGGAGATAGTGGAGTTCCCGTCATGGCACAGTGGTTAACGAATCCGACTAGGAACCATGAGGTTGCAGGTTTGGTCCCTGCCCTTGCTCAGTGGGTTAACGATCCGGCATTGCCGTGAGCTGTGGTGTAGGTTGCAGACGCGGCTCGGATCCTGTGTTGCTGTGGCTGTGGCATAGGCTGGTGGCTACAGCTCCAATTGGACCCCTAGCCTGGGAACCTCCATGTGCCGCAGGAGCGGCCCAAGAAATAGCAAAAAGACAAAAAAAAAAAAAGGAGTTAGTGAAAATACTGAAGGAACTAAGAGCAAATATGAAGGAATTCAGAGTGGACATGAACAGCAATGACGATTACTTTAGAAAGGAACCAGAAACATTAAGTAGGAGCCAAGAAAAATTAGGAAATGTATTGGAAGAGATTTAGGCTGAGTTAAAGGCACTGAAGATTAGAATGAATAATTCAGGGGAACAAATTAATGACTTGGAAGACAGAATAATCATCCAATCGGGACAACAGACAGAAAATCAAATGAAAAAAAAAATGAAAGCAATATAAGAGATCTATGGGATAGTACAAAGAAGGCCAATATACACACAACAGGGATTCCAGAAGGAGAAGAAAAATAAAAGGTAGTTGAAAATATATTTGAAGAAATTATGCCCAAAATCTTTCCAAATCTAAAGGAAACAGATAACAGGATACAGGAAGAACAGAGGGCCACAAACAAGTTGAACCCAGACAGGCCCACGCCAAGACACATTATATAGTAAAAAATGGCAAAAGTTGAAGATAAGGAGAGGAGTCTAAAGACAGCAAGATAAAAACAAAGACTTAATTATAAGCGAACCCACATAAGGCTATCAGCTGATTTCTCTACAGAAATACTACAGGCCAGGAGAGAGTGGCAGGATATATTCAAAGTACTAAAAGGGAAGAATTTTCATACTAAATACAGTACCCAGCAAGAATATCATTTAAAATAGGAGAAATAAAGAATTTATCCAAAAAACAAAAGCTAAAAGAGTACAGCAATACTAAAGGCATTCTAAAAGATATACTGAAATGGTCCTTCTAATTAAAAAAGAATTAAGAAGAAATAGGATACAGGAAATGACAGCTGGAAAGCAATCAGTTAAATGAGCCAGTACACAGACCTAAAAAACAGAAAAAAAAAACAAAAAACACAAAAACTATTGACTAATGTAAAAGCAAAGATAAATACAAAAAAAAAAAAGATAAACATGAAGTTGTTTAAAAAGGACATCAAAATCATAAAAAGTGGGGAAGGAAAGTAAGAAAATCTAGACTCTCTGTTTATTTATTTATTTATTTATTTATTTATTTATTTATTTTTAGAATATGTTTGAGCCTATATGATTATCAGGTTAAAGCAAGCAGACATACGAAGGGATTAATATACTTGAAAAATATGGCAACCACAAGTCAAAACCAAATAACACATTCACAAAAACTAAAAAGGAGAGGACAAAAGCATAAAATAAAAGGAAATAATCCAACCAAAAAAAATGATAAGAAAGTAAGGAACAAAGGAGAAACAGAATCTACTGGAAAACAAGGTTTAAAATGGAAATAAATACACATTTATCAATGATTACCTTAAATGTCAATAGACTGAATGTCCCAATCAGAAGACATAGAGTGCCCTCCACCTCGCTTATTCGTTCTTCTGCCTCCTGTATTCTGCTTCTAATGAATTTTATTTCAGTTATTGTGTTTTTCATCTCTTCCAAAGAAGGCAAGATTATACAATGGAGAAAAGACAGCCTGTTCAATAAGTGGTGCTGAGAAAAATGGACAGCTACATGTAAAAGAATGAAATTAGAACACTTCCTAACACCTCAAACAAAAATAAACTCAAAGTTGATTAAAGACCTAGATATAAGACCAGATACTATAAAACTCTTAGAGGAAAACATAGGCCACTCTCTGACGTAAATGACAGCAACATCTTCTCAGACCCAACTCTTAGAGTAATGACAGCAAAAACAAAAACAAATAAATGGAGCTTAATTAAACTTAAAAGTTTCTGCACAGCAAAGGAAACCCTAAACAACACAAAAAGACAACCCACAGAATGGGAGAAAATCTTTGCAAGTGAATTGACTGACAAGGGATTAATCTCCAAAATTTATAAACACCTTCTGCAGCTCCATACCAAAAAAAAAAAAAAAAGTCAAAATGGGCAGAAGGTCTAAACAGACAGCTCTCCAAAGAAGACATACAAATGGCCAAAAAACACATGAAAAGATGTTCAACATCACTCATTATTAGAGAAATGCAACTCAAAACCACTATGAGGTACCACCTCACACTGGCCAGAATGGCCATCATCAAAAAGTCTACAAACAATAAGTGCTGGAGAGGGTGGATAAAAAGGAACCCTAGTATATGATTGGTGAGAATGTAAATTGGTGCAACTCACTGTTGAAAATAGTATGGAGATTCCTCAGAGAACTAAAAATAGAACTACCATTTGATCCAGCAATCTCACTCCTGGGCATCTATCCAGAGAAAACCATGACTCAAAAAGACACATGTACTCCAATGTTCACTGCAGCACTATTTGTAATATCCAAGGCATGGAAACAATCTAAATGTCCATCAACAGAGAAGTGGATAAAGAAGAGGTGGTACATATACACAATGGAATATTACTCAACCATTAAAAGGAATGAAATACTGGCATTTGCAGCAACATGGATGGACCTAGAAATTATCATGCTAAGTGGAGTCAGTCAGACAATGAGACATCAACATCAAATGCTATCCCTTACATGTGGAATCTGAAAAAAAGGGCACAATGAACTTCTTTGCAGAACAGATACTGACTCACAGACACTGAAAAACTTAATGGTTTCCAAAGGAGACAGTTTGGGAGGTGGGGGGATGTGCTGGTGTTGTAGGGTGGAAATTCTATAAATTAAATTGTGATGATCATTGTACCACTATAAATGTAATAAAATCATTGAGTAATAAAAAGGATATTACACTCATCAATATATATGTCCCTAACATAGGAACATCCAAATACAAATAATAAAATCTAACAGACCTAAAAGGTTAAATTTATAGGAATAAAAAAATAATAGGATGGAGTTCCCGTCGTGGCGCAGTGGTTAACGAATCCAACTAGGAACCATGAGGTTGCAGGTTTGGTCCCTGCCCTTGCTCAGTGGGTTAACGATCTGGCGTTGCCGTGAGCTGTGGTGTAGGTTGCAGATGCAGCTTGGATCCCGCGTTGCTGTGACTCTGGCGTAGGCCGGTGGCTACAGCTCCGATTTGACCCCTAGCCTGGGAACCTCCATATGCCGCAGGAGCGGCCCAAGAAATAGCAAAAAAAAAAAAAAAAATACTAGGAGACTTTAACCCCCAACTCACATCAATGGGCAAATCATGAGACAGAAATTCAATAAGACAACAGAGATCATAAATGACAATCAAGAAAAGTTAGACTTAATTGACATTTAAAGGCCATTGCATCCAAAAAATTCAGTATATACATTGTTTCCAAGTGCACATGGAAGATTCTCAAGGAATTCTCAATATTCTCATACTGGGGCACAAAACTCACCCCCGAAATTTAAGAGTATAGAAATAATGTCAAGTCTCTGGCCACAGTGGCATTCAACTAGAAATCAACTGGAGGAAATGAAATGAAAAAAAAAAAAAAAACGACTAAAAGTAGACTAGACAAGATGCTCCTAAAAACCCAATGAGTCAATGAGGATATGAAAAAGGAAATTAAAAAATAACTTGAGACAGGGAGTTCCTGTCATGGCTCAGCCAATAACAAAGCTGACTAGCATCCATGCCAATATGGGTTCATCCCCAACCTCACTCATTGTGTTAACTATCCAGCATTGACGGGAGCTGTGTTTAGGTCACAGTTCTGGCTCAGATCATGTTTTGCTCTGGCTCTGTCATAGACTGCCCACTACAGCTCTGATTCAACTCCTTCCCTGGGAACTTCTATATGCCATGGGTATGACCCCTCCCCCCCCAATAAAAGACCAGAAATAATACATTGAGACAAATGTTAATGAAAACACAACCATTCAAAATGTATGGGATGTTTCCTCCATCCTAGTTCTTCCTCTTTTTTTTTTTTAATAGGAAAAAAGTCTATTCAGCAAGAATTTCTGGGAAAACTGGACAGCTACATGCAAATCAATGAAACTAGAATACACCCTCACACCATGCACTAAAATAAACTCAAAATAGCTGAAAGACCTAAATATAAGTCAAGACACCATCAAACTCCTAGAAGAGAACATAGGCAAAACATTCTCTGACATCAACCTTATGAATGTTTTCTCAGGTCAGTCTCCCAAAGCAACAAAAATAAAAGCAAAAATAAACCAATGAGATCTAATCAAACTGACAAGCTTTTGCACAGCAAAAGAAACCAAAAAGAAACCAAAAAGACAACTTACAGAGTGGGAGAATATAGTTTAAAATGCTGCAAGTGACAAGGGCCTAATCTCTAACATATATAAACAACTTATACAACTCAACAGCAAAAAACCCAACAACCCAATGGAAAAATCGGCCAGAGACCTGAATAGACATTTCCCCAAGGAAGATATACAGACGGCCAACAAGCACATGAAAAAATGCTCAACATCCCTGATTATTAGAGAAATACAAATCAAAACTACCATGAGATATCATCTTACACCCATCAGAATGGTCATCATTAATAAGTCCACAAATCACAAATGCTGGAAGGGGTGTGGAGAAAAGGGAACCCTCCTGCACTGCTGGTGGGAATGTAAGCTGGTACAGCCACTGTGGAGATCAGTTTGGAGATACCTTATAAATCTATACATAGAACTTCCATATGACCCAGCAATCCCACTCTTGGGCATATATCCAGACAAAAATTTCCTTAAAAAAGACACATGCACCTGCATGTGCATTGCAGATCTATTCACAGTAGCCAAGACATGAAAACAACCCAAATGTCCATTGACAGATGATTGGATTAGGAAGATGTGGTATATATACACAATGGAATACTACTCATCCATAAAAAAGAATGAAATAATGCCATTTGTAGCAACATGGATGGAACTAGAGACTCTCATCCTGAGTGAAGTAAATCAGAAAGAGAAAGACAAATACCATATGACATCACTTATAACTGGAGTCTAATATACAGCCCAAATGAACCTTTCCACAGAAAATAAAATTTAGGACTTGGAGAATAGACTTGTGGCTGCCCAAGGGGAGGGGTTGGGAGTGGGATGGATTGGGAGCTTGGGGTTAACAGATGAAAACTATTGCTTTTGGAATGGACTAACAATGAGATCCTGCTGTGTAGCACTGAGAACTATGTCTAGATACTTACAATGCAACATGACAATGGGAGAAAAAATTATGTATACATGTATGTGTATCTGGGTCCTCATGCTGTACAGTGGGAACAAAAAGAAAATGTAATAAAAAAATGAAAAGCAACAACAACAAAATGTATGGGATGCTGCAAAAGCAGTGCTTAGAGGGCAGATCATAAAGGTACAAACCTTCCTCATGAAAAAAGAAAAATTTCAAATCAACAACTTAAAATTCCACCTAAAAGATTTAGAGAAAGAAAAAAAATATGCTAAAGTCAGCAGAATGAAGGAGATCATAAAGATCAGATAGGAAATCAATAAAATAAAGATTCAAAAACAATAGAAAAAATCCATAAAAACCAACAGCTGGTTTTTCAAAAGGGTAAACAAATTGACAATCCTTTGGCTAGACTCACAAAGAAGAGGAGAGAAAGAACTCAAATAAATAATATAAGATATTAAAAAGTAGAAATCACAATGGATACTGCAAAAGTACAAAAAAGAGAGAATATTATGAATATTTACATGAAAACTTATTTTACAACCTCAAAGGAATGAACAACTTTCTAGATACACAGAGCATTCGAAAACTGAATCAAGAAGAAATATCTCAGTTGAACAGACTGATCACTAGAAATGAAATATGTGCTAAAAACTCTCCCTACAAAAAGGTCCAGGATCTGATGGCTTCACAGGTTTATTCTACCAAACCTACAAAGAATAACTTATACCCTTCCTTAAATTTTTCCAAATGTTTGAAGAAGTTGGAAGCCTCCCAAAGTCATTCTATGATGCCATGATCACCCTAATACAAAAAGAGCACAAAGGTACTACCAAAAAAGAAAATTGTAGGCCAATGTCTTTGATGAATATAGACACAAAAATTTTCAACGAAATTTTGGCCAACCAAATCCAACATATAAAAACTCACACACCAGTTGGATTCATACACCAGTTGGATTCATCCCAAGTTCACAAGGATTTTTCAACATATACAAATCAATGTCCTACACCACTTTTAAAAAAGTGAAGTCAAAAACCACATGACCATCTCAATAGATGCAGAAAAAGCTTTTGGCAAAATCCAACATCCATTCATGGTAAAAACTCTTACCAAAGTGATTATAGAGGGAACGTACCTTAACATAATCAAAGACACTTATGAAAAACCAACTGCCAATATAATACTCAACTGAGAAAAGCTGAGCGCTTTCATGCTAATGTCTGGAACAGGACAAGAATGCCCACTCTCACCGTTTTTATTTAACATAGTATTGGAAGTCCTAGCTACAGCAATCTGACAAACAAAAGAAATAAATGGTATCCAAATTGGAAGAGAAGAGGTAAAATTGTCACTATACAGATGACATGATGCTATATATATAAAACCCTAAGGACTCCACACAAAAACCACTTAAACTGATCAATTAATTCACCAAAGTAGCAGGATACTAGATTAACATTCAGAAATTGGTTGCATTTCTATATACTATAATTGAAGTATTAGAAAAGGAATGCAAAATACAATACCTTTTAACCTTGCTCCCCCCAAAACTGAATACCTAGGAATAAACCTGACCAAGGAGGTGAAAGACTTATATGCTGAAAACCATAAAACATTACTCAAGGAAATTTAAGAAGATTCATTTAAATGGAAAGATATTCCATGCTCCTGGATTGGAAGAATTAATACCATTAAAATGGTTATACTACACAATGCAATCTACAGATTCAATGCAATCCTTATCAAATTACCCATGATACTTTTCGCAGAACTATAACAAGCAATCCTGGTGAATCAAGCAATCCTGATGAACCAAGCAGAGGCACAACTCTCCCAGACTTCAGACAATTTTACCAAGCTACAGCAATCAAGATATCAGGTTACTGGTACAAAATAAATCCATAGAGACCAATGGATCTGAATAGAGATCCCAGAAATAAACCCAGACACCTATGGTCAATTAACTTGCAACAAAGTAGACAAGTCTCTAAAATGGAAAAAGACAGTCTCTTTAGCAACTAGTGCTGGCAAAACTGGACAGTTGCAGGTAAATCAATGAAGCTAGAACACATCTTCATAACATGCACAAAAATAAACTCAAAATGGTTTAAAGTCTGAAAAATAATACAAGAAACCATAAAAATCCTAAATGAGAACATAGGCAAAAAATTCCCTGACATGAACAGTCCAAATGTTTTCTTAGGTCAGTCTCCCTAGGCAATAGATATAAAAGCAAAAATAAACTAGTGGGGCCTAATCAAACTTACAAGCCTCTGCACAGAAAAGGAAACCATAAAAAAAAAACAACAACCTACAGAATGGGAGAAAATATTTTCAAATGATGCAACTGACAAAGGCCTAATCTCTAAAATATAAAAACAATGCATACAACTCAACAGAAAATAGAATAAAATAAAAGCGATTGAAAAATGAAAAGTTTCTTTACAAGAACATAAAGAACTGGGAAATCTAATTATTTAGTTCATTACTTATACTACTACATACATGTAGCCAGCTGAATATTATAAGATAAACATACATGTAGGCAGCTGAATATTATAAAAAGAATCAACATGGCAGTATCTGGTAGCCAAAAAATATTGTAATGTTTAAGATATCACGTTTTTACATTTAAAAAAGTATTTTAGTTGATTTACAAAGTTTTGTCAATTTCTGTTGTATAGTAAATGACCCATTTATACCTATGTATATATCCTTTTTTTCAAATTATCCTCCATCATGTTGCATCACGAGTGATTAAACGTAGTTCCCTGTGGTATAGAGAAGGATCTGATTGCTTATCCCTTCCAAATACAATAGTTCGCATCTAATAACCTCAAACTCCCAGTCCATCCCACTGATCCCATCCCCCTTTCCAAACACAGGTCTGTTCTCCATGTCCATGAGTTTGTTTCTCTTCTGTAGATAGGTTCATTTGTGCTATATATTAGGTTCCATATGTCAGTGATATCATATGGTATTTATATTTCACTTTCTGACTTACTTCACTTAGTATGAGAGTCTCTGCGTCCATCCATGTTGCTACAAATATCATTATTTTGTTCTTTTTTAATGGCTGAGTAATGTTCCTTTGTGTATATGTGCCATATCTTCTGGACATTTTGGTTTTTTCCATGTCTTGGCTACTATGATAGTGCTGCAATGAACATAGAGGTGCATGTATCTTTTTGAATGAAAATTTTGTCCAGATATACAACCAGGAGTGTTACTGATTGATCATATGGCAGTTCTATATTTAGTTTTCTGAGTTATCACCATGCCATTTTCCATAGTAGTTGCACCAATTTACATTCCCACCAACAGCATTGGAGGGGGTCTCTCTTATCCACACCTTCTCCAAGGTTTGTTATTTGTAGACTTACTAATCATGGCCATTATGTCTGGCGTGACATGGTACCTCATTGTAGTTTTGATTTGCATTTCTCTGATAATTAGTGATGTTGGGCATTTTTTCCATGTACCTGTCGGCCATTCATATATCTTCTTTGGAGAACTATCTATTCAGGTCTTTTCCCCATTTTGCCAATAAAGCCCTTTGGGACTCAAGCTTTTCTTTTTGAAAGTTTCAAACTATGAATTCAATTCCTTTTTTGATATAAGGTTATTGACGTTATATATTTCATCTTTTGTGAGCATTGGTTATTTGGACAAATATGTCCATGGTAGGTTAATTTGTAATAGTACCAAACTAGAAACAACTCAAATATCCATCAGTAGTACAATGGATATATAAATTGTGTTATAGTCATATGATAGGGTACTATATGATAGTAAGAAAAAATGCGGTCAGCACGCTGGATCCATTAATTCTACATCTATGGGTTCTGCATCCAAAAATACAGAGGTCCAACTCTATGCCATTTTTATATAAAGGGTCTTAATATTCAACAGATTTTGGTATCATGGGTTGGTGCTGGATTCAATTCTTCACTGATACTCAGGAACAATTTTATTCTATTGCCATAGAAGCAACATGTTTGAATGTCCAAAATATAATATTGAATAAATTCCATAATATAGAGACAGAAGAATATATTTGTATTATTGTATTTAAGTTCAAAATCAGGAAATATTAATTTATATTGTTAAATTTCATGATATAAATTCTCTGTGGAAGGTCAGGAACAATAAGGGGGCATGAGGAATGTATCTGGAGTCTAGCAGTATGTATTTTATCTGATTTCTAGTTAGAGAAATTGTTCTAATTTGGAAAACCCATTGAGTTGTACACTTTGGGAACCTTCCTCTATATATGTTATATTTTAATAAATGTAAAATATATATTTTTAAAAGTTGTTTCTGTTTATATGAGGTACCCTTAAGACTCAAAGAACTGCTGAATAAAAGTTGTGAGTATGATTGTGATAATCTGTAAGTATTAGTGTTAATTATGAATGTAAACTCATTGTACATACTGAATGGGATGTCCTGCAAATATCATTTACATAATGTTCAGAAGGAGAATTTTTAAATATTTAACCCATTTATTTATTATTTATAATATATCTTTCTCCCTGTATGTGTATGTAATATATTTTCCCCGCTATATCAAATGCTTGGAAATTTGGAGCCATACCATAATAGCATTTATTGATATACTAATCTAAATTGTCTTTCAAATTATTTTGAATTAGTAATTGAAACAAATTTAGGATTATCATGTTTTTAGAGAACATAGGGAGGCTCATAATATTCACCATTCCTTTCTTAACTATGTGACTCTATTCATAAATTCATGGTTATACCGTGATTTTCACTTATTTCCCTTTCTCCTTGTCCTAGGTTTTTGTTTTACAGAATCCATAGACTTGCTCCACCCACAATTTTGGGTTATGGATGTTTGGTCCCAACTCTAGTTCCCTGATACCAATTCTAACCTCCATTATTATTTTAGGAACTTCAATCACATTTTTGTAATTACAACTACAAAAATTTACTCTAAGATTTAACTCATTTGCTCTGGAAACTTGAATGCATCTAAAGTTACTAAATAACTTCTTACACTTTCCTTAACACTTAAGTTAGTAATAAATTATTTATTCCACCTTATCCAATTACAAGTGCCTCTTTGGGAATTAAGAGCACAAAAACAGTTCAAGTAGAATGGTGCTGCCTGCTCTGATATTAACATGACACCATCTGTTTTCAAGGGTAGATTTTTTTATGTGATCTTATTCTATTTAGAAATTTGAGTGTTGTTTTTAATTACCTTTGGCATTTTCTACAAGCCCAAATTCATTCAAGTTTTATCCTTATGACAATTTACCATTATTTTATAATATCCTTTTGTGTCTTTTGTATATGTTGCCTCTTTTATTTCTAACATATCTATAGGTGATCATAAAATTTGTTAGGAAATATTGTTTATAGAAAGGGAAAACTTTCTCAAGAGCAAAAGTTATAGTTATGAGACTTGACTTTGTCCCTCAATGACCTTGACTCAATACCTTAACTTACATAAGAATCTATCAGTTTATTTGTAAACAGCCAAAAAAATAAAAAATACATACCTCAGGATAATTTCATGAACAAATTCCCATGTAACCTAAACATTTATACACTATATATACTAATACAATATATAATGCAATGCACATAATATAATAATGTGTGCTTATATAGTTAATAAGAATTTTTATACATTTAATTTTAATTTAGTAATTAGTATAAATATTGTTACCTATTTTTCCCCTTTCACACTCCTATATTGGTAGTCTTTTATTTTCTCTTTTATAGACCATGCATTCTGAAATATTTTGAAAAAATCTTTGACTACATCCAAACTTTGCTATTACTATAAACTCTGAGATGACATGGTGACTTTCTCCCCGAGTGTTTGTCACTTCTGCTGCACCAGCCATTTCTTCCTCATTAGTCAAAATAATTTTATAGCAACATTTCTTCACATCATCTCATTAGCCTCCTGAGAGCTGAAAGTGTCAGGAAGGCAAATTCAGAACTTATCAATGGTTTTTATTTTAGCAGAGATTCTACCATTAGTCATCTGGATAAGTGAATCCCCTACTGCCCTCACTACTGCAGTCTGGGCATAGAATGTAAGTCTCCTTACATCTTTTGCAGCTGATGACAGTACTGTGTTAGTGACCTAGAATTTACTCCCACCAATGTAGTTATTTATATTCTCTTCTTTTATACTATCCAAATCCTCTCCTCTAAGAAAAAGTCCCAGTTGTTGAATTTTTGCATACTCGCTTTTCTTAATTATCCCTATTTCTGTTAAGCTTGTTTCTTTTCAATGTTTTGGGCCTATTCATAAGTATACCTAACTTAAGTTCAGAGGCTGAAATTTCTTCCTTTTGCTCAAAAGCTTAAAGTATGAGTTATTATTTCCAGTTACTTTATTACTCAAGCTACGTCCACACTGTAGACACAGTTGAGTTAAAATGATCTCTTCTCTTAATTATTACTTTGTCATTCCTACTTCCCTATATAGTACCTATTTTATAGTTATGTCTCTGCACTTTCATTCTTTCCTTCACATTTCAACTTGTTGCTTATTTTTGAAAGAAGTTGGCTTTCTGCCAAACATTCTTTTCAGTCTTTATAAAGTGTCCTTCACCCCTTGCCACATCTTATTTTTTCTGATTTCATAAATGATGCTCTAGAAATCCTTCTATATACCAATCCTTGTTTATAAAAAGTTCCTTCTTTTAAATCAGTGGCTTCCAAAAGAAAGACAAAATATCCATATGCACTCTCATTTACACTCCAAAGTTGCTGAAATAGCGTTCTACAGTATGATCCGCATATCCAAATCTCAAAAACGCTTTACTCAAAAAGTTTTCTGTGGTTACAGAAGCTTGAGAAAGGCTGAATAGTATAGTCCTAATTTTAGATGTGTATGCCCAAAATAAAAATGCAGACATCTTTCAATCAATACAAAAATAAAGAACCACCGAAACTAACAAAATAGTACATCAAATATATAATGTATTAACTAAATATATATATATGTATATATATATATATATATGTGTGTATATATATATATATATATATGTTTGTTTAACCTAGAATTTTCAAAGTGTTTAGAAATTCTTTATTATGGAATATCTAGTAACAGCCCAAAGAATATGTCTTATTCATTATAATAATAGATAAAATGTACTGAATGCTTACTATACATCAGAAATCATGATAGTTAAAATAATAGAGTCAACAAATATTTATTGAGCACTTAATATTTGCTATCTCAATTCTCATTGTTGAGAATACAATAGTAGAAACAATAAATTGTCTGCCACCATTTTTGTATTAATTGTTTTTTTTTGCTGTACAGTATGGGGACCAAGTCACACTTACATGTATACATTTTTTTCCACCCTTTGTTCTGTTGCAATATAAGTACCTAGACGTAATTCTCAATGCTACTCAGCAGAATCTCATTGTAAATCCATTCCAGTTGTATCCCATAACCCCAAGCTCCTAATCTCTCTGACTCCCATCCTCTCCCCCCAGGGCAGCCACAAGTCTATTCTCCAAGTCCATGATTTTCTTTTCTGTGGAGATGTCCATTTGGGCTGTGTATTAGATTCCAGTTATAAGTGATATCATATGGTATTTGTCTTTGTCTTTATGACTCATTTCACTCAGTATGAGAGTCTCTAGTTCTATCCATGTTGCTGAAAATGGCATTATGTCATTCTTTTTATGGCTGAGTAGTATTCCATTGTGTATATATACCACATCTTCCTAATCCAATCATCTGTCAATGGACATTTGGGTTGTTTTCATGTCTTGGCTACTGTGAATAGTGCTGCAATGAACATGCGGGTGCATGTGTCTTTTTCAAGGAAACTTTTATCTGGATATATGCCCAAGAGTGGGATTGTGGGGTCATATGGAAGTTCTATGTATAGATTTCTAAGGTATCTCCAAACTGATATCCATAGTGGCTGTACCAGTTTACATTCCCACCA
Organism: Phacochoerus africanus; assembly: GCF_016906955.1. NCBI lineage: Eukaryota > Metazoa > Chordata > Mammalia > Artiodactyla > Suidae > Phacochoerus > Phacochoerus africanus. Next base: position 95,943,995 of record NC_062545.1, read on the forward strand.
GAAGTGCAGGAGGGTTCCCTTTTCTCCACACCCCTTCTAGCACTTGCTATTTGTGGACTTATTAACGATAGCCCTTCGGACAGGTGTAAGATGATATCTCATGGTAGTTTTGACTTGCATTTCTCTTATAATCAGTGATGTTGAGCATTTTTTCATGTGTTTGCTGGCATCTGTGTATCTCCCTTGGAGAACAGTCTATTGAGGTCTTTTGTGCACTTTTCCATTGGGCGGTTGGCTTTTTTGCTGTTGAGTTGTATAAGTTGCTTATATATTCTAGAGATTTAGCTCTTGTTCATTGCATCATTTGAAACTATATTCTCCCATTCTATAAGTTGCTCTTTTTGGTTACTTTTTGGTTTCCTTTGCCGTACAAAACTTGTCAGTTTGATTACTTCCCATTGGTTTATTTTGCTCTTATTTCTGTTGCTTTGGGAGACTGGCATGAGAAAATATTAATGATGTTGATGTCAGAGAATGTTTTGCCTATGTTCTCTTCCAGGAGTTTGATGGTGTCTTGTCTTATATTTAGGTCTTTCAGCCATTTTGAGTTTATTTTTGTGCATGTTGTGAGGGTGTGTTCAATTTCATTGCTTTGCATGCAGCTGTCCAGGTTTCCCAGCAATGCTTGCTGAATAGACTTTTTTTTCCCATTTGATGTTCTTGCCTCCCTTGTCAAAGATTAATTGACCATAGGTGTCAGGGTTTGTTTCTGGGTTCTCTATTCTGTTCCATTGGTCTGTCTGTCTGTTTTGATACCAGTACCACACTGTTTTGATGACTGTGGCTTTGTAGTATTTCGTGAAGTCTGGGAGAGTTATGCCTCCTGCTTGGTTTTTGTTCCTCAGGATTGTTTCGGCAATTCTGGAACTTTTGTGCTTCCATATAGATTTTTTAGATTGTTTGTTCTAGTTCTGTGAAGAATGTCATGGGTAATTTGAAAGGGATTGCATTGAATCTGTAGATTGCTTTGGGTAGTATGGCCATTTTTACAACATTGATTTTTCCAGTGCATGAACATGGAATATCTTTCTTTTTCTTTAGATCTTCTTTAATTTCTTTGATTAAAGTTTTATAGTTCTCGGCATATAGGTCCTTTACCTCCTTGGTCAGATATATTCCCAGGTACTTGATTTTGTGAGGTGCAATTTTAAAAGATATTGTATTTTTGTATTCCTTTTCTAAGATTTCATTGTTGGTATACAGAAATGCAACTGATTTATGAATGTTAATCTTATATCCTGCTACTTTGCTGAATTTATTAATCAGTTCAAGTAGTTTTGGGGTTGAGTCCTTAGGGTTTTCTATGTATAGTATCATGTTGTCTGCATACAGTGACAGTTTGATCTCTTCTCTTCCTATATGGATGCCTTTTATTTCTTTTGTTTGTCTAATTGCTGTGGCTAGGACTTCCAAAACTATGTTGAAGAGCAGGGGTGAGAGTGGGCATCCCTGTCTTGTTCCAGATTGGAGTGAGAAGGCTTTCAGCTTTTCTCCATTGAGTATTATATGTGATGTGGGTTTGTTATAAATGGCTTTGATTATATTCAGGAATGTTCCCTCTATACCCACTTTGGTGAGGGTCCTGATCACGAATGGATGTTGGACTTTGTCAAATGCTTTTTATGCATCTATTGAGATAATCATATGGTTTTTGACTTTTCCCTTGTTAATGTGGTGTATGATGCTGATTGATTTGCGTATGTTGAACCATCCTTGTGAACCTGGGATGATCATGGTGTATGATCTTTTGGATGTTGTTGGATTTGGTTGGCTAAGATGTTGAAAATTTGCATCTATAGTTATCAAAGATATTGGTCGATAGTTTTCTTTTCTCGGTGGTATCTTTGTCTGGTTTTGGAATTAGGGTGATAGTGGCATCATAGAATGTTTTGGGTAGTGTTCCTTCTTCTTCACTTTTGAAAATGTTTAATGTTTAAGGAGGATGGGCACCATATCCTCTTTATATGTTTGGTAGAATTTACCTGTGAAGCCATCTGGTCCTGGGCTTTTATTTGTAGGGAGTGTTTTTATGAAATCTTCAATTTCATTTCTAGTGATCGGCCTGTCCAGTTGGCCTCTTTCTTCTTGATTCAGTTTTGGCAGGCTGTAAGATTCTAGAAAACTGTCCATTTCTTCCATATTGTCAAATTTGGTGGCATATAATTGTTCATAGTATTCTCTTATGGTTTTTTGCATTTCTGCTGTATCCGTTGTGATTTCTCCTTTTTCATTTCTAATTTTGTTTTTTTGGGTACTTTCTCTCCACTTCTTATTGAGTCTAGCCAGGGGTTTGTCCATTTTGTTTACCATTTCAAACAACCAGCTCTTGATTTTATCAATTTTCTCTATTGTTTTTTGAGTCTCTATTTTATTGCTTTCTTCTTTGATCTTTAGAATTCCCTTCCTTCTGCTGGCTTTAGGTCTTTTTTGTTCTTCTTTTTCTAATTTGTTTAGGTGGAGGGTTAAGTTGTCAATTTGAGATCTTTCTTCTTTTTTGAGAAAAGCCTGTATTGCTATGAACCTCCCTCTGAGCACTGCTTTTGCAGCATTCCATAGAGTTTGAGAGGTTGTGCCTTCCTTATCATTTGTCTCGAGGTATTTTTAATTTCCTTCTTGATTTCCTCATTGACCCATTGGTTTTTTAGTAGCATGTTGTTTAGTCTCCATGTAGTAGGCTTTTTCTCTTTCCTTTTCCCATGGTTGATTTCTAATTTCATGGCATTGTGGTCAGAGAAGATACTTGAGATAATTTCTATGCTCCTAAATTTGTTGAGGTTAGCTTTGTGTCCCAATGTGTGGTCGATTCTTGAGAATGTTCCAAGAGCATTTGAGAAGAATGTGTATTCTGCTTTTTTTGGATGTAGTGTCCTGAAGATATCAATGAAGTCTAACTTTTCTATTGTTTCCTTTAGGATCTCTGTTGCTTTATGGGTTTCCTGTCTAGAGGATCTGTCCATTGATGTGAGGGGGGTATTAAAGTCTCCTACTATGATTGTATTCCCCTCAATTTATCCCTTTATGTCTTTTAATATTTGTTGTATGTATCTGGGTGCTCCTGTATTTGGGGCATATATGTTGACGATAGTAATATCCTCTCCTTGGATGGATCCCTTAATCATTAAATAGTGAGCTTCTTTGTCTTCCTTTATATCTTTTGTTTTAAAGTCTATTTTGTCTGATATGAGTGTTGCAACTACACTTTCCAGTCTTGTCCATTGTCATGAAATATTTTTCCACCCCTTCAATTTCAATCTATATGTGTCCTTTGTCCTAAGGGGAGAGTCTTGTAGGCAGCAGATTGAAGATTTTTGCTTTTTATCCACTCAGCCACTCTGTGTCTTTTGATTGGAGCATTCAGTCCATTGACACTTAAGGTGATAATTGATAGATGATTATTTATTGCCATTTTAAACCTTGTATTCTATTTGATTCTATGATTGTTCATTCTTCCTTTGGTTTTGTTTGTTTGTTTGTTTGTATGGTGTCTGACTATTTTCTGCTTGAGTGTTTTTCTTTTCATTTTTTGTGAATCCAATGTTTGGTTTTGATTTGTGGTTGCCCCGTTTTTTAAATATGCTAACCCCTTCCAATAATTTTGTGTTTTAGCCTGATGGTCCTGTAGGTTCAAACATTTCATTACTATACAAAAATTAAGAAGAGTTACAAAAAAAAGAGAGAGAGAAAAGAAAAGAAACAAAAAATTAAAAAGTGCCTATTTATTTCCTTACTTCCCTTGTCCACACTTTATGATTTTGGTACACTTTTTTTCTTTTCAATTCTATTTTGTTTTAAACATGTTCATTATTAAATGTGTATATGCTGGCTTATTTGAGTAACTGCTCTCTGATGGTGGTTTCCTCAATCCTAGTTCTTCCTCTTCTTTTTCTCTTCCCTTTCTTTCCTTCCTTTCTTGTTGGTTTAGAAAAGCCCTTTCAATATTTCCTTTAGCCTGGATTTTGTATTGCTGTATTCTTTTGTCTTTTGATTGTTGGAAAAAAAATTACTTTTCCTTCTATTTTAAATGATATTCTTGCTGGATAGAATATTCTAAGTTGCAGATTTTTTTCCTTTCAGTGCTTTAAATATCTCTTGCCACTCCCTCCTGGCCTGTAGTGTTTCTGTAGAGAAATCAGCTGATAGTCTTATGGGGGTTCCCTTATAGGTAACATTTTGCTTTTTTCTTGCTGCCTTTAGGATCCTTTCTTTATCACTAACTTTTGCCATTTTTATTATAATGTGTCTTGGTGTGGTTCTATTTGGGTTCAACTTGTTTGGGGCCCTCTGTGCTTCTTGTATCTTGAACTCAGTATCCTTTAGATTTGGTAAGTTTCCATCAATAATTTCTTCAAATATATTTTCAATCACATTATCTTTTTCTACTCATTCTGGAATTCCTATTATGCGTAGATTGGCCCACTTTATATTATCCCATAGGTCTCTTATATTGCTTTCTAGTTTTTTGATTCGGTTTTCTGTCTGCTGTCCTGTTTGGGTGATTTCCATTGTTCTATCTTCCACATCACTAATTTGTTCTTCTGCATTATTCATTCCTGTTTCTAATGCCCTTAGTTCAGTTTGTATCTCTGCAAAGGAATTTCCTAGATTTTCTTGGCTCCTCCTTATATTTTCTAGTTCCTTTCTGAGGGCATCTGCATTAGTGTTTATATCTTCCCTTAATTCCTTCAGTATTTTCCCTATTTCCCTTTTGAACTCCAGGTCTGTCAGACTGTGGAGGTCTGTTTCATTGTTTACTGTTTTAGGTGAGATCTCCCATTGGTTTACCTGAGAGTGGTTTCTCAGCTTCTTCATCATGCTTGTTGTTTTCTTTTTCTTGGTGGAGATGTACTCCCCGTGGCCAGGCAGGGTTTGCCTTGGCACTGCTGTGGAATGTTTCCTGAGGGCTGGTATTGTTGGTCCATATTCTTTGAGATAGTGTGGCTTTTCCTGAGGGTAGGTGGGGCTGACAGGGTCTCTCTGAAGCAAAGGAGGACTTCCTGAGGGCAGACAGGACTGGGAGGTCCACACTGTGATGGAAGCAGTTTTCACTCGGCTGGGCAGAGCTTGCTCTGGTGTTTTTGGGGTGTGGGGCTCTTCCAGGGAGCTGGCAGTGCTGGCCAGCTGTTCCACCAGAGTGCTGCAACCCCTGAGGGTGGAAGCAGCTAGCTGGGTCCATTGAGAACCCAAGGAACTCTTCCCCAGGGCAGCTGAATTGGCACGACCACCCTGCAATGGAGGCATATTTTGCACAGCCAGGCTGAGCTTGTTATAGCTTTTCTGGGCTTCAGGCCTTTTCCAGGGGCCTGGCAGTGCTGGGTGCTGTTCCATGGAGGTGTAGCCCCTCCAGAGGGCAGGCACGCCAGGGCAGGGAAAGCCCCTGTGGTGGTCAGCTTCCCACAAATGTTGAGGCCATCCCTCCAGGATGGCAGGCAGCCTCAGGTCAGGTGCACAAGCATGGGGTAGGAGTCGGAGGGATGTACTGGGAAGCACAGATTTCTGATAGCTGGCAGACAAGTGAGCTCACTGCGGCATGGGGAGTATTCTGTGGCAGCCCACCTCTCTGCCTCTCCCCTTCCCATCACTGGCGCCTTGTCTCTCCTGCAGTTCCAACTCTTCTCCCAGGTTCCCTCTGATGTGGCTTTCCACTTGCCAACACTTAGGGTATTGATCCCTCCACCCGCAATCCTCTGCTTTCTAGTCTCCCAGGCAGTCTCTGCCCCTGCCAACCCAACTGAGCAGTTCCTAGACCCTCAAGCAGTCTCTGCACTGCCCACCCCAGCCCACTCCCAGGGACTAACCTCCGGAGCCAAGGTCTCAGTGCCCAGCCCCCACCCAAGCCTCTCTGTTGTTGGTGACTGTGCCAGCAGTTCAGATGATCTGTTCATTTCTCTCTCTGCTCTTCAGATCTCAGACTTACTGCTGTGCTCTTCTCTGCATCTAGAGATTCCTCCAATTTGCTTGATCTTTCCATCGAGTAGGTGACTTTCCAGGGTGTGGGATCGCTTTCTCCTCCACAGTTCCCTTTCAGGAGCACCCATCCAGCCCCGATTCCCCTTCTCTCACTCTCCTCTTTTCTCTTGTTTTACCCAGTTATGTCACGAGATTCTTGCCATTATTGGAGTTTAGGTTCTTCTGCCAGCGATTAATTGCTGTTCTGTGCAAATCATTTAATCTGTAGATGTGTCTTTTTTTGTTGTGTTTGTGGGAGAGGGTGAGCGTGTCCCCCTACTCTTCCGCCATCTTGCCTTCCTCTGCCACCATTTTAATAAGGAAAGGAGACAATGCAGAGTATATTATTAATGAATAATCAGGAAGAGTTAAGCAAGAGCGGGATTTATACCATTTAATGATGGGTGTGGCTGGCTTTAAATTTTAGGTAGGTAGACAAAGACAAACTCACTAGAAATTAACTACTGAGTAAACACCTAAAATCATGAGGGAATTAGCTTTGAGGATACGTAGGAGAAACATTCCAGGCAGGATTATTTATGTATTAAAGGCCTTGAGGCAGAAACATGCCCAGTTTATTCAATGAAGGTCAGTAAAGAAGGCCAGTGTGGCTGGAGAAGAAAAGATGTGGGAGAGAATACCCAGAAACAAAGTTGGAGCGGTAAGAGGATAAAACCCCTTATTGAGTTACATGTGGCAAGCCCTGGAGGTTGTTGAGCATTGAGGCATGATTTGACACATTTTAAAAGAATCGTTTTGGCTTCTGTGTTGAGATCAGATAACATGTAGCCATGAGCAGAAGCATGGACATAAGGAGACTTACAGAAATACTAGGGAGAGGTAATAATGGCTTTGTCCAAAACTATAGCAGTCATTAAATTCTAGAAGTATTTTGTAGGTAGAGATTCAATACTATTTTTGTTTTGTAGTGGTGGTACTGTTGCGGTTTTGTTGTGTGTTCTCCCCTGAATAACTGGACAAGAGGAGTTTCCATTAACCAAAAAGTGCATGACTACAGGAGAAGTATGTTCCCCTGGGGCAGGAGTAGAGGATATTAGGAGCCCCATTTTAAAGCATGTTAATTGGTAGCTGGATATATGAGCCTATTCTCCTTAACAACCTGACAAGCTGAGTAGTAACAATATTGTGCCTATCTTTTATTTGAAAAAGCTAAGACCTAAAGAGGTCAAGAAATCAATATGAGGTCACCTAATTAACTAAACAAGTGCTAATCTGGGATTTGAACTCAAGGACACATTATTTCTCAGACCCGTTGTTACGATCTGACAAAATTACACTTTCATAGTAATGACTGCTTTTATTACTACTGAACGGGGAGATAGGTTTCTTGCAATCAAAACAGATTAAATAGGAGTTCCTGTCGTGGTGCAGTGGTTAACGAATCTGACTAGGAACCAAGAGGTTGCAGGTTCAGTCCCTGCCCTTGCTCAGTGGGTTGATGATCCAGCGTTGCTGTGAGCTCTGGTGTAGGTTGCAGACGTGGCTCGGATCTCACATTGCTGTAGCTCTGGCATAGGCTGGAGGCTACAGCTCCGATCTGACCCCTAGCCTGGGAATCTCCATATGCCATGGGAGTGACCCAAGAAATAGCAAAAAGAAAAAAAAGAAAAAAGAAAAACAGATTAAATATATACCCCTTGGGGGGTTTGATAGTGCACTCACCTTTCAGTGATCCATATCAAAAGTACCCCTAAACCTCAGAAAGAAGTGGCCAAGCCCACTGCCCATTTCTTATTTCTTGGTCAGTAACAATGGTTCTGCCATTCTTTGGCATCTTTAAATCCTATCTATCATTATTTAGAGCATAGGACTTGAGTTCTATTTGCCCCCAAGTCTATATTATACTCCTGTGACTATGAATTTATACTACTCATTCTCCTCTCCATGATGAGTTTTCATCCTTCTTGATCTTGGTTTTGATCCCCATCTATTTTCTTAAAATCTTCCTCTTTTTAGCATTCTTATTTGGCATCTTTCATGTATTAGAATCCTTTCTGCTTTATAATAAGCCAGTTTTTTTTTTTAAAGAGCTTTTCTCATATTCCTTCACTAGAGGGGAGGTATCAGTTGGCGGTTACAAAACATGTTCTAATCCTAAATCTCTTACATTTCAAGTGTAACCACAGGATTTTTCTTCCCTGGAACTTTTTCTTTCTTGTACCTAGGAAATATCCTGGAGCAAAGATGGAACACTGACAAGAAACAGAAGTTAAATTTAGATGGGGCCATCACTCCATCACTAAAGGGTTGGGTTCTCTGCTGATGAGTTTGGTCTTGATTTAATGAACCAGATTGGGAAGCATCACAGTCCCATGAGTCACTAGGAACTGATGGATATTCTTTCCTTTTTTCCCTATGTCATTCTGTCTCAGAGCTCAGACGATGTATTGAAGAGAGTGCCTCCAAGACTGCAAAGCAATCCATTTAGCTTCAATTCCTTAGTGTGCTTTGAATCAGCTTGCTGCACATCCCACCAGTGAGCTGTGTCTCCTCAGCAATCTCTCTCTGAAAGAGAGAGAGAGAGGAGAGAGAGAGAGAGAGAGAGAGAGAGAGAGAGAGAGAGGATTTCCTGGAAATCTATCCATTCAGCTCACCCTTGAATGGACCTTGAGCAACTGCACTTTGAGCAACTAGCTGCCTCTGCTGTAAGCATGTTATTAATGGTGTCTTTTCAAAAGCAGAGATAGTGCCCTGGAAAATGCAATATTGATTTTTCCCCTTCTTTCTCACTGTTTCAATCACTGCTCGTTTGAATGACTTTCATTTTTAGCAACAACAAGAGAATCTTTGAAGAAAAGTGGTTTATAGGATCAGCCTGAAATAAAATCACCGCTCAATTTAAGCTCTGGAAAATACTATTGATATTTTAATAGAAGTTTGGAGAACCCATTGCGAGCTCAATAATAGCTACAACGAGTTTTTACACAGAAATCATAGTTGGGGTCATTTTATTTCTTAGGCGATATGTGTTAACAACAAATAATGTTTTAAACCTTCAATCACTTCCATACTGTATAAATTGAGAGTCTCAAGAGTGTGAAAATGTTCAGAGTACTTCAAAAGGGGCAAAAGCCTTTCTGTGATTCAAATGATCAGTCTTTAATTGACCTTTGTAGAAAAAAACCTCCCATAGTTTTGAGTTAAACTCACTATTTACCTATGTTGATATCAGAGAAATCACAAAATCTTACAGCTGAAAGACCTAGAGACTACATAGCAAGCAAAGTCCAGCTGAAGGTGTGATTTGAGGGAGGTGGCATAGTTGCAAATTCATATTCAGGACTCCCTCTATAGGTACATGGAATCTTTCTTCCTACATGAACCTTGCCATAGTAATGAGTTCTCTTCTTTTCCATTTCCCTCCTATAGTCTCCAAAATACCTATGAATCTTCTCAATTCTGAATATTTCTATGGTATAAAAAACATTCATTTATAAAGTAGAATAGAGATCTTACTATATGAATAGGCTTCAAGGGTCACATCAAGAATTATATCTTCCTGGAAACTTGTTTTGTGACATCAGTCCATATTGATGTGACTTCAGCCCCTTTCTGTTAACTCCTATAAATCAATGAAAATATGACCAGATTTGCCCTTACAAGTTCTATGTGCATGCAAAGATTTCCAGTGAGGTCATTGAAAACAAATGCTTATTAAAAGAATAGATATTTACTGTGTGGCTAATGTGTAAGGCACCATGATATATATTAAGATAAATAGAAATGAGAATAAATTATGTTGAATACACATGCATGTTTTAAATGTATGAAAAGAATGTTTCAGGAAGAGGTTGGTGTAGAAGAAGATCATAGAAAGGTACCTCACAAAGAAGGAAAAGCAAGAGCAGAAGAATTTAGGGCTCGTCAATGTAATGGAAATAGAATCTTTGGGAAAACGTACTGAGATTTACTTTAAAAAATGTGACTAAATAGTGGAAAATAGAATGAGAAAATAAGATGCTCCTGAGTTTGGAGAATCAAAACTGTCTTTAGTATATTATATAGACAGTAGAAATAACCTTATTAGGATGGGTAGAGGGATATCCTTTTATACAATAATACAATAAAAAATAATTGGAAACATACTATATGTAAGACATTATTCTAGGCTCTAAGGACAACTTTTAAATGGTGGTGTTAGGAAGCTGTTATATCTAATTCTAGAGTAGCATGATTGCTGTGAAAACAGAAATCAACAATTAGATTGAGAAATGTTAGAGAAAATGTGCCTAAACATGAGAGGAAAAAGGAACTTTATAATATAAATTAAGGATGGCAATCCTCTTAATATGAGAGGCTCAAGTGGGAGGAACTAACTGAAAGTATGTGTGGGTAGAGGAGGAGTACTGGTGGTTTACATTTTGGCCATGGTAGTAGGGATAGGATGTTTGAGGAAGGATTTATCTTTTTTGGGTTTTTTTAGGATTTCCTATTTTCCTCTTCTTCCATAGAGTTATTTGATTAGATATGTAGGCAGCCATAGAGGCTGCCTGACCTACTTTGATATTAATGCTATTTAGCCTCTTGGAAGGGTCAGAGAGCCATTGACATCAGAAACCAACACAACTCCCATAGGAAAGGAAGTGCCTTAGTCTCATTAGAAGGATTCCTGAAAGGTCTATGTAGAACTTATGGAAATATGTGGAACCTTTCATCAGGAGCTTACATGTCTTGAGGGAAAAGCCTTTTAGTAACATATGGGATAGGGTTTGCCTGACCTTTTCTTCTCTGTACACATCTTTCTTAGAAACTATGAAGAAAAATATTTCTGACAGCTAGCCATTATTATTCTTTCCCCAGCAGAGGGGAGCCTAATGTAATCCATCTCTTAGATACAGAGTTGCTGCTACCTGTTTCCATGTATTTAGCTTGATGTGACACAGGACCTAATCAGTTCAGTATCAACAAACTCCCACAAAGTGTTTTCAAACTAGTTAAGTACCTAAAATGTGGACAAATAATGAGAGAATAAATTTCTTATCTCTATCACATCTTCATACTTCATACGTGGAAGGAAATTTCATGGCTGGTAAAACCTTTGATTAACCATAAATCTATTATGAAGAATGTTACTTTTTCTGCTTTAGGAAGACCAATACAAATTCAAAATGACCTCTACATCAATGAGCTGAAAACAAACTTGAAGAAATATATATTTCTCAGCCAAACTATGCTAACCACTAGAAAATAAATTCAGATCACATTCTATCTCTAACTGAGATGAACTGGATTCAACATCTGTGATTATAGACAACATGGCATTGTTTCATGAAACAGTCTCAGGACATGAACTCAATCTTGAATATTTTTTAAGTTTCTTTTTGTTGTTGTTTTATAAAATAAATGTGAATAACCTAATTATTTAAGAGCTTTTCAGTTTGACTTTTCTTTCTGGGTACAAAGTTATGCTTAAAAAAACGTTTCCCACTTAAGTTATAAGAATATAAAACATGCCACAGTAATTTGTGTTTATTTCTTAATAAGGAGTAATGACAATACCTCTACATATTCTGCGCATCAGGCATGGCTGATTCTCTGTTCTCCAGATGTAAACAGGGAATCTTATAGGTTATTATAAGAATAAGTGAGATAAACAATATGTATTAATAATTTGTTAACTGTCTTAATAGTAAATCTAAGCATCCAACACCTAAAACATGTTTCAAACAACTCAGTTTTAGAGGCAACAGGAGAAATTCACTTTAGAAAGTCTTCCAAAAGAAAATGAACCATGGTTCAGCATCAGTCAAATTTATTCAATTTAAGACAAATATATAATTGAATGCTCCTTCTAAACAAGTGTGTTTTAGGTTGGTTGCCCTGGAATCAGATTTTCAGTCTCTGAGATGAGAGTGCAGAAGGCTTACTGGAGTATGCTATTCAGAGCATCATGACTGGAGAGAGGGAGAAGATGAACTAGGCACAAGTACAATAGAGGCTTTAGTCAATCCCATGGCTGCCCTGATTCTAGGATAGGCCTTAAAATATGCCTCAGTAGATTCATGAGAACTGAGCTCTTTTACCCTTGAATCAAGCAGTTGTTGAATGTAATTTTCTCAAGATGAGGGAGTAAACTTGGAAGAACCAGATACCTTCCACCAAGGGTAATTCTTAGTGAGTGTTTCAGCTATAGTCAAGTCTGCAACCAACATGCCTACCACTGGATGGCACACACAAAAAAGTGCTTTTTTTCTGTGTTTCAGGAATAATTAAATAGGTTTTCCTTTAACAGCCTATTAGTCTGCATTGAGAGTTAAGGCAGTCATACAGATAAATGAAATCTATAAAACAGAGAAAATCCTAGCATGTACTGTCACCCAAAAGTAAATCAAATACTGTGGCTGCATAGATTAGGAGCTGAAGAGGGAAAACAAAGAATATCAACTGTCATAAATAACAGTAAATTCATGATCATTATTAAGAACAGAAAATTCCCAGGAAACTGAAGATTAGGCAAAATTGTAAGAACAATTTACCATCACTATTTTGTTAAAGCCATTGTAAAGAAGACTTCGATCCCACAGAAGATGGGTTATTATCCAGAGTGAAGCTGGACTCCATATAAATCTACCTTACATCCTAAAATGGACCCTTAGTAGGACATGCCCCAACAGGACCCTAGATCTCTTCACAGTCTGAAGCTCATATTCAGAGAAAAAAACTAAACAGAAATTTTATGTTATTTTCTGTTCTATTGGATAGACTGAAGCTTTAGAGACAGTCCAAAATGAGTTCAAATTACTCTAAATTCTACTAGCTATGAAGCTTTGATAGAGTCAATGAGCATCTGTAAACAATGGACTTCTCAACTGAAAATTCAGCCTAATGATATTTATAGTCTAAGGATGTTATAGGCTTTAAGCTGGGTCCCGGAAAATGACAGAATAACTTAACATGGAACCCACTCTCACCAAAAAAAAAAAAGGTAGAAAATAAATAATAATAATAATACAAACACATGATTAAGCTTAAATTAATTGAAATTATCAGGTACCAAGAATAGAGAAGCTGAAATTAAAGCAGGACTTAAGAGATGAGAACTTGAACGAATATTGTGAGAACAATATTCACAGAAAAACAGAAAAAGAAGTTTTGAACCAGGGAAGCTAAAAAGTTATCATTAAGAAATCTGCATTAACTGGAGGTCCTGGAAGCAGTGCCCCATCAGAAAAAAAAAATACTAGAACCGGAAAAATTTTTATCAAAGGTAAGAAAAAAAAGTAAGATGCCTCTGTCTAGGGTTCCAGATAATATAAAAAAAAAAATTCTCTCAGAAACCAACAAAAACTCAAGCCTAAATATTTACACTTGCCATGAAGTCGTTCCAAAACTAATATATTAATGTTAATGGGTGCCAGAAAAATAAAAACAAAAACTGATGCAATCCCTGGAGTTTCCAGCAAGAATAATCTCTATTTATTTTTAAAATCTAGTATAAACTTGAGTCATAGAGTCTCTGCTATAAAATCAAAAAGGCCCTGCCAACCAAATTTAAAATCTCTGTAGGGAAACGATTAACTTTATATTAGGCAAGATAGCCTAGGTTAACAAACAACACCACAACTCAATCCTTATCAGGAGAAAGGAACTTCAAATGAGTGTTTCATAGCATAATACACAGAGTTAGCATTTAAAATGTAGGTCAATAAAAACACCTAAATTAAAAAAGAGTCAGGGATAAAAATAAGAGAAAATAACATAAAACCATAGAGGTATACTCAAAAGGTAAATGTGAAATTGAAGTGCTAGAAGGAGAAATGAGGGATAATAAGGCAGAAGGAATATTCAAAAGATAAAATGACAGAAATTTTCAATACTGATAAAATAAACCTCATAAATTCAAGAACCTCAATGAATTTCCCCAAGCAGAATAAATATAAAGAAAATTATATGTGTATAAATTCACACGCTTTAGTAAAATTGATGAAAAATAAATAAAAAGAGTCACAAGAGTATCCTGAGGAAAAAAAAATCTAACTTGCATGGAGATGCAATAAGATTGAAAGTTAATTTATCCAAAGAATTGTTGAAGAATTACTGAAAATAAAAGACAATGGATTAGCATCCTTGAAATGCTGAGGGGACCTAAAACCTGCTAAATTCTATAATTCTATATGTAGGAAAATCACACTTAAAGAAACAATAATAAAATAAAGACAATGTCATATAACTAAAAATAAAGACAGCTTCAAACAAGTTAAAAAAGTAGTAGACCAGTAAAAGGTAATATCTAAAAGAAGTTCTTCAAACAAAAAGAAAATGATCTAGATAAAAACATGGATATAGGGAATAGAAAACACAAATTAATATAAAAACATAAACCTTAATATTAACAGTGTAAACAAAGTGTAAACACTTTATAGAGTATAAAGTATATATAGAAGAGATATTTATGACACTATAAAGTTGAAATAGTGTATGAGATTAAAATCTTCATGGATTTTAGCATTACTGGGGAAGTAGTAAAATAATTACTGTATTGTGCATAAGAAATGAAAGATAACAGTTTTAATTTCTAGGTTAACAAAAGAAAAGTTTATAATTGATAGGTTAAGCAGGAAAAAAAAAATAAACCTGATAACCCAAAAATAATCATTCAAAAAAGCTCAGAACTAAGAAAAAAAGGAATATTTAAAACAAGCAAGATAATGTGAGAAAAAAGAATGTATACATGTATGTGCAACTGGGTCACCATGCTGTACAGTAGAAAAAAAATACTGTATTGGGGAAATAACAATAAAAAAATTACAATTAAAACCTATGTTAAATGGTATATATAGCCAATTCTATCAGTAATTACATTTATATAAATCAATTTACCAATTAAACACTAAATTTGATAAAGCTATAAGAATTAAGCTTTAAATATAAACACATAATAGATGGAGAAAGGATGAGGAATGATACCAATTCAAATATTAACTAATAATATCAGGCAAAGTGAGCTTAAGTGCAAAGATGATTATTAGAAACAAGAAGTACATGTCTTAATGCAAAGGAATTAATGTTCTAGAGAGATGACAATTCTAAATCTATTTGAACACATTAAAAGCAACTCAAAATGTATACATCAAAAATTGGGAAAATGGACAAGTACACAATCATAAGGAAGACTTTAATAAATCTCCTAACTAATGAAAAACAACAAAAGTCATGAAAATACAAAATACTTAAGCACAATAAATGTGATCTTATTGACATGTAAAAACACCACACATAACAATAACAGAGCCCACATCCTTTTCACACATGCATGAAACATTTACCAAAATCAACTACTTGTCATTTCATAAACAAAGTCACAGAAGATTTCACAAGACTTGAATCATTTAAAGCACATTTTTAAACTGCCATGAAATTAAGTTGGAAAGCAATGACAAAAAAGTAATTTCTTACCACCTGAAAATAAATGGCATAAAAGTCGAAGTAATACCTGGGAAAAAGTAAAAAATTGGAACAGAATTAGAAAACAATCTGCAAACATTATGAAGATGTGATATTTCAAACTTGTGTTTAGAAGTAACTACATAGTTTATGTCTTCAGCAGGAAATATGTTGTTTTAAATCAGTAATTATCAGCCAGGGAAGATTTTGCCCATGCAGGGAGATTTGTCATTATCTTAACCTATTTTTAGTTGAAACAACTGGGAAGATCTACTAGCACATACTAAGTAGAGGACAGGATAGTTCCTCCAACAGATAATTATCTGGTAAAATAATAACAGTGCTGGGGTTAAGAAACCCTGACCTAAAGGCAAATAATAGAAAATAGGAGAAGAGAAAGAAAGCTGAAAATCAATGTAAAGTAAAATCAAATCAAACTAAAAAAAAAATTATAGAAAATAGGGAAGTAATCAAATTGATAAATCAATAAAATAGAAAAAAAAGATGTATAATACAGAGAATCAAGAGTCAAGATTGAATGGATGAGGTCAAATGGCAGAACAGGAAGTCATGGAACTTACTTTCCCACAGGAACACATAAAAAATACATCTACATGTGAAACAATTCTCACTAAAAACTAACAGGAGACTGGAAGATGGATTCCTGTGCAACAAAGGCTGTAAGAAAGATCTACGTGGAGTCAGGTAGGAAGGGAAGAGAACAAATCAGGTTGGGACCTGAGCCTCTAGGTAGGAACTCAGAATATAAGGGAGATTACATGGGTGGATATCTTCTGAGGGGAAAGAGTGAATCAAGCCACATATTGGGCAACCCTGTCCTGGGGTTTGATACCAGGAAGAAGGCTGCTTGGAGGGCCAGTGGGACTAGCAGGAGGGCTGTGAGAAGCCTGGACTCTGCTTGTGAGGAGTGTGCATTCACTTGATTACTCCCGAAACAGGGCAGCAAGGGAGGGCTGAAACAGCAAAAGGATGACTGGTCTCCCACAGTCACTCTCATACACTCAAGCCTGAGATGAGCAGCCACTCTGGCCCAGCTTGCTTCTCAACATAAGCTCCTCACTGGGGTAAGGACTGCCACAGGTGAGGACCAAGGTCAGATGTGAGATGCAAGGTCAGATGTGAGAGCAGAGGTAGTCATTACTCATGCTTAGACAGATAATGCATCAGAAGCAGTCATGATCTCTATCTGCAGCTGGACCAACATATCCTGCATTCAGAACAACACTGAGTGCCCATGCTAACTCTTCTGGTTCCAACAGTGCTTCCCTCTGGGACAAGGGTACTGGGAGTAGGGAGAGTTTGCAAAGGGAACAAAGCCAGCTTAGATACAACAATCAAGGCTTCTGCTCCAATAACTTGGAAACACCCACCCCAATAGTGCAGTGATGGCCACTGAGCAGAGAATAAGCTCTGGATTAAACTTGATCTGGCTCTAGCGCTTCCACTTCCAATTTCATTCCCTAAGAAGATGAAAAGTGACAGTACTCATAGAGGAAAGATATTACTTGTCTTCATGTCAGATTGAGCCCTCTCAACAAAGCTTGGCCCATGCAGAGGTTATAAGTGTGTCCTTGCACAAGGAAATAACTTTAAGACTATAATAGGTAACTATTCAACTAATTTCATAGGGAAAGAGAAAGTTAAGCAAAATGATAACACAGAAGATTTTTTTTAATTGAAAGAGCAAGGGAAAACCCCTGAAGAAAACTAATGAAACATAAAGAAACAATTTAACAGATAAAGAGCTCAAAACATTAGTAAAAGGAATGCTAAATATATTATGGGAAATTATAGATGAACACAGTGATACATTTAACAAGAAACTATAGGAGTTCCCATCATGGTGCAGTGGTTAACGAATCCGACTAGGAACCATGAGGTTGCGGGTTCAGTCCCTGCCCTTGCTCAGTGGGTTAACGATCCGGCGTTGCCGTGAGCTGTGGTGTAGGTTGCAGACGCGGCTTGGATCCCGCGTTGCAGTGGCTCTGGTGTAGGCCGGTGGCTACAGCTCCGATTAGACCCCTAGCCTGGGAACCTCCATATGCCGCGGGAGTGGCCCAAGAAATAGCAAAAAGACAAAAAAAAAAAACTATAAAATATAAAAAGAATTAATCAGAACTGAGGAAAACAATACTGAAATTTTAAAAAATGGTAGAAGGAATTAATAGCAGACTTGGTGATACAGAAGAATGCATAAGTGATCTGGAAGACAGAGTAATGAAAATCACCAAAACAGAAAATAAAAAAGAAAAGCAAATTTTAAAAATGAGAACAGTTTGAGCCCTCTGAGACAACATCAAGCATACAAACATTGGCATTATAGGAGTCTCAGAATGAGAATAGAGCAAGAAAGGGGTCAAAATGTATTTGATAAAATCATGGTTGTAAAATTCCCAAATCTGAAGGAGGAAACAGATATCCAGCTACAGGATGTACAAAGGGTCCCAGAGAAGATAAACCCAAATAGACCCACACTAAGACATACTATAATTAACATGGCAAAATTAGGAGTTCCCATTGTGACACAGCAGGAACAAACTTGACTAGTATCCATGAGGATTGAGGGTTCAATCCCTGGCCTTGCTCAGTGTGTTAAGGATCTGGAATTGCTGTGAGCTTCAGTGTGGGTTTCAGATGTGGCTCACATCTGGTGTTGCTGTTGCTGTTGCTGTGGTGTAGGCCAGCATCCATGGCTCCAATTCAAACTCTAGCCTGGTGACTTCCATATGCCACAAATGTGGCCATTAATTAATTAAATAAATAAAATGCAGTAGTTAAAGAAAAAGATATAATATCAAAGACAGCAAGAGAAAAAAACAGCGACTCATATACAAAGGAGCCCATGTAAATCTATTAGCTTATTTTTCTGCAGAAACTTTGAAGTCCAAAATGGAGTGGTATGTTATATTTAAAGTGTGAAAGAGAAAAACATGAAACTTATGATACTCTACCCAGCAAGCTTATCATTTAGAATTGAATAAGGGATAAAGAATTCCTAAGACAAGCAAATAATAAATGAGTTAATCAATACTAAACATACCTTAAAATAAATGTTAATGAATATTTCTAAGTGGAAAAAATAGCCTATAACAAGTAATAAGAAGATAAGTGAAAGTAAAAACCTACTAGTAAGGCAAATATATACTAAAGATGAGGATCAGCAACTTAGATAACCTAGTGTGAGACCAAAAGACACAAAAATGTAAAAATTCAGTAAATGTATAAACATGAAGATGTAAAATATGATATCAAAAACACAAAATGTAAGTTAAAAAATGGATCTTTAGAATGTGTTTTGATTTGTGTTTAAAACAAGTATGTATAGATCAATATATATGAACACCATGGTAACCACAAATCAAAAACCTAGAGAAGATGCCTACAAACTAGAGAAAAAAAAATAAGCATAGCACTAAACATAATCATCAAACCATAATGGAAGAGACTAAAGGAAAAAAAATAACAGAGAAAAACCACAAAATAACCAAAGGACAGTAAGAAAATATTAATAAGTAAATGCCTTATAAATAATCGCTTTAAAGGTCAGTGGATTAAATGCTCCAATCCAATAATATAGGTGGCTGATTAAATAAAAACAATATCTATTTACATATTGTTTACAAGTGACACACTTCAGAATTAAAGTCACACAGACTGAAAGTGAGCAGATAGAAAAAGATATTTCACGCAATTGGGAAAAAATAAGATAGCAAGGGTAGCAATACTTAGACAAAATAGAATTTAAAACAAACTCTACAACAAAAGACAAAAAGGCCATTATATAATGATAAAAGTATTAGTACAAAATTGTATATTAATATATATGTACCTAACAGGAGAACCTAAATATATAAAGTAAATATTGAGGCATAAGAAAGAAATGGATAATATTAAGGGACTTTAAAATCTCACATCAATGAACAGACTATCCAGAGAGAAAATCAATAATAAAACAGTGGTCTTAAGAGACATAATAGACTAATTGAACCTAACAGATATCTATAAGACAGCCCATCCAGAAACAACACAATACACATTCTTTTCAAGTGCACATGGAATGTTCTCCATGATAAATCACATGCTAGTCCACAAAGCAAATCTCAACAATTTTAAGAGGATAGAAATTATATCAAGTACCCTTTCCCACCACAATGGTATGAAAGTAGCAATCAAATATAGGAAGAAAAATGGTAAAAACACAAACAGCTAGAAAGAAAACAACATGCTACCCCCAAAAAAAACTACAAAAAAAAACCCAAAAACAATGGCTCGATGATAAAATCCAAGTGTAATTGGAAACATAACTTGTTTTCCTTTCCTTTCTATCTTGTTAGGGCTGTACCTGCAGCATATGGACATTCTCAGGCTAGGGATTGAATCAGAGCTGTAGCTGCTGGCCTACACCATAGCCATAGCAATGTGGGATCCAAGATATGTCTGTGATCTACACTGAAGTTCATGGCAATGTTGGATCCTTAACCCACTGACCAAGGCCAGGGATCAATCTTGCATCCATGTGGATGCTAGTCAGATTCATTTCTGCTGAACCATGATGGGAAGTCCCCAGAAACGTAATTTTCAAAATCTACGGTATGCATCAAAAACAGTTTTAGAGGGAAAGCTTATAAAAAGCCTATCTAAAAGAAGTAACAAAAATCTCAAACATAACCTACTCTCTAAAAAATTAGAAAAAGGAAAAAATGAAGCCCAAAGTCAGCAGAAAGAAATAATAAAGATCAGAACAGAAATAATATAATAGAGGACCAAAAAAAAATAGAAAAGATCAATGAAAAGAAGAGCTGGTTTTTAGAAAATATAAAATCTGGAGTTCCTGTCATTTCTCAGCGGTAACAAACACAACTGGTATCCATGAGGACATGGATTCAATCCCTGGCCCTTTTCAGTGGGTTAAGGATCCAGTGTTGCCATGAACTCTGATATAGATCACAGAACCAGCTTGGATCCCGAATTGCTGTGGCTGAGTGTAGGCCAACAGCTATAGCTCCAATTTAACCCCCCTATCCTGGGAACTTCCATATGCTGTGGGTATGGCCCTAAAAAGACAAAAAAAGAAAAAGAAAATACAAAATAATAAAATTTTAGCCAGGTTCAACAAGAAGATAGAGGACTCAAAAGAATAAGAGATGAAAGAGAATAAGATAAAAGAATAACAACTGATATGACAGAGATACAAAAATTATTAGAATACTTAAGTTTGCCAACAAATTGGACATTCTAGGAGAAAGGGAGAAATTTTTAGACACATACAACCTTTCAAGTATGAATCAGAAAGAAAAAGACAATCTGACCACACTGACTACTAGTAGTGAAACTGAATTTATAAAACAAACATGCCCAGCAAAAAAAAAATTCATGCCTAGACAAATTCACAGAGGAATTCTATTGAACACATAAAGAAGAGTTAATATCTCCTTCTCAAACTATTCCATAAAAAACTGAAGATGACGGAACACCAACAAATTCCTTCTATGAGGTCACTATTGCCCTGATAGCAAAACAAGAAAAAGACACCACAAAAAAAAAATTTAAAAAGAAGGAAAAACATTTACAGGCCAATATCTCTGATGAATATAGATATAAAAGTTCTTAACAAAATATTAGCAAACTGAACATAGCAATACAAAACAAATCGTACATCTTGGTCAAGAGAGACCTGTTCAATAAATACAAGGGCAGTTCAGTAATCCCCAAACAATATGATGTATCTCCTTTACCAAACAAAGGAAAAAAATCACATGATCATCACAGATGCAGAAAGAGAATTTGACAAAATTCAACATCTATTCATGATGAAAAGTCTCAGCTAAGTTGATATAAAGGAAACATATCTCAACATTTAAAGGCCATTCATGATAGACTCACAGCTAGTATCATAATCAGTTGCGAAAAGGTTAAAGTTTTCCTCTAAAATTAGGAAAAAGACAAAGTGAAATTTCAGAGAAAGACAAATACTCTGTTATCATTTATAAGAGGAATATAAAAATAAAATGAATGTATATAATAAAACAGAAACAGACTCACAGATATGGAATAAAGTATTTATTTCCAGAGGGAAGAGATAAGGAGGTAAGGCAAAATAAGGGTATGAGTTTAAGAGATACAAATTACCATGTATAAAATAAGTAAGCAACAAGGATATATTGTACAGCAAGGTAAATATAGCCATTATTTTGCAATAACTTTAAATTCATTATAATCCATAAAATATAGAAACATTATGTTATGCACCTAAAATTAATATACTTTTGTAAATCAATTAAACTTCAATTTTTTTCTTTTTTCTTTTTTTTTACATCCCCACCCATGGCATATAGAAGTTCCTGGGCTCAGTATCAAATCAGAGTGGCAGCTGAGGCCTATGCCAGAGCCATGGCAACACTGGATCCAAACCATAGCTCTGACCTATGCTATAGCTTGCAAAAACACCAGATCCTTAACCCACTGGGTGAGGGCAAGGATAAAACCCACATCCTCATGGAGACTATGTCAACTTCTTAACCCGCTGAGTCACAACAAGAACTTCACAATTTTTAAAGAGTTAAAGAATTGAATCTTTGAAATGACTAACAAAATTTTGAAAAAAGTTATTGAGAAAAAGAGAAATTATAAATGGCATAAGGAATAAGAAAAGTAACATGACTGATTTTATACATATTATAGTTAATAGGAGTTTACTATGAACAGCCTTATGCCATTAAGTTTGATATTTTGAATGAAATTAACAGATTTTGTGATGAAATAACCACTGAAAACTGACAGAAGAAACAGAAAATCATAACAGCCCAATAGCCATTAAAGAAACTACTGAAATCTTCCAAGGAAAATCCAAGACTCAGATAAATTTAATGATAAATTTTCCAAGTATTTTAGGAAAAAATTCACATAAATTCTTCCTGAGAGTAGGAAATATGCCCCAGTTTATTTTTTTATGATACAAATATAACATCGATACCAAAACCAGATAGAAATACAAGAAGAAAGATACATTGCAGAACCCATAATCTCAGATTCAAACATCCTAAAAATAATATAAACAAAATAATTTCAGAGCTATATTAAACACTAATATATGATCATCAACTAAGATTTATTCAAGAAATACAAGGGTGTATTAGAATCTAGAATTAAAGATATTCAGACTTTAATATGAAATGGAGAATAATTATGATTCTCAGACTCATTAAAAAGACATTTAGTAAAACTAAAAAAGTAAAAAAAAACATTTAATTAAAATGAATTCATAATTTTAAAAAAACTTTAGTAAACTAAAAATAAGGAATTTAACTGATGAAAAATATAAAAATCCAGAGCTGACATCATATTTAATGACAAAATATTGATTGCTTTCTTCCTGAGATTGTGAATGAGACATGAATAAATATCACCCCTTGTTTTCACTATTTTCAGAATTTCTAAACATGGTGATAGAACAAGAAAAACAAAATGAAATTCATAATTATTGGAAAGAATTTTTTGAAATCAACAATTTGGACAAGGTAATTGTGCATGTAAAATATTCAAAGAAATATACAGAAAATTGTTAGAATTAATCATTGAACTTAGCAAGCTTGCTAGATATAAAAAGGAATCATATTTCTGTACATCAGCAACAAACACAAGAAAAACAAATTGAAAAAGATACAATATATAATTATAGAAAAATGCAATGTTTTCTGAATACTGTACAATATTAATAAATGAATCAAAGAAGAATTAATAAATGGATGAAATGCATTTATTGACTGACTCATTATGATAAACATGTCAGTCTTAGCCAATTAAAATATAGCTTTAGCACAATCTCAATACAAAAAAGAAACAGAAAATATTTTTACAGAAGAATTAGGAGTTCTTGTTGTAGCTCAGTGGGTTAAAGACCCACTGTTTTCTCTGTGAGGAGGTGGGTTTAATCCCTGGCCTGGCTCAGTGAAGTAAGGATCCAGTATTGCTATAAGCTCAGCACATGTCATAAATGTGGCTCAGATCCAATGTTGCTGTGGCTGTGGCCCTAGCTGCAGCTCCAATTCAACCCCTCGCCATCAAACTTCCATATAATGCTGATGTGGCCATAAAAAAGAAAAAAAATGAGAGAGATAAAAATTCACAAGACGTTTTTGAATTTCAAAGCCCAAGAAAAAAATGAAGCAATCTTAAGAACAAACTGGATGAATTATATACAAATATACATTAAGATCTATTATAAAAATATATTAATTTTAAAACAGTCTTTTAATAAGTGGTGTTGGTTTGGCTATCCATATGGGAAAAATATATTTTGATCTCTACCTATATTCAAAAATCCTTTGCAATTAAACTTCCAATTTAATTTTGATGTAAATCAATAAATTTTTAGAAGACACAGGAATACATCATTCGGATGTAAGTTTTTCTTAAAAAACAAAAATTGCTAGCCATAATGAAAAATAAAGACTAGTTATGCAACATCAAAATTTTAAAATTGATCATTAAAATACATGACAATTATAACACAGTGAGCCACTGGTTTGAGAAGATATTCACATATATCTAACAAAGAATTTGGATTTAGTACAAAGAAAATGATTCCACATATTGATAAGAAAAAGACAGACAATCAAATAAAGTAAAGAGGGGAAAGGCCTTAGATAAATTCTCCATAAAAGAGGACATTCAAATGACCAACAACCAATAAAAATTGTTCAACTCTATTATTTCTCAGACAAATGTGAATCAGGTTCAGTGAAATGGCTCTTATACATATAAAGAATGATCAAATTGAAGAAAAGGCAATTTCTGATATTTTTGAAGATAGAGAGCAATCACAAATCCCATACACAGTTGGCAGGGGAGTAAACTGGGACAAACACTTTAGAAAACTCTTTGACAACATTTGCTAAATACAAAAATGTTCTATGACACTGCAGTTAAATTACTGTGTATATGCTCAACAGAACTACAAGCATTTGCTCAACAAAAGATATGTACATTGAAGTTCATAGTAACACTGTTTACAATAAAAAAAACCTTGAAACTAACAAATGCCCTTCAATAGCAGATTACATAATTGTATTTTAGCATATTTACCTAATGTGATACTATACTGACATGAGAATAAATATGTACAACTGAACAAAGAAGACACACACAGACACCATAGATGATATGTATAGTGTGACTCATTTTATATGAAATGCAGCAAATAGGAAAAACTATGGTATCAAATTAAAGATGTTGGTTATCCTGAGAAGGATAGTGACTTGAAACAAAGTCAAGGGCCATGGTGATGTTTTCCTTGTTAATCTAAGGGCCAATATTTATGGGCTTATTCAATCTGGAGAAGAATACTTATTTCTGTATCTATATTACACTTAAAATAAAAAAATCTTGGAAGCAACATATACAAAGGAACAAAATGACATGAACAAAGACCAAAAAGAAAATGAAAAGATAGAAAGTATACCCTATGCAAGTAGAAGCATGAGAAAGTAGAATATATTTCTATACATTTATAACAGCAAAATATGAGTAAAGATAAAAGGCAATAACTCATAATATTAGTTCAATTCATCAAAAACACATAACAAATATAAATAGGTATGCGCCTAATACCTGAGGCTCAAAATACATAAAACAAAACAAAAATAAGAAAGAAAATGGACATATCCATAAATACAACTAAAAACTTTAATGTGGCTCAAAGATTAAAACTATCTGAATAATGCTAGCAACTCCTTTGACAAAACTGACATATATAGAAGTGCATATCTTACAAGTGAAGAACACATATTTTTAGGATTATGTCTAACATTAACTAAGAGGGACCATAGGCTGAGCAATGGAAAATCTATAAATAAATTTCAAAATATTATAATATACAATTTGTCCTTTGAAAACAATGAAATTAACTTATAAATTAAATAAATAAAAACTTTATATGTTGGAAATTTTTTAAAAATCAACTTCCAAATTGTCTGAGTCAAAGAAGAAATTACAATGCAAGCTTGAAAATATTTTAAATACATGAATTATATGAACTCATATAATATCAAAATTAATAAGATCTAGCTTTTCAGTATTTATAGGTATGTTTGTAGCAATATGCTAATATTATAAGAAAAGACACGTCTAGTATCAATTTTCTATGTTTATATCTTAATACATTAAAAAGACAAGCAAATTTAAACCAAAGTAAGGCAACAGGAAGAAATAAATACAAGGATGGAAATTTGTGAAATTAGTGAAAGGAAATAATTTAAAAATACAAATATTGGTAACTTGAAGGATTTGTGTGATTGATAAATACCTAACAAGACTCATCAAATATTGGAATATTAGATTACATATCCAAAAGATCCTAAATGCAAAACCTATAAGATCATTATGATCACTTTATAATAATAACTAGTTAAATACATGAGATTAATAATAAGTCCCTTTGACTAACCTAAACTGACAGAAACATAAAGAAAATTTTATAGCCCTATATTTCATAAGGAATTTTATTAATTCTCAAATATTTAAACAAAGAAAAATGTAGGCTCTAATTATTTCACTGGCAAAAGATATTAAACATTTAAAAAAATAAATGATACCATTCTAACAAAGAATAATTTTAGAAAATGTGAAGAAAATATTTCCTATTTTATGAAGTGAAAAATGTTTTGACAAAAAATCACACACTCACAATGACAATACTAAAAGAAAATTATAATATTTTCCATAAGAATACATACAAAATTTTGGTAAAGTACTAGCAAATAGAATCTAATAATAAACCTGAAGTGGAATTTATCCCAGGAATATAAGATTTGTTTAAATTTTGAAAAAAAAAATCAATGTATTTCATCTCCATTAAAGAATAAAGAAAATGTATATGACTCAATACACACACAAAAAAAAAATCCACCATATTCAATAAGCTCTGTCTCAGAGAAAAAAAACTGTCCCTATTTGTATGATTAGCAGTATAAATAGTCCCAAATAATGTAGAAAAAAATCTACTGGGAGTAGTAAATAAATATTTCTGCATCATAGGATATGAAGTCAATACACAAATGTCAATTGTAGTTTTATATGCTTAACAGCATGCAACTGGAAAATAAAGCAAATAAAACTCTGTTTCCAAAAACATCAGAAAATATACCAGGAATAAATTAAGAAAGTCAAGTTCTGTTGTGGCTAAGAACCCAACATAGTGTCCATGAGGATATGAGTTTCATCCCGGCCTGCTCAGGGGATTAAGGATTTGGTGTTGCCACAAGCTGCCATTTAAAAGGTCACAGATGCAGCTGGAATCCAGTGTTGCTGTATTGTGGTTGTGGCTTAGGCTGGCGGCACTGATTCAACCCCTAGCCCAGGAACTTCCACATGCCACAGGAGCAGCCATAAATAAATAAATATGTAAATAAATAAGAAAGAAAAGAAAGTCAAGTAATTTCTATAAAGGGAAAAATACAAAATATGAAAAAAGAAAACAAAATTTAAAAATTAAAAAGAAAATAAAGTCTGCTTAAAATTTAATCCTCAACATATACTACTTTGGGGAAAAAAGTAAAATAATGCTTTTCTAGCCAGTTTAAAACAGTGGACAACAACCCACACAGAGAGCCCTTAAATTAAGAATATTCATTTTAAATTATTATTTCCTGTGAAAAGTATATCAAAGCATAAGCCCTGTTTAATTTAAAATATGCAGAAATATGACAAAAGGTAAATAAAGTTAAAATGTTGAAAAATACATTGTATAGCAAGAGGTTGTTAAAGTATCTATTTGACACAGTTGAAGAAACAGAGTATGAGAAGGTAAGATAAAGAGGGAACAGGAGACATTGGCAGTAAGTCCTTAGCTCCTGAACTGATATTTGGCTGCATCATTTCCCATAGTTGAAGTCTTTTTAAAAAGTTGTATCAAGTAGAGTTCTTATCACTTGAAGTGATAGAAAAATATTTATTATCAGAAGTTTGGACCTGATCTTTTGCAATTCATGGAGTATTTACTTAAATTTGTAAAATGAGGATTGCCATACCTACACTAAAAATGCCTGGGGGAATTAGAAACAATGTGAGAAAACTATTATTATTTAACTCATTATATAACATCTATATTCAGCCCAAATTAGACAAATTTGTGATTATTTCTTTCATCAAATAAGGGGAAAAGAGGTAGATATTGAATCCTTGGAAATGATTTTAAATTATTTTTGTTGAATTGAGTCTCAAGGTATTTTATTTTTGTTGGCTTCGGGATGAAATCTAATTGTGGTTTAGATGACCATACAAGTTACTTAAAAACCACCATGGAGTTTCTAGTGAAAAGCATTAAAGTTTGACTCTTATACACAGAATATACCTTTTTAGGGTATAAAATTCTCCCTAGGGGAAAAAAGTATACTCTTGGAAATGTACAAGATGAATTAGAGAATTTTCATGCATCAAGTGATGCAAAGGAAAAGAAGTGAGAAATAGATGTGTGGGAAGATGAAGATCTGGATTCCATTTAGCAATGCAGAATTCCATGCTCAAATTCTTAAATTTGACTATACCCCAGATTAAAGCAAATGCCCAATTCCCTGCCTCCACAGCTCTATCAGTTATTTTGGGTGCTTTTAATGAGAAATTTTAAGCATAGTCTGAGGTGCTATTTCAGTAGATGAAATAGTCAATCTAATATTTCCAGAAGTGACAATATTTTTAAGAGCATCAGTAATACGAAATACTAAATACTTAGAATGCAGAGCTCTAGTCCATCATGTTCAACCACACATTGGATGTGCCCATTGAACTTAAAATCTGTTGAAGATCTTCTGCAATGCTTGAACTACCATTGCATTTTTCCATAGGACATCAAAAATGCCTGGATATGACCCTAGATACTATGATGTGCAATGATAGAGATCAATTCCTCCAATATCATCCTGCCTCTTCCACAGAATCTTTTATGCTAGACAAAATCTTATATATCTTTCATGCCACCCATACAGTAATCTTTTCTCCAACATTCTTGAGAATGATCCTCTGCTTTTGGCTTAAATGCCTTTAGCAACAGGCTATTTGTTTATATGACCATCAGATTTTTTTTTCCTTGGTTAGACTGCTCTACTTATTGAAAAGTTATTCTTGAAATTGTAGAAAAATCAGGCTCCCTGTAATTTCTGCCCACCCTTTCTTGTCCTGTTTTTCAGAATGAATAGAGAATTAATAAGCTCTCGCCCCAGGCACACTGACTCTTGCAGTTGACTGTTTAGTGTAGGGGCTGTGAAGCTCTGTGGTTAGTTTGAAAACTTATATTCAATTCTCTGGATCTCAGTTGTTACTTCCTAATGCCAAATGACTTATCTCTGTAAGGCTCAGAAGTGTCATGGAGATAAAGATATGCATACTACATTTTCCCTCAATTTTTGCAAGGATTATATTGAGAAAATCTGAGTGATGCATTATTTCAACTTAAATACACACTATAAACATGACATTTTGTTAATGAGTCTCAATTCATATCAAATAGTCCACTTTTGAATTTTCTCCTGGAGAACTCAGCTTCCATTATTCTCATTTATTATAACATTTTAATGCAACATTACAATGCTAAAATCAACTCCTCAATTGCCACTGCCCTTTTAATACAGTTGGTTGTCTTTTCCTAGAGAGAACATGGAGAGCTAAGTTTTATCAAACCAAGTGAGAAACTGAAGTCCTTCTCACTTTATTTTTTTTACTTACCTAAACACAAGTGTTAGAGTATTGTACTTTCCTTATTCCTAATCCTTATTAAAGATTATTTTAATATAAATGAGTTCATAATACTAGGGTGTAAAATTTAGGCAAAGTAACAATTTCCCAGAATTAGAAGTATATCTGATTAGTGATTATTTTCTATAAATTTCTCTAAAATTGTTTCTAATGAGTCATGCCAATATCCTAAACATAGAAATGTCAGCTTAAGCAACAGGCTAAGCTGCAGTTTATAAGTCAAATGATTTTCTTTATAGTAAATGATTCAGGGGAGTAACTTAATCAAATCTACTTAAAACATACGTGGCTTTGTTCATTTCCAGAATAATAGTTTTCATACATAAACTATTAACAATTAGGTGTAAACGTCTCTTTCTAAGGGACATTTACCACAATTACTGAAGAAGGTGAAACTTTCAGATGTATGATATATGTAGATGAAAAAGTTAAGCATTTATTTTGAATGTATTATAATGAGTAGATTGCTAGTGTTGAGGATAAGACAAGGGAAAATATTAATAAAGAGAGTGAGAAAAAAGTGATACTTTTTTTAAAGGAAAAGGTAAGTGTGAAAGAGGCAACACAAATCTAAAAAAAAATTGAGAAACTAAGAGATTGAGATTGAAGTTGCATTTTAGAAATATCAATTGAATGTCTCAAATAAACCAATAGAAGTCAAGAGACAAAGAGATGTGTGTTACTCAGTGACATATCATACAGGCAGAATATTACATGGATCAATACCAAGCAGATAAATGGAATGATAACAGATTATTAATCCTAGAAGTCAGGCTAACTGGATAAAAAAATAAAGGGTCAGCAATATGCCATACTAAAACATTCTATTTGAAGGCAAAAGCCAAAATAAATACCCTAGGAAATAAGAACACATAATAATTGAACAACAAAATGAATAATGCTAGAATCTCAGATAAACAGGTAGGGAAGCAAGGATTAGAAAAGCTAAATTTATCAACTAGAAGTAAACTCTATGTTTAACTGCATAAAATAAAAATAAGTAATATTTTAAAGTAGTTTAAAAATAATAAAACAACTTTCACATTTTTATAGACAAATACAGGCAATTCAAGATAACTATTGGGGGACCTGTGAAGTTACTATTTCATTCCGTTTTCACTCTTCCTAGGAAAAGACCCTTGTATTTTTTTTTCCATCTTGAAACTTTTTTTTTTGTCTTTTTGCTATTTCTTGGGCCGGTCCCGCGTCATATGGAGGTTCCCAGACTAGGGGTCTAATCGGAGCTGTAGCCACCCGCCTACACCAGAGCCACAGCAACGCGGGATCCGAGCCGCGTCTGCGACCTACACCACTACTCACTGCAATGCCGGATCGTTAACCCACTGAGCAAGGGCAGGGACCGAACCCGCAACCTCATGGTTCCTAGTCGGATTCGTTAACCACTGCACCACGACGGGAACTCCCAAGACCCTTGTATTAATGGTAATAAAATTCTTCTGAAGATCCTGCCATCATACAAGCATTAATGGACGCAAAATGAAAAAGGGGGAAAAACAGTGTTCTTTCTCTGTTTAAGGGATTATCTCAGAGCAAAAAAATAAAAATAAAACAAAATAAGCCCATTTAAATTCTTTATATAAACACAGTTATATGGCCACAGATTTGCAAGGTAAGATAGGAAATGTACCCAGGAAAACTCAGTAGAAAATGAATATTATTGGAAAATGGAAATTAATTTTTGCCATATTTTATTACATAGGGAGAGTGAAACAATATTAACTAACATTTATTAAGTGTTCATGTTCCCAAACTCTTTCTCCATCTATTATCTAACAATAACCTAAGAATTAAGAACTAATATTCTTCTCACTTTATAAATCAGGAACTAAGACAAAGAATTAAAATCTACTTCAAAGTAATAGACTTAGTAAAATGCAAAATAATTTAAAACTTGGGTCTGCCTCATTCCAAGGATGAGGGAAGTATCCCCATAGCACTGCTTTCTCTGAGCATGTAGAAGAATAAAAACCAAAACCAACATTCCCAACAGGATGTCTCTGTTAACTTGGGAAATATTCCTTTCCAATCAAGTAGCTTATAAACTGTCCTGTTAAGCAGAAGACAAATTCTAAAATAGGAACAACTTAGAACTTTCAGGAAAGAGAATCTATGTGAGAGAGAATGATGGACAGATACACAAATGCGCAACTCTGGAGAGAAGGAAGAGAGAAATTAGTGAGGAATAAAGGTAAGAGAGGTAAAATAATGAAGAAAGGACCAAGAAAAAAAGAAGAGATTCAAAGAATTAAAAGGAATGAATAAGTATAGAAGAGAGGAAAGGAAGCAGAGGGGAAAAAATATTTGTAGCACCTTGCTTTTTAAGGATAGTTGCCTTCAGTTAATTATCTGTAACTATCCAAATAGCTAGAAATATTGTTCCTCTGTAAGTTATGCATGACTTTACATAGACATAAAAGAGCTTAAAATTGAAATTATGTGATCCATTTAGAACAGAAATTTCAATCATTTAAATTCTTATGAAAAGTAACTGCTCCTCTGTCTTATGTGTGCTTAAGTGTGCTAGGTCTGACATGGCAATCAAACAGGAAGATCAAAAATATGCAGTGGAGAGTGTGAGGAGAAAGAATGAAAGAGATAGAGAAATTACATTTTTATCTCATGTAAAATCTGTAATAATTTCTATAATCTAAAAGCTTTTAGGTTCAACTTTTGTATAATATTGGGATTTGCACTGACACCTGTAAAGAAAAAGAAGCTACACATTCTTCTTCATGGTAATGGCTGGATGTAGACTAAAGCCCTCAGACAATTTCTGCATTTCTGGTGCTCAGGACTTGGGTAAATTAGTCACAACATCTTAGATGTTTAGAATAACTACAGTCAACTATAATACAAAGTAAGATTAGTCTGAGGGCTGCAAAAACTCCTTGATAATAGTTATATGTATCTAGAAATAGTTAAGGGAGTTAGTGAAAAAGGAAAATTAGTATTGGTTAGCTAACTTAATTTCAATAAATCAGAGATAGGGTGGATTTGTATTTCAACAAGTGAGAGTCGTTTTAAGGCTTACTATTAAGGAACGATCAAGGAAAACTTATAAGCACCTACTTAATTGATGTTTTTCTTAGAATGGTAGGGATGAGCAGTTTAAATGAGATTCATATTCAGATCCTAATTAAATGAAATAAAAATCACAACCTACCAACACTTCATTGAAGGTGATACATTAAACACCAGTGTCTTAGTATGTTTAGACTGCTATGACAAAATATCATAGACTGGGGTGGCTTATAAACATCAGAAATATATTTGTAACAGTTTTGGAGGCTGGATCTGAGTTTAGGATGCCAGCATGGGTAGGTTAAGGTCCTCTTCCTAAAGTAACAGTCTTTTTGTTATATCTTCAAATGGCAGATGGGAGCTCTGTGGTAACTAAAGACAATTTCTGCTTTTCTGGTGCTCAGGCCTTGGGTAAATTGGTTGCAACATCTTAGGTGTTTAGAATGATTACAGCCAACAGTAATACACAGTATTATAAAGCAGTAATCTCATTTATGAGGGCTCTGTCCTCATTACCTAAACACCTCTTTGGGAGTCTTCCCTTTTAAAAGTGGTCTCAACTTTTAAAACCATTACATCGAGTATTGGGATTCTAACACATACATTTTAGGGGGACACGAATATTCAGACTATAGCAAAAGTTTTTAATGTTTAAATAAGCTCTGAGAATATAATGGTCAATGAGATGGAAACGGTTACCCTGGCAAAATACTTCCAGAATTGCAAAACTATTGTATATGAAGTCCATGCTTAATTCCCCCGCAAAAAAAGGGCAGAGGAAGAAGATTGAAACTGCCTAGGAATCTGGACATTTTCCTGAAAATCTGCCAGCACATGCCTAGCCTGATTTGAGTGCCTACTCTGGCATTGCTTGCTCCATGACATAACTCCACATTAGGGCAAATATGGTCATTGCCAAGGGAAGTGCACAGTTTTTAGGGATAGAGCTGGCTTGAAATTAGCATGGGATTGAAACAAGTGAAAGCATCCATTGCTATTGCTTATGGAAGTGGCAGAAAAGAAGTCTGGGACTGTGGCTAGTGTTAGGATCACCATACCTAGACCCATGCTGAGTGATGGGGCAAGCTCAGCCCTTGCACACAAACTAAAAGGAATGAGGAAGCTATTGCTATTGCTTATGGGGGCAGCAAATTAGAAGCAGTCCAGGACTCTAGCTGGCTGTAGGACTGCCAAAGCCCTGGCCCACACCAAGCACATGGTCCAGCCACTCTTGTTCTAGCACTACTCCCCTTTGGGCTGAGGGTATTGATGCCAAGAGAAAAGAGTACCACACTTAGAGATAATGGAGCCAGCTGGAACCTGACTAATCAGGGCTTCTGCTCCACATTGGGAAATACAACAATCCCCAGTGAAGTAGTAGTAACTCCTGAGCAGAGAAGTCCTGGCTCACACCTGGCTATGGCTCTAGTTCATGAATGCATAGCCCTACCAGCTATCAATGTGATGGCTACAGCACATCCTGGACAAATATATGACTTGTGCTCACATAACATCCAGATGTCCCATCAAAGTCTTTGGGCACATGCAGAAAATCCTACAAAATGGCATCCCTTCAAGACTGGAATAGAAAACTGTTTCACTAATTTCATAGAGACATAGAAAATTAAGCAAAATTAGAAGATGGGGATTTGTTTCAAATGAAATAACAAGAGAAAAATCTCTGAAAAAAACAATAGTGAAATAGATAAAGTTTATCTGATAGAATTCAAAGCACTAGTTATAAGAATGCTGAATAAACTAGAAAAAAATAAAAGATGAATGCAGAGAAAATTTTTCAAGGAACTGGAAAAGATAAAAATGAGCCAGTCAGACTCAAGGATATAATGACTGAAATGAAACCCTAGAAGATACAGAAGAACACACAAACATTTGGAAGATAGATTAATGGAAATCACCTAATCAAAACAAAAAAATGAGAACAGTTTAAGGAACCTCTGTGAAAACAAGTATACCAATACTCTCATTAAAAAAGAGAGAAACATTTTGATGAAATTATAACCAAATATTTGCCAAACCTATAAAAGGAAACAGAATTCAGGCTCAGAAAGAACAGAGAGTCCCAAACAAAATGAACTTAAACAGAGACATGCCATAATTAAAATGGCAAAATTTAAAGATAAAGAGATTACATTAAAGGGAGCAAGAGGAAAACAAATACTCATATACAAGAAAACACCTTAAGGCTATCAGCTAATTTTTTGGCAGAAAATTTTCAGGCTGGAAGGGAGTGCCATGATATTTAAATTGCTGAAATAAAAAAAAATCTAGAATACTATGCTCAGAAAAGTTATAATTTAGAATCTAATGTTAGATAATATCTTAGACAAGCAAACACTAAAAATGTTCATCAATACAAAGTTCATCAACACAAAACCTATCATAAAAGAAATGTTAAATACACTTCTCTAAGTGGAAAAGAAAAGACTATAACAAGAATTTAATATCTATATGAGATGAAAAATCAACTAGACTAAATCAACTAATATATATTCTTTAATATATATTAAAGAATGTGGATTAAAACATCTAAATACTCTAGGATAAAGAATAAAACACAAAGCTAAACTAACTATAACTACAATAAACAGTGAAGGGAAAGACATGAAGGTATAAAATATGACACCAAAAACTCAAAACGTGGGGTAATCTTTTCAACTTTCCTCTATATTTTCTATTATATTCTTTATCTCTATCTCATTTATTTCTGCTCTGAACTTTATACTGAATTGGGTTTTGTTTGTTCCTCTTTAGTTGCTTTAGGTGAAAAGTTAGGATATTTATTTGAGATTTTTCTTGTTTCCTGAGTTAAGCTTGTGTTGCTATAAACTTCCCTAGCTTTTATTGCTATAAACTTCCCTCTTAGAACTGCTTTGGCTGAATCCCTTAGATTTTTGGACCATCATGTTTTCATTTTCATTTGGCACTAGGTATTTTTTATTTCCTCTTTGACTTACCTATTAATCCATGGTTGCTTAGTGGCATGTTATTTAGTTTTCAATGTTTGTGTTTTTTCAGGGAGTTGTTTATAGTTGATTTCTACTCTTGCAACATTTTGTCAGAAAAGATAACGATTTTGAATATTCTTAAATTTACCAAGGCTTGGTTTATGGTGCAGCAGTGACCTATCCTTGAGAATGTTCCATGTGCACTTGAGAAGAATGTGTATTTAATGATATATTAAAAGTATCATAGATCATGGATAAGTGAGATTTATCCCAGCAAGGAAAGTTTTCTTTCAAAGCAATCAGTATTATATACCACATAAACAAATTGAAGAATAAAAACCATTTGATCATTTTGATAATGCATACAAATGTTTTGATAAAATCTGAAATCCATTTATGATTAAAAAATCACCCTCCAGAAAAGAGGCATAGAGGGAACCTACCTAAAAATAATAAAGTTCATATATGTTAAACCCACAACTAACATTATTCTCAGTGGAAAAAAATCTAAAAGAATTTCCACTAAGATCAGGAAGACAAAGATGACCACACTCACCACTGTTATTCAACATAGCTTTGGAAGCCCTAGTTGTGGCAATCAGAGAAGTAAAAGAATTAAATGGTATCTAAATTGGAAAATAATATATAAAACCATCACTATTTGCATATGACATATTATACATAGAAAATCCTAAAGAGGCTACCAGTTAACCACTAGCACTCATCAATGAATTTGGCAAATTGGCAAGATACAAAATTAATACACACATTATTATTATTATTATTATTGTTATCTTTTCCAGGGCTGCACCCATGGCATATAGAGGTTCCCAGGCCAGGGATCTAATCAGAGCTGTGGCTGCTGGCTGTCGCCACCACCATAGCAAAATGGGATACAAGCTGCATCTGCAGCATACACCACAGCTCATGGCAATGCCAGATCCTTAACCCACTGAGTGAGGCGAGAGATTGAACCTGCAACCTCATGGTTCCTGGTCAGATTCGTTAACCACTGAACCATGACAGGAACTTCAATACACACACACTACTGCATTTCTATATATGAACAATAAAAGATCAGAAAGAGAAGATAGGGAAACAATCTCATTTACCATTACATCAAAAAGAATATGATATCTAGGAATAAACAAACTTAAAGAGGCAAAGGTTCTGTTCTCTGTAAAGTATCACATGCTAATAAAAGAAAACAAAGAAGATACAAACAAATGGAAAGACATACCATGTTCTTGGATTGGGAGGGTCAATATTGTACAAATGACTATTTGACACTATTCAAGGCAGTCTACAGATCTGATGCAATCACTATCAAATTACCGATGACATTTTTCAAAGAACTAGAACAAAAAAATTTTAATTGCCGTGGAAACTCAACAGCAGGAAAAAAAAAAGAATGTGCTTAAAATCCAAAAAAAAAAAAGGACACCAAATAGTCAAAGCGACACTGAAAAAGAAAAATGGAAATGGAGTCAACAGACTCCCTGAGTTCAGAAAAAAATACAAAGCTACAGTTATCAAAATATGGTACTGGCACAAAAACAGAAATATAGATCAATGGAACAGGACAGAGAGCCCAGAAATAATCCCAAGCACCTATGGTCAACTAACCTATGACAAAGGAGACAAGA
Organism: Phacochoerus africanus; assembly: GCF_016906955.1. Classification (NCBI taxonomy): domain Eukaryota; kingdom Metazoa; phylum Chordata; class Mammalia; order Artiodactyla; family Suidae; genus Phacochoerus; species Phacochoerus africanus. The sequence continues at coordinate 95,980,767 of NC_062545.1, forward strand.
ATATACAGTGGAAGAAAGATAGTTTCTTCAGTATGTGAGGCTGGGAAAACTGGACCTCTACATATACAATAATGAAATTAGAACATTCTCAAACACCACACACAAAATAAAATAGAATAAAGACCTAAATGTAAAACAAGATACTATAAAACTCTTAGAGGAAAACAGGAAGAAGACTCTCTGACATAAACTGCAGCAATATCTTCTCAGATCCACCTCCTACAGTAATAAAAATCAAAAGCAAAAATTTTATAATGAGACCAAATTAAAAGCTTTTGCACAGCAAAGGGAATCACAAACAAAATGAAGAGAAAACACACAGAATGGGAGAAAAATATTTGCTAACGAAGCAACCAAGGAATTAATCTCCAAAATATAGAAAAAGCACAGGCAGCTCAATATTTTAAAAAATGCCCCATCAAAAATGGGCAGATGATCTAAACGGACACTTCTCCAAAGATACACAGATGACAAAAAAAAAGAAAGAAAGAAAAGAAAATACACTTAACAGCACTAACTATTAAAAAATGCAAATCAAAACTGCAAGAGGGTATCACCTCACGCTGGTCAGAAAGGTCATCAACAAGAATAAATGCTGGAGAGGGTGTGCAAAAAAGGGAACACTCCTACATTGTTGGGAAAGCATATTGGTAGAACCACTATGAAGAACAATATGGAGGTTCCTTAGAAAGGTAAATATAGAACTACCACACAATCTAGCAATCTTATTCCTGTGCATATACCCAGAGAAAACCATAATTCCAAATATACATGCACACCAGTGTTCATTTCAGTGCTATTCACAATAGCCAAGACATTGAAGTAGTCTAAATGTCCACCCACAGGGAATGGATGAAGATGTGGTACATATATACAATGGAACTTTATATGCAGCCATAAAAAGAATAGCAGTAACATGGATGAAGCTACAGATTATACTAAGTGAAGTAAGACAGTAAAATACAAATACCATATATTATCACTTATATATGGAAACTAAAACAATGATACTAATGGACTTATTTATAGAACAGAAACAGACTCACCAATTTTAGAAATACTTATGTTTACTAAAAGGGACAGGTGGGTGGGAGGGATGGATTGGGGGTTTGGGATTGGCATATGCACACTATTGTATATCGATTGGATCAACAATGGGGACCTGCTGTATAGCACAGGGAAGTCTACCGGATATACTGTAATAATCTATACAACAAAGAGTCTGAAAAAAAAGGACATGTATATATGCATAACTGAATCACTCTGTTGTACAGCAGAAATTATAACATTGTAAATCAACTACACATCAAAAAATTTTAAATGGAAACAAAAGTAAATGCATAATAAATATCTCTACCAAAAAGCAATTACAATTTTGATTCTCTAAGTACCCCAGAGGTAACAGATATTATATAAACATGATTTTTAAATATCTAATTAATAGAGTCTTAAAAATCACCTTGTGTAATAAAAGGGCATGTAACTATAACTAGTGCCCCAAATGTAAACAAAATAATACAAAGCTAGGTAGATGTCTTTTTTAACAGAAAGAAATTAATTTATAGATTGATTAAAATAATTATGGTTAAATCTGTCCACAGCCCAAATAAAACCAAGATCTAATAGGATACTGCAGAAAACAGTACTTATTAAAATAAAGCTCAAGGGCAAAACATTCATCAAAATATTGGCCCTGATATGTTTTTTGAGCCCTACCTTTCCTAAGCATTGGAGACTGATGTGGGGTCTCCAACATATTGCTATGTTGATATGACCTAATTTTACGTAATGCAGGCCCAGGGAAAGAAGAGAAATGTCTATAATAGCATAGGAAAAGAAAATCAATTGACTCCTAGTGATTCTGTGTTATTTAAAGACCCATTGAGCCAAAGCCCTAGAGATAGATGAAATATTAGCTCTTCCTCATTCAGCATTTAGAAAGCATTTACTTAAGTGAACATTTGTCCATTTGTCTATTAACATCCAAATTTCAAAAAATCTCAGCGGGTTGATGACAAATTAGAAAAGATAAATAATCCACTCCTATTCTTAGCAAAAGCATCTCAACAACAACAGCAAATTGCTATTGACTACAGAATTTACTAATTAAAATCAAAATATAAAGCCTTGTATATCTGAAATTTTAATGTTGAAGTGGATAATGGAATACACCTTACACGTGCAAACATATTTATAACTTCCAAGAAAAATGTCGTTGGGCTAAATGTATAATTAAGCACAGCTTTTCAAAAAACAGAACACACCACTTTTCTTCTTAGCTTTTAAGGAATTATTTTTCTTTATGTCTTCATATAAAAAATGTACTTCCTGTGCTTTAATTTTCTGGGCGGGGGGGAGAGTCCAGTTTGAAGTAATTTGGACTCCATATTCAAGAGGAGTGTGCTTACTGTAGAGAAGTTTCCACAATGTGCATGGTCAAACTAAATATTTAATTTTATTATCTAAAAGTTTTAACATCTTCATGTGGTTGTCATGAAACATATTTGAAGAATTTAAATCAAGAAAAATATTTAGAATCAAAACTTCAAGAAAGTATAATTAAATCTCCTATGAACATAATATGATATATACTGAGTCTTACTAACTTTGGTAGAAATTTTGGAAAATGTTTTCTGCCTCTTTTCTTAAAAGACTTAAATATTTCAGGACCAAAAGAAACCTTAAAATTATTTTTTTAACAAAAGAAAAATTGAGAGTCACAGAGTTGCAGACATCCATAAGATCACTTGGCTACCCTTTTGGGCTTGAGTCCAGGCCTTCTGATTTTCTGGCCAAAGAATTTCCACTAAAACATAACTTTACTTCTACCATCCTTTAACCATGTTTATTATTTTATTTTAGCATACTAGGTGTGTGTATATGCATGTTGTATGGTATGTGTGCATATAAACACTAGTGTTTTCAGATCATAGATGGATTTTACAAGTATTACCATGTATCACTTAATTCCTCCTGCTGGCAATCCAAATATTGTGACTCCTGGCTTAGGGTGCTTTTAAGCCCAGAAACCTACCTTCCTCATTAGATAAAACTAAACTAGAAAGCACTGAAAAGAAAATGTTTCACAATCAATCAAGAAGTCAATAATGGGAGTTCCCATGGTGGTGCAGCAGAAACAAATCCAACTAGGAAACATAAGGTTGCAGGTTTGATCCCTGGCCTCACTCAGTGGGTTAAGGGTCTGGCATTGCCATGAGCTGTTGTGTAGGTGGCAGATGTGGGTCAGATCTGGCATTGCTGTGGCTGTGGCGTGGGCCAGCAGCTACATCTCTGATTAGACCCCTAGCCTGGGAACCTCCATATGCCGCAGGTGCAGTCCTAGAAAGACAAATGACAAAAAAAAAAGTCAATAATGAATAACTTTGAGCTTACAAAATGCTTTTCTTCCATCAAGATGGCCTGAAAGTAGAGGGAGAAATACTTATCTTTAAAAAGAAAAAGAAAAGAACAAACTAAATCCTTAGAAAATTTCTCATGAAAATTCACAGTAGGAGTGTTTTGTTGTCTACAGCCTCTCTTTTTTGAACACTTTCTATAAGTAACATTGTCTTCAGAACTCTACTTCCTTACAAAATTTGGGGGAAGTAATTTGCTTCTTGGACAGGAAAACACAATATGAGTCTGATATATTATTGTCTGTGAAAGTAAAGAGTCATGTAAAGTATGGGTCTATTGGTAGAAAGGATGTAGAAATTAACTTACAATGACACTCCCTAGCAAAAGATGGGACAATAAATATAATAATAAATATTATTATTTAAAATTCATCAAAATAATAACAAAAATAACAAAAACTTCAATGAATTGAAGCACTTCAAAAATGAAAAATATATGAATTCCACAAATAGAAAAAAAGCATATTGGTCAATATTAAGGTTTGCTCAGGCACTACCTCATTATTCTGAAAAAAAATTTTTAAAAGAAAATATGCACGCACCTTGTATAGGCTTTATTTCACTACAACAAAAGAGGGTTGTAGGGCAACCTTTTCTTTGAAGTAGAAATATCACTTATATTTGAAGGATTGATAAACCATTTTATCATACTTAGTAAAACAATGAATCCATATCATAATCATGAAATGCTACTAAACCCTTTGGATAAAAATTTGATTGGGAACTTCATGAAAAGGGACTGTACATATATCACTTGAACTTCTTGATCAATCTTAATATGACTTTCTGACATTTTATTTTTCTTGATACAGTGAAATAGGAAGCACACAGTACCACTGAAGTCCTTTTCTTGCTGGAAAAACAACATAAAACCTAATTAAGACTTCAGAGTCAACTACCTATTTTCAGGAAAAAAAAATAGAGACTAGAAAAACCTGTTAAACAATATTACAAGGATAGAGATAGTAAAATATAATATGGAATATCTTACAGGACAGATAATCAAAAATTTTAAATAAATGAATAGCATTAAAAGTAGAAGAATAAAGAAGAGAGCCTGCATTAGCTCACTGCAGATTAAAAGGTACCTCAGAAGCTCTCAGGTAATTGCAAAATGTAAAATTAATTTGATTCAAAATTTGAAGATATTTTCATGAAAATTGGGGGAGATTTAACACAGATTTTTATTGGGTAATTTTAAGATATTATCCTTAAATATCTTTATACTATTGATCAAGAAAATGTATTCAAGTTGCAGTTCTTAAAATGTCTTATCTGGGGATCAAAATGGCAGAATAGGCATATGCCTAGATCGCCTCCCCCTATGAACACATCAAAAGAACAACTACATATAAAGCAACTATCACTAAGAATAAACTGAAGACTAGCAGAACAACACTTCTACAACTAAAGGTGTAAGGAAAGAACAACATGGAATCTGGAGGAGAGGACAAACTACCTAGTCAAGACTCATTTCACTAGTGAGTGACCCAAAAGGGGAAGGCAATATCACAGGCTTGTGGGTTTTCCCTAAAGAGAAAGGTGTTAAACTCCCATATTAGCCACCCCAGTCTTGGGGTATAGCACAGGGAAGACAAACCTCTTTAGCAGCTTTGAAAACCAGAGGAGCTTACTGGAAAGCCATAAGAAACTGAGAATTTTCTCTTGAAGAGCACACACAAAGAGACTCAGTCGATCCTAGTTCCAACTTAGAGGTATCAGATTGAAAAATGTATGTTTTTCTGGCTGGCCTAGCAGAACCACCCCAGCATGCACCCCAGCCTCCACTGGACTCCTGTTCTTGCACTTCTTGTTAAGGTGGATACTGTTGTTGAAAGAAGACATGTGAATAACAGAGTAGTGGAGCCTATGAGGGCCCCAGCCCTGCCTATAGCCAGAGTGGAGACCTGGAACCAGTTCAGAAACAGGGCTCTAATTACTTGTGTTTGGCCATACCACAAACAAGGCAGGAAGAGGGGAAGCTAACTTTTTCAGGGCTCCAGATCCAACCCCTCAGGCACCAGTACCACCTCTCAATAAGCTAGCAACCATTGAGCCTAACAGAAGCCCCAGCACATACATAACTCCAGCTGTAGCCATTCCAATTCAAGCCCTAACGCCCACCAAGGAGGCTACTGCCAGTGTTCTCTGGAAGAAGATAAAACTTTTGCTCATACCTGGTAAAACTTTCCCATCAAAGCCCTAGACACATGTAAATAGGGGTTTTTCCCACTCAAGGTTACACACTTAAGACCAGGATAGTTAACTGACTTGCCTAATTTCACAGAGACAGATTCAAACAAAATGAGAAGACAGAAGAATATATTTCAAATGAAAGACCAGGATAGATCTTTGAAAAATTCCTAAAGAAATGGAGATAAATAGTATACCTGATAAAAGTTCAAAGCAATGATAATTAAAATGCTAATTGAGGCGGTGTTGTGTTATTCCCTACTCCATCCGACGCTGATCTCTCTTCTCCTCGGCCATCCAGGCTCGGGAACCCTGCGTCCTCTGAGCTCCTTCTGCTTCTTGTAAGCCAAGATGGGTGCATACAAGTACATCCAGGAGCTATGGAAGAAGAAGCAGTCCGACCTCATGCGCTTTCTCCTCCAGGTGCGCTGCTGACAGTACCGCCAGCTCTCTGCTCTCCACAGGGCCCCCCACCCCTGATAAGGCACGCAGGCTGGGATAAGGCACGCAGGCTGGGATACAAGGCCAAGCAAGATTATGTCATATATCAGATTCTTGTGTGCCGCATTTGCCGCAAACGCCCAGTTTCTAACGGTGCCACCTATGGCAAGCCTGTCCACCATGGTGTCAACCAGCTAAAGTTTGCTCTCTGTTGCCAAGGAGCAAGCTGGATGCCACTGTGGGGCTCTGAGAGTCTTGAATTCTTACTGGGTTGGTGAAGATTCTACATACAAATTCTTTGAGGTTGTCTTCATTGATCCATTCCATAAAGCTATCAGAAGAAATCCTGACACGCAGTGGATCACCAAACCAGTCCACAAGCATAGGGAGATGCGAAGGCTGAATTCTGCAGGCAGAAAGAGCCTTGGAAAGGGCCACAAGTTCCACCACACTATTGGTGGTTCCCACCCTGCAGGTTGGAGAAGGCTCAATACTCTCCAGCTCCACTGTTACTGCTAATAAGTAATGTTTGTAAAATTCTTACCTAATGAACAATTTAGGACATTCATGTCTGCTTAAAAGTATTTTTTAATTTGTCTGTTAAAACTAGTTGTCTGCAGATTGTTTCACTGAATGCATCGTCAAATTTTGAAAGTTAAAGTGCAATAATGTTTGAAGATCTTAAGTTATGGTGTATCTTGTTTCTAATAAGGGAAATGCCTTGCTTTTATTAGGGAGTTGATATGTCTGTTTAAAATGCTGTTTGGAACAATAGGTGTAAAATTCTGTAAAAGAGGCAGAAACTAGTCATGTAGATTTGTTGGTGCATGTGATGAAACCTACAGCTTTATTGGGGGTGATGCAATTCTCTGCTGGTTTACTCTAAAATTGGCTGATTTATGGAGTTTGGCAAGGACAAACTGTAAGTTTTGAATTCTCCTTTAAAATGTGAAGGATGTCCTGATCCTTTATCATGATCATATGTAGAAAAATAATGAAAGTTGAGTGGGTACCACGTTTTTAGACTTGATATAATCTGTTTATATAACTGCTGCTTCAAAAGGGAGAAATGTAAAAGAATGCCACCATTTTTAAGAGAATTGAATAAACCTGCTGCAAGAGGATTCTCTTAAAAATGAAAGGAATCCTGGTAAACCTAAATTAAATTGCCTTGGCCTCCCTGGTAACCATTGAAGTTCACATAAAAGGTGGGATTTGTGGTTTAATCCCATGACTCCGATATGTAGAATACTACAAAGTAGTCATGGTATTTACACTGATATACATTGAAACTGATGGAAATTGAACATTAAATGAGATTGGGGTTACTAGCCTTAAGATTTGTAAGCTAGTAATGCTAGGGAGGATTGGGAAATTGGTGTCCATGAGATACCTTTCAAGTGTGGGAGGATAAGAAAAAAGTTAGATCAAAGTTTTAAATGTTTTATCTGTAGTATTAGTTTGTGACTATTATGAACTCTCTCTAAGCCACCTTGGGGGGGAATAACTGCTAAATCTAATCTAATCAGTGTTAAAGTTTTCTTTGATAAAGCCACTTTATCCATTCCCAAAAGGCTACTGAAAAAAGTCATGTAGTTGATGTCAATACAAGTTCATGATTTCCAATCTAAAAAAAATTGCTAATTGAATTCAGGAAAGAATAGGTGAACACAGTGAATACTTCAATGAAGAATTAGAAAATATGAAAAATGAACTAATCATACCTGAAGAATATGATAACTAAAATTAAAAAATTTCATTATAACAAATTAACAGCAGATAAGGTGATATAGAAGAAGACATGAGTGACCTGGAAGATAGAATAGTGAAAAATCACCCAATCAGCAAAGAAGGAAAAACTTTTTTTTAAATGAGGATAGTTTAAACGATGTCTGAAACATCAAGAACACTACCACTTGTATTATAGGAGTCCCAGAAGAAGAAGAGCAAGAAAGGGGCAGAAAACCTACTTGATAAAATTTGGTTGAAAACTCTAACCTGAAAAATGAAACCAATATTCATGTCAGGAATCACAGAGTCCCATAAAAGATGAATCCAAAGAGAACCACATCAGGACTTATAATTAAAATGCCAGAATTTAAAGATAAATAGATAATTTTAAAGGCAGCAAGAGAAAAATGAAGAGTGACATGCAAGAAAATCCTCATAAGTTTATCAGCTTATTTTTGAGCAAAAACTTTCCATACCAGAAGAGAATGGTGTAATATATTTAAAGTGCAGCGGAAACAACTACAATCTAATATACTCTATTTGGCAATGTTTTCATACATAGTTAAAGAAGAGGTAGAGTTTTACAGATAAGAAAAAGCTAAAAGAGTGCATCACCACTAAACTAAACTTACAAAAATGTGAAACTATCTTCCTTAATTAAAAAAAAGACTATAACAAAAAGTAATATTGGAAGGGCAAAATCACACTGGCAAAGTCAAAAAAGATAGTGAATCAACTTCTTTAAGCTAGTATGAAGGTTAAGAAAATGTAAAACCAGCTATACTTTCAATAAACAGTTAAGAGTTAGAAGTGAAAATATAAAATATCACATCAAAACACAAAACATGGCAATGAGGGGAGTAAAAAATGTATATTTTTAAAGATAAATGACTATCACTTTAAAACAAGTAGATATATAGATTGACATATATGAACTTCATGGTAATGATGAATTAAATACATACAACAGATAAAAATAAAAGAAAGAAACTCAAGAATAACACTAAAGAAAATCATCAAACCACAAGGGAAGACTTTAAAGAAAAAAAATAAAGGATGGAGATGAACGACAACAACAACAAAAAGAAAACAAGTAACTATAGTCATAAGTACATAGTTATCAATAATCACTTTAAATTTCAATGAAGTAATGCTCTAATCAAAGACATAGAGTGGCAGGTTGAATTAAAAAACAAGACCCATATCTATGTTACCTACAAGAGACTCACTTCAGAGCTAAAGACACAATACAGACTAAAAGAGAGAGGATAGAAAACCATATCCCATGAAATAAATTTAAAAAGAAGTAGCAACATTGACATCAAAGTAGACTTTAAAATAAGTCTATAATAAAAGAAAATAGAATAATTTATCATAATAAAGGAAAAAATCCATAAGATATAATATTCAGAGACATATATGCACTTAATATAGAAACACTTAAACATGTAAATTAACTATTAAAAGATATACAGGGATAAATTGACAATAATAATAGTGGATATTAATTCCCCAGTTAGGGCAATGAATAAATCATCCAGAGAGAAAAATCAATAAGGAAATACTTGTCTTAAATGACACATTAGAACATATTGAATTAATAGATGTCTGTAGAACATTCTATCCAAAACCAGAAAAATACACATTCTTTTCAAGGGCACAAGGAACATTCTCAAGGATAGATCACATGTTATGCCATAAAATGCATCTCAATTAATTTAAGATGACTGAAATCATATTAAGCATCTGTTTTGAATATAAAAATATGAATCTAGAAATCAATTACAGGAAGAAAATGAGTAAAAACACAAACACATGGAGCCTAATCAACTTGCTACTAAAATAATAATGGCTTAATGAAGAAATAAAAGAGGAAAATGATACCTTGAGAAAAATGAAAATAAAACCTCAACTTTCCAAAACTTCAGGGTTGTAGCAAGGCCAGCTTCCAAGGTGAAAGTTTATAGTGACACAGGCCTACCTTAAGAAAGAAAAACCTAAAACAACTATTCATCTAAATTCATTAGAAAAAAAGGACAAACAAAATCCAAAGTTATCAGAAGGAAGGGAATCATAAAAATAAATGGAGTGTAAATGAAGCAGATGCCAAAAGAAAAAAGATCAATGAAACTAAGAAACTGTTTTTGAAAATATATGCTAACTTGATAAACCTTTAGCTAGGTTCCTTAAGACAAAAATAGAATCCAACCAAACAAAAGTAAAAATGAAAGAGAAGTTATAACCAATATCATAGACATGTATACAATTATAAGATAATCTGACAACCAGTGGTATGCCAACAAATTGGACAAATTAGAAGAAATAGATGAATTGTCAAAGATGTATGTTTTTCTAAGACTAGAAGAAGGAAATAGACAAGTAAACAGAAAAATTACTATCATTTAAATTTAATCAGTAATCAAAAGCTCCAAACAAAAAAGTATGGGACTGGATGGCTACACAGAGATAGTCTATAAAACAGTTAAAGAACAATTAACTCCTAACCTCCTAAAACTATTCCAAAATAAAAAAGTGGGGGCAGGGAATAATCCCAAACTCATCCTACAAGGTACCATGCCAGCATTATCCTGTCCTGATACAAAACCACACAAAAACAATACCAAAATTATAAATAAATAAAAATACAGTCCAATATCCCTGATGACCATGGATGCAAAAATCTCCAAAATATTATCGAACACAGTTCAACAATACATGAAACGAATCATGCATCATAATGAACTAGGATTTATTCAAGGGATAAATCAGGATTTTCAAATCAATATGATACACCACATTAATAAGATAAAGATAAAAATTACATCATCTCAGATATGTAAATAACATTTGACAAAATTCAACATCTGTCCATGATAAAAAATATCAACAAAATTGGTATGGGGGAACATATCTCAATAATAAAAACTCTTCGTCACAACCCCATAGCTGACATCATACTCAACTGCAAAAGACAAATCATTTAAGAACAACAACAAAAAAAACAAGGATACACATGCTTGCCACTTCTATTTTAATTAGTAGTATTGCAAATCCTAGACAAAATAATCAGAGAAGAAATAAATAAATAAATAAAAGACATCTAAACTGAAATGGATAAAATAAGCTATTTATGTATGACAGGATAATCTATGTAGAAAACCCTAAAGACTATAAAGACTATATACAAGATTAATATATAGAAATATGTTACTTTTCTATACACTAATGATGAAATATCAGAAAGAGCGGTCAAGAAAACAATTCCATTTTCAGTTACCTCAAAAATTATTAAAAAACCTAGGAATAAACTTAATCCAGGAGGTAGAAGAACTAAGCTCTGGGAGAAGGATACAATAACATAGTTAGTAAAAGACCCTGAGTTCACCTCCTCTCATGAGCACACCAAAATCATAACTAAATGCTGGATAAGCATTGATGGAAGAAGCTGATGTCTATCCCACAAAATTATTTTACACCCAAAGACATAAAGAATAAACTGCTAGAAGGTAGGAGGGATTCACTCACAATATAGTCAAATCCCATACCCTTGGGATGGGCAACCCACCAACTCCTTAATAATTATATCTCAGAAGTACTCCTACAAGAGTGAGAACTCTGAGTCCCATTCCAGGCTCCCAAATCTGGGGGTCTGGCATTGGGAGGAGGATCCCCAAGAGCACTGGACTTGGAGACCAGTGGAGTTTGATTATAGGAACTCCAAAGGACTGAAGAAACAGAGACTCCACTATTGGAAGGTGCACATGAGGCCTTGTGCACACCAGCAGCAAGCAAAAACAGTGTCTCCATAGGAGCCTGGGCCAGACCTATTTGGTGATCTTGGAAGGTCTCCTTCCAAAGTCTCTTCTCCTTGGAAGTGGGGGATTTCATAGTTCTCTTTTGGATCATAAGCTTGTGGTGGACATAGAAAGAGGCTGCATGAACTCTGGCTAGAAGCAAACATTTTGGGTCCTTGACACCAGGAGCCTCTTCCACCCAACAGTCCATAAGTTCCAGTGCTAGGATGCCTCAGGCCAAATATCAACATGGTGGTAAAAACAGCCCCATCCATACACATACAGGATGGTTAAGGACTTCCTGAGCCCACATCCACCTCTAGACATGCCACTTGACACAACATTTCCTACCAGAGGGCCAATACCCAGCTCTATACATCAATAGGCAGTCACTGGCCTCTCCAATCAGAAAGCCTGAATAAGACTCTAGACCAGCCTTTCACACCAAAGGGCAGAAAACAGAAGTAAGAAAACTTCAGTCCTATAGACCACAAACTGAGAACACAAAGACAGGTCAGGACCTACACTGGGACCAGCTGATTGCTGTCCTTTGGGTGACAAGAGGAGTGTATTGCTGAGACACATCCCCTAGAGAGGGCCACTTCTCCAAAATCAATAAAAGTAGATAAGCTACTACATAAATAAAAATACAAACAGAATTTTAAACTAAATGAGACAGTAATGGAATATGCTCCAGAAGAAGGCACAAGATAAATCTCAAAATAAAAACAGAGTAAAGTGGAGATAAGCAGTTGACCCAAGAAAGAGTTCAGAGTACTGATTGTAAAGATCAAAGAACTCAAGACAAGAGCAGGTGCATAGAGTAAAAAGCTACAAAAAGCTTGTAAAAAAGAGTTATTAAATATAAAGAACCAAACAGAGTTGAAAAATATAATCACTGAAATGAAACATACTTTAAAATGAATCATTAGCAGAACAAATATGTCAGAAAATGAATCAGTGACCTGTAAGATAGAGTGATGGAAATCACAGCCAAGGAAGATAATAAAGAAAAAGGAATAAAAAGAAACTAAGACAGTTTAAGAGAACTAGGGAACAATGTCAAACACACCACCATTTACATTATAAAGGTCAGAGAAGGAAAAGAGGGAGAGACAGATACAGACTCAAAGTGAAGGGATGGAAATAGGTATCCCATGCAAAGGGAAATAAAAAGAAAGCTAGAGTAGCAATATATATGTAAGATGAAGTAGACTTTAAAATAAGGACTGTTACAAGAGATAAGAAAAGATAATACATAATGATCAGGGGATAAATCCAAGAAGATACAACAATTGTAAATAAATGCACCCAACATGGGAGCACTTCAATATATAAAGTAAAGTTTAACAGACATAAAAGGAGAAATTAACAGTAACACCATAGATGTGAGGGATTTTAATACCCCATTTACATCAATGGACAAATCATCCAGAGAGCAAACCGATAAGGAAACATACACCTTAAATGATGCATTAGACCAGATATTCTTAGCTGATATTTTGGAGCATTCCATCACAAAGCAGCAAAATATACATTATCTTCAAGTGCACATGGAACATTCTCCAGGATAGATCACATAATGGGCCACAAAACAACATTCGTTAGTTTATGAAAATAGAAATCATATTAAGCAGCTTTTCTGGCCATATAGCTATGAGATTCGAAGTCAAATCACAGAGAGACAAGATGGTGGAAGAGTAGGGGGACACGCTTGCCCTCTCCCACAAACACACACACAAATAAACACATCTACAGGTTAAACAATTCACACAGAACAGCAATTAATCGCTGGCAAAAGAACCTAAACTCCAATAACGACAAGAATCTTGTGACATAACTGGGTAAAACAAGAGAAAAGAGGAGAGTGAGAGAAGGGGAATTGGGGCTGGACAGGAGCTCCTGAAAGGGAACTGTGGAGGAGAAAGGGATCCTACACCCTGGAAAGTCACACAATGATCCTACACGATGGAAAGATCAAGCAAATCAGAGGGATCTCAAGATGCAGAGAAGAGCACAGCAGTAAGTCTGAGATCTGAAGAGCAGAGTGAGAACCGAACAGATCACCCAAACTACTGGCACAGTCACCAAAAACAGAAGTGCTTGGGTTGGGATTGGGCACCAAGACCTCGACTCCGAGGTTAGTCCCCTGGAACAGGCTGGGGTGGGCAGTGCAGAGCCTTCTTGGGAAACTAGAAACTAGTCTGGTTGGCAGGGAAGAGACCACCCCAGGAGTCTAGGAAGCAGTTTGTCAGATTGGTGGGGCAGAGACTGCCTGGGAGTCTAGAAAGCAGAGCATCGTGGGTGGAGGGAGCAATGTGCTAAGGGCTGGGGAGTGGAAAGCCACATCAGTGGGAACATGGCAGAAGAGGTGGATCTGCAGGAGAGACAAGGTTCTAGTGTTGGGGAGGGTAGAGGAGAAGGGGTGGGCTGCCATAGAATACTCCACACACCACAGCGAGCTCACTTGCCTGCCAGCTATCAGAAATCTGTGCTTCCCAGTGCATCTCCCCTCCCTCTACCCCATGCTTGTGCACCTGACCTGAGACTGCCTGCCATCCCGGAGGGCTGGCCTCACCATTTGTGGGAAGCTAACCACCACAGGGGTTTTCCCTGCCCTGGCCTGCCTGCCTTCTGGAGGGGCTACAACCCAGCAGAGAAGCACCCAGAACCACCAGCCCCTGGAAAAGTCCTGCAGCCCAGAAAAGCTAAGACAAGCTCGGCCCAGCTGTGCAATATCTGCCTCCATCCCGACATGGTCCTGCCAATTCAGCTGCCCTGGGGAAGAGCCCACTGGGTCTCAGTGGCCCACCTAGCCGCTCCCACCTTCGGGGGGTGCTGCACTCCTGTGGAACAGCTGCCCAACACAGCCAGCCCCCTGCAAGAGGACCTGCAACCCAGAAAATCTAGAACAAGCTCGGCCCAGCTGTGCAAAATCTGTGTCTCTCCTGAGGTGGTCCTGCCAATACAGCTGTGCTGGGGAAGAGTCCCTTGGGTTCTTAGCAAGCCAGTTACCTTCTCCCACCCTTGGGGGGCGCTACACTCCTATGGAACAGCTGCCCAGCACTGCCAGTGCCTGGAAGAGCCCCACACCCCAAAAAACACCAGAGCAAGCTCTGCCCGGCTATGTGAAATCTTACTCCATCTTAGTGCAGACCTCCCAGAACTGGCTGCCTCCAGGAAGTCCTCCTTTGCTTCAGAGAGACTCTGTCAGCCCCACCCACCCTCTGGAAAAGCCACACTGCCTCAAAGAATATGGACCAACAATGCCAGCCCTCAGGAAACATTCCACAGCAGTGCCAAGGCAAACCCTGCCTGGCCAAGGGGAGTACATCTCCACCAAGAAAAAGAAAACAAGAAGCAAGATGAGGAAGCTGAGAAACCACTCCCAAGTAAACCAACGGGAGAACTCACCTAAAGCAGTCAACAATGAGACAAACCTCTGCACATTTAAAACAAAATAAAATTGAGAAACAGGACAAGATGGCGGAGGAGTAGGGGGAAATGCTCACCCTCTCCCACAAACACAACAAAAAAAGCACATCTACAGAATAAATGACTTGCACAGAACAGCAACCAATCGCTGGCAGAGGAACCTAAATTCCAATAATGGCAAGAAGTTCGTGACATTACTGGGCAGATAGGGAGAAAAGAGGAGAGAGAGAGAAGGTGAATCCGAGCGGGATGGGTGCTCCCGAAAGGGAACTGCGGAGGAGAAAGGGATCCCGCACCCTGGAAAGTCACCTACTCAGGGGAAAGATCAAACAAACCGGAGGAATCTCCAGATGCAGAGAAGAGTGTAGCAGTAAGTTGGAGTACGGAAAAGCCGATCAAGAACCGAACAGGCCATCTGAACTACGGGCACAGTCACCAAAAATTGAGACGCCTGGGTGGGGGCTGGGCACGGAGACCTCGGCTCCAGAGGTTAGTCCCTGGGAAAGGGCCAGGGGACGCCTGGGTGGGGGCTGGGCACCGAGACCTCGGCTCCAGAGGTTAGTCCCCGAGAAGGGTCTGGGGGGCGGGGCGGAGCGGAGACTGCTTGGGGGGGGTCTAGAAAACAGTGTGTCAAGTTTGACCGGGCAGAGACTGCCTGGGAGACTAGAAAACAAAGCTGTCGCAGAGGAAGGGAACAATACTCTAGGGGCGGGGAAGTGGAAAGCTGCATCAGAGGGAACCTGGGAGAAGAGACTGGTCTGCACCCATGCTGGGGAGGGAAGAGAAGAAGGGGTGGGTCCCCATAGAATACTCCCCACGCCACAGCAAGCTTACAGGCCCACTAGCTAGCAGAAAGCAGTGCTTCCCAGTGTACAGCTTCCACAGAGCAGCACCAAACACCACCAGCCCCCAAGAAAAGGCCTGCAGCCCAGAAAAGCTAGAACAACACTAGCCAGGTCCTGAATAGATCTGCCTAATTCTCGGATGGTTTTTCTGAGTTGGGCTGCCCTGGGGAGGAGCCTCTTGGGGTTCCAGTGGCCCTGCTACCCGCCCAAGCCCCCAGGGGGTGCCGAGATGTAGTGGATCAGCTGCATAGGACTGCCACTCCAGGCAGCACCCCCTGCAGCCCAGAAAAGCTGCAACAAGCCTGGCCAAGCTGGAAAAAGATCTCAGATGGTCTTTCTGAGTGGGGCTGCCCTGGGGAGAAGCCTCTTGGGTTTCCAGCAGCCCTGCTAGCCACCCAAGGCCTCAGCGGGTGCCCCACTCCTTCGGAATAGCTGCTCAGCACCACCAGCCCCCTGGAGGAGCCCCTGCAGCCCATAAAAGCTGAAACAAGCCTTGGCCAGACTGTGAAAAGATCCACCTACATTCTCAGGCCGTCCTTCTGAGTTGGGCTGCCCTAGGAAAGAGCCTCATAGGTTCTCAGTGACCCAGATAGCTGCTCCAGCACCCAGGGGGTGCTGCACTCCTGAGGAACAGCTGCCCAACCTGCAAGAACCCCACAGCCTAAAAACACCACAGAAAGCTCTGCCTGACTGAGTGAAATCTGCTACCATTGTGGTGTGGACCTCCCAGTCCTGTCTGCCCTCAGGAAGTCCTCCTTTGCTTCAAAGAGACCCTGTTAGCCCCATCAACACTCCAGAAAAGCCACACTGCCTCAAAAAAGATTGACCAACAACGCCAGCCCTCAGGAAATATTCCATGGCAGTGACAAGGCAAACTCTGCCTGATAACAGAGAGTACAACTCCCTCAGGAGAAAGAAAACAACAAGCAAGATGAAGAAGCTGAGAAACCACCCCCAGTCAAACCAACAGGAGAACTCACCTAAAACAGTCAACAATGAAACAGATCTCTGCAGTCTGACAGACCTGGAGTTCAAAAGGGAAATAGGGAAAATACTGAAGGAATTAAGAGAAGATATGAACAGTAATGCAGATACCCTCAGAAAGGAACTAGAAAATATAAGGAGGAGCCAAGAAAAACTAGAACATTCATTGGCAGAGATGCAAACTGAACTAAGGGCAGTAAAAACCAGAATGAATAATGCAGAAGAACGAATCAGTGATATGGAAGATAGAATAACGGAAATCACTCAATCCGGTCAGCAGACAGAAAACCGAATCAAAAAGCTGGAAAGCAATATAAGAGACCTATGGGATAATATAAAGCGGGCCAATCTATGCATAATAAGAATTCCAGAAGGAGTAGAAAAAGATAAGGGGATGGAACATATATTTGAAGAAATTATTGCTGGAAACTTCCCAAATCTAAAGGATGCTGGGTTCAAGATACAAGAAGCACAGAGGGCCCCAAACAAACTGAACCCAAATAGACCCACACCAAGACACATCATAATAAAAATGGCAAAAGTTAGGGATAAAGAGAGGATCCTAAAGGCAGCAAGAGAAAAGCAGAATGTTACCTCCAAGGGAACCCCCATAAGAATATCAGCTGATTTCTCTACAGAAACACAACAGGCCAGGAGGGAATGGCAAGAGATATTTAAAGTGCTAAAAGGAAAAAGTATGCAACCTAGAATACTCTATCCAGCAAGAATATCATTTAAAATAGAAGGGGAAATAAAAATTTTTTCCAACAAACAAAAACTTAAAGAATACTGCAACACAAAACCCAGGTTAAAGGAAATATTGAAAGGGCTTCTCTAAACCAAAACGAAAGGAAGGAAAGGGAAGAAAAAAGTAAAGGAAAAAAAAAAGAAGAAGAGGAAGAACTAGGACTGAGGAAACTGCAATCAGAGAGCAGTCACTCAAATAAGCCAGCATACAGATTTAATCATGAACATGCTTCAAACAAAATAAAATTAAAAAGAAAAAAATAAAAAAGAGTCATCAAAACCACAAAATGTGGGCAAGGGATGTTAGGAAATAAATAACCCTTTTTGTTTGTTTGTCTGTATGTTTCTCTTCTTAGTTTTAATATAGTAATGAAGTGTTTGAACTTACAGGACCATCAGGCTAAAACACACAATTATGGGAAGGGGTTAGCATACTTAAAAAACAGGGCAACCACAAGCCAAAACCAAATATTGCATTCGCAAAAAATGAAAAAAAAAAATACACTCAAGCAGATAATAACAGGAGACCATCGAAGCAAAAAAAAAAAAAAAAGAAAAAAGAAAGGAAGAATGGAGAACCATAGAATCAACTGGAACACGAGGTTCAAAATGGCAATAAATAATCACCTATCAATTATCACCTTAAATGTCAATGGACTGAATGCCCCAATCAAAAGACACAGAGTGGCTGAGTGGATAAAAAGGCAAAAACCTTCAATATGCTGCGTCAAAGAAACCCACCTTAGGACAAAAGATTGAAAGTGAAAGGGTGGGGGAAAATATTTCATGCCAATAGACATGACAGAAAAGCAGGAGTCGCAACGCTTTAAAACAAAAGACATAAAGAAAGACAAAGAAGGACACTCTTTAATGATTAAGGGATCCATCCAAGGAGAGGATGTGACTATCATCAACATATATGCCCCAAATATAGGAGCACCCAGATACATACAACAAATATTAAAAGACATAAAGGGATAAATTGAGGGGAATACAATCATAGTAGGAGACCTTAATACCCCCCTCACATCAATGGACAGATCCTCTAGACAGAAAACCAATAAAGCAACAGAGATCCTAAAGGAAACAATAGAAAAGTTAGACTTAATTGACATCTTCAGGACACTACATCCAAAAAAAGCAGAATACACATTCTTCTCAAATGCTCTTGGAACATTCTCAAGAATCGACCACATATTGGGACACAAAGCTAACCTCAATAAATTTAGGAGCATAGAGATTATCTCAAGTATCTTCTCTGACCACAATGCCATGAAAGTAGAAATCAACCATGGGAAAAGAAATGAGAAAAAGCCTACTGCATGGAGACTAAACAACATGCTACTAAGAAACCAATGGGTCAAAGAGGAAATCAAGAAGGAAATTAAAAACTACCTTGAAAAAATGATAATGAATACACAACCTCTCAAAATCTATGGGATGCTGCGAAAGCAGTGCTCCGAAGGAAATTTATAACAATACAGGCCTTTCTCAGAAAAGAAGAAAGATCCCAAATGGACAACTTAACCCTCCACCTAAACGAATTAGCAAAAGAAGAACAAAGAAGTCCTAAAGTCAGCAGAAGGAAGGAAATTATAAAGATCAAAGAAGAAATCAATAAAATAAAGACTCAAAATCAATAGAGAAAATTAATAAAACCAAGAGCTGGTTCTTTGAAAAGGTGAACAAAATTGACAAACCCCTGTCCAGACTCACTAAAAAGAGGAGAGAAAGTACCCAAATAACAAAAATTATAAATGAAAAAGGAGAAATCACAATGGATACAGCAGAAATGCAAAAAACCATAAGAGAATACTATGAACAACTATACAGCAACTAGTTTGACAATCTGGAAGAAACGGACAATTTCCTAGAATCTTACAGCCTGCCAAAACTGCATCAAGTAGAAGCAGACCAACTGAACAGACCAATCACTAGAAATGAAATTGAAGAGGTCATAAAATCACTCCCTACAAATAAAAGTCCAGGACCAGATGGCTTCACAGGTGAATTCCACCAAACATATAAGGAGGAATTGGTGCCCATCCTCCTTTAACTCTTTCAAAAGGTTGAAGAAGAAGGGATACTCCCAAAGACATTCTATGATGCCACCATCACCCTCATTCCAAAACCAGACAGAGATACCACCAAAAAAGAAAACTATCACCCAATGTCATTGATGAATATAGATGCAAAAATTCTCAACAAAATCTTAGCCAACAGAATCCAACAACAGATCAAAAAAATCATACACTATGACCAGGTACGGTTCATCCCAGGTTCACAAGGATGGTTCAACATACGCAAATCAATCAATATCATACACCATGTTAACAAAAAAAAAAAAGTCAAAAATCATATGATCATCTCAATAGACGCAGAAAAAGCAATTGACAAAGTCTAACATCCATTCATGATCAAGACCCTCACCAAAGTGTGTATAGAGGGAACATTCCTGAATATAATCAAAGCCACTTATGATAAACCCACAGCAAATATAATCCTCAATGGGGAAACACTGAAAGCCTTCTCAGTCAAATCTGGAACAAGACAGGGATGCCCACTCTCACCCCTGCTATTCAACATAGATTTGGAAGTCCTAGCCACAGCAGTTAGACAAACAAAAGAAATAAAAGGCAGCCATATAGGAAGAGAAGAGATCAAACTGTCACTGTATGCAGACAACATGATACTATACATAGAAAACCCTAAGGACTCAACCCCAAAACTACTTGAACTGATTAATAAATTCAGCAAAGTAGCAGGATATAAGATTAACATTCATAAATCAGTTGCATTTCTGTATACTAACAATGAAATCTTAGAAAAGGAATACAAAAATACAATACCTTTTAAAATTGCACCTCACAAAATCAAATACCTTGGAATACACCTGAAAAAGGAGGTAAAGGACCTATATACCGAGAATTATAAAACTTTAATCAAAGAAATCAAAGAAGATGTAAAGAAATTGAAAGATAGTCCATGTTCCTGGATTGGGAAAATCAATATTGTAAAAATGGCCATACTACCCAAAGCAATCTACAGATTCAATGCAATCCCTATCAAATTACCCAGGACATTTTTCACAGAACTAGAACAAACAATCCAAACATTTATATGGAACAACAAAAGACCCAGAATCGCCAAAGCAATCCTGAGAAACAAAAACCAAGCAGGAGGCATAACTCTCCCAGACTTCAAGCAATATTACAAATCCACAGTCATCAAAACAGTGTGGTACTGGTATCAAAACAGACAGACAGACCAATGGAACAGAATAGAGAACCCCGAAACAAACCCTGACACCTACAGTCAGTTAATATTTGACAAGGGAGGCAAGAACATAAAATGGGGAAAAGAAAGTCTATTCAGCAAGTATTGCTGGGAAACCAGGACAGCGGCATGCAAAGCAATGAAACGAGAACACACCCTCACACCATGCACAAAAAGAAACTCAAAATGGCTGAAAGACCTAAATATACGACAAGACACCATCAAACTCCTAGAAAAGAACGTATGCAAAACACTCTCTGACAGCAACATCATGAATATTTTCTCAGGTCAGTCTCCCAAAGCAATAGAAAAAAGAGCAAAAATAAACCCATGGGACCTCATCAAACTGAAAAGCTTTTGCACAGCAAAGGAAACCCAAAAGAAAACAAAAAGAGAACATACAGAGTGGGAGAGAATAGTGTTAAATGATGCAACCGACAAGGGCTTAATCTCTAGAATATATAGACAACTTATACAACCCAACAGCAAAAAAGCCAATCAATCAATGGAAAAATGGGAAAAAGACCTGAATAGACATTTCTCCAAAGAAGATATACAGATGGCCAACCAACACATGAAAAAATGCTCAACATCACTGATTATAAGAGAAATGCAAATCAAAACTCCCATGAGATAACCACCTCACACCAGTCAGAATGGCCATCATTAATAAATCCACAAATAACAAGTGCTGGAAGGGGTGTGGAGAAAAGCGAACTCTCCTTCACTGTTGATGGGATGTAAACTAGTACAGCCACTATGGAGAACAGTTTGGAGATACCTTAGAAATCTATACATAGAACTTCCATATGACCCCACAATCCCACTCTTGGGCATATATCCGGACAAAACTCTACCTAAAAGAGACACATGCACCTGCATGTTCATTGCAGCACTAGTCACAATAGCCAGGACATGGAAACCACCCAAATGTCCATTGACAGATGATTGGATTCAGAAGAAGTGGTATATATACACAATGGAATACTACTCAGCCATAAAAAAGAATGACATAATGCCGTTTGCAGCAACATGGATGGAACTAGAGACTCTAATACTGAGTGAAATGAGTCAGAAGGACAAAGATAAATACCATATGATATCACTTATAACTGGAATCTACTATCCAGCACAAATGGACATCTCCACATAAAAGAAAATCATGGACTTGGAGAATAGACTTGTGGCTGCCTGACGGGAGAGGGAGGGAATGGGAGGGATCGGGAGCTTGGGCTTATCAGACACAACCTAGAATAGATTTACAAGGAGATCCTGCTGAGTAGCATTGAGAACTTTGTCTACTCATGTTGCAACAGAACAAAGGGTGGGGGAAAAATGTATACATGTAAGAATAACTTGATCCCCATGCTGTACAGCGAGAAAAAAATTTAAAAAATTAAAAAAAGGTGTATATATATATACACAATGGATATTACTCACTCCTGAAACAACATGGATGGACCTGGAGTTTAACATACTAAGTAAAGTAAGCCCAACAGAGAAAGATAAATATATCATGATATCACTTATATGTGGAACCATAAAAAAGATACAAATATACATATTTCCAAAACAGAAATAGTTACAGACATAGAAAACAAATTCATCACCACCAAAGGGGAAAGGGTGGTGGGTGAATGAAGTATCAGGAGGTTAAGATTAACATATACAGACATATATATATGGAATTCCTGCTGTGGCTCAGTGGTTAATGAAACCAACTAGTGTCCATGACGATGTGAGTTCAATCCCTAGCCTTGCTCAGTGGGTTAAGGATCCGGCATTGCCATGAACTTTGGTATATGTTGCCAACGTGGCTGCAGCTGTGGTGTAGGCCGGCAGCTACAGCTCCATTTCAAAGTTACAATATACACACTTAGCAAAAACAAATCAATGTTTTACTATCCATTCTAAGTCCTTTTACCATATCCTAGCCATAAAGATAAATAATAGTATAAACTATTATTTATTTTTAATCTTATCATAGTTTTAGTCCAACAAAAGAAAATTATTTTTGTTTCATACAGTAATTTTTTTATTTCTGTGAACCTTCATATTTGCATTTTTTCTGTGTTCTTTACAGTTTCTTGTACCTCAGACCTGATCTTCTATCAAACTCTGTTTTCCTACAAAATATATTCATTTACCCTTATTCTGGAAATACATACTTGCTGAGTATGGAATTCTAGATTCTCATGTACTTTCAACAAATCAGAAGTATGCTTCAAATGTCTCCTAGTTTCCACTGATAATCCTGAGAGGTAAGCTTCTAGTTTCAATGCAATACCTATAAGATTTATCTTTTTTTTAAATTTCTCTAGATCTCTTGGTTTTCTCTTTATCCTTGATGTTCTTGAGGTTGATGATTATTTTCCCCTCCTCTTTCTTACTCTGCTTGAGATTTGGTTGGCTTCTCTAATATGTGGGTTGGCATATTTCTTCAGTCCTAGAAAAATTCTCAATCATTATTCCCTCATAAATTATCTCTATCCTTTTCTCTATTTCCTTTCTTTTTTGGAACTTTTTTTTAACATTTCGTGGTTAATTTATTTTGTAACTGGAGGTTTGTACCTTTTAATCTCTTTTAACTAATTAATCATCTGCCGCCCTCCCTCCCCTCTGGCAACAACCAGTTTGTTCATTTTGTTTTTTCTGTTTATTTTTTTTAGATTCTACATATAAGTGAGGTCATAAGATATTTTTCTTTCTCTGTTTGACTTATTTCACTGATCATGATATCCTCTAGATCCATCCATGTTGTCACAAATGTCAAGATTCCATATATAATATATATGAAGATATAACATCTTTTTTATCCAATTATTTTCTGCTGAACATTTAGGTTTTCCATCTGTACTACATTAAAAATTGCTTCTGACTTTTTTCCAAATGAGTCTTTAGCTATATCTAATGAGATATTAAATGTAACTATTGAATTCTTAAATCTATTTTATTGAATTTTACTTTATTCTCCATAATATATCCCCATTTTAAATACAAGAAAGTCAGTTTTGCCAAATGTATGTGGCCATGTAACTTTATTAAAATTAAAAGAGACCATTTCCATAACCTCAGAAAGTACTTTGTGTATTTTTGCAGTCAATCCTCCAAAGCACATCTCAGGCCAGCAATGATCTGGTTATTTTAACGATTCACTTTCTTTTCGAGACCTTCATATAAATAGAACCATTCAGTGTTTTCACTTTTGGCCTAGCTTCTATTTAGCATAATATTCTTGAGATTCACCCATATTATTTTAAATACTAATAATTTATCCATTTTTATTAAGTAATATAGCTAACCTGAACAAAATGGGTTTTAACTGCACAGGTTTACTTATATAGCAGATTTTTTTCTATAGTTATGTATTATAGTACTTCATGATATGGTGTTGGATGAATACAGAAATGAAGAACCATGGATATAGAAGGCCAACTATAACATTATACATGGGTTTTTTACTACATAAGGGTCAGAACTTATAACCACCACCTTGTTTAAAGGTCATGCGTATTCTGTGATATGACTATAGCATACTTTTAAAATTATTTCTCCTATTGATAGGCATTAAAACTGTGTCTAGTTTGGGGATATAAAAAACACTATAAAAATCTCTCAGTACATGATAAATACTAAAGAGTGGGATTTCTAATTTATTTAGTAGGTGTATGTTTAACTCCATGAGGAACTGCTTATATCTTTTCCAAAGGGACTATTTGAATTTACATTAGCAATATATGTTCCACAACGTCATTCCATGACATCTGCTACTCTTTGTATTTTCAATCATTTTGATTTTAGCTATTTCAATGTGCGTGTAGTGGAATTTAATTTTTTAATTTGCATTTCTCTGGTGAATAATGCTGTTGCACATCTTTCCATTAATTATTGAACATTAACTTATTTCCTTTTATGAAATGTTGTTTCAAATCATTTGCCCATGCTGATTGATCAAAATACTCAAAATTCTTAAAATGATAGTTTTCCTCAATTGTCCTATATATTACACATAAATAAAAATACCAGCAGCTTTTTTAGTAATGTCAGTGTGTTTCTCAAACATATATGGGAATAGAAAGAATATAGAATAACAAAACTATTTTGTAAAAAAAGGAATTCTTCCAAAATTCAGGAAGACAAATAACCCATTTTAAAAATGTGTATAAGACTTGAACATATACTTCATAATGATATATGAATGATATAATTCAATGTATCAAAGAATATAAAAGACATCACTAATACTATAGAAAGTAGAAATAAAAACAATAAGTAGCTATTACTACACATGGACTAAAACAGCTAAAATAAAAGGAAAAAAAGATTATACTAAGTGCTGAAACACAGAAAGTGTGGGGATGATATCCTGAGAATAGGAAACTACATAAATAAAAAGCTTTAGAAATTTGTATGATCTAGCATTCATTAACCTAATAATAAAACCTTGAATTCAAGAAAAAATTAATAGGCATATGAAATATTTCATGATCAGGACAAAAAAATAGTCTATATAAAAAAAAACAGAAATGACATAGATGATAAAATTAACAGAGGTAGATGTTAAAAAGCTATAATAAATATGATCAATGTTCTCTTCTTTCTTAATATTGGATATATATGGTGCCCATTCAGGAATGGAGCCAGAAGGCTATAGTTATGTTCTTCTGCTTCCCTAGGAACAAGTCTCCAAACAGGTTCTCAGCAATAGATTGCTAACAGTTTTGTTTTTGTTTTTTAAACCCTTGTTAAGCAAACAAAACCCTACATCAACTCTGGCTTCTGGAAGTGAACCTAGTTCTGGTGTTCAGCTTAGTGTGGACACAATGAAATGTGTCCACAAATGAAAAACTCCTGATTGTCTCTTTCTTCCTCCATGAATCAAATCCTATCAGGCTCACAGTTCTAGCCTTGACTACCTCTCCATATTTCTGTTGAATTTCTAATACAAGGAAATGTTTGTTTTTAATTTTATATTTGACTTTCTTTCTGCATATTATCTATATTTCCGATTTGTGTTTGTGTTTGTAAAAAAAATATTGTTATATCATATTCACGTTTTGTGCACAGAAAAAAGTTTTTAATGTTTTTAGTTATACAGCGCCTGTGTACTAAAACTCAGTTGAGTAATCTGAAATTATCTACTCCTCCATCATTCGTTCTTCCATCATATTAATACTTTATATTACTCAAAACAAGATCAAACCTCTAGCATAAGAAAAAAATCCTGAGATTTTTCATGTCAGAGATTTATCTCCCCCTCCTCTGAAATCTCATACTTCTTTAGGCACTTACATAGAACTTATTAAATTATCATTTACTTTACTACTATTTATGTAACTGGCATTTTACTTTTAGTAATTTTTTTCCCCTTTTTAGGGCCATACCTGCAGCATATGAAGGTTCCCAGCTAGGGGTCAAATCGGACCTACAGCTGCTGACCTATGCCACAGCCACAGCAATGCCAGATCCCAGCAGCATCTGTGGACTACACCACAGCTCATGGCAATACCAGATCCTTGGCCCACTGAGTGAGACCAGGGATGAAACCCACAACTTCATGGTTACTAGTCGGATTCGTTTCTGCTGTGCCACAATGGGAACTCCTACTTTTAGTAATACTTTTGTCACCAATAATCACTTACTTATAGTGAATCCTAGTTAAAGAACTATGCACAGAAGTAGCAGGTCATCAAGTTCCTTTGAAATATGGAGGTAATAGTACTTCCATCACAAAACTACTACATATGGCCTCTAGTACTAGAATAGGAAAGGTCATATACAGAGGAAAAAAAAAAGACTCACTCTTTCAGTTTATTTGGTAGAGAGAAAAAATGAGTTGATTAGATGTTAGTCCTAATGTTCTCTCTAAAATGATTCAAAGCTCCGCAGAAGGAAAGAGAGTGTTAGATAAATGATAGGAATTCCAAGAGAAAGAGGTTCTTTCCTAGCTTCCCGTCTGGTACTCTGAGATGATACCTCCACCACAGGCATCCATCACCAACATGGAGCAACCCCAGCATAACCGAAGAGGATGGAACAGCAAAGGAGAGATAAGTTTGTGTTCTGAAGTCTCACTCATATTCCTATATGGCACTGACATGGAACTGAGAGACAATGGGCATGCCATTATGTATAGTCTGAGGAGAAGCATGAAGGGTCACTCTGCAAACCAGATGCACACTGTTCCAATGATTCAAGAGCTGCAGAGCTACAAAGAGAGAGGAGATGTAGCAGGGTGCTGAATTCATGTACTGCATCTGTCAACAGCAGACATTATCAGAACACCCAGAGATGAGAGAAAACCAACCACTCATTAGAGACTATTAACCTGTTTTCACAAAAAGACCAAAAGTCTCCCTTTCTCCCCAAGCAATGAAGTCATCCATGCCATTTACCAAAATATCTTAATGTGCTACATTTAGTTTTCTGTTTCCACCTACACACTCTTGATTGTGTGCACATCCATTTGCACACATATTCACAATCACCAGAAACTCAAGAAAAGGAGTTGGGGAACATCTTATTAGAAAACTCAGATCTCCTTTTGAAAAACGATGGTCCCCACTTCCACTTTCTTTGCATCTTGGGTTTTATTTCAGTAAATACCTTATGCTTCTTCATGTCTAATTTAATTCACCAGAATATAAAATCTTTAGAAATATAGTTTATCTCAGTAGTACACATAAAAATTAAAATTAAATGAAATTAAAATCAATGAACAATATATAAAAATAAAATAAACAATAAAATAAAATAAAATGAATGAATATCAGAAATTGTCACCAATATTTAATCTTCAACCTGTGAATTATATACATATAATCATACTCTACAATTCATCAATAACAGAACAAAAGGAAAATTAACAGCTATTGAACATGTCCTATAGGCTACCACTGCTGTGTCCTGTTTTCGCATATCATTTCCTTGTATTCTCACAGCAATCCAATGATGCACATACTATTCTTATTTTTGGAAGAAACAAATGATTCCTTACTCCACTGTGAGATCAAAATAGCCTGACAAAATTATCATTTAACTGATATTTCTGCATCCGTCAACATCAGACATTATCAGAATGTTATCAAGTTATTATTCTGATGCCGATGCCATGAAAAGCAAATAATTAGTAGAAATGGTAAAACATGTGTTCACATGTACTGATTCTATAGTCACATTTCTTCATATTACCATGTTCTTTTAGGGTGATTTTGAGGATTACATAAAATGTCGATATACAGAATTTATCACAATGATTGTCTGGTCATAAGTGACTAAAATTGCTACATAGATACATTTGAATGATACTACATTTTCTATGTGTTTAATTTTGACTATTTATCTTAAGCCAGATATATCCTAGACTCCTATCTCTTCCTGCTATGTTTCGCCACAATAATGTTTGGAACTTGGGTAACATCAAAACCTGGAGTATAGTCACAGTCCTCCTAATTGGCACTTCCTGGCTCCATGGATGAACAGCATATCAGGGAAATTTGGAGTCGGGAAGCTAAGGCTGAGTAAAATGTTGAAATACCTAGTGAAGAAAAGCTAATTTGCATCTAATTTCTAAAATATTGGCTAGAGATTTGTTCAGCTTCATAGGAACAGTAGAGGAATTCAGGAATCATCAAGTCATTCTTCAGATAATTTGAGATTCCTAGAAGCTTTTTTTCCCAATTTTTGGGAAGTATAGAAACTAAGCCAATAAGCAGTTGTCTTGCTCACATTTGCTTCACAAATGGAAATGACATCATAGTAACAACAAAATTAAAAATGAAGAAAAACTGCCAAGGCAAAACAAATGTCAGGGGGCCAATTCAATCAGATAACTAGTGCTGACATGGGCAAGAGAACAAGCAAACCCTCCCTTGGACTATCTACCACTCAACATTGCTATCCGGGAATTCTTGGAAAAAGTTAATATCAAGGACTGCCGTGGAAGAAAAAAAAAATTTTTGAAAGAACCACTGAAATGTGAGTAGGTACCTTGCTGTATGGGAATTTTCAATCCATTGTGAGCTGCTTTCACTCTATCCTTCCTTTTCCTATTATATGTTCCCCTACCTGCAGGCATCCATATCTACTTTCTTTAAGGACCCTTAAATGCACTGAGTGACATTCAAAGTCAGAATTGCATGGATAATGGAAAATTTACTTTGCATTATTTTTCTTGGGTCATTTTTCTCATACCTCAGGGCAAACCAGTCTTGTTTTTTGTGCTTAAATATTTACTTCCTATAGCTTTTATCCATTTTAGACATTTCCTATGAAAACAATGCTATCAACTCTAACAAAATCTGTGCATATTTTAACCTAGATACTCTCCATAGAGCTCTGGAAGCAACTTGAACCTGTTTCTAGGAATGGGTAAAGAGCCAGCAGAGCTTTGGAAATATATTTTAATGACATTGTTTTTCACTTCACAGAGGACGACTGATGTATCTCTCCTTATATATATACACTACAAGCCACAAGAGATGGCAGCTGTCTAATTAAACCCAATAAAACCTCCTTAAAAATGAGACTTGAGGAAACACATCATGTCAGTTGCAGAGCTGCCCAATTTTCCATAGGACCCAGAGGATGCTATGCACTGTTCAGGAGGGACAGGACATGAAACCTCAGGGAGACAAGGCAATATTACTGTCATCATCAAATTGTTGGTGTAAAATAATAGAACATACACAATTCATATTTAATATAAAGTAGACAACTTTATAAAACATGCAAAAGGATAACTTCATCTACCATTTAAAAAGCCACATATGAAGGCTTTAATAATATACCAAATCCCTTCTTAAAATATAAAGATTTAATGAGAACAGTTTATTTTCTCCAACAGGCTTCTCCTGGCATGAAAACCTGGGAAACTGAAACAGAGATGTGATTTTTGTTATCTAAGGTGGGACAGCTCAAACTACCTCTTTCTTCTCCTTTCAATTTCATAGAGTGGTAATATCAGGTTGTATTTTAAATAAAGGGACAAACATGTATAAATACATATAGTTCTCAATTCACATATCTAAAAAAATGAGGAGGACTTGACCTTATGAATGATCTCTTCATTATTTCCCAATTTTATCAATTCTATATTTTCATTTTTTTCTAATACTCTCCACCAACCCTGTGAGATGCTGCAGTCAAACTTGCTGTTAGTCAAGTGACAGAGTACAAAATAGAACATAGAATTTCTTAATTGTGTTTTATTAGAGAACCCCTATATAGTATAAGTTAAACTGTTGTCCAGACTCTAATAAAGAAAAAATGCAGAGAGCCTGGAACTCTGAGCTCCTACAACATGGGAAAATTCTCAGTCCTATGAGACTGTTGGACTTCAGTTCAAATACATGACTTTGAAACAAAGATTTTACAATCTTATTCATGTTTTTCCTTCATACTACCTATTTCCTAGCTATATAGTAATCTGTATGAAAGTAAACCTAATCTAGTGGAATTATTGTTTATCACAATCTTAGAGCCTTAGATAACTTCTTTGGTTTTTTCTAGCTCATCCCTCTAGCTAATATCCCAATGTCCAGCTCAAAATTCATCTCTTAGAAGCTTTCATGGATCCCTCTCATCCTTCCTGGTTGCTCTCTCTTCTACATTCCAATAGCACCTGTCATCTGTATCAGTTGATGTTATTACTCAATTTCATTTTCTTCTCACTGCTTATACAATGCGTTATCTCTTTCAGGCAAGGATTATCTCTTCCACTTCTTTTTGTTACTCATGGAATCTGACCTAGAGGTTGTTATTGTGCAGTTGTTATGCCACAGAAAGGAGCTCAGGAAAATTTTTTCAAGGCCAAAATCCAAAGTTGAAGATGGATACTGTACCAGTCACCATGCTGCTCTGAACAAAAGTCTTTAGGAAGAAGTTGACTCAAGAAAGAATAAATATTGACCTCTGGACCTGGGTGTAGCATTGTACTATTGAGCACCAGAACAAAGACCTAGGTCAGCATTTTCAAACTGTGTTCTATAGAATTCTAATTCAATGAAATTATGATTGGTAAAACAAATAAAAAGAATTCTGAGATCAAATTATTTTGGAAAAAAGGGAGGTTAAACAAAGTTTAACAGGTTATTTTACTGCAGAGCTTGGCAAAATATTTAAATAGCTAAAATACATGATGGAATTCCACAAGGGGGAAATTAAGCAAGAGTTCCAAAAAGTATATTCCTGTGTATCACTTTTTAAATGAACTTCATATGAGGCTAGGAAGCACAGTTTGTAATATTCAACTCTACATTCAAATTTACCCTTAGAAAGATGTATAATGTTCAGACTCCTTTAACATTATAGAGTTTATTTGTTAATTACCATTAAAGTTCTTTAAAATATTAATGTTTTGACATTTTAAAGCTTTATAATATTTGGAATCAGTTTGAGATGGAACTAGTTATGGATATATGATTATCAACTTACCTGGAAGTAATATGGGCAAGTAAGTCTGTTAGATGTCTCATTGTAGCAAGGAAGGACCTTAGAGGTTATAGCATTTGTTTTTCAGTATATTCTACAGCCCCACTGTGGCATATGGAAGTTCCAGGGTCAGGATTGAATTCAAGCCACAGCTGTGACCTGAGCCACAGATGCAGCATTACTGGCTTCTTTAACCCACTGCTTCAGACTGGGGATTGAACCTGCACCTTTGCAGCAACCTAAGCCAATGCGGTTATGCACTTAACCCAATGTACCATGATGGGAACTCCATTAGAGGTAACTTTTTAATCCCTCAACCCCATCATGGAAAGTGTTCATGGTTTTTGACTTTTGTCAGTATTTATTAATTTTTAATTTATTTTCTAAAATATGTTTTATCAGTGTATAACAACATTGTGTTAATCTCTGTTGTACAGCAAAGTGATTCATTAATAAATACATACATATCCATTATTTTTCAGATTATTTTCCCATATAGGTTACCACAGAATATTGATTAGAGTTCTCTGTGCTGTACAGCAGGTCCCCATAGACCATTCATCCCATAAACAATAGTACGCAAATGCAAGTGCCAAACTTTCAATTCATTCTTCTCCTCCACCTTTCCCCTTTGTGTAACCATAAGTTTGTTTTTGAAGTCTGTGAGTCTTTTTTCTATTTTGCAAATAAGTTCTTTTTTTTTGACTTTAGTCTTTTTAAGGTCATACCCAGAGCATGTGGAGGGTTGAATCAGAGCTGTATACCACAGTCACAGCAACTTGGGATCCAAGCTGTGTCTTCGACCTATACCACAGCTCACAGCAACTCCAGATACTGTGAGCAAGGCCAGGTATTGAACCCACATCCTTTGATAAATATTTAAACATTGATGTTTTAAGTAAAACGTTTTTTTTATTTAATAAGAATTTCTCACATCTCTGTAGCTCATTGAACTGTCCAGGGAATAGTTCATTCTGAGAATGTGCCTCTAATTCCCTTTTTATTACTTCTTCTTATCTGTCTGCACATGCCACTAAATTTGGCAGTCCCATAGAACTTCTTCTTGAAGAGAAGGTGACAGATATTATGATACACTTACTTAAAGACAAGTCAATAGATTGCTATCCTTTAAAGATTCTGGAAATATGAGAATCCAATATATCTTACTCACAAGCAAGAAACACAATCCTAGAATTCATAGGTTAATAAGACCAGTATAAATGTTAGGCAAGCACCTTTAAATGTTACATGTGTAACAGCTATGCAGGAGAGAACAAGAGCATTTATGCAGAGGTGAGGAAAGAAATGGAAAAGGTGCTATTGAAGTCAGGGTAGGCTCCCTGGAGCAGATGACACCCGAACTGAAAATGAATAGAAGTTAGGCAAAGAATGGGAGAGAGAGGGAAAGAATCCCAAGTAGAAGGACAGTAGGTGGCATAGTATTGGCTATTTTCATAATACCAAGCTACCACTAAAAAGTAAAAGTAAATAACACTAATTTTATATATAGTATAAATGTATCTTAAAATATACTATTTTGGTGACAGATTTTGTTTTCATTCTATGATATCCTTGCCTGAAAAAAAATTTAAAGACATTTTAAAATTATTAATATATTTGATTTACAAGTTTATATAAGTTTTAGGTGTAAAACATAGTGATTTAAAATTGTTAAAGCTTTCACTTCATTTATAGTTATAATAACATGTTGAATATAACCTCTGTGCTGAGCAGTATATCATTGCAGCTTCTTCATTTTATACATAGTAGTTTGTACCTCTTAATCCCCTGTACCTCCCATCTTGCCTCTTCCCACTTCCCTCTCCCTGATAGTAACTACTGCTTTAGTTTCTACCTCAGTTAAGTCTGTTTCTTTTTTATTATGGTCACTAAAACTGTATTTTATTTTTTAGATTTCACACATAAGTGATATCATACAGTATTTGTATTTCTCTATTTCATTAAGCATAATACTCTCCAAGTACATCCATGTTGTTGAAAATAGCAAAATTTTATTATTTTTTATAGCTGAGTAGTTTTCTGTTATATGTAATATAATATATTCTTTATTCATTCATCTGTTGATTGCAGTCATATATTGACTATTGGAAATAATGGTGCTAGGGACATTAGAAAACATATATCTTTTTTACTTAATGATTTTATTCTCTTGGGATATATATACCCAGGAGTGCAATTACTGATCACATCATAGTTCTTTTTCTAGTTTTTTTCAAAACTTCCATACTGTTTTCCACAGCAGCTGCACCAATTTACATTCCCACTGACATTGTACAAGGATTCTCTTTTCTCCACATCTTCACTAACATTTATATTTATGGTCTTTTTGATGATGGGAGTGAAGTGATATCTCACTGAGGTTTTGATTTGAATTTCTCTGATAATTAGTGATGTTGAGCAACCTTTCATGTGCCCATTGGCCCTTATACCT
Organism: Phacochoerus africanus; assembly: GCF_016906955.1. Lineage (NCBI taxonomy): Eukaryota > Metazoa > Chordata > Mammalia > Artiodactyla > Suidae > Phacochoerus > Phacochoerus africanus. The sequence continues at coordinate 96,014,512 of NC_062545.1, forward strand.
TCTTTATAAAAATGTCTATTTCAATCTTCAGCTTGTTTTTTTTTTAATTGAGTTGCTTGTTGTTTTGATGTTGAGTTGTATAAGCTATTCATTTATTTTGGATATTATCCCCTATCATTCATATAATTTTAAAATATTTTGTCCCATGAGGAGGATTATTTGTCATTTTATCAATGGTTTTCTTTGTCGTGCAAGAGCTTTTAATTTTAAGAAGTTCCCATCGTGGTGCATTGGTTAACGAATCTGACTAGGAACCATGAGGTTGCGGGTTCAATCCCTGGCCTCACTCAGCAGATTAAGGATCTGGCATTGCCATGAGTGTGGTGTAGGTTGCAGACACAGCTTGGATCTGGTGTTACTGTGGCTCTGGTGCAGGCTCGTGGCTACAGCTCCGATTGGACCCCTAGCCTGGGAACCTCCATATGCCACGGGAGCAGCCCTAGAAAATGCAAACAAGCAAACAAAAAAAAAGAGCTTTTAAGTTTAATTAGGTCCCATTTGTTCATTATTATTGTCTCCATTTGGAGACAGATCCAAAAAATATGCTGCAATTTAGGACAAAGCCGTGCTCTATTTTTTCTTCTTGTGGTTTTGTGGGTTCAGGTCTTACCTTTGGACCTTTAAGACATTTTCAGTGTGTTTTTGTGTGTAGTGTGAGAAAATGTTCTACTTTCATTCCTGTGCAAGTAGCTATCCCATTTTTCCACACCACTTAATAAGTGACTATATTTTCACCACTGTATATTCTTGCTTCCATTGTCATAGATTATTTGACTCTATGTGAATTTTGATTACTGTAACTTTGTACTATAGTCTCAAGTCAAAAAATGTGATACCTCCAGTTCCACTCTTGTTTATCAAGATTTTTTTGATTATTTTAAGTCTTTTTTAGTTTCCATACAAATTTTTGAATTATTTGTTCTGGTTTTGTTAAAAATACCATGGGAATTTTGGTAGATATTGCACTGAATCTGTAGACAGCCTTGGGTAGTATGATCATTTTAACAATATTAATTCTTCCAATCCATGTTTAATGGTATATATTTCCATATTTTTGTATTGTCTTCAATTTATATCATCAGTCTTATAATTTTCAGATTACAGGTATTTTACTTCCTTAGGTAGGTTTATTTCCAGGTATTTAATTATTTTTGATGAGATTGTAAATGGTATTTTTTCCTTAATTTCTCTTTATGATAGTTTATTGGTAGTGTAAGAAAATGCAACATATTTCAGTATATTATTAATTTTGTACCTTTCAATTTTACTGAATTCATTGCTGTGCTCTAATAGGTTTTTTTGGTGGTGTGCCTGGTATTTTCCATGTGTAGTATCAGGTATTCTTCAAACAGTGATGATTTTATTTCTTCCTTTACAATTTGGAGTTATTTTACTTCATTTTCTTGCCTGATTGCTAGGGCTAGGAATTCTAATATTATATTGAATAAAAGTGGAAAAAGTACACATCTTTATCTTGTTTCTAACCTTAGATGAAGAGATTTCAGCTTTTCACTAGTGAATATGGTGTTACCTGAAGTTTATCATAATAGCCTTTATTATGTTGAGGTATGTTCCATCTATACCCACTTTCTGGAGAGTTTTTATCGTAAATGGATTTTGAATTTTGCCAAAGCTATTTCTGCATCTATTTAAATGACCATATGATATTTATTCTTCAATTTTTTAGTGTGATTTATCACATGAATCAATGTGTGGATATTCAAAATTTCTTGTATCCCTGAGATAAATCTCAATAATGGCATATGATCTTTTAATGTACTGTTGTATTTGATTTGCTAATATTTTGTTGAAAACTTTTGTATCTATATTCATCAGTGATATTGGCCTGTAATTTGATGTCTGTGTGATATCTTTTGATTTTTGTATCCAGACGGTTCTGGCCTCATAGATTGAGTTCAGAAGAATTTCTTTCTCTGCCATTTCTTGGTATAGTTTGAGAAGGATAGGTGTTATTCTGTAAATGGTGAGATTTGTGAAGCCATCTGGTCCTAAACTTTTGTTTGTTGTGAGTTGTTATATTACTGATTTAATTTCATTAATGGCAGTTGGTCTCTTTATATTTTCTATTTCTTATTTATGTAATTTTGCAAGTAGGTACATTTCTAGGAATTTTTCAATTTCTTCCTGGTTGTCTATTTTATTAGCCTATTTCATACTAATTTCTTAAGATCCTTTATATTTCTGTGGTGTTGTTATAACTTTTTTATTTCTGATTTTATTGATTTGGTCTCTATTTTTTATTCATGAGTCTGGTAATGCTTTATTAATTTTACTTATCTTTTAAAAGACCCAGCTCTTAGTTTCAATTAACTTCTCTCTGGTTTTATTTTTTTAGTTTTTAATTTTATTTATTCCTACTCTGATTGTGGTTTCTTTCCTTCTAGTAAATTCGGGTTTTACTCGTTCTCTTCTAGCTCCTTTAAGTATTAAGTTATGTTTTTATTTGAGATTGTTTTTTGTTTCCTGAGATAAGCTTGTATTGCTATAAGTTTCCCTCATAGAAATCTTTTGGCTGCACCCCATAGATTATGGATTATTGTGTTTTCATTTTCACTCTCTACATGTATTTTTGAATTTTCTCTTTGATTCTTTAGTGGTCCATTTGTTGTTTAGAAACATATCATTTAGCCTCCATGTATTTGTGACTTTTGAAGTTTTTTTATTCTTTTATAGTTGATTTCTAGTCTCATAGTATTGTGGTCTAAAAGGTGCTTGTTATTATTTCAATTTTATTAAACTCATTGAGGCTTGTTTCATGGCCTATTTAATGTTATCTATCCTGGAAAATGTTCCATGTGTACTTAAAAAGATACACTTTCTCCTGCTTTTGGATAGAATGTTCTATATATATTTATTAAGTCCATCAGATCTAATGTATCATTTAAGGTCAGTGTTTCCTTAGAGATTTTTTGTTTAGATCATTTGCCCTTTGATGAAAGTGGAATTTTGAAGTCCCCTATTATTATTATGTTATTGTAAATTTCTCCCTTTATATCTGTTAATATCAGCTTTATGAATTTAGTTGCTTCTCTGTCAGGTGCATATATATTTAAAACTGTTATATCTTCTTTTGGATTAATACCTTGATCATTACATAATATTTTTCTTTTTCTCTTCTCACAGTGTTTGTTTTAAAGTCTATTTTGTCTGATAAAGTATTGATGCCCTAGCTTTCTTTTGATTTCCATTTATATAGAATACCTTTTCTATCCCCTTTCAGTCTGCTTTTAAGTCTGAATGAGTATCTTATAGTTAGCATGTATATGGGTCTTGTTTTTATATGCATTCAGCCACTGTATGTCTTCTGACTGGAGGATTTAGTCCAATTAAATTTACACTAACTATTAATATGTACATTCTTATTGACATTTTAATTGTTTTTCTGGCTTGTTTTGTAGCTCTTTTTTCTCCTTCTTTCGTTCTCTTCACATATGATTTGATGACTATCTTTAGTGTTACGTTCAGATTCCTTTCTATTTTAATTTTTTGTTTAGTGGTTACCATGAGGTGTATAATAAAGCAATCTGTATATGTGTATGATTTTTGTAAGTTTCTAGACTCTTAATTTCACACACATTTAACAATCCTGCATTTGTACTTTCCTCCTCTCATCATTACTGTTTTTGAAAAAATATTTTACATCTAATTATTTTATGCATCCCTTACCTGCTTATTGTGGATGTATACAATTTTACTACATTTGTCTTTTAACTTTCATACTAGCTTTGCATGTGGATGATTTATCACCTTTATTGTACATTTGTCTTTACTAATGAGTATTTCTCTTTCAGAATTTTCATTTTAAAATTTCTTTTTCTATTAAAAATTATGGACCACTTCATCAATTTGCATGTTCTCATTGCAAGAGGCCATGCTAATCTTTTCTGTATCATTCCAATTAATATATGTGCTGCCAGAGCAAGCATATCATTCATAATTTTCATGTTTATAGCTGTGGCATTTTCTTCTTTGCTTTGAAAAGTCCCTTTAACATTTTGTTGTAATGCTAGTTTAGTGGAACTGAACTCTTTTAGCTTTTGCTTCTCTGTAAAACTTTTGATTTCTCCATCAAATCAGGAAGAGAGCCTTTGTGGGTACTCTTAGTTATGTTTTTCTCTTTCATTTCTCCGCATATGTCACAGAACTCCCCTCTGGCTTGCAGAATTTCTGCTGAAAGGTCAGCTGATAATCCTATGAGTGTTCTTTTATATTTATTTGTTGCTTTTCTCTTGCTGCTTTCAATATCTCTAGCTTTAATTTTTGCCATTTTAATTACAGTGTGTTTTGTGTGGTCCTCTTTGAGTGAATCCTGTATGGGACTCTCTTTGCTTACTGAATCTGGATGTCTGTTTCCTTTCCCAAATTAAGGAAATTTTCAGCTGTTATGTCTTCAAATATATTCTCTGTCTCTTTCTGTCTTTCTTTTCCTTCTAGTACCACTATAATGCAAATGTTAGTGCACTTGATGTTGTTCCAGAGGTCTCTTAAACTATACTCATTTCTTTTCATTCTTTTATCCCATTAAGCTTCAGTGATTTATCATTTCGGTTGTTTTATTAATCTCTGTTTAGTTATCCTATGTAGTGATTCTTTGTTATATGTAAACATCTAAGTTATTTTTCTGTGCATCCATTCTTTTCCCAAGTTCTTTGAATCATTATCTTTACAATCATTATCCTGAACACCTTCTCAGGTAGATTGCTAATATCCACTTCTCTTAGTTCTTCTTCTGTTGTTTTACATTGTTTCTTCATTTAGAATATGTCCCTCTGTTGCCTCATTTTGCCTAACTCCCTGTTTTGTTTTCTGTGTATCTAGTAGGTTGGTTACATTTCCTGGCCTTGAAGAAGTGACAATTTAAGGTCATGTCATGGAGCCCAGGACCAGTGATGGCACACTGGTGAGTAGGATTGGTTCCAGGAGACCCAAGCTCTGATTCCCACACACTAATGGAAAACCCATGTCATGAGGCTAATGCTATTGCACTGGTGGGCAGAGCCAGGACCTAGAGTCTGACTTCAGGGCCCAGGGGTCTGTTATGTCTTCTAAAGCCACTCTTTGAGGTTGGAATGATGTTCCACAAGTACTATGGATAACAGCTTCTAGTGTTTTTTTCCATGATGTTGATTTTCTGAGTCCCACATTTATATTGCTGCTGAAGTCACAGCCTTCCTTTTACTAATTACAACAAGTAGAAGTGTGTATGCATATTATAACTTTTCTTTTTATTGGTGCTTTTTTGAAAATGAAAAAAAGTAAATTAAAAAAATATGTTAAAGTGAGTTTCATGAAATCTCATTTCCCTTGCCTATCCTTAAAACTTGGTCCTTCAAAATTGCCTCAAACCACAAGAATCAGACTTAGGAACCCACATGTTGAGAATATAAATTACCAATGCTGCCATAAAAAGAACTTCAGAAATCATCTAGTCAACAAATTATTTTACAAGTAAGGAAATTGAGCTCAAAGTAAAATAAGTATTATATCATGTGCAAGTCTTTATAGACTGAAATACATAACATGAGGGCAATTTTGGTATTATGCCCCAAATAATTCACTTTTAATTATCACCAAGGCAATAATTATGGAAGATAGAAGTAAGAGATGATACTCATATAAGGACTCAATTGTCCTGCTGAATATTTCTATGCCTTCCAACCCATTAAAGTTCTCAGCTAGTCAGAGCATTTGAGAAGAAAAGGAGATACTTTATCAGGTACCAAAGGCTCTAAGACTTTTCAAGCCATTGTGGATGCATTTTCTTCCTCAAGGTGGCAGAATTAGAAAGACCCAGACCAGCAAGTGGCTTTGGATAACAGGTTAATCAACACATCCTGTCATCGTTGGACTTGGGTTATGATAACAGTACAAAGTGTTAACTCTCTGGAAATGAAGACTAAAATATTTATTATTTTATTAGTTAGCACTCCTATTACTTCAGCCTTACCATGTGTCCAGAAGCTCTTTCCCTTCTAACAAAGCCCAGGAAGAATCCCCAATCCATGTCTGACTTCTCCTTCCCCCAGTATTTAAACACATATACCAACACCTGATAGAGGCCCCATCCCTCTTTCCCATCTTCAACATTAACTAACTTGTCAAAGGAAACACTGAGAAACTAATTTACACTAAAATAATAATGAATCAAAAAGTTTCAATCTTCACATCACCCCTCCCTGGATTTATTCTGCCATAGTAAATAACTCATGAGGCTAATTATTGAAACCAGAAGCTTTGGTCTTTAAAATTGGACTTTCAAAACTGTGACAGAGAAGGGAGAAACACATTCTGCACAGTAACTTTTTAACTGCACTGACTAGATGCAATTGTACTTATATGAACTGGACATAAGGCATGCCTTGAGCTGGGTTTTGAAAAAAAATTCAATGTACTTCTCTTTATTTCTTTCTTTTCTTCCCTTTTTTTTTTTGCTTTTTAGGGCTACATCCATGGCATATGAAATTTCTCAGGCTAGGGGTTGAATCAGAGCTACAGCTGCTGACTACAACACAGCCACAGCAACGTGAGATCCAAACTATGTCTGTGACCCACACTACAACTCATGGCAATGTTTGATCCTTAACCCACTTAGTGGGACCAGGAAGCTAAGCAGCTTCTTCATGGATACTAGTCAGGTTTGTTACCACTTAACCCCAGTGGGAACTCTTCAATGTAATTTTCTCACTTGAGCTTTTTTGTATTGAACACACAAAGTTCCTCTAGTCAACACTGATACTAATCTAAAAAAAGGCTGTAATTCAGTCATTATATATGACCTGGCCAGACTCTACCTTGAGATAATTTGTCTCTGCTTTGAAACCATGGAATTAAGTGTTTTGCTTTTCATTTCAGTTTACCTGAAGATATTTATATTTGAAATAAACAAGAGAAAAAATATACTTAAGTTCTTATTTGTACAAAATACCCACAAAATTAGGGTGAAACCCAACCCTAAGACATTCTCTGTCAAGACACAAAACCTGAAACTGAGCAATTGAATCTTACATTTATATCCACATGACATTTAAAAAAATTTAAGACTGGAAGCTACACACACAAGTAAAACCAGTTATTAGAGACAGTGAGACTCAGTCTAAAGAAAAAAACAGTGATCTTATTAAAGAGACAATGACAAGTCCTTCAGACCCAGAATATAGACTTTACAAAAATGATAAAAGTTTTAGAAATCATCACAAATGTGAGCATGAGTTCCTTTTAACATCAATAAAAGCAAGTTTTGCCACAATCATGCATTATATATTTATAAATATAAAAACATTTGGAATTCACAACTTGAAATATAATTTAAGAATTTTCTCAAGTGCCATTTATTTAGAGGCAGGAGAGCAGAGCCTTTGAAAACACAGATTAGGGATGCAAACAGACAATGATAATTCAAATGTCACCAGTTTTCTGACCTTGGAAATATATTTTGTTTCCTTTTGGGTCACAGAACCCACTTACATGGGGGGGTAGTTTTATACTTGTAACACAATTGTGAAGTTTAAATAAGATATATTACATTGTGCCTGACAGATATATGTCTTCAATAAACAATAGCTATTATTATTATTATTATTATTGCTTCAATTCAATAGCTATTTCATGTCTATTATTCAAGTATTGTGCCAAAAGAGAGTTGTAGGTCTTGGAACTAGAGGCCTAGTCAGACTTGAGATGGGGCTGAAGTGGCTTGAGAAAGGTACAGTGTAAGACTTGTTTCTAAAATAAGATAAACTCTATGGTCAGGCATGATAAGCAATTGGGAATAAGTGTAAAAGAATGTACTAAGCAAGATATGTATCCTATAAAACAGATAACCTAATAAGGAATGATTCCATTGATCTAGAGATGGCTTTTCAGACTGCTTAGAAGAGCAATATGTGACAGAGTCATGAAAACTTTAGTGGACAACTTGACACCAGGTACCCAAACCACTGAGCATGGTTTTGTGACTTCCCAAAGTCATATTGATTAGCCAACTTGTGTGGATTTTAACAGAGTAATAGCTGTGAAAAAGACAATAACCTTATCCTGAAGAAGCCAACACATATATACAATTCAAGGTAGGAAAAAGAAGAAATAAGACAGAATTTCACTGTGGATCAAAATAAGTATATAGTACATCTATTGCATAAAGGAAGGAGGGTTGGCAGATTACATGTAGAAAAGATTCATGGAACCATTCATGCTATTTAAATTGGGATAACATTTTTATGATGATGATTGTGATAATGATAACTACAACACTAATAACTGACTCAGTGGATGCCAAGTATTCCTATTATTAGTGTTATATAAACCACCAAAACCGAGTTGGTAGTTTTACTATCTTTATTTACAGATTAATAAAATGTGGGGCTCATAAATGAAAGGAAGAACATAGCAAAGGCAAGGAAGGGAAAAATGATCTATTTGCTCAATAAAATTAGAGTGTACTGAGTTGTCTGGTGCTTAGAGTAGTGGGAGATGGGTCTGGCCAAAAAAGTTATAAAAAGACTGGAACTTCAGACTTAATGTAATTGACAACAGAAAATTATTAAAGATATCAATGAAATGAAGCTATGAATTTCCACTTTAAGAAGTTATGGCAGCAGAAAATAGGCTCTATTTGAGTGTAGAAAGAGAGCTATAAAGAGCTTAAAAATTATTTGAAAAACTAGGTTAAAGTACTATTTCCCAGTTACTCTTGAAATCTCTCAAAATATAAAACTGACCTCAAATAACTTTATTTTGTAGGTGGGGCTCCTACAATTGTAGAAGCCCTGTTTCTTAAATTCCAGATACACTGGACATTCATGACTCAAAAAGATGAGAGGTGAGAATAAGTTTAAGGTCTTTCTCACTGGCTGACAAAACTTTGTAGATACGAACCGAAACCCCCCACCATATACTACCAAGACTCTACCTTAACCACAAACATGATTTGGAGAGAGAACTAAATAGACATATTTTTGGACTTTTATTCATGCTTTCAAACTTGATCAACCTAATAGTAGTCAACGTTTCATTATATCAAGAGTTTTGCAATAGGGAGCTCCCTATTAACTGTCATGAGGAAATGAGAAAGGAGTGAAAATACTTATAAGATAGAAGTCTTAGGTGAAGGAGTGAGATAATATTACAAGGGCAATAAATATATAGGAAAAGGATGAAAGGGAATAGTGCAAGAAGGCATGATTCAGAAACTAAAGATGTAGACCTTCAAAGACAATCCTACAACTCAGGTTTGTGGGATTCAGAGATAAGATGGTGGAGTAGAAGGACTCAAGCTCAACACCTCTCATGAAAACAACAAAATAACTACTAACTTCTGAACAACCATCAACAAAATATACTAGAAACTACCAAAAAAAGGTCCTATATCCAAAGACAAAGAAAAAGCCACATTGAGAAGATAGGAGAGATGATTTCTTGATAAAAGCAAACTCATACTCACCTGGGGGGTGACTCACAGACTGGAAAATATTACTGCAGAGGATCACCCATAGGAGTGAGAGTTCTAAGCCCATCAGGTTTCCCAACTGGGGATCTAGCATTTGGAAGAGGAGTGACTGAGCATTTGGTATTGAAGGCCACCTGGTCTCAGGAAAAATCATTGGTTTAAGTGCCCCTGGAGGTCACCATTTTGAAAAAAAAAATAAGGCCCCAGCTATCAAGGTTAAGAAATCCCAGCCCAAACAACAAACAGGGTGGGAAAACAGACTCAACCATTAGCAGTGTGCCTAAAGTCCTCCTAGGCACACAGCTGCTTCTAATTACTCCCAGAGACAAAGCCCCACCCACCAGAGGGACAAGACTCAGCTCCAACTACTAGTGGGTAGACACCAGTCCCTCCCATGAGGAATCCTGCAAAAAACCCCTGTATCAAATTCACCCACAAGGGGCAGACACTAGAAGCAAGAGAGACTACAACCCTGTAGCCAGCAAAAAGAAAACAAGCAAAATACTATACAAAATGAAAGGTCAGAGAAATATGAACCAGATGAAGGAACAGGACCAAACCTCAGAAAAACAGCTAAGCGGACTGGAAAAAAGCAACCTCCATGAAAAAGACTTTAGAGTAATGAGAGTAAAGGTGATACAAGATCTCAGGGAAAAAAATGGAGGCAAAGATCAATTATAAGAAATGTTTAACAAAGAAATAGATTTGAAGATTAAACAAGTAGAGAGGAAAAACACACTAACAAAAATTTTTTAAAAAATCACTGGAAGGAATCAATAGTAGAATAGAGGAGGCAGAATAATGAATAAGCAAGGTGGAATACAGACTGGGGGAAATCACTGATATGGAACAGAATAAAGAAAAAATGAAAAAAAAACAAGATGCATACGTTGGCCATCTAAAAGAGACCCACTTAAGTTCTAAGGACATATGCAAACTGAAAATGAAGGATAGAAGAAGATATTCCATGTAAATGGAAATAAAAAGAAAGCTGGAATGGCAATACTCATATCAGATGAAATAGACCTCAAAATAAAGAATATTTAAGAGACAAAGAAAAGCATTACATAATGATCAAAGGATCAATCTAAGAAGATGTAACAATTATAAATATATATGCACCCAACATAGGATCCTCTCAATATATAAGGCAACTGCTAACAGCCATAAAAGGTGAAATTGCCAATAACACAATTATTGGGTGGGGGGCTCTAACACCCCCACTTACATCAATGAACAGATCATTCAGACAGAAAATCAGCCAAGAAACACAGATCTTAAATGATGCATTAGACCAGGCGAACTTCATAGATATTTACAGAATTTTCCATCCAAAAGCAAGAGTACACGTTATTCTCAATTGCACACAGAACGTACTCTAAAATATATCACACAAATAAGCATCCTACCTACACCTAAAGCAACTACAGAAAGAACAAACTAAACCAGAAGTTAGTAGAAGGAAAGAAATCATAAAGCTTAGAGCAGAAATAAATAAATTTATTTATTAAGAAAACAATAGAAAAGATCAATGAAACTAAAAGCTGATTCTTTGAAAAAAATCAAAAAAGGTGATAAACTCTTAGCCAGACTCATAAAGAAAAAAAAGAGAAAGAGCTCAAATTAATAAAATTAGAAATGAAAAAGAAGTTACAACAGAGATCGTAGAAATGCAAAGGATCATAAGAGACTACTACAAATAATTGTACACCAATAAAATGGACAACCTAGAAGAAATGGACAAATTCTTAAAATGGTATGATCTTCCAAGGCTAAACCAGGAAGAAATAGAAAAGATGAATGAATGAAACACAAGAACTGAAATTGAAGATGTGATTTTAAAAAGTCCAGAACCTGACAGCTTCATGGGTGAATAGTATCAAATATCTAGAAAAGAGTTAACACATATTATTCTGAAACTCTTCCAAAATATTGCAGAGGAAGAAAGACTCTCAAACTCATTCTATGATGTAATCACCACCTTGATACCAAAACCAGAAAAAGATAGCACAAAAAATAAAATTACAGGCCAATATCACAGATGAATATAGATGCAAAAATCCATAACAAAATGCTACCAAACTGAATTCAACAATACATTAAAAGGATCATACACCACAATCAAGTGGGCTTTATCTGAGTGGTGCAAGGATTTTTCAATATCCACAAATCAATCAGTGTGATACACCACATTGACAAACTGAAGAATAAAAACCATATGATCACCTCAATAGATGTAGAAAAAGCATGTGACAAAATCCGACACCCATATCTGATAAAAACCTTCCATAAAGTGGGCATTGAGGGAAACTACTTCAACAAAAAAAGGCCATATGTGACAAACTTACAGCTAACCTCATTCTCAATGGTGAAAAGCTGAAATAATTCCTGCTATGATCAGGAAATAGACAAGAATGTCCACTCTCATAACTTTTATTAAATATAGTATTGGAAGTCCGAGATAATGGCAGATAATAAAAGAAATAAAAGGAATCCAGATTGGAAAGAAAGAAGTAAAACTATCACTATTTGCAGATGGCATGAATACTATACATAGAAAATCCTAAAGAAGCTACCAGAAAACAGCCCTCATCAATGAATTTGGTAAGGTTACAGGATACAAAATTAATGCAGAGAAGCTGACTGCATCTCTAGATACTAACCATGAAAGATCAGAAAGAGATATTATGGAAACAATCCCATTTACCATTGCATCAAAAAGAATAATAAATCTGGAATAAATAAATCTATCAAAAAAGATAAAAGACCTATACTCTGAAAACTGTAAGATGCTGATGAAAGAAGTCAAAGATGACACAAATATATAGGAAGGTATACCATGCTCTTAGATTGGAAGAATCAATATTGTCAAAATTACTATACTCCCCAAGGCCATCTACAGATTCAGCTCTATCAAATTACCAATGGCTATTTTAGCAGAACTAGAACAGTATATTTTAAAATTTGTATGGAACACAAAAGACCCTGAATATCCAAAGCAATCCTGAGAAAGAAAAATGGAGCTGGAAGAATTGGGCTCCCTGGCTTCAGACTATACTGTAAAGCTACAGTCATCAAAAGAGTATGATAGCAGCACAAAAATATAAATATGGATGAATGAAACAGAAAGCCCAGAAATAAACCCAAGCTCCTATGGTCAATTAATGTATGACAAAGGAGGCAAGAATAAACAATGGAGAAAAAACAGTCTCTTTAATAGTGGTGCTCAGAAAAGTTGACAGCTTCATGCAGAAGAAAGAAATTAGAACACTCTCTACCATGACAGATAAAAATAAAATTAAAACGTATTAAAGACCTAAACCTAAGACTGGATATTTTAAAACTTTTAGGGGAAATCATATGTCGAACCACTCTCTGACATAAACTGCGGCAGTATCTTCTCTGATCCACCTCCTAGAGTAATAAAATTTAAAACTAAAATAAACAAGTGGGACCTAATTAAACTTAAAAATTTTTGCACAGCAAAGAAAACCATAAACAAAACAAAAAGACTACCCACAGAATGGGAGAGAATAATTGCGAATGATTTGTCTGACAAGGGATCAATCTCCAAAACATACTACCACTTCAAAAAGCTCAGTCTCAAAAAATCCCAAAGAAGCTAATCAAAAAATGGGCAAAAGATCTAAACATAAATTTCTCCAAAAAAAGACATACAGATGGCCAAAAACACATGAAAATATATTTGACATTGCTAATTATTAGAGAAAGGCAAATCAAAACTTCTATGAGGTACTGTTACACCAGCCAGAGGGGCATCACCAAAAAGTCTACAATTAATGCTGGGGAGGGTGCAGAAAAGAAGGAACCCTCTTACGCCATTGGTGGGAATATAAATTGGTAAAACCAGTATGTAAAACAATATGAAGATTCCTCAAAAAACTAAAAATAGAACTACCATATGATCCATCATTCTCACTCCTGGGTACCTATCCAGAGAGAAGCATAGTTCAAAAAGATACATGCATCCCAGTGTTCATTGCAGCACTATTGACAATAGGCAAGACGGGAGAAACCTAAATGTCCACTGACAGGGGAATAGATAAAGAGGTGTGTATATCTATCTATCTATTGATAGAGAGATAGATAGATAGATAGATAGATAGATAGATAGATAGATATAGATATAATGGAGTATTCAGCCACCAATAAGAATGAAACAATGCTGTCTGCAGCAAGATGGATGGACTTAGAGATTACCATACTAAGTGAGTTTTGTCAGACAGTGAAAGTCAAACATCATATGATATCGCTTATATGTGGAATCTAAAAAAAAATGTTGCAAATGAATTTATTTGCAGAACAGAAACATACTCTCAGACTTTGAAAACAAACTTATGGTTACCAGAGTGGACAGCTCTTGGGAGGTGGACTTGGTTGTAGTAAGTCTCTTGTATAGCACAGAGAATTCTATCCAATATTCTGTAATATCTATGTGGAAAAAGAAGGGGGGAAAAAAGAAACTTCATGTCTGCTAAAGCTTGTCTTCTTATATGGTGCTCTATGTATTACAATGCTTTTAGATTAAAATCAATCAGGAAATTTACATGAAGTTCACAGTATTTCCTATTTGCCTGTTGCTTAGAACCTAAGCAATGAACACACCAGGAAATTTGATGATATTCTATATTATGATCAAGAAACCATGAGGCCAGAAGTCTTGTTCATAAATATTTAGATCTCATTAGACATGCAGCAGGATGAGCACCATCGACTTCATTGTCTAAGTCCAGATTTCTTTCCATTGTTTTAAAAAAGAGGAGCATTTAAGTTTGCGGCAGTCTGACCTAAAATTTTCTTGCATTCTCCAGTTCTTTTGCTCTAATTCCTCCCTCCTATGATAGTTACAGAACATTATCATAAAACTACGGTGCTGGATGAAGAGCAATTTCCTGCAGTCACAATCCGGTAGCTTTCCTATAACCAGCTTTTCTGGTTCCCTATTTTGGTTGCATTTTATGACTGAGTGGTATATATTATACCTAAATCTTACATGTACCAATTTAACTCAGACTTATGAAGTTGTCATGTTTGGAGAAAATTAAAGTGTAATAGATATAATAAAGAGTGGTAGTATATAAAGCAACTAAACATGAAGCCAGGTACCTTGAGATAAAATCTAACAATTGTGTTTCCATGTGTAAGATATTTAAACTTCTTGGCCTCAATTTGCTCATCTTTAAAATAAGAGATATTAGACAAAATAATGGTGGACCTTTCAAGATGGAATATTCCATGAGTCAAAACCTCTTAAAAAACTAGCCAGTAAATTGGAATTCCAAAGGCTGATGGCCAGACTGGCAATGTCCTGAAAGTGACACCTCCTTGGCTACCCAATTACACCTTTCAAATAAAAATAGGAATTACCCAACTGCTTCTAATTATAATATGTGTTTTGCTTGGGAAAGACAAAGACAAATGTGCTAAAGGCCTAATGAGGTGTGTGGGAGCAACCTCCCTCTTCAGTCTACAGTTTTTTCACACCATTAGTTCTCATTGCCTAGTCAGCAGGCATTAAGGGAAAGTTGAGGAAAAAAGAGTAGTTATTTTCTGACCCAAGATTATGACACAAAAGGAAAATGCTTTTATTGTTTTCACACAAACTTGACAGAGAATTCTTAAATACTGTTTTGTGATCAGCTTCAATAGCCTAATAGAAAATACAAGATGTGTTGGAAATAGTTGGAAATAAGAGTAGAGCAAATTAACTACTAGTGAAGTTCCAGGAGATCAGAATAGAATCTATATGAAATTGTCACTATTGCTTTCCTCAGGTTAGGATTATACATATCAAAATGTGCTTATGCAAATGTAGAACAGCGGAAATTGCCCTGGCATAGCTGAAATGAGGGGCATCTGTCATGAAGGGTCTAATCTGGTTCTACCACTCACATGGTTAAAAATCATCTAACTTTAAAAGTTTACTTAATTAAAAATATGCAAATTAACCTTTATTTATGAAACCCAGTAGGATTATGAAACTTAATTGTGATGAAATATTGCATACTATAAATTTGGTTCCTATGTATTATAATAAGGTTATTCTAAAATGCATTTTTTCCAGAATAATCTTTGTAAGAATTCTGAGATGATGGAATCCTTGGGCCAGAAGAAATATCAAAAGATCTGTATGTGTCTCCAGATTGATATTTTAAAATATTTTTTTTCTTAAAGCATTCTCTACAAATACAAATGTCAATCTTTCTTTTCATGATTCTCTTTAAGGTTTTTGGAACTTATTTTTCCTGCAACTCCACCCTCCTTCAATGGAGTAGGTTTAGTCTTGTTCTTTTTTGACTACCCTGAAGCATATGGAGTTCCCAGGCCAGGGATCATTTCTGAGCTGGAGTTGTAACCCATGTCACAGCTGTGGCAACTCTGGACACTGTGCCAGGCTGGGGATAAAATCTATGTCTCAGCACTCCAGAAACACTGCCAATCCCATTAGGCCACAGTGGGAACTCTTTTAATGGAGTATTTTATTTTATTTTATTTTTTTTAAACCAAAGTCTTTATTTATTTATTTATTTTTATTTATTTATTTCTTGCTATTTCTTGGGCTGCTTCCACGGCATATGGAAATTCCCAGGCCAGGGGTCTAATCGGAGCCATAGCCACCAGTCTACACCAGAGCCACAGCAATGCGGGATCTGAGCCGCGTCTGCAACCTACACCACAGCTCACAGCAACGCCAGATCGTTAAGCCACTGAGCAAGGGCAGGGACCGAACCCACAACTTCATGGTTCCTAGTCGGATTCGTTAACCACTGCGCCACGACGGGAACTCCTAATGGAGTATTTTAATTGACTTAATTAGGTGGTTTCATAATTGCATTATAAAAATGAAAGATTAAATTATTTACATTTATTTTTTATAGATTTCACTTAGTATCGTAAATGCATTCTGACTGGATACTATCATTATTATTTTGTACATTTAAGTTTGCAAGATAAACATAATTTCTGAGTGAAGCATTGATATTTTGGCCACATGATTGGAAAAGTCAATCTACAAAATAGTTTATCACACTCTTCAGTTTAATTATATTTCAAACACAGTTTATTCAAATACCTAAATAAGGTAGGAAATTATTTTTGTATAATGAAACACACATAGTTTCATATTTAAAGCTAGGACAATGCAGTTAAGGCCTGTTCATGTTTAGTTTTTAAGCATTTATCATCACTCTTTAATCTAACTTTGCTTTTTGTTCCCAGACTCTAAATATCCCAAGAGTTCTCAACATGAGAATTATTTTCTTCTTTTGTCTAATGTTAATATTCACATGTTAATACACTCACAGTAATAATATATTTCCATCAGCCAATTATTTGTGACTATTCAATTTTAGAGACAATATTATCCAATACTGTAGAGAGGAAATAAAGTAGTATGTCAAATTATTTCAGCTTCCTTACATCTCTGAAGGGCCAATAACAAATCATCAACTTAGTACATATACCTTCATTCTATATATTCAAAAAATACTGTTGTTACAATGTCATTTGCCTTGGACCAAGTACAAAAGATGATGTCAATCAACTATTAATGTTAACCCATGTTCTCTAAAACTTCTGTTTTCCACTATAATATTCAAAACTGTATTTTATAAAGCAGTGGCAGACTTCTGTAGTGAATTAAGAAATTATCAAGATTTCAAGGCATCTGATATTAATAGGAAGATGAATTTAAAGTTGTTTGCATTTTCATTCTTTCAGTTCAAAACCAACTTATAAGCAAGATGTAAAAGAACCATAATGTACTCACTTCATCTGTATACACCCTTTTTTTCCTGCCCTCTGATACTTTATTCCAAGAGGTTATTCAAGACATTTAGCATCAATGAACTAAAATTATAATGTCAAATAAAACCTGTTTGCAATTTCGAAAGAAAATATTCTTCTAAAAAGATATATATAGCTGATTTATAATACTCTGTTAATTTTAGGTGTGCAGCAGAGTGATTCAGTTTTATAATTTTTTTATGATCCTTTTCTAAAATACTGAATGTAGTTCCCTGTGTTGTACAGTAAACTCTTGTTGCTTATATGTTTTATGTACCTATCAATTCAATAATCTTAATTTATCCCACCTCCCCCACTCTCACCTTTGTTAACCATAAATTTGAATTTGATTTCTATGTCTATAATTATCTTTTTGTTTTGTATATAGATTAATTCTTATTATTTTTTAGTTTCTACATGTAATTGATACATAATAATGTATCTTTCTCTGTCTGAATTGCTTCACTTAGTATGATACTCTCTAGGTCCATCTATGTTTCTTCCAATGGCAAATTCAATTATCTTTAATGTGTGAGTAATTATATATATATATATTATATATATATATACACCACATCTTCTTGACTTCTTGAACCAATCATATATGGATGGACATTTAGTTTTCTTCTATGTCTTTGCTATTATATATAGTGCCTCTATGAACATTGGGGTGAATGTATCTTTTAAAATTAAAGATTTTGTCTTTTCCAGATATGTACCCAAGAGTGGGATTGCTGGATCATATGGTAGCTCTATTTTTAGTTTTTTTAAAAGGAAACCCCATTCTATTTTCCATAATGGCTGCATGACTTTACAATCCTACCAAGAATGTAGAAGTGTTTATTTTTCTTTACACTCTCTCTAGCATTTGTTATTTATATATATATTTTTAATGATGGCCATTCTGACCTAGGTTAGGTGATACCTCATTATAGTTATGATTTGCATCTTCCCAGTAAGTAGCAATGTTGAGTATCTTTTCCGGCTGGCTGTCTTTTGAAACTTCTATTTAAGGTATTCTTCCCATTTTTTTTATTGTATTGTTTCTTTGTATGTTGTTATTTAGTTGTATGAGCTGTCTGTATGTTTTGGAAATTATCCCTTTATCAGTTGCTTCATTTGCAAATATTCTCCCATTCCATACTTACATTTTCTTTTTTTTTTTTTTGATGAGTTCTTTTGCCACACAAAAGCTTTTAAGTTTGATTAGGTACTATTTGTTTATTTTTGATTTTATTTCTTTTGCCTTG
Source organism: Phacochoerus africanus (assembly GCF_016906955.1). Lineage (NCBI taxonomy): Eukaryota > Metazoa > Chordata > Mammalia > Artiodactyla > Suidae > Phacochoerus > Phacochoerus africanus. Next base: position 96,033,034 of record NC_062545.1, read on the forward strand.
GGAAAAATAGGTCTAAGAAAATATTGCTGTAATTTATGCCCAAGAATGTTTTGCCTATGTTCTTTTTTAGAAGCTTTATGGTGTCATATCTTATATTTAAATTTTTAAGCCATTTCAAGTTTGTTTTTTCTGTATGGTATAAGAGTATTTTCTAACGTCATTGATTTTTATGCAGCTATCCAGGTTTCAAAATACCACTTCCTGAAGAAACTATCTGTTCTCCATTGTAAGTTATTGCATAATTTGTCATAGATTAATTTCCCATAGCTGTGTGAGTTTATTTCTCGGCTCTCTCTTCTAGTTCACTGATCAATATGTCTATTTTTGTGTCAATTCCACACTGTTTTGATTACTGTAGCTTTATAGTATTGTCTGAAGTCTGGAAGGGTTATACCCCCATTTTATTCATTTTCTTCAGGATTGCTTTGGCAATTATGGGTCTTTTGTGGTTCCACATAATTTTAGGATTGCTTCTAGTTGTGTGAAAAATGCCGTGGGAATTTTGGCAGGGATTGTGCTAAACATATAAATTGCTTTGGATTGTATAGCCATTTTAACAATATTAATTCTTCCAAGCCAATAACATGGGATATCTCAATTTCTCTGAGTCATCTTCAATTTACTTTTTTCCTTGTCAATATTTTACTTTTTATTTATCAATATTTTATGGTTTTTAGTGTATATGTTTTTCATCTCCTTGGTTAAGTTTTTCCTAAATTTTTTTGACACAATTTTAAATAAGTATTTTTTTATCCTGAAAAAAAAGCACTCTAAACTGTATATTGCTGAGTTTAAGACATGTTGCAGGGTGGGAAGTAGTATGGAAATGTCTCTTAAAGTGCAGATAAAGAATATTTAGAATAAATACCCTCAATTAGTGAAAACAAAATTCAGAAACTAGGGATCTGATAGTCAATTTTTAAATAACTTGAATCATAGGGTTTTCATAACTCAAAACCCTTACTGCTCTCATGTGGTATTATTTATAGGGCTTCAGGTGGCCCTATGTAAAGAATAACCCTCCCCAAGTTCTTATGAACTTAAAATTTCATTGTCAGAGTATCATTACATGGACATTTAAATACAAATGCCACCGGGAATAAAAGTAACTCTTTATATCATTATTAGTTATTACCATCATGAGATGATGGAACTTATGAAACCCTATAATTTTGAAATTCTGTAATTAGACCTTAGTGTCTGGGAATAAGTTTTGATTATAGAAAGAAGAGCTCTGTGTTACTAAGACACATAGTATGAACAAGGTAGAAAGAATATGAAAACAAAGGACTTGGTATCCAAAAGAGCTTTTTCAACTTTACATTTTACCTATGGCCAGCCCTTCCTCAATGCAATTAAATCATTCAGGAACTAGAAATCACATAAATAAGGCCATAGCATGAAGTAGAACCTTAGCACCCAAATGTTGACATTGATTTCAAATGATTTGCTTTAAAATGCCTTATAATTTTAACCCAAGATTAATAAAAATGTCAAGAAAATAGGTTTAAGTAATCACCATGGTCAATTTTGGAAATGTCAGATTTGATACCAAATGAATAAGGGAAACATAAAGACAAATTAGAAACTTTAAAAAGCCTCAAGCTTATTTCCTCAGATTAAAGTATTTTATTCCGAATCTCCAGGGTTGTTGCTGACCTCAATTTAATTTTGCAATGAGGATGATTCTCCTGATCCCTGAACTCTATCAGACCTCATTGTCTTCCCCTAAATCAGCTTTATTTCCTCTGGCACATTGGATATCTATCAACTGTGAACTTGAGCTAGTCACTGCTTCTTCAGAAATGAAGAGCTGACCTCTCCCCTACTCCCACCACATCCCTGACCAGCCACTTGAGAGTGATAATTAAATGACATTTACACCCCTTTAAAAAATAAAAATAGTTCCCAGTGTTTGAGTTTCAGTTTCTCTCTCTCTGCAATATCCATTACTTTGTATTTATTTGCTAGAGCAGTGAGCAGTGAGGTCATTTATTAAGGACGACAAGGTAACTAGTGCTGTCATCTGATTTAATGATTATTACAGAATTCTTCTTTGGTAATTTTCAAAAGTCTGGAAAAATAAGATGAATAGAAATGCCCAGAGCAGGTGGGTGCTTAACAGTGACTTATTACTCTAGTGATGCAGTTTATGGGCAACTCAATGGACAGTGTGATTTCATCTCCAAGTGAGATTATTATGAAACTGCTATCATTCTGTCATGAATAATTGATCATCACACTATTCAGAAAAAAAACCAAACAACAGATGTGATAAACAATACAGTGATGTGACAAAGAGTGAGCTTATAGTTTGTTATTTCACTGTCTATTATTTCACCATTTGTGAAGATGCCATAGGCACAGTCACACATTTACTGCTTGAGTGTATAAACTGCATGACAATTAAAATATTATAATTAAGTGATATAACCCTGACTATGCAATGGCCCCTTTGGGTTTCGTGGGAAAAATAAACTGTTTCTAAGAGAATGTATAGGTCAGTGATGGTTCTTGTTGGAACCGTGCAATTAGCGGTGTTTCCTTTTAGTCCTTTCCCCGTCTATTTCAGCTTTCTTCCCATGGTTGAGGTCCTATGTGCCCCCAAGAATCCATTCAGCTGTACAAACATCAGTCTAGATTAAAGTCCTAACTGCAGGGATTCCAGCCAGCCATCCTCCCCAACTGAGCCTGCTTATTTAAAATGTGCTCTTCTATATTTCCATCAATCAAAATCTTATTCTATCTCCCTGTTTTTCCTCTTAGGAGGAAAGTAATATGATTAAAATAAACCAAGTTAAAACCAGCATCGTGATGGCTATAACTTTCTACCAACATACCTAATTGGAAGAAACAAAATTCTAGAAAATAAAGCTGAAATTTGATGAAGAGCCAAGTTTCATTAATATAACTAGCCTACACATTTCTTTTTTTTTTTTTTTGTCTTTTTGCCATTTCTCGAGCTGCTCCCACGGCATATGGAGGTTCCCAGGCTAGGGATCCAATCGGAGCTGTAGCTGCCAGCCTACGCCAGAGCCACAGCAACGTGGGATCTGAGCCGCATCTGCAACCTACACCACAGCTCTCATCAGTGCCAGATCGTTAACCCACCGAGCAAGAGCAGGGATCGAACCCTCAATCTTATGGTTCCTAGTCGAATTCGTTAACCACTGCACCATAACAGGAACTCCATAGCCTACACATTTCCGATGTCTCTTAAAAATCATACCATACATCAGGATAAACCAGGATTCTTGAGAACTTGGAGCTCTATTAAGAATATTTCCCATCATGGCTCAGTGGTTAACAAACCTGACTAGTATCCATGAGGATGCAGGTTTGATCCTTGGCCTTGCTCAGTGGGTTAAGGATCCAGCATTACCATGAGCTGTGATGTAGGCCAGCAGCTACAGATCTTATATGACCCCCAGCCTGGGAACATCCATATGCAATGGGGACAGCCCTAAAAAGACAAAAAAAAAACCAAAAAAAAGGTATGTAAAGATAAATAATTCCAATAGAATTTTCATTTATTTCACCAAATAAAGACAGGAAAAAAGATTAACATAAAAAAATGAAAATATATTAAGAGGTATATTTTTACTAGAGGTCCTGGCTAAAGATGGAAATTGTCTAGAAATTCAGGGAGAAATCATTTTCTAAAAGTTCCAAATTTTTTAAATATGTGATTCAGAACTTTTGTTTGTAGGGAGTGTTTTTAGTACATATTCAATTTCATTTCTAGTGATCAGTATGTTCAATTGATATATTTCTTCTTGATTCAGTTTTGGCAGGGTATACATCTCTAGAAAGTTGTCCATTTCTTCTAGAGTCTCAAATTTGATTGCATACAATTGTTCATAGTATTCTCTTATGGTTTATTGCATTACTGCTGTATCTGTTGAGATTTCTCCTTTTTCATTTTTCTTATTTTTTTATTTGAGTTCTATCTCTACTCTTGGTGAGTCTGGCCAGAGATTTGTCAATTTTCTTTACACTTTCAAAGAAGCAGCTCTTGATTTTATTGATTTTTTTCTATTATTTTTTGAACCTCTATTTTATGGATTTCATCTCTGATCTATATGATTTCCTTTCTTCTACTGATTTAGGTTTTGTTTGTTATTCTTTTTCTAATGCTTTTAGGTGATAAGTTAAGTTTATTTGAGATTTTTCTTTTATTGAGGAAGGCCTGTATTTTTATGAACTTCCCTCTAAGCACTGCTTTTGTGGAATCTCATATGTTTTGAATGTTGTTTTTATTAGCATTCGTCTTGAAGTATTATTTAAAGAAAATTAAAAAAAAACATGATCATCTTAATACATGCAGAAAAAGTATTTGACAAAGTCCAATACCCATTCATTTTAATATAACTAGCCTACACAGTTCTCATGTCTTTTAAAAATCATACCATATGTCAGTAAAATTGTCACTCTTACCAAAGTGAATATAGAGGAAACATACATTAACATAATAAAAGCCATTTACAACAAACCCACAACCAATATAATACCCAATGGAGAAAAGTTGGAAGCCTTCCTGCTAAAATCTAGAACAAGACAAGGATGCCCACTTTTACCAATTTTATTCATAGTATTGGACTTTCTAGCCACAGAAAGCTGAAAAACAAAAGAAATTTAAAAGTATCCAAATTGGAAGAGAAGAGGCAAAATTGTCACTTTATGCAGATGACATGATATTCTATATTGAAAACATTAAGTGCTCCACAAAAAACTACTTGAACTGATCAAAAAATTCAGCAAAGTAGCAGGATACAAGATTAACATTTAGAAACTGGTTACATTTCTGTATATGAAAAATGAAGTTTTATAAAAGGAATATAAAAATACAATACATTTTAAAATCACAGGAAAAAATTTAGATACATAGGAATAAAGCTCACAAAGGGGTGAAAGATTTATATGCTGAGAACTGTAAAACATTGACAAAGTAAATTAAAGAGGATTCAAAGAAATGGAATGATATTCTATGCTCCTGGATTGGAAGAATTAATATAAATTAAATGGCCATAATGCTCAAAGTGATCTACAGATTTAATATGATCCTTATCGAATTACCCATGACATTTTTTCACAGAACTAGAACAAATATCCCCCCCAACTTTATATGGAACCATAAAAGACCCAGAATTGCTAAAGTAATCCTGAAGCACAAAACCAACAGGTAGCATAACTCTTCCAGAATTTATGAAACATACAAAAACTAATACAATACAGCAATCCTAAAATCATTCTAAAAGAAATACTGAAAGGTGTCCCCAAATAGGAAAGAAATAAGAAGATAGGGTGGAGGATATCACAAGTGTAAATTAATAACTTAAATAGGATAGTATATAGATCTAAAAGGAAAAAAAAGCTATTTGTAAAAGCAACAGTCAATACAAGGAATAGCAAAAGGACAAACATGAAGATGTAAAAAAGTATCAAAATCATAAAATTGCAGTAAGGAAAGTTAGAAAAAACTAAACTTTCATTTTTTTATAATGTGTTTGAGCCTATATGACTATAAGGTTTAAGCAAGCAGATATGGGAAGGGGTTAACATACTTGTAAAAGAGCACAAGTGCAAAACAAAACCAAGTGATACATTCACAAAAACTAAAAAGAAGTGGACACAAGCATAAAATAAAAGGAGATCACCTAAAAAGAAAAAAAAAAAGAGAGAGAGAAACAGAACGGAAGAGATACATAAAATCAAATGGAAAACAAGGTTTAAAATGGAAGATATACAGATGGCCAACAAACACATGAAAAAATGCACAACATCCCTGATTATAAGAGAAATGCAAATCAAAACTACAATGAGATACTACCTCACACCCGTCAGAATGGCCATCATTAATAAGTCCACAAATAACAAGTGCTGGAGGGGCTGTGGAGAAAAGGGAACCCTCCTGCACTATCGGTGGGAATGTAAGCTGGTACAACCACTGTGGAGAACAATAGGGAGGTACCTTAGAAATCTATACATGGAATTACCATGTGATCCAGCAACCCCACTCTTGGGCATACATCCAGACAAAAACTCTCCTTAAAAAGGACACATGCACCCACATGTTCATTGCAGCACTATTCACAATAGCCAAGACATGGAAACAGCCCAAATGCCCATCAACAGATGATTGGATTAGGAAGATGTGGTACATATATATACAATGCAATACTATTCAGCCCTAAAGGAGAACAAAATAATGCCATTTGCAGCAACATAGGTGGAACTAGAGACTCTCATACTGAATGAAGTAAGTCAGAAAGAGAAAGACAAATACCATATGATATCACTCATATCTGGTATCCAATATACAGCACAAATGAACCCTTCCACAGAATAGAAAATCAAGGATTTGGAGAATAGATTTGTGGTTGCCCAGGGGAAGGGGAAGGGAGTTGGGGAGATTGGGAGCTTGGGGTTAACAGATGCAAACTATTGCTTCTGGAATGGAACAACTATGAGATCCTGCTGTGTAGCACTGATAACTATGTCTATATACTTACAATGGAGCATGACAATGGGTGGAAAAATTATGTATACATGTATGTGTAACTGGGTTCCCATGTGGTTCAGTGGGGAAAAAAAAGTGTGTTGGTGGAAATAAAAATAAAAAATAAAATAAATAAATAAATAATCAAATAAAAAATGAAAGAAATACGTATTTATCAATAATTACCTTCAATGACAATGGAATGAATGCGCAAATAAAAAGACATAGAGTGGCAGACTGGATTAAAAAAAAACACAGGACCCTAAAATGTGCTGCCTAAAAGAGACCCATCTTAGGGTAAAGGACTCATAGAAATTGAAAGTGAGGGAATGGAAAAATATATTTCATGAGAATGGAAAAGATAGGAAAGTAGGAGTTGCAATACTCATAGTGGACAAAATAGAGTTTAAAATGAAGGTCATAAAGAAAGATAAAGAAGGACAGTATTTAATGATAAAATGATCCATTTAAGAAGAGGATATTACAATTGTCTATCCCCCTATTATAGGAGCATCCAGATGCAAACAACAAATATTAACTATCAAAAAAGAGAAATTGATGGGAATACAATAATAGTAGGAGATTTTAACATCCCACTCACTTCAATGGACAAATCTTCTAGTCAGAAAATCAGTAAGGCAATAGAGATCCTAAATGACACAAGAGAACAGTTAGACTTAATTGACATTTTCAGGACATTGCACCTAAAAAAACCAGCATATGCATTATTTTCAAGTGCACATGGAAAATTCTCTAGGACTGACCACATACCAGGGCACAAAATTAACCTCAACATATTTAAGAATATAGAAATTATCTAACATATCTTCTCAGACAACAATGGCAAGAAACTAGAGATGAACCACAGGGAAAAAAATGAGAAAAATACTGACTACATGGAGACCAAAAACATGCCACTAAAAAAAAAATCAATGGGTCAACAAGGAAATAAAAAGGAAAATTAAAAATACCTCAAGACAAATAACAATGAAACCAAAATCCCTCAAAATCTATGGAATGCCACCAAAGCAGTTCTTAGAGGGAAGTTCATAGTGATACAGTTATCCCTCAAAAAAGAAGTAAAATTTAAAATCAACAACTTAACTACCACCTAAGAGAACCAGAAAAAGAAAAAACAAAACTTAAAGTTAGCAGAAGGAAGGAAATCTTAAAGATTAAAGAGGAATTTAATAAAATATAGATTTTAAAACATAATAGAAAAACTCAATAAAACCAAGAGCTGGTTCTTTGATAAGCAAAATAGACAAACCTCTGCCAGAGTCACCAAGGAAAAGAGAAACTCGAATAAACCAAAGGAGAAATGAAAGAGGAGAATTCTCAACAAATACTGCAGAAATATAATAATAATAATAATAATAATAGAATACTATGAACAATTTTAAGCCAACATATTTGACAACCTAGAAGAAATGGACAACTTTCTATAAACAGACAGCCCACCATAACTGAATCAAGAAGAAATAGATCATTTGAACACTGTTCACATGGAATGAAATTGAATATGTAATAAAAACACTCCCTAGCAACAAAAAATAATTCTGTAAAATATAAAAATTTACAAAGAAGAAAATATACCCATCCCTCTTAAACTTTTCCAAAAGATTAAAGAATAAGGAATGCTTCTAAGTGTATTCAATGAAGCCACCATCATCGTCATATAAAACCAGTCAAAGATACTACTGAAAAGAAAATTTTAGGTAAATATCTTTGATGAATATAGATGAAAATATCCTCAACAAATTTTAGCAAATGACTCCAACAGCACATAAACAAGATTATACACCAATACAAATTGGGATTAATCCAAAATATGTGACAAGATGGGTCACATACACAAATCAATCAATGTTATACACCACATTAAGAAAATTCAAAACCATATCACCTCAATAGATTCAGAAAAAGCATTTGACAAAATATAACATCCATACATGATAAAAACTCTTACCAAAGTGTGTATAGAAGTAACATAACATAATAAAAGCCATTTATGACCAACCCACAGCAAATATAACACTCAATGGGCAAAAGCTGAAAGTCTTTCCGCTAAAATCTGGAACAAGACAAGTATCCCCACTCTCACCACTCTTATTCAACATAGTATTGGAAGTCATAGCCACAGCAAGCTGACCAAAAAAGGAAATAAAGGGTATCCAAACTGGAAGAGAAGAAGTAAATTGTCAGTCTATGTAGATGACACAATGCTACACATAGAAAACCCTATGGAGTCCACATAAAAACTACCAAAACTGATCAGTCAATTCACCAAGATAGCAGGATACAAGATTAACATTCAGAAATTGGTTGCATTTCTGTACACCACCAAAAAAATATAGAAAAAGAATATGGAAAATACCTTTTAAGATTGCACAAAAATAAAATACCTAGGAATAAACTTGACCAAGAAGGTGAAAGACTTCTATGTTGAGAGCCATAAAACATTAATCAAGCAAATTAAAGAAGATGTAAATAAATGGAAAGATATTCCATGCTCCTTGTTTGGAAAAATTAATATTGTAAAAAGGGCCATACTACCCAAAGCAATCTACAGATTCAATGCAACCACTATCAAATCACACATGACATTTTTCACAGAACTAGAACAAAAATATTCCAAAAATGTTATGGAATCATATAAGACCCAGAATTGCCAAAGTAATCCTGCTCAACAACAACAACAAAAAAAACGGAGGCATAGTTTCTCCAGACTTCAAACAATATTACAAAGCTAAAGTAATCAAGGTAGTGCGGTACTGGTACAAAAAAAGACACATGGGCAACTGGAACAGAATAGAGAGTCCAGAAATAAACCCAGATACCTATCATCAATTAATCTTTGACAAGGCAGGCAAGGATATTAAATGGGGGAAAAAATGTCTCCTTAGCATGAGGTGCTGGGGAAACTGGACAGCTGCATGTAAATCAATGAAACTACAACACACCCTCACCCCATGTACAAAAATAAACTCAAAAAGGCTTAAAGACTTAAACATAGGACTAGACACCATAACACTACTAGAAGAGAACATAAGCAAAACATTCTCTGACATCAGTGCAAATGTTTTCTTAAGTCAGTCACCCAAGGCAACTGAAATAAAAACAAAAATAAACCAAGGGCCCTAATCAAATTGATGAGCTTTTGCACAGCAAAGGAAACATGTGTGTGTGTGTGTGCGCGTGCGTGCGTGCGTGCGTGCATGAGCTAATGTGTGTGTGTAAAAGACAAATACTATATGATATCACATACCTGGAATCTAATATATGGCACAAATGAACCTTTCCACAGAAAAGAAAACCATGGACTTTTGAGAATAGACTTGTGGTTGCCAAGAGGGAGGAGGGAGTAGGATGGATTGGGAGCTTGGGGTTAATAGAGGCAGACTATTGCCTTTGGAATGGATTAGCAATGAGAACCTGCTGTGTACACTATGAACTATGTCTAGTCACTTATGATGGGGCAGGATAACATGAGAAAAAAGAATATATACATGTATGTGTACCTGGGTCACCATGTTGTACAGTAGAAAAAAAAATAAGGTATTGTGGAAATTTGGAAAAAAAAAAGGAAAGAAAAAAGACAACCTATGGAATGGGAGAAAATATTTGCAAATTATGCATCCAATGAGGGCTTAATCTCCAAAATATACAATCAATTCATACAACTCCACAGAAAAAAAGAAAAACAAAACCAATTGAAAAATGGGCAGAAGACTAAATTAACATTTCTCCAAAGAAGACATATGGATGGCTAACCTGCACATGAGGAAAAGCTCCATATCACCACCAACCCAAGTCAAAACTACAAAGAAATACCATCTCACACTACTCAGAATGGCCATCATTAAAAGTCTACAAATAAAAAATGCTGGGGAAGGTGCAGGGAAAAAGGAACCCTCCTACACTATTTATGGCAATGTAAATTGGGACAAACACTATGGAAAACAGTATGTAGGTTCTTCAAACCTAAGGTAGAACTACCATATGATCCAGCAATCCCTCTCCTGGGCATTTATCTGGACAAAATTGTCATTAAAAAAAGATACAGGAGTTCCCGTCGTGGCGCAGTGGTTAACGAATCCGACTAGGAACCATGAGGTTGCAGGTTCGGTCCCTGCCCTTGCTCAGTGGGTTAAGGATCTGGCGTTGCCATGAGCTATGGTGTAGGTTGCAGACATGGCTTGGATCCCGCATTGCTGTGGCTCTGGCGTAGGCCGGTGGCTACAGCTCCGATTCAACCCCTAGCCTGGGAACCTCCATATGCCGCGGGAGCAGCCCAAGAAATAGCAAAAACAACAACAACAACAACAAAAAAAAGACCAAAGACCAAAAAAAAAAGATACATGCACCCCTATGTTCATTGCAGCATTCTTCATCATAGCCAAGACATGGACACAACCTAAATGTCTAATGGCATATGAATTAAGAAGATATGGTACATGTGAACAATGGAATACTACTCAGCCATAAAAAAGAACAAAATAGCCATTTATAGCAGTATGGTGGAAATAGAGATTCTCATACTAAGTGAAGTAATCAAAAGGAGAAAGATAAATAACATATTATAGCACCTACATATGGAATCTAAAATATGGCACAAGTGAATGTATCTGCAGAACAGCAACAGACTCACAGACATGGAGATAAGATTTTGTTTTCCAAGGGGGAGGGGGAGGGAGTGGGATGGACTGGGAGTATGGAGTTAGTAGATGCAAACTATTACAATTAGAATGGGTGAACAATAAGGTCCAGCTGTATGGCACAGAGAAATATATCCATTCATTTGTTATAGAACATGATAGAAGATCATAAGTAAAAGAATGTATAAATATGTATGACTGGGTCACTTTGCTGTACAGAAGAAATTGACATAACATTGTAAACAACTATAATGAAAATTTAAAAAATTAAAAGGAATCACACAAAGAATAAAAGGAATTTATCATTGCAATGCTAGATAGAGAGTATAAAGATATAGAAGCTACAAGAAAGAAGCAAATGGAAACTCTGGAGTTGAAAATTATAAAAACTCAAATTAAAAATTCATTAGAGGTTTTCAACAGCATATTTGAAATACATAAGAGAGAATTAGCAGACTTCAAGTTTGAAAAATAGAAAGACCACGCCAAAGGATAGAAAAAGAAAAGTGAAGAGTCTCAGAGAAATGTGATACACAAATAAATATAACAACATACCCATATTGCAAATTCAAGAAGAAGAGAGAAATGAGCAGAAATAAATACTCAATTAAATTATAGTCAAAATATTCTCAAATTTAAGAAAAATACTAAACTAATATGATAAACACAATAAACTCCAAGAAGGATAAACACATGATATACATAAACAGATCACCATAAAACTGCTCATACAAGAGGACAAGAAGAACATTTTAAAAGCAGAAAGAGAAATATAACATCATTCATATTGCAGCTCTACTAGGATTAGCAGTTGGCTTCTCATCAAACAAAAGTGAATACCAGAAGACTGTGGGATACCACATTCAAAGTGATGTATAACAACAGTAGCTACAACAAAAACATTAATCCTATATCCATCAAAACTGTCTTTCAAATATGAAGGTGAAATAAAGACATTTTCAGATAAACAAAAACTGATAGCTTGTGTTAATAGCTGACCTATCTTATGTCTATCTCTTAGATATGTTCTATGTACACATATAGACATACACACATGTATGTACACACACATGCACATATATATGTATGTGTGTGTGTGTGTGTGTGTGTGTATGAGAGATTACTAATAAAAAATTGGGTCATATGATTTTGGAGGCTGGTAATTTCTAGGATCCTGAGTGAGTAGACAACCTGGACACCTAGAAGCAGTCTGATGATTTAGTTCCTAAGTGAGCAGTTGATGTAGTTCCCACCCAAAAACTGTCTGTCTTGTGCCCTATGAAAAGTCCATGATTCATTTTATGTTGAAGGTAAGGAAAAAATAAAACAAAACAATGTTCCAGTTTGAAGGGTTCAGGCAGGAAGAGTTCCCTTACTCAGGGGAGGGTCAGTCTTTTCGTTTTGCTAGGGTCTTGGCATAATTGGATCAGGTCCACTCACATTAGGGAGGGCAATCTGCTTTACTCAGTTTACTGATTTGATTTTAATTTTATTCAATAATATCCTCCTAGAAACACCCAGCACAATGTTTGACCAAAAATCTGGGCATCCCATGGCTCAGTCAAGTTAACATATAAAATTAACTGCTCAGTTAAGTTGACACACAAAATTAACTATCACAACCTATAACAAATACAGGTATTGAATTAGTAATCAAAAAACTACCCACTAAGTATATGCTATAAAGGAGACCTACTTAAGATCTAAGGACACATACAGACTTAACGTGAGGGGGTGAAATAAAATAGTACATGCAAATGGAAATTATAGAAAAGCAGTACTCATATCAGATGGAATAGACTTTTTAAAATTTTTGTCTGCTTTTTTTATTACTCAATGAATTTATTACATTTATAGTTGTACAATGATCATCACAATCCAATATAATAGAATTTCCATCCCACACCCCCAGTATATCCCCTCACCCCTCAAACTGTCTACTTTGGAAAACATAAGGTTTTCAAAGTCTGTGAGTCAGTATCTGTTCTGCAAAGAAGTTCATTGTGTCCTTTATTCAGATTCCACATGTAAGGGATAGCATTTGATGTTGGTGTCTCATTGTCTGACTGACTCCACCTAGCATGATAATTTCTAGTTCCATCTGTGTTGCTAAAAATTCTGGTATTTCATTCGTTTTAATGGCTGAGTAATATTCTGTTGTGTATATGTACCACATCTTTTTTATCCACTCCTCCGTCAATGGAAATTTGGGTTGTTTCCATGTCTTGGCTATTGGAAAGAGTGCTGCAATGAATATTGGAGTACATGTGTCTATTTGAGTCATGCTTTTCTTTGGATAGATGCCCAGGAGTGGGATTGCTGGGTCAAATGGTAATTCTATTTTTAGTTTTCTGAGGAATCACCATACTGTTTTCCATGGTGGTTGCACCAATTTATATTCCCACCAACAGGGTAATAGGGTTCCTTTTTCTCCATACCCTCCCTAGCACTTATTATTTGTAGACTTTTTGATGATGGCCATTCTGGCTGGTGTAATGTGGGACCTCATAGTGCTTTTGATTTGCATTTCTCTAATGATGGGTGATGTTGAACATCTTGTCATGTGTTTTTTGGCCATCTGTGTGTCTTCTTTGGAGAATTATCTGTTTAGATCTTCTGCATATTTTTTGATGAGGTTGTTTGTTTTTTTGGTATGCATGGTAGGAGGTGTTTCTAAATTTTGGAGATTAATCTGTTGTCAGTCAATTCATTTGCAAATATTTTCTCCCATTCTGTGGATTGACTTTTCAATTTGTTTAGGGTTTCCTTGGCTGTGCAGAAACTTTTAAGTTTAATTAAGCCCTACATGTTTATTTTTGTTTTTACAGTCATTACTCTAATAAGAGTGGGTCTGAGAAGATGTTGCTGTCATTTATGTTGGAGTGTGACCTATGTTTTCCTCTAAGAATTTTTTTGTTATTACTCAAATAACTTTATCACTAAAATCTTTAGTTGTATATTTATCATAGCAATCTAATTTTACAAAATTTCCATCCCAAAGCCCAAGCACCTCCCCCCAGCCACCAAAATGTCTCCTCCAGATACCGTAAGTTTTTCAATGTCTATGAGTCAGCATCTGTTCTGTGAAGAACTTCAGTCTGTCTTTTTTTCAGATTCCACATGTCAATGAAAGCATTTGATGTTGGTGTCTCATTGTATGGCTGACTTCACTTAGCATGATAATTTCTAGGTCCATCCATGTTGCTAAAAATGCCAGTATTACATTCGTTTTAATGGCTGAGTAATATTCCACTGTGTATATGTACCATATCTTCTTTTTTTTAATTTTTTTTAAATTTTCCCACTGTACAGCAAGGGGATCAAGTTATCCTTACATGTATATATTACAATTACATTTTTCCCCCACCCTTTGTTCTGTTGCAACATGAGTATCTACACAAAGTTCTCAATGCTACTCCGCAGGATCTCCTTGTAAATCTATTCTGAGCTGTGTCTGATAAGCCCAAGCTCATGATCCCTCCCACTCCCTCCCCCTCCCATCAGGCAGCCACTTTTCTCCAAGTCTATGATTTTCTTTTCTGAGGAGATGTTCATTTGTGCTGTGTATTAGATTCCAGTTATAAGTGATATCATATGGTATTTGTCTTTGTCTTCCTGGCTCATTTCACTCAGTATGAGATTCTCTAGTTCCATCCATGTTGCTGCAAATGGCATTATGTCATTCTTTTTTATGGCTGAGTAGTATTCCATTGTGTATATATACCACATCTTCTGAATCCAATCATCTGTCAATGGACATTTGGGTTGTTTCCATGTCTTGGCTATTGCAAATAGTGCTGCAATGAACATCAGAGTACATGTGTCTTTGCAAGTCATGGTTTTCTCTGGATAGATGCCCAGGAGTGGGATTGCTGGATCATATGGTAGTTCTATTTTTAGTTTTCTAAGGAATCTCCATACTGCTTTCCACAGTGGTTGCACCAATTTACAATCCCACCAACTGTGTACTAGTGTTCCTTTTTCTCCACACCCTCTCCCATACTTATTGTTTGTAGACTTTTTGATGATGGCCATTCTGGCTGGTGTAAGATGGTACCTCATTGTGGTTTTGATTTGAATCTCTCTAGTAATGAGTGATGTTGAACATCTTTTCACGTGCCTTTTGGCCATTTGTATGTCTTCTTTGAAGAATTGTCTGGTTAGATCTTCTGCCCATTTTTTGATGGGGTTGTTTGATTTTTTTGGTATGGAGCTGCAAAAGATGTTTCTAAATTTTGGAGATTAATCCCTTGTCAGTTGATTCACTTGCAAAGATTTTGTCGCATTCTGTGACTTGTCATTTCCTTTTGTTTAGGGTTTCCTTGGCTGTGCAGAAACTTTTAAATTTCTTTAGGTCACATTTGTTTATTTTTCTTTTTATTGTCAATACTCTAAGAGGTGGATCTGAGAAGATGTGGCTGTCATTTATGTCAGAGAGTGTTTGGCCTATGATTTCCTCTAAGGGTTTGATAGTGTCTGGTCCTATATCTAGGTATTTAATCCATTTGGAGTTTATTTTTGTGTATGGTGATATGGAATGTTCTCATTTCATTCTTTTCCATGTGGCTGTCCCATTGTCCCAGTACCACTGATTGAACAAGCTGTCCTTTCTCCATTGTATATTCTTGCCTCATTTGTCATAGATTACTTGGCTGTAGGTGTGTGGGTTTAACTCTGGACTTTCTATCCTGTTCCACTGATCTATATTTCTGTCTTTGTGCCAGTATCATACAGTTTTGATGATTGTTGCTTTGTAGTATAGTCTGAAGTCTGGGAGCCTGATTCCTCCAGCTCCATTTTTCTTTTTCAGGATGTCTTTGGCTATTCTGGGTCTTTTGTGCTTCCAAACAAACTGTAAAATATTTTGTTTGAGTTCTGTGTAAAATGTCCTTGGTAATTTGATAGGGATTACATCGAATTTGTAGATTGCCTTATGTAGTATACTCATTTGATAGTATTAACTCTTCCAATCCACGAGCATGGTGTATCTTTCCATCTATTTGTGTCACCTTTGATTTCTTTCATCAGTGTCTTATAGTTTTCAGAGTACAGGTCTTTTGTCTCTTTAGGTACATTTACTCCTAGGTATTTTATTCTTTTGATTGTGATGGTAAATGGGATTGCTTTCCTAATTTCTCTTTATGCTCTTTCATTATTAGTATATAGAAATGCTGTCCATTTCTGTGTATTAATTTTGTTTCCTGTGACTTTGCCAAATTCATGGATGAGCTCTAACAGTTTTCTGGTGGAGTATTCAGGATTCTCTAGGTATAGTATCATGTCAGCTGCAAATAGGGATAGCTTTAATTCTTCCTTTCCAATTTGTATTCCTTTTATTTCTTTTACTTTTCTAATTGCTGTGTCTAGGCCTTCCAGAACTATGTTGAAGAGTAGTGGCAAGAGCGGACATCCTTGTCTTATTCCTGATCTCAGAGGAAATTCTTTCAGCTTTTACCAATTGAGAATGATGTTTGCTGTTGATTTGTCATATATGACCTTTATTATGTTGAGATAGGTTCCCACTATGCCCACTTTCTGAAGGGTTTTTATCAGAAATGAGTGTTGGATTTTGTCAAAGGCTTTTTCTGCATCTATTGAGAGGATCATATGGTTTTATTCTTCAGTTGTTAATGTGGTGTATCACACTGATGGATTTGTGGATATTGAAGAAACCTTGCCTCCCTGGGATAAATCCCACTTGATCATGATGTACAATCCTTTTAATGTATTGTTGGATGCGGTTTGTTAATATTTTGTTGAGAATTTTTGCATCAATGTTCATCAGTGAAATTGGCCTGTAGTTTTCTTTTTGTGGTATCTTTGTCTGGTTTTGGTACCAGGGTGATGGTGGCCTCATAGCATGAGTTTGGGAGTATCCCTTAGTCTGCAATGTTTTGAAGTAGGTTCAGAAGGAGAGGTGTTAACTCTTCTCTAAATGTTTGATAGAATTCACCTGTGAAGTCATCTGGTCCTGGACTTTCATTTGTTGGAAGTTTTTTAATCACAGTTTCAATTTCAGTTCTTGCGATGGGTCCATTCATCTTTTCTATTTCATCTTGGTTTAGTCTAGGAAGATTGTACTTTTCTAAGAATTTGTCCATTTCTTCTAGGTTTTCTGTGTTATTGGCATATAGCTGCATATAGTAGTCTCATGATCCTTGTATTTCTGTGATGTCCATTGTTACTTCTCCTTTTTCATTTCCAATTTTATTAATTTGAGTCCTCTCTCTTTTTTGCTTGATAAGTCTGGCTAAGGGTTTATCAATTTTGTTGATCTTTTCAAAGAACCAATTTTTTGTTTCATTGATCTTTTCTATGGTTTTCTTTGTTTCTATTTCATTGATTTCTGCTCTGATCTTTATGATTTCTTTCCTTCTACTAACTTTATGTCTTGTCTGTTCTTCTCTCTCAAGCTGCTTTAGATAGATGTAAAGTTAGCTTGTTTATTTGAGCTTTTTCTTATGTCCTGAGGTGGGTTTGTATTGCTATAAACTTTCCTCTTAGAACGGCTTTTGCTGTATCCCATAGGTTTTGGAGTGTCATATCTTTGTTGTCATTTGCTTCTAGGTATTTTTTTAATTTCCTCTTTGATTTCTTCAGTGATCCATTGTTTGTTTAGTAGCATGTTGTTTAGTCTCCAGGTGTTTGCGCTTTTTGCGGATGTTTTCTTGTTGATTTCCAGCCATATAGCGTTGTGGTCAGAAAAGATGCTTGACATGATTTCAATTTTCTTAAAGTAACCATGGTTGGATTTGTAGCCCTGGATGTGATCAATCTTAGAGAATGTTCCATGTGCACTTGAGAAGAATATGTATTCTGTTACTTTTGAATGGAATGTCCTATAAATTCTATTAAGTCCATCTGATTTAATGCATCATTCAGGTCCTGTGTTTCCTTATCGATTTTATGTTTGGATGATCTGTCCATTGCTGTAAATGGGGTGTTAAAATACCCCACTATTATTGTGTTATTGTTGATTTGTCCTTTTAAGGTTGTTAGCAGTTGCCTTATATATTGTGGTGAACCTATGTTGGGTGCGTAGATATTTAAATTGTTATATCTTCTTCTTGAATTGATCCTTTGATCATTATATAATGTCGTTCATTTTAAAGTCTATTCTGTGATATGAGTATTGCTACTCCAGCTTTCTTTTGATCCCCGTTTGCATGAAATATTTTCTTCCAACCTCTCACTTTCAATTTGTCTGTGCCTCTAGAAGTGAAGTGGGTCTCTTGAAGACAGCATATATATTGATCTTGTTTTAGTATCCATTCAGCCAGTCTATGTCTTTTGGTTGGGACATTTAGTCCATTAACATTTAAGGTAATTATTGATATGTATGTTCTTATTGCCATTTTATTAATACTTTGGATTTGTTTTTGTTGTTCTTTTTTTTTTCCTTCTTCTCTTGTTCTTTTCTGCCTAGAGAAGTTCCTTTAGTATTTGTTGTAAGGCTGGTTTAGTGTTGCTGAATCTCTTAGCATTTACTTATCTGTGAAAGTTTTGATTTTTCCTTCAAATCTGAATGAGAGCCTTGCTAGGTAAAGTAATCTTGGTTGGAGGTTTTTTCCTTTCATCACATTAAGTATATCATGCCACTCTCTTCTGGCCTGCAGAGTTTCTGTTGAAAAATCGGCCGATAAGCTTATCAGGGTTCCCTTGTATGTTACTTGTTTCTTTTCCATAGCTGCTTTCAACATTTTCTCTTTGTCTTTAATTTTGGTCAGTTTAATTAATATGTGTCTTTGTGTATTCCTCCTTGGGTTTATTTTATATGGTACTCATTGTGCTTCCTGGATTGGAGTGATGGTTCCTTTCCCATGTTAGGGAAGTTTTTGGCTATTATCTCTTGGAGTATTTTTTCTGTCCCCTTCTCTCTCTCTTCTCCTTCTGGCACCCCTATAATACAGATGTTGGTGCATTTAACATTGTCCCAGAGTTCTCTGAGACTCTCTTCATTTGTTTTCAGTCTTTTTTCTCTTTTCTGTTCTGCATCCTTAATTTCCACTAATCTGTCCTCCACCTCGCTTATTCATTCTTCTGCCTCCTGTATTCTTCTGTTAGCTGCTTCTAGTGAATTTTTTATTTCAGTTATTGTATATTGTGTCTCTTCTTAGTTAAGTTTTATATCTTGTATCTCTTTGCTCAGTGTTTCCTGTAAGTTATCCATCTTTGCCCCCAGTTTATTTCCAGTGTCTTGCATCATTTTCAGCATCAACAGTCTAAAGTCTTTTTCCTAGAGGCTGAGAATCTCCTCATCTCTTAGCTGATTTTCTGGGGTTTTCCTTTCTCCTTCATCTGAGTTATAGTTCTCTGTCTTTTCATTTTTGCAGGTTTTTGGTATGGTGGCCTTTGTACATAGAGTTGTAGTCTCTCTTACTGCTGGCATATGCCCCCTTGTGGCTGAAGTTGGTACAAGGGCTTGCTGTAGGCTTCCTGATGGGAGGGACTGATGCCTGCCCACTGGTAGGTGGAGCTGATTCTAATCCCTCTGGTGGGTGGGGCTCAGTCTCTGGATGGGATTAGAGGCAGCTGTGTGCCTGAGGCATCTTTAGATAGCCTGTTTACTGAGGGGAGGGGCTGTGATCCCACCTGGATTGTGTTTGCCCTGGGGCTTCTCAGCACTGATGGGTGGTGCAAGATATTCCTAAAATGGCCACCTTCAGAGAAAGGAATGACTGCTGAATATTCCCGAGAGCTTTGCTTCCAACGTCCTTCCCTCACAACAAGCCACATTCACCCCTGTTTTCCCAAGATGTCCTCCAAGAACTGCAGTCAGGTTTGACCCAGATTCCTGTGGAGACTTTGCTTTGCCCTGGGACCCAGTGCACATAAAAAATCTGTGTATGCCTTTTAAGAATGTGGTCTCCATTTCTCTCAGTCCTGTGGAGCTCCTGCTCACAAGCCCCACTGGCCTTCAATGACAGATGCTCCAGGGGCTCTTTCTCCCAGTGCCAGATCCCCAAATATGAGAGTTTGATGTGGGGCTCAGATCTCTCACTCCTGTAGGTGAGTCTCTGTGAACCAGTTAGTTTCCAGTCTGTGGGGCTTCCCACCCAGGAGGTATGGGGTTGTTTACATCATGTGCAAAGGTGGAGATTGATGAGAGATCCTTCCCATGGTCACTGAACCTCCTTCTGGCTGCTCATCCACATTTAAGTGCTTTCATTGCACTGCCTGCCTGGGTGAAGAAGGAACTCCCTCTGCCTCAGGCTCAGCCTTTCGGCAACCTCCTCTAAGAATTTTATAGTATCTGGTATTATATATAGGTCTTTAATTTATTTTGAGTGTATTTTTGTGTATGGTGTTAGGGAGTGTTCTAATTTCATTCTTTTCCATGTGGCTGTCCAGTTTTCCCAGCACCACTTATTGGACAGGCTGTCTTTCCTCCATTGTATATTCTTAGCACCTTTGTCATAATTTGGCTGTAGGTGTGTGGGTTTAATTCTGGGCTTTCTATCCTGTTCCACTGATCTATATCTGACAAGGATGTCTGCTCTCACCACTACAATTCAACATAGTTTTGGATGTCCTAGACACAGCAATCAGAGAAGGAAATGAAAAAAAAAATCCAAATTGGAAAGGAAGAAGTAAAATTATCTCTATTTGGAGATGACATGATTCTCTACCTAGAGAATCCTCAAGCCTCTACCAGGAAACTGTTAGAGCTCATCCAGGAATTTGCCATAGTCATGGGATACAAAATTAATACATGGAAATTGACTTCATTTCTATATACTATCAGTGAAAGAGCAGAAAGAGAAATTAGGGAAGCAACCCCGTTTACCATCACATTCAAAAGAATAAAATACCTAGGAGTAAACGTACCTAAAGAGACAAAAGACCTGTACTCTGAAAACTATAAGACACTGATAAAAGAAATCAAAGATGACACAAATAGATGGAAAGATATACCATGCTCTTGTATTGGAAGAGTCAATATCATCAAAACGGCAATACTACCCAAGACAATCTACAGATTTGATGCAATCCCTATCAAATTACCAAGGACATTTTACACAGAACTTGAACAAAATATTTTACAGTTTGTTTGGAAGCACAAAAGACCCAGAATATCCAAATACATCCTGAAAAAGAAAAATGGAGCTGGAGGAATCAGGCTCCCAGACTTCAGACTATACTACAAAGCAACAATCATCAAAACTGTATGATACTGGCACAAAGACAGAATAAATTTTAAAATAAACAAGGTCACAAGAGACAAAGAAGGATATTACCTAATGATCACAAGAGGAAATAACTATTTTAAACATATATCCACTCAACATAGGAGCAGCACAATATATAAGACTACTAAAAGCCATACAAGGGGAAATTGACAGTAACACAGTAATAGTGGGGACTTTAAAAACCCATTTACAGCAATGGACAGATCATCCAGGCAGAAAATCAGCAAGGAATCACAGGCCTTAAATGATATGCTAGACTAAATAGACTTAACTGATATCTATAGAACTTTTCACCCCAAAACAGCAGAATATACTTCCTTCTTAATGCTCAAGGAACATGCTCCAGTAAAGATCACATCTTGGGCCACAGATCAAGTCTTTACAAATTTTTAAAAATTGAAATTATTTCAAGCACTTTCTATGATAACAATTCTATGAGACTAGAAATAAATTACAAGGAGAAAAAGAACAAAAACCATAAACACTGGGAAACTAAACAATATGCTACTAAACAACCAATGACTTATTGAAGAAATCAAAGTGGAAATTAAAAGATACATAGAGACAAATGATAATGATGATAAAAAAATCCAAAACCCATGGGACATAGCAAAAGCAGTTGTGAGAGGGAAGTTTATAGTTATAAAATCTTATCTCAGGAAAGAAGAAACAATGCCAATAAACAACCTGACATTACACCTTTAACATCTAGAGAAGAAAGAACAGACAAAGCCCAAAATTAGTAGAAGGAAAGAAATCATAAAGATTAGAACAGAAACTAATAACATAGAAACAAAGAAAACAATAAAGAAGATCAATGAAACAAAAAGTTTGTTCTTTGAAAAGGTCAACAAAATTGGTAAATCATTAACCAGATTCATCAAGAAAAAAAAGAGAGAAATTTCAAATCAATAAAATTAGAAATGAAAAAGTAAAAGTTACAAATGACACTGCAGAAATACAAAGAATCATTAGAGACTCCTACGAGCAACTGTATGCCAATAAAATGGACAACCTAGAAGAAATGGAAAGATTCTTACAAAGCTAAAACTTTCCAACACTGAACCAGGAAGAAATAGAAAATATGAGTAGACTGATCAAAGTGCTGAAATTGAAAATGTGAACTAACAAAATTCCAAAAGCAAAAGTCCAGGACCTGATGGCTTCACAGCTGAGTTCTACCAAACATTCAGAGAATAGTTAACACCTCTTCTTCTGAAACTTTTCCAAAAAACTGCAGAGGAAGGAACACTCCAAAGCTCATTTTATGAAGCCACAATTACCCTAATATCAAAAGCAGACAAAGATACAACAAAAAAAGTACAGCCAAATATCACTAATTAACATAGATGCCAAAATCCTCAACAAAATATTAGCAAACTGCATACATTAAAAAGATTATATACCATGATCAAGTAGGATTTATCCAGGGATGCAAGGATTCTACAATACCTGCAAATATATCAATGTGATGTGCCACACCAAAAAACTGAAGAATATAAACCATATGATCCTCTCAGTAGATGCAGAAAAACCTTCTGTCAAAATTCAACACCATTCCTGATAAAAACTCTCCAGTGAGTAGGCATAGAGGAGAACTCCCTCAATATAATAAAAGCCATTTATGACAAACCCACAGCTAACATCATTCTCAATGGTGAAAAACTGAAAGTATTTGCACTAAGATCAGGAACAGACAAGGATGTCCTCTTTCATTAATATTACTCAACATAGTCTTAGAAGTCCTAGCCATGGCAGAGAAGAAAAAGGAATCTAAATTGGAAAAGAATTAAAACTGTCAATGTTTGCAGATGACATTATCCTATACCCAGAAAATTCTAAAAACAGTACCAGAAAACTATTACATCTCATCAATGAATTTGGCAAAGTTGCAGGATACAAAATTAATACACAGAAATGAGTTGCATTCCACATACTAGCAATGAAAGATCAAAGAAAGAAATTAAAGAAACAATCCTATTTACCATTGCATCAAAAAGAATAAAATACCTAGGAATAAACCTACCAAAAGTGACAAGACCTGTACTCTGAAAACTATAAGATACTGATGAAAGAAATCAAATCAAAGATACAAATAGATGGAAAAATATATCATGCTCTTGGATTGGAAGGATTAATATAGTGACAATACTACCTAAGGCAATCTACAGATTCAATGCCGCTCTTTCAAATTACCAATAGCATTCTTTACAGAACTAGAAAAAAATATTTTGAAATTTGTATGGAAATACAAAAGACTTCGAGTAGCCAAAGCAATATTGAAAAGAGAAAAGGAACGGGAAGAACCAGGCTCCCTGTCTTCAGACTCTACCACAAACCTACAGTCATCAAAACAGTATGGTACTGGCACAAAAACAGATATATAGATCAATGGAACAGGATAGAAAGCTCAGAAAAAAACCCCAACACCTATGGTCAATTAATCTATGACAAAGGATGCAAGAACATACAGTGGAGGAAAGATAGTCTCTTCAATAAATGGTACTGATAAACCTGGACAACTATATGTAAGAGAGTGAAATTAGAATACCAATAAACCTATGGGACCTAATTAAACTAAAAAGCTTTGGCAAGGCAAATGAAACCATTAAAAAATGAAAAGATAACCCACAGAATGGGAGAAAAGTTTTGCAAATGACTCCACTGACAAAGGTTTAATCTCCAAAATATAAAAATAACTCATACAACTCAATGACAAAAACAAAGAAGCAAATTGAAAAATGGGCAGAAGGCCTAAATAGACGTTTCACCAAAGAAGACATACAGATGGCCATCAGGCACATGAAAAAATGCTCAACATCACTAATTATTAGAGAAATGGAAATCAAAACTACTATGAGGCAACACCTCATACCATTTAAAGCAGCCATTGCTAACATGTCAACAAATTACAAATGCTGGAGAAGATGTGGAGAAGAGAGAACTCTCCTGCATTGTTGGATAGAATGTACATTGGTAAAACTAGTGGAAAACAGTATGGAAATACCTCAGAAAACTGAATATAGAACAACCATATGACACAGCAACCCCACTCCTGGGCATATATCCACACAAAACTTTCATTGAAAAAGATAAGTGTACCCATATGTTCATTGCAGCCCTATTCACAATAGCCAAGACATGGAAACCACCCAAATGTCCATCAGCAGATGTCTGGATTAGGAAAATGTGATACATATACACAATGGAATACTACTCAGCCATAAAAATGACAAAGTAATGCCATTTGCAGCAACATGATGAAACTAGAGGCTCTCACACTGAGTGAAGTAAGTCAGAAAGAGAAAGACAGACACCATATGATGTTACTTATATGTGGAGTAAAAAAATATGGCACAAATTATCTATCTACAAAACAGAAAAGATCATGGACATGGAGGACAGACTCGTGTTTGCTATGGGGAGAGGAGTCTGGGGTTAATAGATGAAAACTATTGCATTTGGAGTAGACAGGCAATGAGATCCTACTGTACAGAACAGTGAACTATACATCTAATCACTTGTGATGAAACAGGATGGAAGATAATGTGAGAAATATATATATACATATATATATACATACATATAATATATATATATATATATATGTATATATATAAAGCCAGAATAATGTGAGAAAAAGGGGAATTCACATTGTAGCTCAGTGGTTAATGAACCCAAACAGTATCCATGAGGAGGTGTGTTCCATCCCTGGCATGGCCCAGTGGGTTAAGGATAGAGCATTGCCATGAGCTGTGGTGTAGGTTGCAGACGTGGCTCAGATCCCACATTGCTGTGGCTGTGGTGTAGGCTAGCAGCCACAGCTCCTTTTCAACCCCTAGCCTAGGAACC
Source organism: Phacochoerus africanus (assembly GCF_016906955.1). Classification (NCBI taxonomy): domain Eukaryota; kingdom Metazoa; phylum Chordata; class Mammalia; order Artiodactyla; family Suidae; genus Phacochoerus; species Phacochoerus africanus. The sequence continues at coordinate 96,058,233 of NC_062545.1, forward strand.
TCCATATGCTGCGGGTGTGACACTAAAAAAGACAAAGACAAAAAATATAAGCAAAAAACCAAAAATAAACAAAAAAACTACCCACTAAGAAAGGAACACCCAAAATCATTCTGAGGGCAGTAATACCCTAATACCAAAGTAAGATCATGTATTATATGATTCCTTTTGTATAAATTGTCCACACTCAGCAAATATAGACAGAAAGTATACTAGTGATTGCTTTGTGCTAGGAGGCTGTGAGGATAGAGACAGGATAGCTGTTGGATATGGTGTTCTTTATTTTTTGAAGTGGCATTCAAAATTGTGATGATAGCTGCATACATCTGTAAACATAAGGAAATACATTGAATTACACACTTTATGTAGATGGATTGCATGGGATGAATTATTATTCAGTAAATCTGCTTAAAAAGAAAGAGAGAGAGAGAGAATGAAAGGAGATGCTGGATCAATGCCCTTGTTAGAAGTATGAAAGAACTTAAATAGAAACAGGAAGGGAGCCCCATACCAGGGAATGTGCAGATGTAGTGGTAGGTACTTGTGAATTAGATCCGCAGAAGCTCCCTGAATATTCTACTGATGCTTAAGTGATGCTTGTGTGAAGATCCTTTTTCTTCAAGATATATTTTAGACATCCTTTCCCAAGGCCTCCCCATATCTGATACAAGAACTTTGGCACCATATGCCCTGCATGTAGAATAGAAACCCCTGGCCCAGGTCCAAAGGACTGTATATTATTATCATCCCAGGAGGCCTCCCTAATGGAAGAAGTCAATAGAAAGGCAGGTTGTACCATGTGCTCTCTTCTGGTGTAATATGTTTCCCTACATAGATATTGAAACCTATTCAGAGCATGCCTGCCTTATAATCGAGTTCACTGCTTAGCTAGGGATACACATCTACTGTTTTCATCCCTTTATTTTCTTAAATAAAAAATGAAATGATAGGTTCCATTTATGGGTTTCTGTGAAGATTCAGTGAAATAATACATATAAAGCACTTTGCTAAGTGTATGGCCCTTTGAAAACGTACAAAAAAAACCCCTTTGCTATTATTACTCTAATAACAGTAGTAAACAAATGATGACTAATAATTAGCTAGTTGATATCTGGAGTAGTGAAAATCTCTGAATGCGAATTACAACTTAAATGAGGTTATCATTTGATCATATATCTCAAGACTCAGAATATGGCCCTGCATTTTTCTTTTCTTTTTCTTTTTTTTTAAATAGGAAAATCAATCTTTAATATTTCAGATTAAACAAACATGCTCATGAAAAATATCTTACATGGATACCAAAATGTATCTAGAGTTGTTTTGGGGGGAGGTCATCAAATAATAGTGGGTAAATCTTTTAAAGTAGATGATTTTTCTCTTTGTGGAAAGGCTGATCCTTAGGAACCTGGAAAGTCTTGGGTCCCAGTCCACACTCTATTGTAGAGTGTTACAGGAGGAAAACAGTGGGCTTTGGAAGCTGAATGACTTTTTAAAATGAATGGTTTCTGTGCTGACTTGGCTGTGTGTTCTTACACAATTCACTTGACCCACGGATTAGCAATGAGATCCTGCTGTGTAGCACTGGGAACTATGTCTGGTCACTTATGACGGAGAATGATAATGTTAGAAAAAAGAATGCATACATGTATGTGTAATTAGGTCACCATGTTGCACAGTGGAAAATTGACAGAACACTAAACCAGCTATATGGAAAAAATAAAAATCATTATATAAATAAATGAACAAATAAATCAACTACATTTCAATTTTTTACAAAAGGCCAAAAAAAGCCAGAAAAGAAGAGAAAAATAAAATGGAGTTGGGCCTGCATTTTTCAATAATTTTAAATTATTACATAAGGCATTAGAATGATCCTGAGTTAAATATAGAGATGCTACATAACTAGAATATGTACTTAATATATTACATGATACATTCTAGTTTCAATTGCTTCTCAATATACTGGCTGACATAAATGTATTTAAATTTAAGAGAATTGGATGATATTTTTAAAGTGCAACCATAGTACAGAAACTTGGCAACAGCATGCAATTGCAGAAAAGCAACAAATTTTCTGGCAGGTATATGGATGTGGGTCCTGACTTTATTGGTAACAAACCTTAAAATCTGGGTGTTTAGTCTACTGAGTTTCTTCGACTGTCAAGTAAGTATAATCAGAAAAGCAGATTACCTCCCTCAGTTTCTGGAGATTGCTTACACAGGATATCACTTTCAATTTCCTCACAAAAAATAATAACAGTGATACTAATTATTAGTTTAGCTGCACCTGTCATGAATACTTTCAGCTGCAAGTAACAGGAAACCCTACCAATGTGGCTGAAATACATAAAGTGTAACTGTTTGTAATAGGTAATTTGTACAAATTATGTAATCTGTTTCACTGATTAAGGTTTCCAGGAGCAGGCCTCCCAGGTATTCTTCTGTGTCCAAACTATGCTGTTAAAGTCATGGGATCCTTCTATTTTCCCATCTGCCCAGTATGTGGTTTTCATTCACTAGGCCACAAGATACGTGCTGCACCTCCAGGCATCAATTGTCCATCCCCGGCAGGAAGCATGTAAAGGACAAATGGAGCAGTGTGTCAGTCAATCCTGTCCATTTTAAAGAGAGTGTCCAAGAACCCAGTGACTTTCCCTCACAGTTCACTGGGGGAAACTGTGTCAATAGGATACTGCTAGCTATTAAGTTGGCTGGGGAATAATGGGAATGAGAGAGAGAGCTAAGGAAACAGCTCACCAACAGTAGGTGCTTCAGTAACAGGAAGTTTTAAGCATTTTATATACATGAATTCAATTGTTCCTCACAAAAACTTAATTTTACAAAGAAGTAAACTGACGTACAGAGAGGTTAAGTCACGCGTCAAAGGCCACCCTCAGGAAAATGGCAAGTGCCTTGTTCAAATTTGGAAAAGTGCCCCTCACTTAATTATTAAAAATCACATTTTCTCTTTTCTGACCCTGGCTTATATCAAGGTTGGTGTCTCGGTGACTAGAGCTCAGACTACATTCTATCCCTTTTCTCACCCCTTGACTTGAGAGACTTTGTGCAGGACACAGCATTAACTTTACAAGGGAGCTTAGGTCACATTGCGCCAGTGAAGCAAAAAATTCCCTGAGGGGTGAAATACCAGAACTACACTCTTAACCAACATATTCCAGCTGCCATTCTAAATTTGTATATCAGGGATGAAATGTGACACAACCTCCTGGGAGTGTCGTCTAGCTCAAGGAACAGGAAAAATTATTTTAAAACTTCTGCTACATCTTAGTATAGCTATCAATATATGATGATTGCATTATGGCCATAATTTTTAAAACAAGTTCACAGTGGGCAAATTCTGGAAGTCAAAGGCTAAGCAATAGTTGGGACTAAAACATAATAATGTAAAGCAACAGCAATGTCTTTGTGAGCAGAACATGTTGTGGTAAGGGTTGTTTTCTTTCTTAATAGAGTGAGCATCTCTTGCCTCCTGATTAACATAACTGTTTTTTTTAACTTTACTAAGGAATAATTGACAAATATACTTACATATATTTTAAAGTGCACAATGCGACAACTTGATATACATACACATTGTAGAATGATTACAAATATCAAGATGAATAAACTCATCTACCACATCACATTGTTAACATAGGTATCTCTTTGTGTGCATGTGTGGGTGGGGAGAAGAATGCTTAAGATCTACTCTCAACAACTTTCACGTATACAATGCTATATTTTGAAGTCTATACTGTATATTGGATCCTCAGAAATTAATCTTAAAACTGAAAATTTGTGCTTTGACCTACATCATTCCCTTTTCCCCTCCCCTCAAGCTCTGGCAACCACTACTCTATTCTGTTTTATGAAATCAGATTTTTTATAAAGATTCCACATTTAAGTGATACCATACATTTTTTTCTTTCTTTTTCTACCTTATTTCACATAGTATAAAGCCCTCCAGAATCATCAATATATTATATATGAATCATTTATATATATATATGTGTGTATATATATATATATATATATATATATATATATATAAATCTTTATCCATTGAAGGATATTTAGTTTGACATTTAGGTTGTTTTCATATCTTGGCTCTTAAAACAATGCCACAATGAATCTTGGCTCTTCTGAATAATGCTACAATGAACATGAGTTTGCAGACATCTCTTCTAGATACTGATGTCAATTCATTCAGATATATAGCATATATACGCAGAAGTAGGATCATATGCTGTGATGATTTATGAATAATTTTTGAGAAACCACAATACTATTTTCCATAATGGCTGTTATCATTTTATATTCCCATCAGTATTCTATATGGGTTCCCTTTTATCCATATCCTTGCCACCATTTGTTATCTCTTCTATTTTTGATAAAAGCAACCCTAACAGGTGTTATGTGATATCTCAGTATTGATTTGTAATTTCTTGATTATTCATGATATTTAGCACCTTTTTCATGTGCCTGTAGTATATTTGTATGTCTTCTTTAGAAAAATGCCTGTTCAGGTCCTTTGCCTATTTTTAATGGGATTATTTGCTTTTTTGCTATTGAGTTGTATGGGTTTTTATATATTTTGGATATTAATCATTTATCAGATATGTGTTTTGCAAATGCTTTCTCCCATCTATAGGCTGTCATTTCAATGTATTGATTGTTTTTTTTTGCTTTGCAGAAACTCTTTGTTTTAATCTATTCCCATTTGTTTATTTTAGAATGCAGAGTTGAGACATAAACCCATGAATAAAAGTCAACTAATTTTTGGCAAAGATGCCAAGAATACACAATGGGAAAAGGACATTCTCTTCAATAAATCATGTTGGCAAAACTAAATATTCACATGCAAAATAATGAAACTGGACTCATATCTCACTCTTTCCACAAAAATTAATTTGAAATGGATCAAAGACTTAAATGTAACACCTGAAACAATAAAACAGAAGAAAATATAGGCAAAAAAATCTTTGACATTTGTCTTGGAAACAATTTATTTTTTCTTTTCTTTCTTTTTTTTTTTCTTTTTATGGCTGCACCAGTGGCATGTGGAAATTCCTGGGTTAGGGGTCAAATCAGAGCTGCAGCTGCCTGCCTAAGCCACAGCCACGGCAACACCAAATCACAGCAGCATCTGCAGCCTGCCCCACAGCTTGCAGCAACACTAGCTCCTTAACCCACTAAGTGGGGCCAGGGATCGAACCCATATCCTCGTGGACACTATGTCAGGTTCTTAACTTGCTAAGCCACAACAGGAACTCCTAGAAATAATTTTTTGAGTGAGACATCTAAAGAATAGGCAATAAAAACTAAAAAAAAAAGAAAGAAAAAGGTTACTTTCTTTAGAAGCTACTACTGGGGCCTTCAAGGGAAGTAGGTGCCAAATCTCCTAAGGTATGGCATGAACACACACCAGAGCTGTGTTGAGTGGTATTGCTTATTATCTAGCAGACAATTGCAGAAACAAGTCTGAGTTCCACATCTAAGTCAGTGTGGAATAGAACAAAAGGGAACAATTACTGGAGTAGAGCTATGGGACTCAGGGGTGAGGTGGAGGGGTAGGTTTTCAGCAGAGCCAAACCAGAGCCAATGACAAGAAGATCATAAAATTCCTGTGGACTCATAGCAAATTTTGAGGAAGGCAGAGACTTCAGAATGTGAAACAAAAAGATCAATCCATTATATAAGTACGTAAGTGCATTTCAAAGGAAATGTGACCTAGCTGACACCTGGCTGACCTAGATATAAAATAACGTCTTTGCTTATCATAAACCAATATAAAAATAAAAGTGCTTTATAAACAATAAATTGCTATATTGGTGTTAATTACTGTTGCTGCTTTCATTCTTTTTATTGTTATTATTCTATAAGCATTAGCTCAGAGCCTTGCATATTGTGGTACCTGCCTATTATAAGTCCAATTATTGACCAGCTGACTGGTTAGTTTGAAAAAAGAACATCTGGCCTATCTATTTTTTCCAGCCTCCTTCCCCCAAGTACCAGCACTTGGAAGAGAAACAAAAATTGACAACACAGGTAATTCCCAAGAGATGAAATTTGCTGAAGGGATAGGCAGTAGTAGACACAAAAACACAAAAGGAAGTCTGTGGTTCTGCCTGAAGAGGCTTAGTCTGTTTACAAGAAAACCATGCATCCTGATTGTAATACATGAGCTTAGAGAACTAGGCAGGCTCTTTAATCTCAGAAATGACACTTGAACTCCAGTTCACCTGCTCGATTTATTTACATTGCTTTTGCCCACTAACAAATCCAACTCCTATCAGATTAATCAACATTTATCAGCCAGAAGCAGGAGCATCATTTCATGACATAAGTAAAATAGAGAGGGAGTGAAATGGAATAGAGAATAAAACTCCCATTACTCTGTGGCTATTTTATTCTCTATGTATTTTATTCACGTAATGAATGATTTGTACTTCTGGCTTTAACGTCATAGTAACCCTGGTTCTGTTTGTTTAATGTTTCCCCACCAGGGACTGTGCAATTCAATAGCATACGCACAGCAGGATAAAGGAAGAGGATGGTCAAGTCTGGGTTTGGGGTTTAAGACAGCACAAATAAACCAAAGATAGAGTAACAACAATTTTACCAGAGTCTGATTTGTTAATTCAAATAAATTATCACCAATCAACAAAATAACTTGTGTATGTGGTGTTCCTTTGGCCTTTATTGAAAAGGAATAACTCGTTCATTCACCCTTCTAAATAATTTAGCACCAACTATGTACTGGAAACTCTTCTGGGAGCTAAGGATGTAGCAATGAAAAGAACAAAGTTTCCTACCCAAGGAATTTATATTTGAGAGAGATTTTTAATAACAGAAAATAAATATGTAATAAAATTTCATTCAATAGTAAGTATTGCATTGACAAAATAAAGTAGGCAATGGGAACAGAAACAAAGTGCTAGTTTAGATGGAATAACCCAAAATGCCTGCTATAAGTTGATACTGGAGCAGAAATCTGAAGTGAAAGAAGCAGGCTTTCAGGTATCTGAGTTAAGTACAATCCAGGTGGAAGGAAAAACAGGGAGCATTTGGGGGAACAGCTGGAGGGCCAGTGTTGCTGGATAGGAGTGAACAAGGGGAAGAATGATATGTCAGAGATGTGTAACAGTCGGCTAAATCATGTAAAATTCTATGTGAAAGTAGGAATTTGAAAGTAATAAGAATTAGATGGAAATTTAAAAGTTACATTATGATTATACTACATAACTATACTACACAAAATATATATCTACATAATCTTGTGTAGTATTGCCCCTGATTATACTAAAGAGAACAGAATTTGCTATTCTTTATCTTTCAAATGAAGCATTGATACTGCCCAGATTACCAATATTTTAATTATGTTGATGATAAGAATGTAATAGGGCATTTGGTAATTGATTAGTTGGTCAAAACTGACTAAGCCAATAACAAATAACTTTTTTAAAAATAAGTTTGCTTCATTTGTTTAACTTTTTAAAGTATAACTTGCAAAGAGAGAAATGCACAATTTATATGTGAATGGCTCAATGAATTATCACAAAGTGAAAATACAAGATGAAACAAAATTGAACATTATCAACATCTAGGGCTCCCTCTTGACCTTACCAGTCGGAACTTCTCCCATCTTATCACAGTTAACCACTCTCCTGTCTCCTAAAATCATATATCAAATTTGCTTATTTTTTGAATTTTATATAAATGTAGAATTCATCTTTTTTTCATGTAGCATTATCAGATCATCTTCATTGCTGTTTAGGAAATCAATTGTAACTACAGATTTAGTTATCCATTATACTCTTGATAAGCTTTAGCAGTATTTCTAGTTTAGGGATAATAAAGCATTGTGCTACCATGAATATGCCTGTACTTGTCTATTGCTACTCATGTGCACCCATTTTTGTTGGGTATATACTAAGATGGAATTAAAAGATCATAATATATATTTATATTCAAATTTAGTAGGAAATGTCGATAGTTTTTCAAAGTGACTATATTAGTTTACATTCCCACCAGCTGTTTTGATAGGGGTGAATTGATATCTCATTGTATGTTTAATTTGCATTTCTCTGTTGACTAATGAGTAAAAACACTGTACCATATATTTATTTATCATTCAGATACACTTTCTTGCAAAGTGCCTGATTCTCTTGCCCATTTTTTTTCTGGATTGTCTGTAATTTCCCTAATAATAGGAAGTTCTTTATATATTTTTTGTTGCTGAATAACATTTGTTGCTTTTGTGGTTTTCTTTTTTACTTTCTTAAAATTATCTTTCCATGATTAGAAATTCTCAGTTGTAATCTAATTTATTTTAACAATTCTTTCATTTACAATTATAGTTTATCATGACTATTTGAGAAATCTTTATCTCAAGTTCATGATAATATTCTCATATATTATAAATTGTTTTTTGTTTAACTTTCACATTTAGATTTACAACACTGAGATTATTTTTTGAAGTTTTATTGAAGTATAATTTATTTACAATGTTGTGATAATTTCTGCTACACAACAAAGTGAAGATTCCATAGCATATATACTGATATCCATCCTTTTTCAGATTTGTCTCTCATTTAGATTATTACAGAATATAGGGTAGAGTTCCCTGTGCTATGCAGCAGGTCTCTGTTGGGTAACCATTCCATATACCACAGTGTGCATGTACCAATCCCAAACCCCCAATCTGCCCCCTTTACACACCCCCTTTGGTAAACATAACTTTCTTTTAAGATGTCTAGATCCCTAGGTTATTTTTTTGTATTTAAGACTTTTATTTTTTCTATTATAGATGCTTTAAAATGTTGTGTCCATTTGTGTTGTACAGCAAAGTGACCCAGTCATATATATACATATATATATATATATATATACCTATATATACACATACATATATACACATTGTTCTTCTCACATTATTCACTATCATGTTCCATCACAAAATACTAGATACAGTTCCCTGTGATATAAGAGGATTTCATTTCTTATCCACTCAAAATGCAACAGTTTGTATCTAATAACCCCAAACTCCCAGTCCATCCCACTCTCTCTCCCTCCCCCTTGGCAACCAAAAGTCTGTTCTCCAAGTACATGACTTTGTTTCTTTTCCGTAGATAGTTTCATTTGTGCCATATATTAGATTCCATATATGTGATATCATACAGTACTTGTCTTCCTATTTCAGACTTACTTCACTTAGTATGAGAGTCTCTAGTTCCATCCATGTTGCTGCAAATGGCATTATTTTGTTCTTTTTTATGGCTGAGTAGTATTTCATTGTATATACATACCACATCTTCTCAATCCATTCATCTGTCAATGGACATTTAGGTTGTTTCCATATCTTGGCAATTGCAAACACTGCTGCAGTGAACATTGGGATACATGTATCTTTTTGAATTATGCTTTGATCTTAATAGATGCCCAGGAGTGGGACTGCTAAATCATATGGTGGTTCTATTTTTAGTTTCTTGAGGCATCTCCATGACATCTTGCATAGAGGCCATACCTATTTAATTCCCACCAGCAGTATAAGAGGGTTCTTTTTTATCTGCACCCTCTCCAGCATTAATTATTTGTAGATTTTGGTAATGGCCATTCTCCTCAGTGTAATGTGATACCTGAATGTAGTTTTGATTTGCATTTCTCTAATAATTAGAGATGTTGAGCATATTTTCATGGTTTGGGGCGATTTTTATGTCTTCTTTGGAGAAATGTCTATTTAGATCTCTGGGTCATTTTTTGATTGGGTTTTTTGTTTGTTTTTTATAGTGAGCTGCATGTGGTATTTGTATATTTTTAGAGATTAATCCCTCTTCAATCATTTCATTTGCAAATATTTTCTGCCATTCTGAAGCTCTGTGTTTTGTCTTTTCATTTTTCTTATGGTCTCTTTGCTGTGCAAAAACTTTTAAGTGTAATGAGGTCCCATTTTTTAATTTTTGTTATTATTTTTATTACTCTAAGAAGTAGAGCCCAAAAGATATTGCTGTGATTTACGTCAAAGTGTGTCATAGCTATGTTTTCCCCCAAGAGTTTCATAGTAACTATTTTCCAAAATGACTGTACTATTTTGCATTCCTACCAGCAATGAATGACTCTTTCCATTGATCCACATCTTTGTTAGCACTGAGGATTGCCACTGTATTAAATTTTAGACATTCTAATAGTTACGTAGTGGTATCTCATTTTAATTTGCAATTTCCTGAAGACATACCATGTGGAACATCTTTTTATGTGCTTATTTGCCATCTTCTTTGGTGAAGTGTCAGTTCAGGCCTCCTGTCTATTGTTTAATCAGGTAATTCATGTTCTTGTTGAGTTTTAAGAGATTTTTGTTTAATATAATAATCCTTTATCAGATACATCATTTACATATATTTTCTACCAGTCTGTGGCTTGTCTTCTTATTCTCTTGACAGTGTCTTTCACAGAGCAGAAATATTATAATTTTAATAATGTCCAATTTACCAATTCTTTCTTTCAGGAATCATGCTTTAGTGTATCTAAAGTCATCATCACATCCAAGGGTATTCCAGGTTTTCTCTTATGTTCTAGGAGTTTTATAGTTTTGCATTTTACTTTTATGTTATAGTCCATTTTGAGTTAATTTTTGTGAAGGATGTAATATCTGTTCCTATGTGTCTAGATTCACTATTTTGCACATGAATATTCAGCTGTTCCAGCATCAATTGTTGAAAAGACAATCTTTGCTCCCTTGTATTACCTTGGCTTCTTTCTCAATAAATGGTTTACTATATTTACAAGGGTCTATTTCTGGGCTCTCTATTCTGTTCCATCGATCTATTTCTCTATTCTTTTACCAATACCACACTGTCTTGATTACTGTAGTTGTATAATCCTGAAGTTTAGTAATGTCAGTCCTCCAACTTTGTTCTTCACTTCAATATTGTTTTGGCTACTCTGAATCTTCTGCCTCTCCATGTAAACTCTAGAATAACTTTGTCAATATCCACAATATAACTCAATGGGGTTTTTAATTGAAATTGCATTGAGTCTACAGATTAATTTGATAACAACTGACATCTTGACAATACTGAGTTTTCTTATCCACAAACATGAAATATCTCTGCATTTATTTCATCCTTCTTTGCTTTCTTTCATCAGAGTTTTATAGATTTCCTCAAATAGATCTTGTACATATTTTGTCAGATTTACTAATTTAAATGGGGGGCACAATGGTATTTTTGTAGTTTTTATTGAAGTGTATTTGATTTACAATATTATATCAACTTCAATTTAAATCATGGTGATTTGATATATTTATAGATTATATTCCATTTAAAATTATTATAAAATATTGGATATATACTTTGTGCCTTACATTTCTTATATCTTATTTATTTTATACCCAGTAGTTTGTATTTCTTAACCTCTTTCCTCACTTACCAGACTCCTCACTTATAATTACTTGTTTGTTCTCTACATCTGTAAGTTTCTATTTTGTTATAGGTATTCATTTGATTTCTAGATTTCACATATAAGTGAAAACATACATTATTTTTCTTTCTCTCTCTGATATACTTCACTTGGCATAATACCCTTCATGTCCATCCATGCTGTTGAAAATAGAAAGATTTCATTTGTATTTTATGGCTGAGTAATAGTCCACTGTGTATATATGCCACATTTTCTTTATCCATTCATCTGTTAATAAGACACTTAGGTTGCTTCCATATATTGGCTATTGGAAATAATGTTCCTATAAACACTGGAGTACATCTATCTTTTCAAATTAGTATTTTTGTTTTCTTGGGATATATAACCAGCAGTGGAATTTATAAGGCATATGGTAGTTCAATTAAATTTTTGAGCAATTTCCATACTGTTTTCCACAGTGACTGCACCAATTTGCATCCCCACCAACAGTGTACTAGTTTTTCTATTTCTCCACATCCTCACCAGAACATATTATTGTCTTTTTGACAACAGTCATTCTGATAGATATGAAGTGATATCGCATTATGGTTTTGATTTACATTTTGCTGATGATTAGTGATACTGAGCATATTTTCATGTGTATTTTGCCCATCTGTATGTCCTCTTTGGAAAAATGTCTATTCAGCTCCTCTTCCTATTTTTTCATTAATCTGTTTTGTTGACATTGAATTATATGACTGCTCATGTACTTTGTATATTAACCCCTTATCAAACGTCATTTCCAAATATCTTCTCACATTCAGTGTGATGTCTTTTTGTTTTGTTGATAGTTTCCTTCACTGTGCAAAAGCTTTTTACATTTGATTAGATTCAATTTTACTTTGCCTTTGTTTCCCTTGCCTAAGTAGACAGATCTAAAAACATATATATCGCTAAGATTTATGGTAAAAAATATTTCTTCTAGGAGTTTTTTATTTGTTGTTTTCTGTCTTACATTTAGTCTTTCATCCATTTTGAGTTTATTTTTGTATACGGTGTAAGAAAATGTTCTAATTTCCTTGAAGCTTTCTATAGTAATTTTGTAGATATCTTTTTCCTATTAATAATATTCCTTCCTAGTTTGCTAATTAGTTTTTTTTATTTCAATGATTGTTGACATTTTTCCAAGTGTCTTTGTTTCACCTACTGAGGACCATGAGTTTTCCCCCCTTTAATCTATTAAGGTTCAAATATATTGATTGATTTTTCTTATATTAAACCAATTTTGAATTCCTAAAATTAAACACGTCTATTTTTGTATACATAATTGGATTTAATTTCTTATGTTTTATTTAAGATTTTAAAATCTACTTATATGAAGAGATTGTTCTTTTAATTTTCTTTTGTTACTACCCTTGCAGCATATCTCTATTTTTTTAAAAGAGAAAGATATTTCCTTTATTTTATCCAAAACATTTTAAGTAGATTTGACATTATTATTTTTTTATATATTTGGAATAATTAACTGATTATTTCTTTTGGAATGAATTTTCTTTAAAATTTGAGTCTGTTTCAGTTACAGTTTTCCTCTTGTGTAATATTTCTTCTTTGCTTACCCCTCCCCAGGGGGATTTTATTACATCTAAAGTTTCACATTTATTACCAAAAAGAGAGCTCCCATTGCAGAGCAGTGGAAATGAATCTGACTAGTATCCATGAAGATGCAGATTTGATCCCTTGCCTCACTCAGTGGGTTAAGGATACAGTGTTGCCTTGAGCTGGTGCAGTTCACAGATGTGGCTTGGTTCCTGCATTGATGTGGCTGTGGCATAGACCATCAGCTGCAGCTCCACTTCAACCCCTAGCCTGGGAACTTCCATATCCTGCAGATATGGCCCTATAAAGCAAATATCTAACTAAATAAAATATGTAAAGCTACCATTTCCATTAATATTGTTTGTGATTTCTATCTTTTTTTATTATTAGTCTTCAAATAAATTCAATTTAGCCTTTTAAATAAACTGATTTTTGAGTTTCTTAATTCTTTCCAGTACATATTCTATATTAACCTATTTATCAATTTTTCTTATTTCTCTCTTTTATTTACCTTTAGTCTTCATGTGAATGCATAGCTCAGCGATTTTCATCCATTTTTCTTTCCTCTTACATGCATTTTCAAGTTATAAATTTCCCTTTAGTCATAGCTTTAGTGGCAATCTATAGGATCTGATATGTCGTATTTGTTATTTAGAAACATATTTCCTGATTTCATAATGATTTTTATTTAATATGTAGGTTATTTAAAAGTCTATTTCTTGGCCTCCAGTTGTTGAGGGTTTTATAGTTGTAGTTTTGTTTTGTTTACCTCTAGCCTAAATTCACTGTCATCAAAGAATACATTCTTTTTTGTTGTTGTTGTTCTTTTTTGCCATTTCTAGGGCCACTCCTGCAGCATATGGAGGTTCCCAGTTTAGGGGTCCAATCGGAGCTATAGCCGCCGGCCACAACCACAGCCACAGCCACAGCAATGTGGGATCCGAGCCAAGTCTGTGACCTATACCACAGCTCATGGCAATACCAGATCTCCAACCCACTGAGCAAGGCCAGGATTGAACCCACAACCTCATGGTTCCTAGTCAGATTCTTTAACCACTGATCCACAACAGGAACTCCAGTATACATTCTATGTGATTTTTAACCTACTGGTATTTGTTGAGATTTTTTTCTGACCAATATAATTAATCATGTTTTTAAACATATTCTGATTTTTTTTAATATTTTAATTTTTTCCATTATGATTGATTTGCAATTTTCTGTCAAGTTCTACTGTACAGCAAAGTGACCCAGTCATACATATATATATATAGTTGAGTACAGCATTCTCAATATTTTGAACAGACAAGAGGATGATTTTACTGGAATAAGCAAGCTGGAGCTAGAATTTTCCTGAGTTTTAGTAAAAAATGTAAAAACAGGAATAAGAGGAAAAGCCTGCAGCCCAAGAAATTTTAAATCATAGATCTCTGAATAAAACTAGAACTCTTGAAGGATGACATATTTATTTGTGAATTAGAAAAACAAACTGCTTGCCTACAAAAGAAAACCTGCCTCTCTCAGCTTTTCTTTTATATGAAATAGGAAAAAAGAAAGAAAGGAAAACATTTTCTTTCACATGAGTTTAGGAATGAATTTCACAATCATAATTCACTAAACACACAAGGAACCATTCCATTATGCATGTGAGTCAGAAGAAATAATAACATATTAATAGATATGCAAAGTCTACAAATAGTAAAATTATCTTGATAATATAAAAGTTTAAAGAAATTAAAGGGTACGAGTTTTCCATAATGAATCAGAGATTTTTATACTGACAAAATATACTGGCAAAGGACCAAATGGATTTTGTAGAATTAAGAAACATAAGAATTGAAATCTAAAATTCAATGGAAATTTAAAACAGTAGATTAGGCACAGATGAAGAGATAATTAATGAACTAAAAGAGATCTGAAGAAATTGCTCAGAGGAAAGAAAATTTAAAATAGACATTGAGAGAGGGTGGATGAAATGAAGAAGTCCAACCTTCATCCAAATTTATTTCCATATAAGAGAGTAATGGAAAGGTAATGTTTGGAAAATTATTACCTGAGAATTTTCCATAACTATTTAAAATTACTTAATACTATTAGACTCAGAAAACATAGTGAATCCTGGCTAAAATCAATGCAAATTAATATATGTCCTAGTAAAATTGCAGAACATCAAATTTACTGTAACATTATAATAATTAAAATAGTATTGTAGTATACACTATTATTATACATGGATAGAAAAATGGACTAATAAAATAGAATAAAAAACTCAGAAATACATCCAAACATAGGGGAAAGTTCATAGGTGCAGATGCTGTAACGTTATAAGAAAAAAAGAAGCAAACAGTATAGTAGAAAAACAGGCAAAGGTGAAGTTATTGTGTAAATAATTCACGAAAGAAGAAAAAATAATAAATAATAAATGTAAAAAAATTGACCTTAGTAATTATCAAAGAAATGCCCATTTAAGCATTCGTGGTAAAACTGGAGAGCAAGAGAAATCTTAGAGTTGATAGTTTAAATTGGTACAACTTGGGAAACAGTTTGGTATTATCCCCCTAATTTGAACATACTCCTATACTACAATTTGGCTAGCCCTACAGACTTGTGAGTTCAGTTGATGCCTATTTTTTTTAGAATAATCAATAATACTACACTAGTCCAATATCACCCAATAACACATTCAATTTAAAAGTTTAATTTCTGATGTTTAGAAAAGTGCCAATTTGTTTCTGTAAGTAATACTATTAGCTGGAACTGAATGGAAACCTAAATTATATCTTCATCTATTAGACACAAGGACAATTTGTTGCTCACTTGGAAGAGGCTTTTGCAATTAGCCAGGGAAATACCCCTTCTTAGAGATAGCAAATTAAATCCTCGGAAGGGGGATGTGACTTCCTCCATATGTTACAGAAAGTAAACCACCCAGATGGAAATAGATGCAAGACCCCTTGACTCCCAGTGAAGCCAGTGGATCATTCACATAAAGGGCTTACAAAGAGTTTGCTCATGCACTTGCTCAAGATAAAATAAATACATAGTGTAACTTTATACTGCTAAGTAAAATAACCTTAAGTATGATACTCTGAGATGTGGATGACTAGGTGGTAAATCACTGTTGAGAAACAGGGGGACCAGACATAACTAATAATTATACATCAATGATAAAAAGTGTTGGATAAAAGTATTAAGAACAAGCTTATTGCTGAATGTTGAGACCTGACCACCAAGAAGAGGAAAATAGCAAGGACTTATATACAGTAATGAAACCACATGGCCCCACCATACACATGCTGCACTATGCTCCATCTATTGTTCCTGTAGCTTTTATTTTGAATGGCTACATTGGCCATCAAAGTAATGTGTATTGGAAGAAATTACATGTTACATTTAATTGTTACATTGAGAAGCACTGTGATGCAGGCTTTCTTGGAAATTTAATAGAGTAACCTGCGCTGGCTTGCCAGCCTATACAAATTCAGCCTCCCAACTACATTCTTTACTGCCATCTTGATGATCTCAACTGATAAAATCTTATGACCTTTCTCAATTTAATTCAATTTGTTAGACATTTCAAATTGAATTTTTATACAAATTAATAGTAAATGAGGGATTTTCTTCCACTACCACCTCCACCTCTCTCCTCCAGGAAAGATTACAATATATATATGAATATAACTGGCTAAAATTGCATGAGTTCACCTTTAACTCTTGAAGGCACCATGCAATTTCATAGTGCAAATTCTTCCCCAAATTGTTGATCTGAGGTGAATAACTAACATATTTTAAAAGTTATTCTTTTGTTTGATGAAAAACTAAACTTTGTGGTTAATACATATGGCCTTTCAGGTCAGACAGGCATGGGTTGAGTCCCAGTAGGACTACTTAATGACTTTGTTCTAAATAGGCAAATTGTTCAACATCTCTGAGTTTCAGTTTCCTTAAAATGAAAAAAGGAATCATAATGCCTATCTCATATAATGATCACAATAATTAAATCAGAAAATTTCATAAGGAGTTTAGTATGGTGTCTGACACATGAAAGTGTTTGATAAACTGGCTCACACTTCTGCTTTTTTACTGCTAGATACCATCAGAATCTGTCTCCCAAAATCTACACCTCCCACTGTCCAAGATCCTCTATTTCAGTGAGAGGTTCTAAGGTAAGGTTGGATAGGTTTCTGTTCAAATAAATCCTGTAGTAGTCCTCACAGAGGTAATGATTATTATAGTTTTGACTCTGGATCCTGTGGGTACCTGGAAGCAAAATTAGGGCAAAACCACCCAACCCCAGGGATTCCAAAATATCTTTTCTTTTTCCAAAGATAAATTGGGGGATTTGGTCTATCTTTAGTTGAGGAACTCTAAATATTTAGGGGATAAATTCCAATTGTCCTTAGCCTGGAAATAATAGATGGGCTTACCTAGGCCTAGATTTGGAATAATTCTAAATCTAAAATGACAATTTGATAGTTAGGCAAGCTCTCACTCATCCTATTCCAGGCTAGAAAAAGCTAGTCATGCACTGCTGTTGAGGAAGAACAATTAGAATAACCACCATGTTTATACATAGTTTCTTCTTGCTAGCCTTAATTACTTTACCCTGGTTAGAAATTTGAATTATGGGCCTTCCTCTCTGACCTGAAATATAAGTCTCATAAATTCCAAAACTGTTCATTAGTCATGATCATAAAAACAAAGTTTTGAGGGAGAAGGCTGAATAAAAACATGATTCTTAAATTGATTAAGACCTACTTTCATTCTCTGTATTCACCCATTTGTCTTTAACCATAGTCAAATGGAGAAATGTATAAGATGTTAAGTTTTACCACCATTATCATCCTTATAAATGTCCTCAGCATCACTTTTCTCCAACGAGTCCATCACTTCCATGGTGCACACCACAAACTTTGCCCTCTTTTTCTTCACTTAAACATTTCTCCCTGCTATCCCAATGAATGCCTCAAAAATATAGCAAGCCAGTGCTATTACAACTCCTTTTTGTTCCTCCACTAAAAATAGACGCATAAACTGTCTAATTCCCCATTGCCACTAATGGAATTCCAGCTTCTAAGATTGTAACAATTATCTCCTCTGTAATCCACATTACTAAAATGCCTCCTGCTCTGCCAGCTCAGGTGTCATTATTTGGGAAATATTGCTTCTTAACATTTTTTTCCCTAGTTGTTTGTTTTCTTTCGTCTCTTGCAGTTCAGCATATATTCAGATCCAGTGCTGTGGAAAACAACAACAACAAAAGAACCACTTAATAACTAAACTTAAAAACCAAACTAGTCAGCAGCGAACAATGCCTTCTTGATATTTCTAAATGGAGCAGAAAGAAGGTGAACCAGAGGACAGATAGAAGGCAAAAGAGAGAAAGGGATGCTTCTGGATGGATGAATATGCATAAGCACTTCAGATAATGGCTTAAAGGTATAGCCTGAAGCACATGAACAAGGGATGGGAGAGAATGGCCTCAGAAGGAGACCCCAGTGCAGTGCTATAGGCTGATCTAGAGTTTTGTAAAATGCTGAACTCAGTATTATCTCTGTGGGTGCCCCTTTATAAGACCCCCTCCAATTCAAGATTCTGTCCTCTTCTTGGCATCACCACTTACCTTCTATGTCCTGTTCCCACATGGCTTTCCCATCAGGTTAATGGGAAAAAAAATGAACAAAAAAATATAACAACTGAAAAAACAGCTGATGAGAGTTTAATAATTCACTCTTACAAAGGTATTTATCAAGGCATCAGAGATTTTCAAAATCTCCAAAGCTTCACACTGTGGTGTAAAGCACAATAGATTTCAAGGTGGAGATATGTTGGGCCTGAAGCGTTTTCCAGTCTCCATCATATCACTCCCTTATATGCACCCAACTAGTTAATTGTATATTTTTAAGTGGACTTTCTTTAGTATTTTATATTTTAAGAGCAAAGAGCAAAGTGGTATCCCCTCTGTGATGTTAGGACCCACTCTCCAATTCCCTCTGAAAAGGGGGAATAAAACCTTCCTCTGGCATCTTTTAAAGCCCCAGTTACTTTGAGTGTGCCAGGCAGATAGACCACTCACAAACTGAAAGAAATAATAATAATAATAATAATCTCTTCTTCTGTTATTCACAGTTTCATCACAACCTGAAATTATCAAATAATGCTAGAAGAGAACTTTGCAAGAATATGTTTCCCTAACTGTATTTTGTGGATCTACTGAAACTGTCTGGGAGACTTAATTCCATCTCCTTGAACATTTTTTTTCCTTTTAATCCTGTTACTGAAAGGATTACCAAATTTTTTGCTCTCTCAAAAATAGATTCCTAACAAATTAAACTTCTACCACCCTAGTGTCATTTCCCAAATAATCTAATAAAAAAAAACTTAGAAAATTATGCTAAAAAGCTCACCTTCAGCAGGAACCCTCACCTAAATTCTCACATATATTCCCTGCTACCTTTATCAATAAGGTGCATTACTTGCCATTTCTAGTTAATCCTGTCCATGTGGTATCTTCAAATGGATATTTAATAAAGATAATTAACATATCATTTCAATACCATACTTTTTTCCTAAGTAAAGTATATTCACACAACTTCACTAACATGGAGATTTAACAGGCAAAAGGAACCTAGAGGGGGAAATATTTTTTATTTATTTTATTTTATTTATTTTTTATTTTTAATCTTTTATTCATATATTTTTTGCACTATACAGCATGGCGACCCAGTTACACTTGCATGTATACATTCTTTTTTCTCACATTGTGTTCCATGCTAAGTGACTAGACAGAGATTCCAGTGCTACACAGCAGGATCCCATTGCTAATCCATCCTGAAGGTAACATGCTGCATCTACTTACCCCAAGCTCCCAGTCCCTCCCACTGCCTCCCTTTCCCCCTTGGCAACCACAAGTCTATTCTCCAAGTCAATGATTCTCTTTTCTGTGGAAAGTTTCCTTTGTGCTATATATTAGATCCGAGATATAAGTGATATCATATGGAATTTGTCTTTCACTTTCTGACTTACTTCACTCAGGATGAGAGTTTCTGCTTCCCTCCATGTTGCTTCAAATGGCATTATTTCATTCTTCTTTATGACTGAGTAGTATTCCATTGTGTATATATACCACTTCTTTTTAATCCAATCATCTATCAATGGATATTTGGGTTGATTCCATGTCTTGGCTATTGCTGCAAGAAACATGTGGGTGCATGTGTCTTTTTTAAGGAGAGTTTTGTCCAGATATATGCCCAAGAGTGGGATTGCTGGGTCATATGGCAGTTCTTTTTTTTGAGTATTCCTTTTTTTTATTGCTCAATGAATGAATGTATACGTTATAGTTGTGCAATGATCATGACAATCTCACATGGTAGTCCTATGTGTAGTTTTCTAAGATACCTCCATACTGTTCTCCGAAGTGATTGTACCAGCTTACTTTCCCACCAACAGTGCAGGAGGGTTCCCTTTCTCCACACCCCCTCCAGCACTTGTTATTTGTGGACTTAGTAATGATGACCATCCCGACTGGTATAAGATGGTATCTCGTGGTAGTTTAGATTTGCATTTCTCTAATAATCAGGGATATTGAGCCTTTTTTTTCATGTGCTTGTTGGCCCTCTATACATGTTCCTTGGAGAAATGTCTATTCAGGTCTTTGGCCCATTTTTTATTGGGTTGTTGGGTTTTTTGCTGTTGAGTGGTATAAACTGTTTGTATATGTCAGAGATTAGGCCCTTGTCACTTGCATCATTTGAAACTATATTCTCCCACTCTGTAAGTGGTGTTTTTGGTTTCGTTTTGGTTTCCTTTGCTGTGCAAAAGCTTGTCAGTTTGATTAGGTCCCATTGGTTTATGTTTGCTTTTATCTCAGTTGCTTTGGGAGACTGACCTGAGAAAACATTTGTAAGGTTGATGTCAGGGAATGTTTTGCCCATGTTCTCTTCCAGGAGTTTGATGGTGTCTTGTCGTATATTTAGGTCTTTCAGCCATTTTGAGTTTATTTTGGTGCATGGTGTGAGGGTGTGTTCTAGTTTCATTGCTTTGCATGCCGCTGTCCATGTTTCCCAGCAATACTTGCTGAAAAGACTATCTTTTCCCCATTTTATGATCTTGCCTCCTTTGTCAAGGATTAATTGACCGAAGGTGTCTGGGTTTATTTCTGGGTTCTCTAGTCTGTTCCATTGGTCTGTCTGTCTGTTTTGGTACCAGTACCACACTGTCTTGATGACTGTGGCTTTATCGTATTGCCTGAAGTCTGGGAGAGAGATGTCTCCTGCTTGGTTTTTGTTCTTTAGAACTATAAAGCATTAATCAAGGAAATTAAAGAAGAGGTAAAGAAATGGAAAAATATTCCACGCTCCTGGATTGAAAAAATTAATAATGTAAAAAGGCCATACTACCCAAAGTAATTGACAGATTCAATGCAATCCCTGTCAAATTACCCATGACATTTTTCGCAGAACTAGAACAAACAATCAAAAAATTCATGTGGAACCACAAAAGACCCAGAATTGCCAAAGCAATCCTGAAGAACAAAAACCAAACAGGGGAAACATTTTTTAAGCATTTTTTTCTAGAAATGGGTAGTGCTGATTAGAAAAAGAATGAGGAAACTTTCTTGGGAGATGGTCATGGTCAATGATTTGATAGGAGTTTTTATGACACAAATATATGCAATTGTCAAAACAGTAAATTTACATAAGATTTCTGAGTTTAATTTTACATAAAGTAAAAAAAGTGATGAATTTATTTATATCACTCCAAATATGTTTTTTTCTCAGTAATTCTGTCTTAGAAAAATTAACCATTCACTCTTTCGCTCAGGACCAAAACCTTGGAGTCATCTTTGGCTTATCTTCTAAAAACAATCAATAAATCCTGTTGGCTTTAACTTCAAAATATATTTGAGCTTATATTAAGATTTTTAGGCCAAGGCAACTACTTTTACTTGAACCATTACAGACCTCCTAACTAGACTATTTGTTCCTACTTTGGTCCCTGGTTTCCCTTCAACCCATTCTAGCACCATCACCTGTACAACTGCTGTATTAAAGCATGTAAAGCATAAATTGGATCATGGTTCTCCCTTGTTTTACAATGGTTGCTTATTACATTTAGAGTAAAATTAAATAATATATTTTCCCCCATGAATTACAAAGCTCTCCAAACTTATTTCCAACCTCTTTCTCCCCTTCTCATTCCACTCCAGCTACATTGGTTTAGCAATTCTGGGTCTTTTATGGTTCCATATAAATGTTTGAAATGTTTGTTCTAGCTCTGTGAAAACTGTCATGGGTAATTTGATAGGGATGGCTTTGAATCTGTAGATTGCTTTGGGTAGTATGGCCATTTTTACAATATTAATTTTCCAGCCCAGTGTCATGGAATATACTTCCATTTCTTTGAATCCTTTTAATTTCCTTGATTAATTTTTCTAACGTTTTCAGCATATAGTCGTTCACCTCCTTGGTCAGGTTTATTCCTAATATTTTATTTATTTTTTTATAATTTATTTTTTCCCACTGTACAGCAACCATGAGATACCACCTCACACCAGTCAGAATGGCCATCATTAATAAGTCCACAAGTAACAAGTGCTGGAGGGGTTGTGGAGAAAAGGGAACCCTCCTGCACTATTGGTGGGAAAGTAAACTGGTACAGCCACTATGGAGAACAGTTTGCAGGTACCTTAGAAATCTATACATAGAACTTCCATATGACCCCACAATCCCACTCTTGGGCATATACCCGGACAAAATTCTACTTAAAAGAGACACATGCACCCGCATGTTCACTGCAGCACTAGTCACAATAGCCAGGACATGGAAACAACCCAAATGTCCATCAACAGATGATTAGATTTGGAAGATATGGTATATATACACAATGGGATACTACTCAGCCATAAAAAAGAATGACGTATTTTATTTTTTGGTGTGATTTTAAAAGGTATTATATTTTTATATTCTTTTTCTAATATTTCATAATTAGTATACAGAAATGCAGTTGATTTCTGAATGTTAGTCTTGTATCCTGCTACCTTACTAAATTCATTGATCAGTTCTAGTAGTTTTGGGGTTGAGTCCTTAGGGTTTTCCATATATGGTATCATATCATCTGCATACAATGACAATTTTACCTCTTCTCTTTCAATTTGGATAGCATTTATTTATTTTGTTTGTCTGCTTGCTGTGGCTAAGACATCCAACACTCTGTTGAACAAAAGTGGTGAGAGTGGGCATCCTTGTCTTGATCCAGATTTTAATGGGAAGGCTTTGCTGTGTGTTGGTCATAAATGACTTTTATTATGTTATGTTCCCTCTATATCCACTTTGGTAAGAGTTTTTATCATGAATGGATGTTGGACTTTGTCAAATTTTTTTTTCTGATTCTATAGAGATGATAATGTGGGTTTTAACTTTTCTTTTGTTAATGTGGTGTATGACATTGATTGATTTGCATATGTTAAACCATACTTGTGAGCTGGGATGAATCTCACTTGGTCATGGTATATGATCTTTTTTATATGTTGGTGGTTTTGGTTGGCTAAAATTTTGTTGAGAATTTTTGTGTCTATATTCATCAAAGATTTTGGCCTATAGTTATCTTTTTTGGTAGTATCTTTGTCTGGTTTTGGTATTACAATTATGGTAGGTAACATCATAGAATGTCTTTGGGAGTGTCCCTTCTTCTTCAACTTTTTGGAAAATTTTAAGGAGGATGGGTCTAAGCTCCTCGTTGAATGTTTGGTAGAATTCGCCTGTGAAGCCATCTGGTCCTGGACTCTTGTTTCTAGGGAGTGTTTTCAGTAAATATTCAATTTCATTGCTAGTTATTGATCTGTGCATTTGATATATTTCTTCTTGATTCAGTTTAGGTGGGCTGTAAGTCTTAAGAAAGTTGTCCAGGAGTTCCCATCATGGTGCAGTGGTTAACGAATCCAACTAGGAACCATGAGGTTGCAGGTTCAGTCCCTGCCCTTGCTCAGTGGGTTAATGATCCGGCATTGCCGTGAGCTGTGGCATAGATTGCAGACATGGCTCGGATCCCGCTCTGGTGTAAGCTGGTGCCTATAGCTCTGATTTGACCCCTAGCCTGGGAACCTCCATGTGCCACGGGAGTGGCCCAAGAAACAGCAAAAAGACAAAAATAATAATAATAATAATAAAATAAATGAAATGTAAAACAAAAAACAAAAAACAAAACAAAGTTGTCCATTTCTTCAAGGTTGTCAAATATGTTGGCATGTAATTGTTCATAGTGATTATGTAGTTTTCTGTTTTGTTTTGTTTTGTTTTGTTATTTTGATTCCTGTAGTGTTCACTGAGATTTCTCCTCTTTCATTCTTTATTTTGTTTATTTGGGTTTTTTCTCTCCTCTTCTTGGTGAATATGGCCACAGTTTTGTCAATTTTGTTTATCTTTTCAAAGAACCAGCTCTTGGTTTTATTGATTTTTTCTATTGTTTTTTAATCTCTGTTTTATTGATTTCCTCTCTGATCTCTATGATTTCATTCCTTCTGCTGAATTTAGGTTTTGTTTGTTCTTGTTTTTCTAATTCACTTAGGTGGTGGGTTAATTTGTCAATTTGAGATTTTTCTTCTTTTTTGAGGAAGGCCTGTATCACTATGAATTTCCCTCTAAGCAATTCTTTCATGGCATTCCATAGATTTTGAATGGTTGTGTTTTCATTATCATTTGTCTCAAAGTATTTTTTAGTTTCCTTTTTGAGTTCCTCATTGACATTTTAGTTTATTAGTAACATGTTGTTTAGTCTCCATGTAGACAGCTTTTTTCTCCTTTCTTTTCCTGTGGTTGTTTTCTAGTTTCATGCCATTGTGTTCATAGAAGAGACTTGAAATAATCTTTATAATTTTATTATTTTTGTAGTTAGTTTTTGGGTCCCAGTATGTGATGAATCCTTGAGAATGTTCCATGTGCATTTGAGAAGAAGGTATATTCCATTTTTTTTCTTTGCATGTAATGTCCTGAAACTATCAATTAAGTCTAACTTTTCTATTGTGACATTTAGGATCTTTCTTGCCTTGTTCATTTTCTGTCTAGTGGAACTGTCCATTGATGTAAGTGTGATGTTAAAGTCTCCTATTTTATTGTATTCCCATCAATTTATCCTATTATGTCTGTTAGTATTTGTTGTAGGTATCTGAGTGCTCCTATATTAGGGGTATATATATTGATGATTGTAATATCCTCTTCGTGAATGGATCCTTTTGTCATTAAATACTGTCCTTCTTTGTCTTCCTTCATGGCCTACATTTTAAAGTCTATTTTGTCTGATATGAGTATTTCAACTCTTGCTTTCCTGTTTTTTCCACTGGCATGAAATATATTTTCCCATCCCCTTTACTTTCAATCTATATGTTTTATTTGCCCTAAGGTAAGTCTCAGGTAGAGAGAATATTGTAGGCTCTTGCTTTTTATCCAATCTGCAACTCTGTCTTTTGATTGTAGCATTCAGTCCACTGACATTTAAGATAATTATTGATACATATGTATTTATTTTCATCTTAAACCTTTTTTTCCAGTTGATTCCATGTTTCTCCTTTATTCCTTTCTTTTGTTTGGATGATTTCCATTTATTTTATGCTTGTGTACTTTTCTTTTTAGTTTTTGCAAATGTAATCTTTGGTTTTGATTTGTGGTTGACCTGCTTTTCTAGTATGTTAACTCCTTCCGATATCTTCTTGCTTTAGCCTGATAGTTATATAGGCTCAAACACATTATTTTTTAGAAAGAGTGTGGATTTTATTACTTTCCTTTGCAACATTGTATGATTTTGAAATTCTTTGTTAACATCTTCATGTTTGTCCTTTTGCTCCTTGTGTTTATCCTCACTTTTACAGTAAGTTTTTTTAGGTCTGGCTTATTTAAGTGATTGCTTTGAGTTGTGATTTCTTACATCCAATTTCTTCTTACTTCTTTTTTATTTAGAGAAATTCTTTCATTCTTTCTTTTAGAATGGGTTTAGTATTGTTGTACTCTTTCTATTTTGTTTGTTGGAGAAATTTTTATTTCTCCTTCTATTTTAAATGATATTCTTGCTGAGTAGAGTATTCTAGGCTGCAAACATTTTGCCTTTTAGAACTTTGACTATATCTTGCTGATCTTCTGGTCTTTGGTGTTTCTGTAGTAAAATCAGCTACAAGCTTTATGGGGGTTCCCTTATAATTAGCAATTTGTGTTTCTCTTGCTGCCTTTAGAATCCTCTCTTTAACTTTTGCCTTTTTTGTTATAATATGTCTTGGCATGGGCCTGCTTGGGCTCAACTTCTTTGGGGCCCTCTGTGCTTCCTGTATCTTGATATCTATTTCTTTTAGATTTGGGAATTTTTCAGACAAAATTTCTTCAAATATATGTTCAATCCCCTTTTCTTTTTCTTATCCTTCTGGAATTCCTATTATGCATAGATTAGCCTGTTTTGTAGACCTCTTATATTGCCTTTGTGTTTTTTTATTTGGGTTTCTGTCTACTGTCCTGTTTGGGTGATTTCCATTATTCTATCTTCCAAGTCACTAATTCATTCCCCTGCATTATTCATTCTGCTCTTTGGTGGCTTTAGCTCAGTTTGTATCTCTTAAAATGAATTTTCTAATTTTTCTTGGTTCCTCCTTATATTTTCTAGTTCCTTTCTAAAGTAATCTGTATTACTTTTTCTATCTGCTCTTAATTCCTTCATATTTACCCCTAATTCCTTAAGTATCTTCACTATCTTCCTTTTGACTACTAGACTATTATATTTCAGAGGTCTCTCATTTTTAGCTGCTTTAGGTGCATTCTCCTGTTCTTTTAACTGGGAATGGTTCCTGAGCTTCTTCATCTTGCTTACATTTTTCTTTTTCTGTGAGTTTAGGGAAATCAAACTGTAGTCTTGGAGAGTTATTTTTAAGCAAGAGCACCCCTTTGTATTTCATGGGGTGTTACTATTTATTTTGGGCATGGAAGTTTGGATATTTGCTGTCTCTTTCTTCAGTGTGAGCTGGCTTTTATCCCCAGGGTGCTGAGCATGTTTCCTGGGAGAAGGAGGCAATGGGCAGGGCCAGTAATCAGTGCCTGGTTGTTGACAGTAGGATGGACCTACAAGAAGGTGCTGCAGACTACTCCTAGTTGGAGGGCCCTGGGAAGTTGTAACGGGCCTCAGGGAAATTTATGTGGTGCCCAGAGCATTTGACAATGGCAGTGGCAGGGCGTTTGAGTTCCCAGGGGAGTGAAAGAAACAACAGGTAGTGTTTGGTCAAAATGCCCTCCTCTGTGTTGCCCTTTAAGGTGACTGGAGCAACACATGGTGCCTGCTCACATACCTCTAGTGTTGATGAGCCATTCCCACTTCTGGAGTCACAGGCAACTGCAGTGGTTTGCCCCCACCACCTGCAGACAATTCAAGAAGAAACCTGTCCTGTTTAGCCCATGCAGCACAGGCTGCTCCTTGTTTCTGGGTCCTAGGAAGTGGCATGGACTAAACATGTGTGGGCAATGCCCAGAGTGTTTGGCAGTGGGAGCAGCAGGGCAGTTGTGTTCCCAGGTGAGTGAGAACAACAATAGGTGGTACTTGGTTGCTGTGCTCTCTTTTTTGCCAACCTCTGAGGTGACTGGGTCCACAAGTGGAGTCTGTTTGCAAACCCCCTAGTGGTGGAAGACTATGCCTTCCTTGGGTTTCTGAAATGACTGCTGCAATTTGCCTCCACCACCTGTAGATCATGCAAGAGGCACTGTGTCA
Source organism: Phacochoerus africanus (assembly GCF_016906955.1). NCBI lineage: Eukaryota > Metazoa > Chordata > Mammalia > Artiodactyla > Suidae > Phacochoerus > Phacochoerus africanus. The sequence goes on from NC_062545.1 coordinate 96,085,953, forward strand.
TGCTTAGCCTCCTGCTGCTCTTAGCCCTCACAAGAGGTGCCCAGCACCAGTACCCCAACAAGAGGCACCCAGTCTCCTGTAGACTGAGCAAGTGGTTTCTTGCCACCCACAGCCTGTGTGAAATGCTCCCTGCCTCTGAGTTCCTGCACATGCACAGGAAAGCAATTCCTATGGCACTCTGCCCCTCCTTCCCTTGCCCTCCCCAACAATGGTGCCTTGCTTCTCCTGCAGACCCAGACTTCCTCCCCAGTTCCCTTGTCTGTGGTGTTTCACTCCCCAGCCCATGGCACATCACTTCCTAGTCCCTGAGGCTCTCTCCACACAGCCAAAACTATTCCTCTCCCCATAACTGACTTCCAGAGCCTGAGTTTCAGGGCCTAGTCCCTGCCAGAGCATCTCAGTCTGTGGTGTCTGGGGTGGTGGTGAAGATGATTTGTGTGGCTCTCACTCTGCTTTTCTCTCCTCAGTCCCACTGCTGGGCTTTTCTCAGAGACTTTGTGGTCACTCTGTCTTAGCTGATCTCCCCACCAGATAGGTGGTTTCCCAGGGTATGAGTTCTTTTTCTCTTTTGCAGCTCTCTCTCTCAGGATGCTAGTCTCATCCCGTTTCCCTTTCTCTCTCTCTCTTTTTTTTTCTTTGTTTCTACCCAGTTATGTGGAGGGTTTCTTGACTTTTTTAGAGGCTTAAGTTCTTCTGCCAGCATTCAGTACATATTCTGTGAGAATCATTCTACATGTATATGTGTCTTTTTGATGTGTTTGTGGGAGAAGGTGAGTGGAACATCTTACTCCTCCACCATCTTGATCCTTCCCCCTATGATTTATTACAATCAATTGGATCATGCAATTATAGAAGCTGAGAAGTTCTCAGACCTGCTGTCTGCAAGCTGAAGATTCAGGAAAGCCCAAGGTGTAATTCAGTTTGCCTGAATCCCTGAGAACCAGGGTAACTGATGGTGTGTATAGATTCCAGTCCTGGTCTGAAAGCCTGAGAACCAGCCACTCTAAGGGCAGGAGGAAATTTATATCCTATCTTAAATAATCAGACAAGAAGAAAAAAGGGTAAATTCCTTCTTCCTTTACCTTTTGTTTTTAAGAGATTGGGTGATGCCCACTCACACTGAGAATGTTACTGAGTGCACAGATTCAAATACTAATGCCATTCAGATTTAGACAGAGCCAGAAATAATACTTAATCTGGAAACCTGCTGTTAGTCAAATTGATATAAATTAACTTTCACACATGTTAAAGTCAAAACCTTTAATATATGTATTGATATATTGCTACTGCAATACCTAGAACACAATAGGTGATAAAGAAATACTTCTTAATTCAATAAGTGACAAATAGGGGGTCTTGCAAGAAGGCAGAAGAGTAAGAGGACGTGCTCACCCTCTCCCAAAAACACATTAAAAAAATACATCTACAGGTATAATGATTTGCACAAAATATAAACTGAATGCTGGCAGAAGAATTTAAACCTCCAAAAAGGGCAAGAAACTCTTGACAGAACTGTGTAGAACAAAAAAATAAAAAAGAGAGAATGAGAGAAAAGGAATCAGGAGGAGTCTAACACTCCCATGAGGGATCTCTGAAGGAGAAAGGGAAGCTACCTAACCAATGGGAAGATCAGCCAAGTCAGAGGGAACTCCAAGAACAGAGAAAAGCACAGTGGCAGGTATGAGGTCCAAAAAGAAGCGTGAGAGATGCACAGACCATCTGAACCACTGGCACAGATAACCAGATTAAAGATGCTTGATGGGGGCTGGGTGCTGAGACTTAGGATCCAGAGGTTAGTCCCTGGGAGTGGGCTGGGGTTGGTGGTGTGGAGACAGCCTAAGGGAAGAGGGAGTAGTATTCTAAGGGCTGGGGAGTGGAGTGCCACAGCAGAGAGATCCCAGGAGAAGGTCCAGACATGCAGGAGAGGCAAGGCACCAATGTTGGGAAGGGGAAAGGAGGAAGGGAAGGCCACCATATAAAACAACTTGGGCCCCAATGTGCACAATTGCCCAATGATTAGTAGAGAGCTGAGTGCTCCTTCCCAGCACCTGTGCCCTGCCCATGCAGATCAGGCCCTGACAGCAAACTTACATGCTCCAAGCACCACTGCACTGACTGCACAAATTCAGCTCTCTCAGCACCCGCACATGCTCCTGAAGCCCATGCTACATCTTCCTGCCCTGCCAAACCTCCCTAAACTGTGCCAAACTACCAGGTGGCTTCCCCAATTTCACAGAAAAATAAAAAGACAAGCAGGATGAAGAAGATCAGAAACCATTCCCAGTTAAAACTACAGAACTCATCTAAAGCAATCAACAATGGAACAAATCTCTACAGACTGACACACTTGGAGTTCAAAAGGGAGATAGTTAAAATACTAAAGGAATTAAGGGAGGACATGAGCAGTAATGCAGATTCCCTCAGAAAGGAACTAGAAAATATAAGGAGCAGCCAAGATAAACTAGAAAATACATTTGCAGACATACAAACTGAGCTAAAGGCAATAAAGACCAGAATGAATGATGCACAGGAATGAACTAGTGACTTGGAAGACAGAATAATGGAAATCACCCAAACAGGACAGCAGACACAAAACCAAATGAAAAAAAAAAGATGAAAGCAATATAAGAGACATATGGACAATACAAAGAGGGCCAATCTATGCATAATAGGTATTCCAGAAGGAGAAGAAAAAGAAAAGGGGATTGAACACATATGTGAAGAAATTATGGCTGAAAACTTTCCAAATCAAATGACACTGATATCAAGATATGGGATGCACAGAGGGACACACAGAGGGCCCCAAACAAGTTGAACCCAAACAGGCCCACACCAAGACATATTATAATAAAAATGGCAAAAGTTAAAGATAAAGAGAGCATTCGAAAGGCAGCAAGAGAAAAGTAAAGCATTAATTATAAGGGAATCCCCACAAAGCTATCAGATGACTTCTCCACAGGAACACTACAGGCCAGGAGGGAATGGCAAGAGATATTTAAAGTGCTGAAAGGAAAAAAATCTGCAACCAAGAATACTCTATCCAGCAAGAATATCATTGAAAATAGAAGGGGAAATAAAGAACTTCCCCAACAAACAAAAGCTAAAAGAGTACAGCAATACGAAACCCATTCTAAAAGAAATAATGAAAGGGCTTGTATAAATTTAAAAAAAAAAAGAGGAAGATCTAGGATGGAGGAAACCACATTTGGAAAGCAGCCACTTAAATAAGCCAGCATACAGACCTAAACATGAAGATGCTAAAAGAAAAAGACATCAAAGTCATACAATGTGGGCACGAGAAGTAAGAAAAATTAGATTCTTTCTTATTTCTTTAAGGATGTGTTTGAGCCTACATGATTATCAGCCTAAAGTAAGCAGATATAGGAAGGGGTTAACATACGTAAAAAAGAGGGCAACCACAAATCAAAGCCAAACATTACGTTCACAAAGACTGAAAAGAAAAATAGTCAAGTATAAAATAAATGGAAACCATCCAAACGAAAAAAAAAGAAAGAAAAAGAAAAGAAGAAAAGAGAAACATAGAGTCAACTGGAAAACAAGGCTTAAAACAGCAATAAATACATATCTATCAAAAATCACCTTAAATGTGAATGAACTGAATGCTTCAGTCAAAAGACACAGAGTGGCAGAAGGGATAAAATAGCAAAAACAGCAATCTGCTGCCTACGAGAGACTTACCTCAGGGCAAAGGATACATATAGATTGAAAGTGAGGAGATGGGAAAAGATACTTCAGGCCAATGGACCAGACAGGAAAGCAGGAGTTGCAATACTCAGACAAAGTAGACTTTAAAACGAAGGCCACAAAGACAGACAAAGAAGGACACTATTTAGTGCTTAAAGGATGCGTTCAAGAAGAGGATATTACAATCATCAATACATATGCCCCTAATATAGGAGTACCCAGATGCCTACAACAAATAGTAACAGACATGATGGGAGAAACTGATGGGAATACAATCATACTAGGAGACGTTAACACCCCACTCACATCAATGAACAGAACCTCTAGACAGAAAACCAATAAAGCAACAAAGATCCTAAAAGAAAGAACAGAAAATGAGACTTAATCGACATCTTCAGGACATCACATCCCAAAAAAATCAGAATACACATTCTTCTCAAGGGCACATGGAACATTCCCCAGAATTGACCACATATTTGGTCACAAAGCTAACCTCAACAACTTTAAGGGTATGGAAATTATTTCAAGCATCTTCTCTGACCACAATGGCGTGAAACTAGAAATCAACCACAGGAAAAGAAATGAGAAAAAAACCTTCTACCTGGAGACTAACCAACATGCTCCTAAAAAACAAATGGGTCAATGAGGGAATCAAGAAGAAAATTAAAAAGTACCTGGACACAAATGATAAGGAAGACACAACCACTCAAAATCTATGGGATGCTGCAAAAGCAGTGCTCAGAGGGAGGTTCATAGCAAAACAGGCCTTCCTCAAAATAGAAGAAAAATCTCCAATCGACAACTTAACCCACCACCTAAATGAATTCGAAAAAGAAGAACAAGCAAAACTTTAAGTCAGCAGAAGGAAGGAAATCATAACGATCAAAGAGCAAATCAATGAAATAGAGATTCAAAAACAATAGACAAAATCAATCAAACCAAGAGCTGGCTTTTGGAAAAGGTGGACAACATAGACAAACCTCTGGCTAGACTCACCAAGAAGAAGAGAGGAAAAAGACCCAAATAAACACAACAAGAAATGCAAAAGGAGTAGTCGCAATGGGTACTACTGAAATACAAAACAACCATGCGAGAATACTATCAGCAATAATACGCCAACAAATTTGACAACCTCAAAGAAACGGACAACTTTCTAGAAACTTACAGCCTGCCAAAACTGAATCAAGAAGAAATAGATCAAATGAACAGACCAATCACTTGAAATGAAATTGAATATGTCATAAAAAAACACTCCCTACTAATGAAAGTCCAGGACCAGATGGCTTCACAGGCAAATTCTACCAAACATTCAACGAGGAACTTAGACCCGTCCTCCTTCAACTTTTTCAAAAGGTTGAAGAAGAAGGAACACTCCCAAAGACACTCTATGATGCCACCAGCACCCTCATTCCAAAACCAGACAAAAACACCACCAAAGAAGAAAACTCTCAGCCAATCTCTTTGATGAATACAGACACAAAAATTCTCAACAAAATTTTAGCTAACCAAATCCCGCAACATATCAAAAAGATCATACACCATGACCAGGTGGGATTCATCCCAGGTTCACAAGGATGGTTCAACATACCCAAGTCAATCAACGTCATACACCACATTAACAAAAGAAAAGTCAAAAACCACAAGATCATCTCAATAGATGCCAAAAAAGCATTTGACAAAGCCCATCATCCCTTCATGATAACAAATCTCTTACCAAAGCGGGTATAGAGGGAACATTCCTGAACATAGTTAAAGCCATTTACACACACCCAAAGCAAATACAATACTCAATGGACAAAAGCTGAAAGCCTTCCCACCAAAATCTGGAACAAGACAGGGAGGCCCACTCTCACCGTTGTCAGTCAATCTAGCCACAGCTATCGGAAAAGCAAAAGAAATTAAAGACATCCAAATAGGAAGAGAAGAGCTAAACCTGTCACTGCATGCAGATGACATGATACTATATATAGAAAACCCTAAGGACTCAACCCCAAAACTACATGAACTGATCAACAAATTCAGCAACGTACCAGGATATAAGATCAACCTTCAGAAATCAGTCCCATTTCTGTACACTACAATGACAGAGTAGAAATGGAATACAAAAACACACTATCTCTTATCATTGTGCCCCCCCCCCAAAATCAAATACCTGGGAATACACCTGACCAAGGAGGCCAAGTTCCTATATGCTGAGAACTAGAAAACATTAATCAAGGAAATTAAAGAAGATGGAAAGAAATGGAAAGATATTCCATGCTCCTCAGTTGGAAAAGTTAATACTGTAAAAAGGGCCATACTACCCAAAGCAATCTCCAGAGTCAATGCAATCCCCATCAAATTACCCAGGACATTTTTCACAGAACTAGAACAAACAATCCAAACATGTATATGGAACCACAAAAGACCCAGAATGGCCACAGCAATCCTGAGGGACAAAAACCAAGCAGGAGGCATCTCTCTCCCAGACTTCAGGCAATACGATAAAGCCACAGTCATCAAGACAGTGTGGTACTGGTACCAAAACAGACAGACAGACCAATGGAACAGACTAGAGAACCCAGAAATAAACCCAGACACCTTCGGTCAATTAATCCTTGACAAAGGAGGCAAGATCATAAAATGGGGAAAAGACAGTCTTTTCAGCAAGTATTGCTGGGAAACCTGGACAGCGGCATGCAAAGCAATGAAACTAGAACACACCCTCACACCATGCACCAAAATAAACTCAAAATGGCTGAAAGACCTAAATATACGACAAGACACCATCAAACTCCTGGAAGAGAACATGGGCAAAACATTCCCTGACATCAACCTTACAAATGTTTTCTCAGGTCAGTCTCCCAAAGCAACTGAGATAAAAGCAAACATAAACCAATGGGACCTAATCAAACTGACAAGCTTTTGCACAGCAAAGGAAACCAAAACGAAACCAAAAACACCACTTACAGAGTGGGAGAATATAGTTTCAAATGATGCAAGTGACAAGGGCCTAATCTCTGACATATACAAACAGTTTATACCACTCAACAGCAAAAAACCCAACAACCCAATAAAAAATGGGCCAAAGACCTGAATAGACATTTCTCCAAGGAACATGTATAGAGGGCCAACAAGCACATGAAAAAAAAGGCTCAATATCCCTGATTATTAGAGAAATGCAAATCTAAACTACCACGAGATACCATCTTATACCAGTCGGGATGGTCATCATTACTAAGTCCACAAATAACAAGTGCTGGAGGGGGGGGGTGTGGAGAAAGGGAACCCTCCTGCACTGTTGGTGGGAAAGTAAGCTGGTACAATCACTTCGGAGAACTGTATGGAGGTATCTTAGATATCTTAGCCATCCCACTCTTGGGCATATATGCAGACAATACTTTCCTTGAAAAAGACACATGCACCTGCATGAAAACACCAGCAACAGAGTGAGCAGTGGTATCTGAACACATAGCCTTTTATTTTGTAAAATCTGATTTCTCATTTGGAGAGTCAAATGATCTCTTAGTAATCCAACAACCTCATTTTATGTATATGTAAACAGAGATTCATGAACTTAATGACATGCAATGCAAATACTCTTTCTAATTCACTATTTTCACTTGAAATGTATTTGAGGGCTTACTTATGAGGAAGGTATTATATGGCATTTGGGGATAACAGCAATTTAATGAAGTCAATGAAGCCTCAAAAAATTGTCTTGAGGGATTCCAGAACTTTGAGCAGAATCACATTTATTCTATCTTCTTCCCATCTTCTCCTAAATTTCATTCATTCCCTCCTATATTTACATGGTCTCTATATTAACTTCATTACCATCTCATCAAATCTGTTACTGGATTTTGAGTATTTGCTTATGAAATCTCACAATAGTATGCATTTATTAGGAAATAAACTTAAAGGAAAATAATATGAAAATATAAATTTCTTAGATATTTTGCAATTTTCTCTTAAAGATTACAAAGCCTTGGAAATAAAGTAATCAGTTCAGAATCTAGTTCCAACTGATTTTAGAAAGTGACATTTTCATTGCTGATGGTTATTATAGTAATCCCTTTAATTTTTTTTTCATCCTCCCTGACTTCACTAAAAATTTAAATCTGATTAAAAGGGTATCCAATAATTATTTTAGCAACTTTCACAAGTTTCAATGAAAAGTCTGAAAAGACTCTCAGGAATTCATCTAGCCCTCTCAGTCCCATCAAGGAGATATCCATAGAGTCATTTCTACCAGATCTTAGAGTCAGCAACCTTGATTGGGGAATCAGCCTAAATTAGCTTGAGTGTGACTCCCCACCAAACCAGAACCTGAGACAAAGAGAATGAGAAAGAGGAGGAATGAACATGAACGTAGTGAAAACCATCAAAGAACATGTTGAGCTGACCATCACAAGACCACATACTCACTCTCAGTTCTGCAGGAGTCATGGGGGAGCCTGTCAATTACATTCAGAATCATCTCCTAAATGAATAAAAGTAGACTTCCAGGTTGTGCATACTAAATACCAGGCAGTGTCCTGCAAACATATTCTAGTGTAAACAAAGGCCTAGGGCAGGAAGGGGGAGGTACTCAGCATGGCCTTAAGGAGTTACATCTGCAAGAAGCTGATCAAAGCCTATGTACCTCTGTTGCAGAGGCTGGAGTTAGACTTGAGACCAAGAATTTTTATTGTGAAACACAAAGGAATATGATATAGGATCTTGGAACAATTCTAGCTGAAACTGATCTTTTTATGGGCAAGGAAACAGTAGGCCAAAGAGCAGCAACTTGCCCAAAGTCCAATAGACAACAAATGATGGCAACAGAGTTAGGACAAGTGTTATTAATTCCTAAGCCTGTAATGTCTGTTTTCCCTTTTTGCTTGAATGGTAAAATCATAGTTTTAACAAACCACGTTCTTTTAAATTCAAATTTATTAAACTGAATTTACAACTCCTCCAGATGCAGAAGACTATTATGATCTGTGACCAGATGGTGTACAGAGTCCATAATCTGCTCTGCAGGGAAAAGTGAAGAGACCTCAGATCCTCTTGTAGTAATTATTTCTATTAATTCCATGTTCAAACTAAGAGCTTGGGTTTTGGAGATAGGTTTTGGAGATAGGTTTCAACTTCTAGCTCTATTCTTTACTACATAAGGACCTAGGTCAACTTAGTTCATTTCCTTAAATTTCAGATTCCTAGGTTATAAGACTAAAAGGACTAGTGCGAGTATTAAATAAGATACCATATATTCAAGTATGTGAAACTATGGATAGAAAGATTACAACTACAGTTATGAAGAATTACAAGTTTTAAAACCACGACCAAAATTCCAACGGCTGTCAACTGCCCACAAGATTGCAACCAACTACCACAGATTTGTGTAGAATACTATTTTCAGTATGATTCTTACATATGTCCCTAAGTACATCTTATTTACATCACTTCCCACAAACTGTTAGGTTAAAGTGATTGAAGCATTATCGCTGAACTAGACTTTAAACTCTCTTGTCTTTCTGATATGTTTCTCCTCTATCTAGAATGCCCACTGATTTTTGTCTCTGCTGATTTAAATTCTACTCATCTCAAATGACTTGTGGTTGCCTGATGGTAGGGGGAGGGAGTGGGAGGGATCGGGAGCTTGGGCTTATCAGACACAACTTAGAATAGATTTACAAGGAGATCCTGCTGAGTAGCATTGAGAACTTTGTCTAGATACTCAGGTTGCAACAGAACAAAGGGTGGGGAAAAAAATGTAATTGTAATGTATACATGTAAGGATTACTTGATCCCCTTGCTGTACAGTGGGAAAATAAAATAAAAAATATAAATAAATAAATAAATAAATTCTACTCATCTCAGTTTCACCTCAATGATCCATCTCTCACTAAAAACTATATCCCATGATCTGGTCTGAAACAGGGACATAATAGAGGAATGTGAACCTAATGAAGTGGATGACGGCTAATTCCTTAAACATTGCACTGTTTTGGATAACCCCAGTTGAGCCACTGGGGAAGCAGGAGCAAGCTATCCTTTCCATCAACATTCACATTCAGCATTCCTCTAACATACTAAGTACTGAGTGAGGATTTTGGAAAACTGAAGGGAGCAAAGCAGACTTACTCTCTGAACTTATGGAAATTATAATAGACTACTGGGGTAGAAAATAAATGGTTGAAGTAAAACAAATCTAAGTTTACTACTGTGATAAACACAAGAAAGGAGAAAACAGTGTTGGTAACAGCAGAAAACTGAGGGGCTAGAAGATAGATTTGACCTATTCAGGGAAGTAAATGGGCATGAGATCTGAAATATAACTGTCAGGTGAGATGTGTATATTGTAAGGGATTAGAGAATACAGATCAGTTGGAGGGAACAGCATGTACAGAAGACCCTATGAGTGGAGAGATCTTGTTCTGAGGAGCATTTGAAGGAAACCCAATGAGACCCAGTGAGACTGGTCCACAGAATGTGAAAGAAAATATCACATGCTTGAAGGCCCTTAAAATGATTTGAATAGCAATTCTAAAAATACATTTTCAATACAACATATTCATCAATCTCACTATTACATTTAAGACATTAATTTCTTATTTCAATGCACTAGTATCATTCATGGAGAGGTTATGAATATTCACCTGTCATCAGTTGTGTGGAGTACCTCCCTAAGAATTGATAATTATAACAGATGTAGTTTTAAAGTATTGATAATTCCTTTTATTAGAATTTTTTAAATTTATAAATCCCCAAATTTCTAGTTTCTACCCCAAGCATGTATATATTACACATTTATATTCTTTCTATATATCTATATAAAGACACAGAAAACTTACCTATATCTGGAATATATAGACCTATATCTGTATATAGAATATGTGTATCTGGGATATGTAGATCCATCTATATGTAGAATACATATATGTGTTCTCTCTCACTCTAAGATTTACACAGCATTTATTTTTTGGCTGTGCTCATGGCATGTGGAAGTTCTGAGGCCTCAGATCGAACCTGCACCATAGCAGTGACCAAGGCCACTGCAGTGACACCACCAGATCCTTACCTCACTGTGCCACAATGGAACTCCTTTGACAGCATTTTTAAAAGCAATTTATTATTTAAGAATTTAATAAAAATATTTAACAGAAATTTGGCATCTAGATTGTAATTAAGAAAATCAAGGTTTGCGTATGGGTCCACAACTAGTAAATAGCAAAAGTAGAGTGCAAACTTAGATCTTATGTCTCCTCAACCATTGTTTATTCCACTGCCTAAGGAAGCTGTGGAAGCTAGCATCTTTGACAGTCTAAATGACAGTCAAAAGATTCTGCAGTTACTCTACTGGAACCACTGGAGTGACGAACCCAAAGATTTGAGCGTCTAACATCTTTATAAGTCTCCTAAAACAATAATTCTCATCTGTACTCACACACACATACAGACATGAAAGTTGGAATGAGATATCCATACCCAACATATCAAGGCCCGAGGTGTTTATAAAGAGAGTTTTATGGAAGTCCACCACTAGTGTAATCAAAACTTTCCTCTCCCTCCTAAAAAAGCATAACAGAATTCATGTGAGTGAATAATGTTATAATAGGAATAATCCTGAATCTACTCTGATATATTTTAAGAGTAAACTACTAACTTGTACAGTATTATTAATAGCAAATTACCTGTGACACAATTCACAACAAATAACAGCATAGCACATCAGTGTGTCTGAAAGCTCAGTTGGAAAATTTTAAAGGCTGCTTCTTACTTTTCCTCCCTACTTCCCCTTTACAATTTTCTTTAGTGCCTTCTCATGTGCACCTCTGCAGATGATTTTACCCTTTAGGTTATATGTGCTTATTATCATGGGAAAAAGGAGGAAGATCCAGGTGTTCACAAAAATGCTTATTTCTCCTCTTTGATATGGACACACAAGAACCATCTGGACAGACTGAAAGGAGCAAGCTACCAGAAGCTTTGGAAAAAATGTGAATCTTTGCTGGTTAAACAGTGTGCAAGCACACACACCCACATACACACACACACACACACACGTGTGTGTGCACACACACACAGAAATTGACACCAGATAAATGAGGTGCCCACATGGCCATATTTCTGATGGAGTCCATTTGGGGAGCCCTTTTTAAGCATAGAAGAGATGAGACGGGGGCAGGCAGTCAGAGGAAGATTATTTTGAGGGCTAATTTACAAGGTTTATTTGTATCCTCTGTTGTTCAGCAGGAAACCTTGTAAATGATGTTTGTATGCACTAAACTGTGATAACTGAACTGATGAGTTAAAGACTTGACTGAACATTTAATGCTGCTTATTAAATAATTATGATGAGGTTTGATGAATAGTTCTGATTCCCTGAACTTCCAACTGAGATTTTCAGCATGAGTTTCATTAGACAGATGTGGATGAAGCCTGCTACAACCCAGCTGCAAATGAGCTTGCAGAACATTTTAACTGGAAACCTTCAAAAGTGAAAAATTCAACTGCCTTGGTCTATTTTTCTTGGTCCCCAAACTGGCATTTCATTTTCATTTGCTGATAGGATAGAGGCAAAATAGCCAATATCTATTGGGCTTTCTAAGATATCATTGCAAGATATCTCCATATATACTTAGTGAAACATTAATCTATGTTCTTTGTGAAATGAATAAAACTATTCAACTTAAAAATAATACTTATTATGAGATTTCAATCACATTTCTTCCATAAATACTGGGGAAATGTGTGCCCAGTGCAGGTAACAGTTGAGAAATATTACATTTAATCGAAGCCAGTGAACTTGCTCCATATTTGAGCCGGCCATTTTCTTCAATTACATCTGCCATGCACTTTTGAAACTCCTCCATGCACTAGTATAAGGGCTCATTAGACCATCCAACAAAATAAAAGAGCCTTGTAAATCTGGGATTGTTGTTCCATATCTTAAACCATTTAAGTAGCTGTGCCTATTTTGTATAGTAGGTTCAGTTTATTGGCAATTCACATCTGTTTATCTGTTGATTTTTTAAAATTAAAGTATAGTTGATTTACAGTGCTGTGCCAATTTCTTTTGTACAGCAATGTGACTCAGTTATATATACATATACAGTCTTTTTAAATATTCTTTTCCAACCTAGTCTATCCCAGGAGACTGGATAGAGTTCCCTGTGCTATTCAGTAAGACCTTGTTGTTTATCCATTCTAAATGTCACAGTTTGCATCTGCTAACCCCAATTTCCCAGTCCATTCCTCTTCCACCCACCCCTTTGGCAACCACAAGTCTGTTCTCTCTGTGTCTGTGAATCTGTTTCATTTGTGCCATATTTTATAGTCTACATATAGGTGATTTTTTAATTATTACTTTTGGCCACGCCCATGCCATGAGGAAGTGCCCAGGCCAGGGACCGAACACATACCACAGCAGTGAAAACACCAGCTACTTAACCCACTGACCCACCAGGAAACATTGACTTTTTTTTTTATGAAGACAAGAAGCCTACTACACAATCAAAAGGAAAGCAGTCTATAGCAAAATGAAAGGAATCCTGAGATTGGAGAGAGGAGGCAGTAGAAGATGGGGTTTAATGACATGGAATCTGGACCCTCACTGCCTATGTCTAAATCCTAACTCTACTACCACTAATTGCGGAACAAAGTACAGGACTGGAAGCCAAGTGTCCCCAAATTCAAGTTCCACTTTTTTAGTGTCCTAAACTATACCTGGATAGTCATTTAAAATTTTTGTCCTCATGTCTCACCTGAAAAATGAAGATATTATACCTTTGCATGTTCATATCTAAAAGTATTTGATGAATTAGCAAGTAGTTCTCTAGGATTGATGCCATTTAAAATCATTTAAGTATATTTAATTGGTCTATAATAGTGTAGTTTCTTGAAAAAAAATTTTAAATACCTAATACAGTATCTCAGAGTGCAGGTTTGCTTATAATTTGTTGGACTTCTAGTGGCTTATAAAAGTCAATTTCCATTATCCTGAATTCCTGCTTCTTAAATAAAAAATGAACAGGGTATCTAAATTCAATTTATTTTTATTTTAATTCGAATATAGTTTGAAACCATTTAACAAATGACAGAAGATCACTAGAGGCCATAAATCACAACTGACAATGTCTCTAGATATGGCCATGGCTTGAGCCTGATGTTGTTCAACAATTTTTCCTCAGACCCATCTCTGATAGGCAGATTGTTCTACTTATTTAATCACTACTGATCTCAGAGGAGAAAGAAGATATAGAGACAAAGCTGATATAAAGAGTTCAGATGGTGAATAAGGATACACCGTATGTTCAGATATTAGGTTTAGAGAACCTGAAGGCATGAGCAACAGATGTGAATTATACCTTCAAATTGTATACTTGCAATTATTATTGAATCTGCTGAAATATCCTCTCAGCTTTATTTGATTTTCTTTTCATATATTCTATTAACTACATAAATCTACATGGATAATGGACTTTAGATAGATAGATAGATAGATAGATAGATAGATAGATAGATAGATAGATTCCATGAATAATATAATACATTTTTAAATTGAGGCACATAGGGATTCCTTGCCAGAGAATCAGAGAACCTGTCTTCCAGCCCACACTGATGGAGGGCTCCTAACTCAGCCTCTCCTCCTCTGCACAGTGAGTCTCTTGTGCAGCCTTATTTATTGGTCTGTCACCTGGTCTCTTCTGACATCCATTCCTACATTTTTGTTACTCCCTTTTAGTCTGTAAGTGGGTAAATCCAGGATTCATAATCTAGAGCTTCAATGATAAGTGCTCCCACTATCCCATGATCAAAGCTGCATCACAACACATCTTCCTAATCTACTTCGTATGTGGTCTCAACTGAAAAATTATTCTTTGTGACACCCTGCCCCTAATATTTTTATATTTCTAGACTGTTGGGTTATCTGGCATTCAATTCAAGATTAACTGATAATTTCCTCAAGAATAACATCTAGCCTTCTTTATATTTATGCTTCTTAGAAACTGTCACCCTGTTACAAACATATGTCCATCATGACCTGTTTTGGCTTCCAGAATTGTCCAAAGAAACTCACCTTATTTGAAATAATTGATAAATATATTAAGCAAATAAGTCCATAAAAAGGGAGAGAGACAATGGGGAAAACCTGAAAGCCTTCTCACTCAAATCTGGAACAAGACAGGGATGCCCACTCTCACCACTGCTCTTCAACATAGTTTTGGAAGGCCTAGCCACAGCAATTAGACAAACCAAAGAAATAAAAGGCATCCATATAGGAAGAGAAGAGATCAAACTGTCACTGTATGCAGATGACATGATACTATACATAGAACACCCTAAGGACTCAACCCCAAAACTACTTGAACTGATTAATACATTCAGCAAAGTAGCAGGCTATAAGATTAACATTCACAAGTCAGTTGCATTTCTGTATACCAGCAATGAAACATTAGAAAAGGAATACAAAAATACAATAACTTTTAAAATTGGTCCTCACAAAATCAAATACCTCAGAATACACCTGACCAAGGAGGTAAAGGACCTATATGCCGAGAACTATAAAACTTTAATCAAAGAAATCAAAGAAGATGTAAAGAAATGGAAACATATTCCATGCTCCTGGATTGGAAAAATCAATATTGTAAAAATGGCCATACTACACAAAGCAATCTACAGATTCAATGCAATCCCTATCAAATTACCCATGACATTCTTCACAGAACTAGAACAAACAATCCAAACATTTATATGGAACCACAAAAGACCCAGAATTGCCAAAGCAATCCTGAGAAACAAAAACCAAGCAGGAGGCATAACTCTCCCAGGCTTCAAGAAATACTACAAAGCCACAGTCATCAAAACAGTGTGGTACTGGTATCAAAACAGACAGACAGAACAATGGAACAGAATAGAGAACCCAGAAATAAACCCTGACACCTATGGTCAATTAATCTTTGACAAGGGAGGCAAGAACATCAAATGGGAAAAAGAAAGTCTATTCAGCAAGCATTGCTGGGAAACCTGGACAGCTGCATGCAAAGCAATGAAATTAGAACACACCCTCACACCATGCACCAAAATCAACTCAAAATGGCTGAAAGACTTAAATATACAACAGGACACCATCAAACTCCTGGAAGAAAACATAGGCAAAACACTCTCTGACATCAACATCATGAATATTTTCTCAGGTCAGTCTCCCAAAGCAATAGAAAGTAGAGCAAAAATAAACCCATGGGACCTCATCAAACTGAAAAGCTTTTGCACAGCAAAGGGAACCCAAAGGAAAACAAAAAGACAACTTACAGAATGGGAGAAAATAGTTTCAAATGATGCAACCGACAAGGGCTTAATCTCTAGAATATATAAACAACTTATACAACCCAACAGCAAAAAAGCCAATCAATCAATGGAAAAATGGGCAAAAGACATGAATAGACATTTCTCCAAAGAAGATATACAGATGGCCAACCAACACATGAAAAAATGCTCAACATCGCTGGTTATAAGAGAAATGCAAATCAAAACTCCCATGAGATATCACCTCACACCAGTCAGAATGGCCATCATTCATAAGTCCACAAATAACAAGTGCTGGAGGGGCTGTGGAGAAAAGGGAACCCTCCTACACTGCTGGTGGGAATGGAAACTGGTACAGCCACTATGGAGAACAGTTTGCAGATACCTTAGAAATCTATACATAGAACTTCCATATGACCCCACAATCCCACTCTTGGGCATCTATCCAGACAAAACTCTACCTAAAAGAGACACGTGCACCCGCATGTTCATTGCAGCACTAGTCACAATAGCCAGGACATGGAAACAACCCAAATGTCCATCAACAGAGGATTGGATTCGGAAGAGGTGGTATATATACACAATGGAATACTACTCAACCATAGAAAAGAATGACATAATGCCATTTGCAGCAACATGGATGGAACTAGAGAATCTCATACTGGGTGAAATGAGCCAGAAAGACAAAGACAAATACCATATGATATCACTCATAACTGGAATCTAATATCCAGCCCAAATGAACATCTCCTCAGAAAAGAAAATCATGGACTTGGAGAAGAGACTTGTGGCTGCCTGATGGGAGGGAGAGGGAGTGGGAGGGATGGGGAGCTTGGGCTTATCAGACACAATTTAGAATAGATTTACAAGGAGATCCTGCTGAGTAGCATTGAGAACTTTGTCTAGATACTCATGTTGCAACAGAACAAATGGTGGGGGAAAAATGTAATTGTAACGTATACATGTAAGGATAACCTGACCCCCTTGCTGTACAGTGGGAAAATAAGAAAATTAAAAAAAAAAAGAAAAGGGAGAGAGAGGAGTATGGAATGACAAAATAAAGAATATTTAAAACAAAGTTAGTGAATTACAAACCACCTTATAACTAGCCCCTTGGGTTATTTTGAAACCAATTAACATCTGTTTATTAAAGTAATTTGATGATGAAAGGAACAATGTTAAGGTTTAGGATAGGATAGTCTCAGTACAACATTAATAGACATCAAGTGAACTGGTGTCCCTGCTTTCAGTGAGAAGAAAGACTTTTCTACAGCTATTTCAGCTCAGGTGTTCCTCAGGAATAAAGATTCACTGCAGCTACAGATTAGCATACTAACTGAAGTAAGTCAGAAAAAGAAAAACAAATACCATATGATACCACTTATACGTGGAGTCTAAAATATGGCACAAATGAACCTACAAAACAGAAAACAGATTCATATACATAGAGAACAGACGTGTGGTTGCCAAGTAAGAGGGGGCTCAGAGTGAGAAGGACTGGGAGTTTGGAGTTAGTAGATGCAAACTATAACATTTAGAATGGATAAACAAAACAGTCCTACTGTATAGCATAGGGAACTATATCCAATATCCTGGGATGCACTATAATGGAAAAGAATATTTTAAAAATAATGCATATATATATACACACACACACACATGCATATATATATATATATATATATATATATATATATATATACACATGTATAACTGAATCACTTTGCTATACAACAGAAATTGGCAAAACATTTGAAATAAATTATACTTTAATAATAAAAAATAAAACATATTCCATGATTTAAACATTTTAAATCAATTATACTTTAATAATAAAAAATAAAACATGTTCCTTGAAGCAGGAACTTCCAAAGTTGAAGGGGAAGGAGGAAAACATATGAAGGTAAAGTTGGAAGTTGGTCAATACATCAAACTTCTGGGTCATAATTGTCTAGAAAAATATACATTTTTATCGAGGCCAGAGGTCCAAAGTCAAGGTATATTCAGCACAACACTCTCTCCAAAGTTTTGAGGGGAGAAACTTTCTTTGCCTTTTTCAGCTATGGTGACCTCTACCATTCCTTGGCTTGTGGCAGTGTAGCTCCAATCTCTACCCCTGTCTTCCCTAGGTCTGAATACCTCTGTCCTTTCTCTGATACGGAAACAAGTTACTGAATCTAGGACCCACAATAAATCTAGTTGATATCATCTTGAGATCCTTAATTGTATTTCCAAAGACCCTATTTCCAAATAAGGGCAACATTCATGGGTCCCTGGGTTAGGACTTGAATATACTTTTTTTTGGTAGACACAACTAAACTCACTAGAGTATAATTATTTTGCAAAAAAAAATACTCAATTATATAATTAAAGTATTTTCTCTCTTGTCATATAAAGAACAACATAATAGCCTCGATTTTTCCTCTTGACCCACAAAGACTAAAGGAAAAGTTTATTTTATACTCTAGTATATCCATGCTTAAATTTTAGACACAGATCTTCCTCTCCATTTTTTGCTTATTGTCTAGTTTTTTAAGTGTTATAAATGAATAGTTCTTTGTTTTTTGAAGAATTTTTTATGAGAACTTGTTGATCATATTCCCTTGGTTGCAGGTTTTTCATAAAAAGACATGATGAATGAAAACACCATTAAAAAAAACTGTCAACACATGAAGATTAGTTAGTTTGGAAATTGGTTAAATGTAAAGAAGCTATTCAACTGAATGCTATAATAAATACCATAATTATTTTCTTCAAACCCATGAAAATTTAACAGGTTCCTAAATATCTAAACAAAAATACATAAGGCAAGGATATGTTTTATGATGTAATATAAAATGTATACTCTATGCTCTAGAAGTTGACTTTGGAGCATTTTAATCTTTTTACCTAATACCAAATCAAAACGAAGATGAAAAATGAAAATATCCAAAGCGGGGCAATGTTGCATCATGACGGAATAAATTTTGAAGTTAAGGAGTTAGCGTGGGTTAAACTTATAACAATAGTAACAAAATTCTTGTCCTATGTTAGTGTGTGATACTCACATTAGCATAAGAGCAAAAGGATCAAATGGTGAAATGAGTCATGAGGTCACTGAGATTTCTTTGAATCTTGAGTCAGACTTAACTGCCTTTGTGAAAATAGGCCAGCAATGCCTTTGAAGAAAGAAAGCCATCAATCTTGCAAAATACCAAGGCAATGATTAGTGAACGTAAGCCAAACTTCCATCCTCTTCTCCCACACTCCTCTACATCTAAATAAACTGAACATATCATATAAGAAAAAGTCCCATAAACCAAATAATTTCCCACAAAGTTCTTATCTGCTAGATAAGAAATATTGTCAGAAATAGTTGAATACAAAACAAGAAAGGAAAATCATCAGTTAAAATAAAAGCCAAATAATGCCAGAAGAATTTTGTTCCAGGAAAAATGGTGACATTTTAGTCAATACAAAAATTCTAACACACAATAGATAACAACAAGGAAGTTCCAAGTTTCATTTCTAGCCAAGACTCTGGGGCAAGTGCTTAAGTCATTTAGGCAATCAATAAACAGATAGCTTCACTAGCATTAAAATCCCATGTTTTTCTCCATTTTCTCTCTGAAAAAGACAATTGAACTAATGGAAAAGCCATTATAGCTTCACATGGTAGTTGTATGCATAATAACCTAATGCATACTGTTCTTGAGGATTTGGGGGAGAAAGAGGGAAGGGGTGGCATGTTTCTTCTTCTAAACAAATACATGCCATTTATAATCATATTGTGAAATGCCTCACAAAATGCTCACCATCAGCAGATAGTGACCCCAGACCCTGGGTCAGCAAAGTGAATTAAGGACAACAGAAATACTTTGACTATTGCCATGGGAACAATGGCTGCAAAGACAGGCCAAATGCTTAACTCCAAGGCGTGATTTCACAGTTCATTATGATGGGCAGACAATATAAAGTTTTCAATCGTAGTTAAGAGTGTAATTTCTTCTTCAGTGCCAGTGATTATTGATTTTTGGATTTGAATATTCTTAGTTTAGGTTCAGACATTTTCTTTACTGACTCTAGTCTGTGGCCAAGATCCAGACTGGCAAGAGCTACAGATTCTGGAGATGATGGAAGGCAGCCCAGAGATCAGAGATCAAGAACAAAGAAGATTGAGGTCCAAACCAGAAGAGAAATAAATGTTTGTATTCCATCCTAGTTCAACTCTTTCATTTGGGGTAATCCAGCTTTCAGAGTTCCTGGGAACTGGTCAAACCTCAAGTTCCTTCCCTTGCCACAAGCTAACTAAAGCTGAACACCCCTGCTAGTTTGAGCCAAAAATTAAAGTTGTTTGGTTTTTTCTTTCTTTTTTTTCTTTTTTTTTTTGTTGTTCGTTAGGTTTTTACCTTTGAAATCAACCCTGGGCTAATCAGTGTACCCCAAATCATCTGTCCATAAAATCATCACATGGAAGCGAATCTCATGCAACGGGATGTTTTCCCTTCCATTTCCCCAAAATGTTGTTCTCAGAATCAAAGTGACTCCAGTCTAACTGTTCACCAGTTCAGAAAGAACTGTACAAGTATTACATAAGTATGTGAGGGTGCATACTGTGTATATACTGCATTTGTATTTTGCTGCAGAGTAATTTAGCATGTCAGTTTAATACAATAGTCACATAGTGAATGTGCCAATAAGTAGAGCTTTTCTTGTATATGCTATCCTCTCTTATTTCTTCTATATAAGCACAGCAATAAAATCAATTTCTATTTCTTAATAACCATTAGAGGATAAGCATAGTTTCTTGACATACTGAAGGAACACATTTTTAAGTGATAGAAAAGGTAATATGGGTTAAAATAACTGTTAGAGGAGTTGTTTCTACTTGAGATAATACACATGTCATGTTAGAATTTCAAGGATAAAATATGCCGCAATTTTCCCCAAATGTAGTTGTTTGTACACCACCTGACACAATGGTGATCCAAGTGATTGCTTAAGGTCCTTTTGCCTCCTTGAAGTTAATTCTATAATGAAACCATAGCTTTGATTTAATTAAATGGAATTTTAGAAACCCTTACATGTGTGCAGCCTTAGTAGGTGCTGTGGTATGTGCTTTCCATAAGGAAAAAAAAACAAAGCAAGGTATTTGCCACTGGCAAATGTAAAATTCTTATAAGAGAAGCAATATTTATTATCTGGCACACAATGTTTAGAGACAAAGTGGAAAGAAGAGCACAGGAAAAGTATGATAAAATAAATGAGGTGCCAAAATGAGAATAAAGACAATAAACAGAATGAATAAAAAAGGCCCAAACTGAATAACATGTGTGGACTGAATATACTACAGATCTTAGAGATCAGAGAATACAGAGGAGAAACAAGTAACTAATTTCTTTATCTTCTAGCCTCTCCCCAATGAAATGGGAGCCATTATGAATCCTCTCTTTCATAATATTATTAGAGCACACTCATTTTCTTAGTTAGATAGAGAAGTGTAGGTGGGATGCCCTGAAAATGGAAACAAAAAGGTTAAGTATACTTTGAACAGAATTTAAACCATTAGATAGAATTGATGCATCTCCTTTGATTGTTCAAAAGCCAATAGAATCCCCTGATACATTTCATTCCATTTATTTTGTCATGCCATGCTAAAGGATAGAGAAGACTATTCTTACCCTAATAAGTGAATAGTCCTTCCTCTCTCATTGCTGCTGCATCTTTTCTGATCTATATTTCTCCAATATGGATGGATTACCACTAGCAGGTTTGACAGACGCTATAATATCATTATGCAAATGCAGGTTTACTGCCACTTGGGAATCCTACAGACTGATCACTTCACTATCAGCCTTATCAGAAAATACAAGAGAATTGTGTCCCATACTCAGTGAGATAAGAACATAATTTAAATTAAGTGCTTTACTGTCTGGCTATTCCGGCTAGGGTGGGAGATGCTAATTTTGAAAGCTGGGATATCAACAGGCATTGCTCCACTGAAGTGCTGCCTGACCTGGCTTCCTGTACACTCCTTTCTCCTCTGAGCTCTTCCCTCTTCTTTTCTCCAAATCAAGACACACTAAGGCATTTTTGCAGTATTTAATTTGTTCATCTACTTTCATATGTCCTTGAAAAGTGTCTCCCTAAAGGGAACCCTCCCGCACTGTTGGTGGAAATGTAAACTGGTACAGCCACTATGGAGAACAGTTTGCAGATACCTTAGAAATCTATACATAGAACTTCCATATGACCCCACAATCCCACTCTTGGGCATCTATCCAGACAAAACTCTACCTAAAAGAGACACATGCACCCGCATGCTCATTGCAGCACTAGTCACAATAGCCAGGACATGGAAACAACCCAAATGTCCATCGACAGAGGATTGGATTCGGAAGAGGTGGTATATATACACAATGGAATACCACTCAGCCATAGAAAAGAATGACATAATGCCATTTGCAGCAACATGGATGGAACTAGAGACTTTCATACTGAGTGAAATGAGCCAGAAAGACAAAGACAAATACCATATGATATCACTCATAACTGGAATCTAATATCCAGCCCAAATGAACATCTCCACAGAAAAGAAAATCATGGACTTGGAGAAGAGACTTGTGGCTGCCTGATGGGAGGGGGAGGGAGTGGGAGGGATGGGGAGCTTGGGCTTATCAGACACAACTTAGAATAGATTTACAAGGAGATCCTGCTGAGTAGCATTGAGAACTTTGTCTAGATACTCATGTTGCAACAGAACAAAGGGTAGGGAAAAAATGTAATTGTAATGTATACATGTAAGGATAACCTGACCCCCTTGCTGTACAGTGGGAAAATAAAAAAAATAAAAAAAGAGAAGTGTCTCCCTTAGAAGAGAAGCAGTTTAGCCCCATGTCTAGAGAAGCAGGTTCTTTAATAAAAATCTCTCAAACCTTAGGATCACATGACCTGGATTCTGCACACTAGGCTAACAGTGTGACCTTGAGCATTTTACATGATCCTCATTTCTTAAAAATTACTTGACTACGTGGGACTCTTATCTATAAAATCAAGGAGTTATTGAAGAAGGTCCTCAAAGCTCTTTTTAGTAGTAACATTGTATTCTCTGGAATTTGAATATGAAATATTTTTTCCAGGGCTTATTTTGTAAAAATAAAATATGATAATGTTAGCTATCACAATTAGAAATTATATCTGGATCCTATTAAAATGGTTTATGTAAAACCAGGAAAATTAATTTAGCATTATTATTACTAATAAGACTAATGACTGCATACTTTAGACCTGGGTTCAGGTCCTGACATCGACCATCCTGAACTGGAGTCACCTTGCCCAGGTGCTTAGCTCCTGCCTTTGTACCTAATCCAGAATGTCTTCCGTATATTCTTCCTGGAAACCTCCCATTTATACAAAACCTAGGACTTAGTTGTCACTTTTTCATTCACCTTTGCCTTCGGCATCATTATAAATCTCTGATCAGACTTTTAATATACCATTTCTCCTATTATAATACAGTTGCTTATTTACATTTTTCTCTATATCTGGCTGTGGGCTTTTTGAAAAAGTTAGATATACCTTTTATATTTTCACTTCTACCATTGTCACTATAGTATGCCATGTGCTATATGGCAGGTCACAATGGACCCAACTAATTTTTTTAAAAATTTATTGGGATATAGTTGACTTACAATGTTTCAGGTGTACAGCAAAGTGAATCAGTTATACATATACATATACATATATCCCTTATTTTTCAGAATCTTGTACCATAAAGGTTATTAAAAAATATTGAGTGGATTCCCCTGTGCCATACAGTAGGTCATGTTAGATATCTATTTTGTATATAGTAGTATGTATATATTAATCCAATACTCCTAACTTATCCCCTCCCCCCACACTTCAATTTTGGTAACCATAATTTTGATTTTGAAATCTATGAGTTTGTTTCTGTTTTGTAAATCAGTTCTTTTAATATCATTTTGTTAGATTCCATGTGTATATCATATGACATATGATATTATGATAGTTGTCTTTCTCTGTCTGACTCACTTCACTAAGTATAATAATATCTAGGTCCATCCATGTTTCTTGCAAATGGCATTATTTTACTCTTATTTATGGTTGAGTAATATTCCATTGCACATATGTAGCACATCTTCTTTATCTAGTCCCTGTTGATGAACATTTAGTTTGCTTCCCAATGTCTTGGCTTTTGTAAATGGTGCTGCTATGCAAATTCAAGTGCATGTTATCTTTTTGAAATGTGTTTTTCTACAGATGTATGCCCAGAGGTGAGATTACTGTATCATATGATAGTTTTACATTTAGTTTTTTAAAGAATTTCCATACTCTTTTCCAGAGTGGTTGAACCAATTTATATTCATAGAAACAGCTTAGAAGAATTCCCTTTTCTCCACATCTTCTCCATTATTTATTAATATAGACTTTTTTTATGGCTGTACCTGTGACATATGGAAGTTCCTAGGCTAGTCTTCCAGAATTCCTTGGTAGTTCAGTGGGTTAATGATCTGGCATTGTCACTGCTGAGGCAATGGTCTGACCCCTGACCAGCAAACTTCTGCCAGGGAAGTTTTGGCCGCCAGCATAGCCAAAAAAAAAAATTACTCTTCCTTCTATTCCCCAGCTCAGGTATCACAAATATTTTTAAATGCTAAAATGAGCTAGTCACCAAAACAATTTGAAGTGTTGTCCCAATTTATTAATATTTATATATAAATTCAGAGGAATCTTTTCATATTAATATAGAAATTAAGTAACTATAGCTTTTTAGGAGGTATTTTATGCTCCAGTTTTTTTTTAATTTTTCCCATAGCACAACCTGCAAACAAGGACTCTTGTGCCTTGTAAGGAAGTGCTGCTATTTGACTTTTCACCTTGCCCTACTTATCCCAGGCTACAGTTTAAGCAAATCTCTAATATTCTATCAGTATTAGTTCCTCATCTATATAGTAGGAAGATAATGAACTCCTGACAGTATGGTTGTAAAAAAAACTAAATGAAATGAAGTGTACATGAAAATGGATACACAGAAAGCACTCTTAGCATCTTAATTGAATTTCCTTTCTAGATTTCCCTTCCCTTCTCTCCTGTGTGTCTTCTCACATACCCTTGTTTTTCCTTCACTTTATTTTCTCCCCTTTACCCTTCCACATTGCATGTTTGGCTTGTTAACATGAATGGTTTGCCTCTTACCTTGTGTGTTACTTCCAGTGTCCCTCCCCAGCTGTCTTCCTCTGTCCTCAGAAATCGAAATTCTGTGGCACTTTCACTCATTCTTGCCCTGATTGTGAAGGATGTAACTTATATTTTCATTCACCAGTATTACCTCTGTGCTGTCCAGTTATCTTGAAAAAAATCTGACAATACAATCCAGAGTAAAATGCAAATGATAATAGGCCACTAACTTCCCAAGAACAGTTGTTTTTTATCAAGGAATGACTTATCTAGGAACCTAAAGGAGAGACTAATCCTTCAATCACACAGCCTTAGGCATCAGCAGGAAAGAAGGGGGAATTGTGAGAAAAAGAAAACTGGAGGGTTGTTTATTAGTGCCATTTAAACACCTGGTCCAGTCCAATCTGTAACCTAGGTTCTGGCCCCTTTGTGGTTTCTGATATTAATGAGCCACTTTCCTGGGGGGTCAAGTCGGGGGAGGTTGGCAAATTGCTATATTCTTCTGATTTTATTTGTTGTCAGGAGCCCTTTGATACATTACTACTTAGTAGAGATTGCATTGCATAAAACACAATTAGAGCAGGATAGCTAGGACACTCACTGAGAAGCACATTAGCCCAGGTGGTGACCACTTCTCCTTTCCTCTAAATACCTCTACCATCTGCAAGGCCCAGTGATTCACATCCTAGACTTGATGGGTGCTTCTGGGGAGAAATGAGAGGAAAGAGAGGATGATATAATAGAGTTAGTTTTGTTAGGTATCCATTCCATCCATCCTCAAATATTTACTTATCAAACTCTGTGTTAATATTGCTAGTAAGAAGAAAGAGAAAAGAACAAAAAATTAGCTGAAGGAAGGAGTAGGAACTTCAATTCTAGAATGTAAGGGGAGAAATAAAATTCATTCTTGAGACCAGCACTGAAATCCTAGAGGAAGATGACTTACTGCAGATGTGATTTTGCCAGCTTTACTATAAACATCTTGACTATGAGTATATTATTTGAAAGAGAAGTAAAGACCCAAGCTAATAATAAATCAGTTTTATCCACATTTTAGCACAAGCTGATTTCTTTCTAAATAAGCAATAAATTTTCTCTGTTCTATGGCTTGAGATTTGAGATCACTTATTGGCCTGTAGTAGGCAATTCTTAAATTCTATCAGTGTGATGGGATCCCCACTGCTGTGGCTCTGCTCCAGGGTGACTTTAGCTACCAACTTCCCCAGAGACTGCCAGATAGATCTATCCCCATAAATGAGAACATATTACGCTTACCTCTAGATGAAGGAGAAGAGGAAAAGTCTGAATGAAGACAACAGAGACTGGAGTGATACAGCTTCAAACCAAGGAATACCTGGAGCTACCAGAAGCTGAGAGAGGTGAGAAATGATGCCCTAGCCCTACATCCTTTGGAAGGAGATCAGCCCCGATAAAGCCTTGATTTTTGCCTTCTAGTCTCTAAAACTATGTAAGGAAAAGGGTTTGAATGGGAAGTGGCTAGCATATCCTTCTGGAACATCTTCTGAAAATTAGTTTCTAGTGTAGTTTTGCATGGTACTGCTACTGATACCTCCCTCAAACCTGGGAGTAACAAAATAAATCATTTTTATCCATGAGAAATAACCAAAAAATTATCTTGAAAGTAGACTTCTACCACTGTGACACCTTCTATAAAGACAGAAACAAAAATTCCAGCATTGGTAAAAATCAAGCTTCCTGAAAAACTATCCTCTCAAAAGAGTGTCTTCTTTTAGAGGCCAAAGTAAATACTCAATAGAAGCTGAAGCTAGCCCCTTCTCTTGTTCAAACCCAAGCCACTGAAATACCCTATAGCTCAACCCCAAATGACCCAGAGACAGAAAAAACCTCTTCCCTATTTAAATATATGTACTTTTTAAAGAAAAATATTAGGTTAAGGAAAACATAGAACATACTATGTTTATGACCTTGTGATTTAAGCAACAGTAGTTGTTGAAATGACTTTTACCACAGTAAAAGTCACATACAAATATTGTTATGCCTTATAATTTTGGGATTGACTTTATACACACTTATGAAGTCTTCAGGAAAAGCTAATTTCCATAAAAGGTATCCATATAGGAAGAGAAGAGATAAAACCGTCACTGTACGCAGATGACATGATACTATACATAGAAAACCCGAAGGACTCAACCCAAAAACTACTTAAACTGATTAATAAATTCAGCAAAGTAGCAGAATATAAGATTAATACTCAGAAGTCAGCTGCATTTCTGTATACTAACAATGAAAAAGTAGAAAAGGAATACAAAAATACAATAACTTTTAAAATTGCACATCACAAAATCAAATACCCCAGAATACACCTGACCAAGGAGGTAAAGGACCTATATGCCAAGAACTATAAAACTTTAATCAAAGAAATCAAAGAAGATGTAAAGAAATGGAAACATATTCCATGCTCCTGGATTGGAAAAATCAATATTGTAAAAATGGCCATACTACACAAAGTAATCTTTGTAGTCAATTCAATGCAATCCCTATCAAATTACCCAGGACATTTTTCACAGAACTAGAACAAACAACCCAAAAATTTATATGGAACAACAAAAGACCCAGAATTGCCAAAGCAATCCTGAGAAACAAAAACCAAGCAGGAGGCATAACTCTCCCAGGCTTCAAGAAATACTACAAAGCCACAGTCATCAAAACAGTGTGGTACTGGTATCAAAACAGACAGACAGAACAATGGAACAGAATAGAGAACCCAGAAATATACCCTGACACCTATGGTCAATTAATCTTTGACAAGGGAGGCAAGAACATCAAATGGGAAAAAGAAAGTCTATTCAGCAAGCATTGCTGGGAAACCTGGACAGCGGCATGCAAAGCAATGAAACTAGAACACACCCTCACACCATGCACCAAAATCAACTCAAAATGGCTGAAAGACTTAAATATACAACAGGACACCATCAAACTCCTAGAAGAAAACATAGGCAAAACACTCTCTGACATCAACATCATGAATATTTTCTCAGGTCAGTCTCCCAAAGCAATAGAAAGTAGAGCAAAAATAAACCCATGGGACCTCATCAAACTGAAAAGCTTTTGCACAGCAAAGGGAACCCAAAGGAAAACAAAAAGACAACTTACAGAATGGGAGAAAATAGTTTCAAATGATGCAACCGACAAGGGCTTAATCTCTAGAATATATAAACAACTTATACAACCCAACAGCAAAAAAGCCAATCAATCAATGGAAAAATGGGCAAAAGACCTGAATAGACATTTCTTCAAAGAAGATATACAGATGGCCAACCAACACTTGAAAAAAATGCTCAACATCGCTGGTTATAAGAGAAATGCAAATCAAAACTACCATGACATATCACCTCACACCAGTCAGAATGGCCATCATTCATAAGTCCACAAATAACAAGTGCTGGAGGGGCTGTGGAGAAAAGGGAACCCTCCTACACTGCTGGTGGGAATGGAAACTGGTACAGCCACTATGGAGAACAGTTTGGACATACCTTAGAAATCTATACATAGAACTTCCATATGACCCCACAATCCCACTCTTGGGCATCTATCCAGACAAAACTCTACCTAAAAGAGACACGTGCACCCGCATGCTCATTGCAGCACTAGTCACAATAGCCAGGACATGGAAACAACCCAAATGTCCATCAACAGAGGATTGGATTCGGAAGAGGTGGTATATATACACAATGGAATACTACTCAACCATAGAAAAGAATGACATAATGCCATTTGCAGCAACATGGATGGAACTAGAGAATCTCATACTGGGTGAAATGAGCCAGAAAGACAAAGACAAATACCATATGATATCACTCATAACTGGAATCTAATATCCAGCCCAAATGAACATCTCCTCAGAAAAGAAAATCATGGACTTGGAGAAGAGACTTGTGGCTGCCTGATGGGAGGGGGAGGGAGTGGGAGGGATGGGGAGCTTGGGCTTATCAGACACAACTTAGAATAGATTTACAAGGAGATCCTGCTGAGTAGCATTGAGAAATTTGTCTAGATACTCATGTTGCAACAGAACAAATGGTGGGGGAAAAATGTAATTGTAATGTATACATGTAAGGATAACCTGACCCCCTTGCTGTAAAGTGGGAAAATAAAAAAAATAAAAATAAAAATAAATTTTAAAAAAGACAACTTATAGAATGGGAGAAAATAGTTTCAAATGATGCAATGGACAAGGGCTTATCCTCTGGAATATATAAGCAACTTATACAACTCAGCAGCAAAAAAGCCAATCACCCAATGGAAAAATGGGCAAAAGACCTGAATAGGCTGTTCTCCAAGGAAGATATACAGATGGCCAACCAACACTTGAAAAAATGCTCAACATCGCTGGTTATAAGAGAAATGCAAATCAAAACTACCATGACATATCACCTCACACCAGTCAGAATGGCCATCATTCATAAGTCCACAAATAACAAGTGCTGGAGGGGCTGTGGAGAAAAGGGAACCCTCCTACACTGCTGGTGGGAATGGAAACTGGTACAGCCACTATGGAGAACAGTTTGGACATACCTTAGAAATCTATACATAGAACTTCCATATGACCCCACAATCCCACTCTTGGGCATCTATCCAGACAAAACTCTACCTAAAAGAGACACATGCACCCGCATGCTCATTGCAGCACTAGTCACAATAGCCAGGACATGGAAACAACCCAAATGTCCATCGACAGAGGATTGGATTCGGAAGAGGTGGTATATATACACAATGGAATACTACTCAACCATAGAAAAGAATGACATAATGCCATTTGCAGCAACATGGATGGAACTAGAGAATCTCATACTGGGTGAAATGAGCCAGAAAGACAAAGACAAATACCATATGATATCACTCATAACTGGAATCTAATATCCAGCCCAAATGAACATCTCCTCAGAAAAGAAAATCATGGACTTGGAGAAGAGACTTGTGGCTGCCTGATGGGAGAGGGAGGGTTGGGAGGGATGGGGAGATTGGGCTTATCAGAGACAACTTAGAATAGATTTACAAGGAGATCCTGCTGAGTAGCATTGAGAACTTTGTCTAGATACTCATGTTGCAACAGAACAAGGGTGGGGGAAAAAATGTATACATGTAAGGATAACTTGATCCCCTTGCTGTACAGTGGGAAAAAAATAAATTTAAAAAAAGCTAATTTCCAAAGCCATACAGTGTTTGATAATAATGGTTAAAGATGGTTCTCTTTCAGAAAAAATTCAGTCTCAGCTCTGAGTTCAATAATTACAATATAACTTCTTTTAAACCATAGAACAACTATATGGTAAGGAAAATCAGAATATCCAGCTTATTTCTAAAACAATACACAAACTAATGAAGGTTAAGTTCCCAAAAGTCAATGAAATTCCTCATTGAGACCGTCAGCTCATTAATACATGATAAATATAAATAGTTCATGCAGAATATCTGTTGATGAATAAGATAATGAATAAACATAGGCTTTAAACACCTCATATGTTTATGAGAACAATACCCTTTCCTGCTCCATATGTATTTTTGCCACCATCGGTTTTAACACATCTTAGCAGATTCTACTTCAGGTGTCACTGATTTAGTGTTTTCTCATTTTTTTTAAATATTATTTTCTGTAAATGTGTACATATGTATTTTTCACAGAGACTGACTCTTTAGTCACTTCAAACTCAGCATTGATTTCTCAAATAAACAGTTGAGCACTATTAGTACATCTGCCAACTCTTCAAGAAACAGGGAAACCATTCAAATACATTTTGTGTCATTTTCAATTGACTGTGGATGATACTCCAAATGTCTTCAACTCCGTGAGCAATCTTCTCACTAATGGCCTAGTGTCTTTTTTTTTTTTTTTTGGTCTTTTAGGGCTGCTCCCAGCATATGTAGGCTCCTGGGCTAGGGGTCAAATTGGAGCTGTATTTGTTGGCCTATGCCACACCCAAATACAGCAATACCAGATCCAAGCCACATCTCTTGTCCATGTCAACACCAAACTCTGAACCCACTGAGTGAGGCAAGGTATCAAAATTGCATCCTCATGGATACTAGTCTGATTCATTTCCACTGAGCCATGACAGTCTTAAATGAGTTTATTTTCTCTGGGTACAGTTTGTTGACTATTGCATTTAGATGTGATTTCATCATCTCGCCATGAGCAAATATTTTTTCTTGATTATCTGACAGATGAACCACTTGAAAATTTACTTTTGTTGCAGCTTATTGTTATGACAAGATATTGTTTCAAAATTTTCTAACTGTTCTGATTTTTTATTTCCTATGACCTGGGAATATTGTGATGTATGCTTAATTCAGTAGTGTCAATAAATATTTATTCTTTTAGCAATGATTTAGTGACATTGCATAACAAATACAATATTTTGGCATCTAATTTGAAAAGAAGACTAGATAAAGTCAAGCACACATATCCATTCTCAGAGCTACAGTTCTTCCCCTTCAAAAGCTGTTTTCTCATCCTTAAAAAAACAAAGTCAAGTGTGGACACATCAGTTCCCCTATTCTTATTGAGCTGCCATTCTGACCCCCTTCATAGGTTTCCATGCTTTCATATCCTGTAATTTCCTTTTTGTATCCGCCAGAGTTTAGTAATAGACAATAGCAGACATTTTAGGTTGTTTCATCAGAAAGAAGTTATTACAGGGAACAAACTTACAAAGTTGTGAGGAGTAATGAAGAAATGGGGCATAGGCTGAACATTCATGAAAAACTCAAAACCTCATTCCAGAACAAGTTCCAAGTTGACTTGTATTTCTGTTGCATTCAGAATGCTACAGGAATAGGAAATGGAGGGGACAGCTACCAAATTATCAGGTAACTACCAAACTGAAAAGCCACCTACCATATCATAAAGCCACAGCCCCAGTTTTTTCATTTGCTTTGTTTTCTATGTAACTACCATGATTTTCCTTAAATATGTAGAGATCTTGAAAAAGTCATCACTAATTGATCAGTAATAAATGGCAAGTTCTCAAAGGAAATAAGAAATTTACCAGTTAAGTGTTCCAGCCCCAAGAAATCTTCTGTCTTTCCACAATTCATCCGTTCTGGTTAACCAGTTACTCTGAATTCATAATATGGCTGTATCCCTGGAATTTCACTTTCTCCTTATTCTTTGTTGAATCCATGACTTTGTGAATCCAACATCTCAACACTTGTTTTAGCCTTAATTTTGCTGAAGCACAATCTCTATTAACTTCCTAAGAAAACATAAGAGGAAAAGGGGGAATGGCCAAAATGAAGTAGGAAAACCCTGAGCTCACCTCCTCCAACAGGCAAACCAAGGGTACATCTGGTAACAGAGAAATTACTGATGAGAAATGCCAAAAGACTAGCATAAGAGATCTTCTTCAACTAAATGTATAAAGAAGGAACTACCAAGAGACAGGCAGGAAGGGCAGAGATGTACAGTCAAGACCCATTCATCAGGACGAGTGACCCACAAAAGGAAAGGTAATTACAATTGAGTCCCTATCCCCAAGGAGAAAGGGATGTGACCCCCCCATCAGGATCCCAGCTTGAGGATCCTTCACTACAAAAATTAACCCCTGAAATATTTGGTTTTGAGGCCAATAGTGCTTACCTTTGGGAGAGCCAGAGGAGTATGAGAAATAAAGACTCTACTCTTACAGTGTGCACACACTCTCACATACTCTGGGATACGTGGAAGAATCAGTAAGTTGAAAAGAGCCTGGGTGGGATAGACTTGTTGATCTTGAAAATCTTCCCAGAGAAGCAGAAGGCAACTGATGCTCACTCTGGGGACATAGACACTGGAAGCCAACATTTTGGGGAGTTCATTCTGCCCAAGGTATTGACAAGTGTCATTTTGTAATCCTCTCTCCAGATTATTAGCACCAGGATGGAGCCCCATCCACTAGCCAGTCAGCACAAGAACAGAGATACCTTAGGCCAAGCAACAAGCCAGGCAAGTATACAGCCCTACCAACCAGCAGGCTTGCTGCTTTAAGATCCCCAGAACCTACAGCCACACCAAGACAAGACACTTTCCATCAGATATTACAGAACTCAGATTTGCACACCTTTGGGCCAGCACTAGCCCTGTGAAAAGACACATCCGCCAGTGGGTAAACACTTGCCTCAAGATCCCTGGGACACAGCACGGTCCATCAGGAGGATAAAACAACCACAGCTCCACAGTGTGTATGTCAGGACAAGCCCATCCGCCAGCAGGCCAGCACCAGCTCTGGAAACACCTGGCCCCTGATCCCACCCACCATAAGCCCAACTCCAGGACTAGGACACCTTGGGCCCCTCAACCAGCCAGCCCAGGATTTGTCCCTGCCCACCAGTAGGCTGATACTAGCCTGAAGAATGCCAGGACCTTGCAGCAAGAGACCGTGAGACCTGGTTTCACCCACAAGCAGGTTGGCACTTGCCTAGAACACCTGGACCCTAACCCTGCCCATCAAACAAACAAAACTCCAAGACCCAATGGCTTCAGAGATAAATTCTAACAAACATTTAGAGAAGCGTTAACTTCTATCCTTCTCAAACTATTCCAGAATGATGCAGAGGAAAGAACACAACCAAACTCATTCTACAAGGGCAGCATCACCCTGATACCAAAACCAGACAAGGATATCACACACACATACACACACACACACACAATTATAGTCCAATATCATCAATAAATATAGATTAAGAAAATCCTCAACAAAACATTAGCAAATCAAATTCAGCAATACATTAAAATTAAAATAGTTTCAAATGATGCAACTGACAAGGGCTTAAACTCTAAAATATAAAAACAGCTTATACAGCTCAACAGCAAAAAACCAAAAACCCAATTGAAAAATGGGCAGAAGACCTGAATAGACATTTCTCCAAAGAAGATATACAGATGGCCAACAGGCACATGAAAAAAATGTTAAACATCACTAATTATTAGAAAAATGCAAATCAAAACTATAATGATGTACACTTCACACCAGTCAGAATGGCCATCATCAAGTTAACAAATAACAAATGCTAGAGAGAGTTTGGAGAAAAGGGTACCCTACTTTGCTCTTGGTGGGAATGTATATTGGTACAACCACTATGGAAAACAGTATGTAAATACCTCATAAAACTAAATATAGAAATACCATATGACCCAGCAATCCCACTCCTGAGCATATATCCAGAAAAAAACTTTCACTGAAAAAGATACATGTACACTCCTATGTTCATTGCAGCACTAATCACAATAGTCAAGACATGTAAACAACCTAAATGCCCATCAATAAATGAATGGGTCAAGATGATGTGCTATATATACTCAATGGAATGCTACTCAGCCATAAAAAAGAACAAAATAATGTAATTTGCAGCAGCATAGATGGAACTAGATACTCTCATATTAAGTGATGTATTTCACAAATACCATATGATATCACTTATATCTGGGATCTGATATATGGCACAAATGACCTATCTACAGAAAAGAAACAAAGTCATGGACTTGGAGAACAGACTTGTCATTGGCAAAGGGGAGGAAGAGCAAGTAGGATGGACAGGGAGTTTGGGGATTTTAGATGCAAAGTATTGCATTTGGAATGGATAAGCAATGACAACATGCTGTATAGCACAGGGAACTATAACTAGACACTTGTGATGTAACATACTGGAGGATAATGTGAGAAATACAATGTGTGCGTGTGTGTGTGTGTATGTGTGTATTTATGACCAGACCACTTTGCTGTACAGCAGAAATTGACAGAACATTTTAAATCAACTACAATAGAAAAAGATAAACCTAAAAAAAAATCTTTTAAATTATCAGAGAGGAGACAAGATGGCAGAAGAGAAAGATGACACACTCACCCTCTCCCACAAACACATTAAAAAAAAACACATCTACATGTAAAACGACTCACACAGGACATCAACTGAATGCTGGCAGAAGAACTTAAACCTCCAAACAGGGAAAGAAATTCTTGACATAACTGGGTAGAACAAAAGAGAGAGAGAGAAAAGGAATCAGGATGGGACAAGCATTCCCGAGAGGGAGCTGCAAAGGAGAAATGGAATCCACACCCTGTGAAGCCACCTAACCAATGGGAAGATCAACAGAATCAGAGGGATATCCAAGATGCCAAGGAAAGTGCAGCAGCAGGTCTGAGAACTGAAAAACAGAGTGAGAGAAGCACAGATCATCTGAACCACTGGTACAGACCCCACAGCCTGAGATGCTTGGGTGGGGGCTGGATGCCGAGACTTAGACTCCAGATGTCAGTCTGCAGGAGCAGGCTAGGGTTGGTGGTGTGGAGACAGCCTAAAGGACTAGGGAGCAGTGCACCATAGGTGGGGTAAGAGGTACACTAAGGGCTGGGGAGTGGAAAGCCATGGCAGAGGGACCCTGGGAAAAGGTCCAGACCCACAGGAGAGATAAGTCACCATTGTTGGAGAGGGGAGAGGAGAAGGGGTGGGCTGCTGCATAAGAAAACTCCTTGCACCCCAATGCACACATGCCCACTGGCTCACAGATTGCAGAGTCCCCGGTGCAGCACCCCCTGAGTGCACAGCCAGAAGCCATGCTCCAGGATGCCCCCACCCCTGCCCCTGCAGGAAGCCACTTACTGATCTGCAGCGCTCTGGGCCACACCACCACTGTGGGCTCTAGACTGTGCATCTCAGGCCCAGCCCCTTGCAATCAGAGGTCGCTTGCTAGCCCACCATAGACCTGGTGTCTTCAGCAGTGGGAAGCTACTTGCTAGCCCAAAGTGGACCAGAACTGCAGGTGGTGGGAGCAAACCATTGCAATTATCCCTGACTCCAGAAGTGGGCGAGGCCTACCACAACTGGGGACATATGAACAAGAATCACTTGCAGCCCCAACCACTTCACAGGGCATCACAGAGAATGACACTACAATGGAAAACCACCTTACGTTGCTTTTGCTCCCCTGGAATCACACTCACACTGAAGCTGCCACTGCCAAGTGTTCTGGGAGGGGACCAGATGCTTGATCACTGTCCCTTCCTAGGAACCTGCAACTAAGAGCACCATGTTCAGCACATCCTATAGAGGCTGAGCAGGACCAGGTGCTTCTTGCATGATTTACAGTTGGTGCGATAAACCACCACAGTGATCTCTGCCTCCAGAGGTGGCAGTGGCCCAACACCACTAGGGGTCAATGAAGAGGCACCACTTGCAGCTGCATTCACCTCAAGGGCATCACAGAGGAAGGCATTGTGACCAAATCAACTATTGGTGCTGCTGCACCCCTGGGAACACACTAACCCTGCTGCTGCTACTGCTGAATGTTCAGGGCAGTACCCATATGCCAGATCTCTGTCACTTCCCAGGATCCTGCAACTAGGAACAGCCTGTGCAGCACATCCTATGTGGGCTAAGGAAGACAGATCACCTCATGCATGGTCTACAGTTGGCAGAGGCAAACCACCGCAGTTATCACTGAAGCTAGAGACAGTCACGGCCCACTCCCACTAGAAGTCCCTGAACAGGCACCACCTGTGGTTCCAGCCACCTCAGGGGAGGTCACTGCAATCCAACACAAGCTGTTGTTGCTCTCATCCCCATGGGAACTCTTCTAGAGCCCATTACCACTTTCCAGTTCACTGCAAAGAGGAGAAAACTGTGATGCCTTCTTGCAGGTCTTTGCTTCTGCTGAGAGACAGACACTGAATGCTGGACCTACCCATTGCCCCATTCTTCCTAAAAATATACTGGGCACCCTGGGGATAACAGATGGGTCGCACCAAAGAAATACAGCAAGTATTCAAAAACCCACACCAAAAAAAAAAAAAAAAAAAGAATAGTAACCCTCCCCAAAAAAATACAAAGGGTACACTTGCATAGAAATAGACTTACAAGACGACAGTTTCACTTCTCCAATTATACATAAAAACAAAAAGACAAGCAGGATGAAGAAGATCAGAAACCATTCCCAGTTAAAACTACAGGAGAACTCACCTAAAGCAATCAACAATGGAACAGACCTCTGCAGACTGACAGACTTGGAGTTCAAAAGGGACATAGTTAAAATACTAAAGGAATTAAGGGAGGACATGAGCAGTAATGCAGATTCCCTCAGAAAGGAACTAGAAAATATAAGGAGCAGCCAAGATAAACTAGAAAATACATTTGCAGACATACAAACTGAGCTAAAGGCAATAAAGACCAGAATGAATGATGCACAGGAATGAACTAGTGACTTGGAAGACAGAATAATGGAAATCACCCAAACAGGACAGCAGACACAAAACCAAATGAAAAAAAAGATGAAAGCAATATAAGAGACATATGGACAATACAAAGAGGGCCAATCTATGCATAATAGGTATTCCAGAAGGAGAAGAAAAAGAAAAGCGGATTGAACACATATTTGAAGAAATTATGGCTGAAAACTTTCCAAATCAAACGATACTGATATCAAGATATGGGATGCACAGAGGGACACACAGAGGGCCCCAAACAAGTTGAACCCAAACAGGCCCACACCAAGACATATTATAATAAAAATGGCAAAAGTTAAAGATAAAGAGAGCATTCGAAAGGCAGCAAGAGAAAAGTAAAGCATTAATTATAAGGGAATCCCCACAAAGCTATCAGATGACTTCTCCACAGGAACACTACAGGCCAGGAGGGAATGGCAAGAGATATTTAAAGTGCTGAAAGGAAAAAAATCTGCAACCAAGAATACTCTATCCAGCAAGAATATCATTGAAAATAGAAGGGGAAATAAAGAACTTCCCCAACAAACAAAAGCTAAAAGAGTACAGCAATACGAAACCCATTCTAAAAGAAATAATGAAAGGGCTTGTATAAATTTAAAAAAAAAAGAGGAAGATCTAGGATGGAGGAAACCACATTTGGAAAGCAGCCACTTAAATAAGCCAGCATACAGACCTAAACATGAAGATGCTAAAAGAAAAAGACATCAAAGTCATACAATGTGGGCACGAGAAGTAAGAAAAATTAGATTCTTTCTTATTTCTTTAAGGATGTGTTTGAGCCTACATGATTATCAGCCTAAAGTAAGCAGATATAGGAAGGGGTTAACATACGTAAAAAAGAGGGCAACCACAAATCAAAGCCAAACATTACGTTCACAAAGACTGAAAAGAAAAATAGTCAAGTATAAAATAAATGGAAACCATCCAAACGAAAAAAAAAGAAAGAAAAAGAAAAGAAGAAAAGAGAAACATAGAGTCAACTGGAAAACAAGGCTTAAAACAGCAATAAATACATATCTATCAAAAATCACCTTAAATGTGAATGAACTGAATGCTTCAGTCAAAAGACACAGAGTGGCAGAAGGGATAAAATAGCAAAAACAGCAATCTGCTGCCTACGAGAGACTTACCTCAGGGCAAAGGATACATATAGATTGAAAGTGAGGAGATGGGAAAAGATACTTCAGGCCAATGGACCAGACAGGAAAGCAGGAGTTGCAATACTCAGACAAAATAGACTTTAAAACAAAGGCCACAAAGACAGACAAAGAAGGACACTATTTAGTGCTTAAAGGATGCGTTCAAGAAGAGGATATTACAATCATCAATACATATGCCCCTAATATAGGAGTACCCAGATGCCTACAACAAATAGTAACAGACATGATGGGAGAAACTGATGGGAATACAATCATATTAGGAGACGTTAACACCCCACTCACATCAATGAACAGAACCTCTAGACAGAAAACCAATAAAGCAACAAAGATCCTAAAAGAAAGAACAGAAAATGAGACTTAATCGACATCTTCAGGACATCACATCCCAAAAAAATCAGAATACACATTCTTCTCAAGGGCACATGGAACATTCCCCAGAATTGACCACATATTTGGTCACAAAGCTAACCTCAACAACTTTAAGGGTATGGAAATTATTTCAAGCATCTTCTCTGACCACAATAGCGTGAAACTAGAAATCAACCACAGGAAAAGAAATGAGAAAAAAACCTTCTACCTGGAGACTAACCAACATGCTCCTAAAAAACAAATGGGTCAATGAGGGAATCAAGAAGAAAATTAAAAAGTACCTGGACACAAATGATAAGGAAGACACAACCACTCAAAATCTATGGGATGCTGCAAAAGCAGTGCTCAGAGGGAGGTTCATAGCAAAACAGGCCTTCCTCAAAATAGAAGAAAAATCTCCAATCGACAACTTAACCCACCACCTAAATGAATTCGAAAAAGAAGAACAAGCAAAACTTTAAGTCAGCAGAAGGAAGGAAATCATAACGATCAAAGAGCAAATCAATGAAATAGAGATTCAAAAAACAATAGACAAAATCAATCAAACCAAGAGCTGGCTTTTGGAAAAGGTGGACAACATAGACAAACCTCTGGCTAGACTCACCAAGAAGAAGAGAGGAAAAAGACCCAAATAAACACAACAAGAAATGCAAAAGGAGTAGTCGCAATGGGTACTACTGAAATACAAAACAACCATGCGAGAATACTATCAGCAATAATACGCCAACAAATTTGACAACCTCAAAGAAACGGACAACTTTCTAGAAACTTACAGCCTGCCAAAACTGAATCAAGAAGAAATAGATCAAATGAACAGACCAATCACTTGAAATGAAATTGAATATGTCATAAAAAAACACTCCCTACTAATGAAAGTCCAGGACCAGATGGCTTCACAGGCAAATTCTACCAAACATTCAACGAGGAACTTAGACCCGTCCTCCTTCAACTTTTTCAAAAGGTTGAAGAAGAAGGAACACTCCCAAAGACACTCTATGATGCCACCAGCACCCTCATTCCAAAACCAGACAAAAACACCACCAAAGAAGAAAACTCTCAGCCAATCTCTTTGATGAATACAGACACAAAAATTCTCAACAAAATTTTAGCTAACCAAATCCCGCAACATATCAAAAAGATCATACACCATGACCAGGTGGGATTCATCCCAGGTTCACAAGGATGGTTCAACATACCCAAGTCAATCAACGTCATACACCACATTAACAAAAGAAAAGTCAAAAACCACAAGATCATCTCAATAGATGCCAAAAAAGCATTTGACAAAGCCCATCATCCCTTCATGATAACAAATCTCTTACCAAAGCGGGTATAGAGGGAACATTCCTGAACATAGTTAAAGCCATTTACACACACCCAAAGCAAATACAATACTCAATGGACAAAAGCTGAAAGCCTTCCCACCAAAATCTGGAACAAGACAGGGAGGCCCACTCTCACCGTTGTCAGTCAACCTAGCCACAGCTATCGGAAAAGCAAAGAAATTAAAGGCATCCAAAGAGGAAGAGAAGAGCTAAACCTGTCACTGCATGCAGATGACATGATACTATATATAGAAAACCCTAAGGACTCAACCCCAAAACTACATGAACTGATCAACAAATTCAGCAACGTACCAGGATATAAGATCAACCTTCAGAAATCAGTCCCATTTCTGTACACTACAATGACAGAGTAGAAATGGAATACAAAAACACACTATCTCTTATCATTGTGCCCCCCCCCCAAAATCAAATACCTGGGAATACACCTGACCAAGGAGGCCAAGTTCCTATATGCTGAGAACTAGAAAACATTAATCAAGGAAATTAAAGAAGATGGAAAGAAATGGAAAGATATTCCATGCTCCTCAGTTGGAAAAGTTAATACTGTAAAAAGGGCCATACTACCCAAAGCAATCTCCAGAGTCAATGCAATCCCCATCAAATTACCCAGGACATTTTTCACAGAACTAGAACAAACAATCCAAACATGTATATGGAACCACAAAAGACCCAGAATGGCCACAGCAATCCTGAGGGACAAAAACCAAGCAGGAGGCATCTCTCTCCCAGACTTCAGGCAATACGATAAAGCCACAGTCATCAAGACAGTGTGGTACTGGTACCAAAACAGACAGACAGACCAATGGAACAGACTAGAGAACCCAGAAATAAACCCAGACACCTTCGGTCAATTAATCCTTGACAAAGGAGGCAAGATCATAAAATGGGGAAAAGACAGTCTTTTCAGCAAGTATTGCTGGGAAACCTGGACAGCGGCATGCAAAGCAATGAAACTAGAACACACCCTCACACCATGCACCAAAATAAACTCAAAATGGCTGAAAGACCTAAATATACGACAAGACACCATCAAACTCCTGGAAGAGAACATGGGCAAAACATTCCCTGACATCAACCTTACAAATGTTTTCTCAGGTCAGTCTCCCAAAGCAACTGAGATAAAAGCAAACATAAACCAATGGGACCTAATCAAACTGACAAGCTTTTGCACAGCAAAGGAAACCAAAACGAAACCAAAAACACCACTTACAGAGTGGGAGAATATAGTTTCAAATGATGCAAGTGACAAGGGCCTAATCTCTGACATATACAAACAGTTTATACCACTCAACAGCAAAAAACCCAACAACCCAATAAAAAATGGGCCAAAGACCTGAATAGACGTTTCTCCAAGGAACATGTATAGAGGGCCAACAAGCACATGAAAAAAAAGGCTCAATAGCCCTGATTATTAGAGAAATGCAAATCAAAACTACCACGAGATACCATCTTATACCAGTCGGGATGGTCATCATTACTAAGTCCACAAATAACAAGTGCTGGAGGGGGTGTGGAGAAAGGGAACCCTCCTGCACTGTTGGTGGGAAAGTAAGCTGGTACAATCACTTCGGAGAACAGTATGGAGGTATCTTAGAAACCTATACATAGAACTACCATATGACCCAGTGAACCCTCTCTTGGGCGTATATCTGGACAAAACTTTCCTTAAAAAAGACACATGCACCCAAATGTTCTTTGCAGCACTATTCACAGTAGCCAAGACATGTAATCAACCCAGATGTCCATTGGTAGATGATTGGATTAAAAAGAAGTTGTATATATACACAATGGAATACTACTTTGCCATAAAAAAATAACAAAATAATGCCATTTGCAGCAACATCGATAAAACCAGAGACTCTCATTCTGAATGAAGTCAGAAAGAGAATGACAAATACCATATGATATCACCAATATCTGGAATCCAATATACAGCCCAAAATAACCTTTCCACAGAGCAGAAAATCATGACGTGTAGAATAGACTTGTGGTTGCCAAGAGGGAAGGGGAGGAAGTGGGAGGGCCCGGGAGCTTGGTTTAAATAGCTGTAGAATGTTCCTTTGGGGATGAATTATCAATGGAATTCTGCTGTGTATCACTAGAACTCTGTCTAGTCACTTATTATGGAAGATGTAATCTGAGAAAAAAAGAATTTATACATTTAAGTGTAACCGAGTCACCATTCTGTACAGTAAGATAAAATATACACATAAATAAAAATTTTAAAAAGTAAAATAAAATAAATTATCATACACCACCATCAAGTTGGATTTATTACTGCAAGAATAACATACTGAAGAATATATATATATATAATATATATATAATCTATTCTTAATAGATTCAGAAAAATCTTTTGATAGACTTCAACATCCATTCCTTACAAAAACTATCAACAGAGTAGGTATAGAGGGAATATATCTAAACAAAATAAAGTTCCTCTATGGCAATCCCACAGCTAGCACCATACTTAACAGTGAAAAGCTAAAGGCTTGTCTGCTAAGATAGGGTGAAAAGGAAGGATATCTACCCTTGCAAGTCAACATAGCTTTGGAATTCTTGGCAATCAGAAAAGGAAAAATGAACTTCCATCATGGCTCTGTGGTTAATGAATCCCACTAGGAACCATGAGGTTGCAGGTTTAATCCCTGGCCTTGCTCAGTGGGTTAAGGATCCAGCGTTGCAGTGAGCTGTGGTGTAGGTTGCAGACACGGCTTGGATCCCATGTCGCTTCAGGCAGCTACAGCTCCAATTAGACCCCCAGCCTGGAAACCTCCATATGCCTCAGGCGCAACCCTAAGAAAGACAAAAAAAGGAAAAAATAAAAGAATCCAAATTTGAAGAAAGAAGTCAAACTGTCACTGTTTGAAAATAACATGATGCTATACCTAGAAAATCTTAAAGACACTACTAAAAACCCACTAGATCTCATCAGTGAATTCAGTAAAGTTGAAGGATACAAAATTAATGTAAAGAAATCTGTTGCATTTCTCTAACTAGCAATGAATATCAGAAAGAGAAATTACGAAAACAATTCCATTTGCAAAAATATAAAAATAATAAAACACACAAGGAGGTAGAAAACCTATACACCAAAAACTATAAGACACTGATGAAAGAAACTGAAGCCAGCTCAAGCAGTTTTAAAGGTATATTGTGTTCATGGATTGGAAGAATTAATATTATAAAAATTACCATACTAAACAAAGTAAGCTGCAGACTCAATTTAATCCTTATCAAAATACCAATGGCATTTTTTCACAAAACTAGAAAAATAATTTTAAAATTTGTATGGAAATACAAAAGACCCCAAATAGTCAACAAACTCTTGAGAAACAAGAACAAATCTGGAAATGTTAAACTCCCAGATTTCAAACTATACTACAAAGCTATAAAATAAAAACCGTTTGGTATTTGCACAAAACAGACACAGATAAATGGAACAGAATAAAGAGCCCCCAAATGAACCCACACTTACATAGAAAATTTATCTACAACAAAGGGGGCAATAACATACAACGGGGAAAGACCTCCAGTTCAAAGTGGTGGAAACATGGACAGCTGTATGCAAAAGAATCAAACTGGACTATTCTCACCTCATGAAGAAAAATAAATTCAAGTGAATTATAGGCATAAATGTAAGACCTGAAACCATAAAACTCCTAGAAGAGAACATAGACAGAATACTCTGTTATGCAAATCATTGCAATACTTTTTTTCTATCTCCTAAGGCAAAAGAACTAAAAGCAAAATAGAAATAAGGGACCTAATTAAATTTAAACGCTTTGTACAGCAAAAGAATCCATTGAAAAAATTAAAAGACAATTACTAAGTGGGAGAAAATATTTTCAAATTATGTGACAGGTTTGGTTAATATCCAAAATAAATAGACTGTTCATACAAGTCAATATCAAAAACCCAATTAAGAAATGGTCAGAAGACCTGAATAGATATTTTTTCCAAAGAAAATATACAGATGGCTAAAAGGCACATGAAAACATGTTCAACATTGCTTATCTGAGAAATGTAATTCAAAACCAAAATAAGAATCGCTATCATCAAAATGAAAACAAATACTTGGCATATTAATAGCATATTAAGTATATGAATCTGGATACAAAATAGTGTGTATAGGATAATCTTATTTTAAATTTATTTAGATGTATATATGCTACAGGGAAACATTTGGAGGCATGTAATCAAAATGGTCAGATG
Organism: Phacochoerus africanus; assembly: GCF_016906955.1. Taxonomy (NCBI): domain Eukaryota; kingdom Metazoa; phylum Chordata; class Mammalia; order Artiodactyla; family Suidae; genus Phacochoerus; species Phacochoerus africanus. The sequence goes on from NC_062545.1 coordinate 96,130,437, forward strand.
AGTTTTGGGATCATTTTTAGTTTAATTTGTTTGCTTCTCTGCATATACTATTTTTTTCTAGAATGAATCCGTATTATTTAATTTTTAGAAAATTCTTAAAAACCCAGTAAATATATTTATCACCACCAAAACCAACAAAAAGTCTACAAATAAGAAACTTTTGTGAGGCTGAGGAGGAAAGGGAACCCTTTTACACTGTTGGTGGGAATGTAAATTGATGCAGCCACTTAGAAAACAATATGAAATTTTCTCAAAAAACTAAAACTAGACCTATTATATGATCCAGCGATCCCACATATATGAAGAAAACAGACATTAATTCAAAAAGATAAATGAACAGTAATGTTCATAGTGACATTATTTCCAATAGCCAAGATATAGAAGCAACCTAAATATTCAGCAACAGATGAATGTATAAGGAAGATATGGCATATTTGTACAATGAACTATTACTTGGCCACAAAATTAATAAAATTCTACCATTTGCAGCAACATGGATGGACCCAGGAGGTATTTGTTTAGTGAAATTAGACAAAGACACACAAATACTCTTATCTCTTACATGTGGAATCTAAAAAATAAAACGAATGATTGAATAGAACAAAAGAGACTCACAGATATAGAAAACAAACTAGTGATGAGCAGGTAAGCACCAAGGAATATTCTACAACTCAGGGAGATAGAGTCATTGTTTTATAAAACATTTAAATGGATATAATCTATAAAAATATTGTATACTATGTCTTAAAACTATAATTAATATCATATTGTGAATTATACTTCAATAAATATTATACAAACATAAAACAAAAGGACATTAAAAAATATAGTTATATATTGGGCTTAGTTGCTTAAAATTTATATATATACATAATATTTTTCAAAAAAATTTAAAAAGAATGGGAGTATTTATACATAGTGATTCACTTTGTTGTACACCTCAGACTAATACAACAATGTAAGTCAAACATACTCCAATAATATTAAATTTTAAAATATTTTTGATATTATATATGAAAAATTAAGTTCAAAGAGATAAAAGAACAGAAAATTTTGAGAAAGCAGAATAAAGTTAACATAGTGAAATTGTCTAATAAATGGGTAGACCATGAGAAGGAAAGGAAATAATGAATGGAGCATAAATGATACGAAAAGAGCCATTTTTTAAAAAAGTTCAAAGCTCATTAAAATGCCATGCCACAATTTATGCTCTTGGATAGGAAAAATTAATTTTGTTCAAATGGCCATATTACCCAAAGCAATTTACAGATTTAATGTGATCACTATCAAATTACCAATGACATTTTTCAAAAAATCATTGAAAAATATTAAAATTTATATGGAATCATAAAAGACCAAGAATTTCCAAAACAATCCTGAAGGAAAAGAAAAAATTCTTGAGGCATAACCCTCCAAGGATTCAGCCCACACTACAAAACTACTGTAATTAAAACAGCATGGTATTAGCATAAAAAGACATATGGATAAATGGAACAGAATAGAGAACCCAGAAATAAATCCGTACACTTAGGGACTAATTTTCAACAAAAGAGGCAAGAATATATAATGAGGAAGAGACACTTTCTTCAGCAAATGATATTGAGAAAACTGGACAGCTGCATGTAAATCAATGAAGTCAGAAAACACCCTCACACCATATCCAAAAATAAGTTCAAAATGGCTTAAAGACTTAAATATAAGGCATGACATCATAAAACCCCTAAAACAGAACATGGTAAAAACATTATCTGACACAAATCATACTAATGTTTTCTGAGCTCAGTCTCCCAAGGCAATAAAAATAAAAGCAAAAATAATTAAAAATGATGTGACCTACAAGGGCTTAATTTCCCAAATATAAAAACAGCTCATATGACTCCATAACAAACAACCCAATCAAAAAAGGGCAGAAGACCTGAATAGACACTTCTCCAAAAATTATATACAGATGACTAACTAGCATGTGAAAATATGCTCAACTTCACTAATTATTGGAGAAATGCAAATCAAAATTACAATGAGGGATCATCTCATCTGGGTCAGAATATCCATCATCAAAATGTCTACAAATAACAAATGTCAGATAGGATGTGGAGATAAAGGAACACTTCTATGCTATTGGTGGGAATGCGAAATCGCACAGCTACTATGGAAAAAAGTATGGAAGTTCTTCAAAAAACCAAAAAATAGAACTACCATTTAATCCACAATCCCACTCCTGGCCATATATAGGGAAAAAATTTATAATTCAAAAAGATATATTCACCCCAACGTTTATAGTAGCAATATTTACAATAGCCAAGACATGGAAGTAACCTAAATTTTTATTGACAGGTGAATTGATAAAGAAGGTGTGGCATGTATATATATGCAATGGAAATTACTCAGGTATAAAAAAGAATAGCAATATTTACAATAGCCAAGACATGGAAGTAACCTAAATTTTTATTGACAGGTGAATTGATAAAGAAGGTGTGGCATGTATATATATGCAATGGAAATTACTCAGGTATAAAAAAGAATAAAATAATGCCATTTGCAGCAACATGGAGTGATATAGAGATCATCATGCTAAGCGAAGTGATATCATATAGTAAAGACAAATACTATATGATATCACTTATTGTGGAATCTAAAATATGACACAAATGAACTTATTTACAAAAACAGAAACAGACTCACACACCTAGAAAATAAAATTATGGTTAACAAAGGGGAAAGGAACTGGAGAAGGAATACATTAGGAGTTCTGTAATAGCAGATACAAACTTCTACATATAAAATAGATAAACAGCAAGATCTTATTCTATAGCACAGGGAACTATAATAAATATCCTATAATAAGCCATAAAAAATAATACACACACACACATAAATATAAGTAAATATGAAGGAGGAAATAGTGAAAAGTATCCTTCAAGCAGAAGGACACCAATCTCAAATATATGTTTAAATTTACTGACCCAAGTGATGATTACACTTGCATGTTCACTTTGTAATAATTTATTGATATGTACACTTATGATACATAAATCCCACTGTACATGTATTAGGGATAGTAAAATTTTATTAAAATTACCTCTTATGTATCCTATGGTATACCTCTGAGTTCTCTTCTTTGTTTCATTTTATCATTTACATGTTCCTCCATCAAAAACACTATCACCATTTTCAAAGCTAGAGCATTACTATATTACATGGGAGAAAAAGCTACCTCATTTTTATGCTTAATATTTCTTACTTTTTACTTACCTCTTTCAGAGTTGTAATTCTGCATATAAAATCTGGAATAAAGGTATTAAATTTCTCAAAATAACAAGTAAGATTTTTATTACCATTTAATTGATTTTGTAAAATAAGAAATACTTATACTCGTATATGATTATTATGCTATCTAAGAGTATAAGCTATTTGTTCATTTTTTTTCAGCTAACATCTACTTTCAATAGAATTTTAATGTATCCTTCTGAAGCCTCAGATGGCCTTGTAAAATTTTTTAAATATTATTTCTTTGAGAATGGTTTTTAATTTTCATTATATTTTCTATTGGCTATTGCTGTTAATGAAAAATGCTACTGAAATTTACATTTCTTATTCAATATGTCGAACACACACACACATGTAAATAATTATATTACCTACTATACCAAGAGAAGAAAAGAGAAAGTAAAATAATAAAAGTTACTTCCCAATTTTCACACCTTTTATTTCTTGTCTTGTTCTGTTATATTGATTGAGCCCTCTTCTTAATGTGAAATCATAGAGTGAGAATAGGCATCCTTTTATTTTTTTGGTTTCAATAACTTCGAAACTTTCTTTTTTTTCTCTTTTTTTGTCTTTAGGGCCACACCCATGGCATATGGAGCTTCCCAGGCTAGGGGTTGAATCAGAGCTGTAGCCGCTGGCCCACACCACAGCCACAGCAATGCAGGATCTGAGCCACACCTGCAATCTACACCACAGCTCATGGCAATGCCAGATCCTTAACCCAATGAGCAAGGCCAGGAATCAAACCCACAACCTCATGGTTCCTAGTCGGATTCATTTCTGCTGCACCATGATGGGAACTCCAATAACTTCTAAATTTTCAATAATAGGTATGATTTCTGATGTAGGATTTTGTTGCTAAATTGTGTCAAGTTAATAAGTATTAAGTTTCAGACACTATTAAAGTAATACCAAAGAACATGAAGGTGTAAGAAAGAACAAAACCAACAGCATGAGTTAATATAATGAAAATGAACCAAAATAAATGTAACGAAAAAATCCAAAGTTAGTTATTATAAAACATTAGCAAACTGCAAACTAATGGGAAGAATGTTCAAGAAAATAGAAGATATAAATTAGCAATACTTAAATATGAAAAATGACTTTATTATAAAAATCATAGGAATAATCTATATTCAGATGCATTTCTAAGTGAGTCTAGACATTTTAATTAAAATATAAATTTATGAAATTATCTCAAAAAGAAGTAAACCTGAAAAAATCATTAGCTATTTAATGATTGAATTATAAATTGTCATTTCTTTTCTCTAAAGAAGCATTATCAGATAGGCTCATAAAGTTTTATATGGTGTTCTTACCAAACCTCCAATGAACAAATATTACCTATTTCTTACAGATTTTTCTAGACTAAAGAAAAAAATGAAGAGCTGCTACATTACTTGATGATGTTACCAATTAGACATTTAGTAGAGAAATTACAAAATAAGTGGAAATTTTAAAGTATTTAATAGAAGTATGAAGAAAAAAAAATGCCAAATAAAATATAAGAAATTTGAGACTATCATGTACAAAAGACATATAATGACAAAGTAAGGTCTTTTTCCAAAGGTATAAGAAATATTTAACTTAGAATATACATTAATGTAATCCATCACTTTATATATAAAAGCCATGTGAGCCACTAAATAAATTCAGGAAATATCTTTAATAAAATTCAATATCTCATTCATTATTTTCTAAAACTAAAATTATGCTATTTTAAAATTTATCTTTTATTTTGCAATTTTTTCTTAAATATTCATATAGTTACTTTAAATTAAATCATCTCTATTCTCTTCTGTCTCCCACTGCTACACTTTTTAACATACCACCTCTCACTCTCCTCTTTATCCTTCTCTTATAAAATATACATAGTAACTTTTTAGTTTATCTTTTTCCTTACCGATACATTTTTTAAATAATTTAATTGTTCTATTTAAATCACTAATTCTCTCTCCAGCTGTACCATTTTATTAGATTTTCTTCCTAATTTTTACTTTAATGTATATGATATTTGTCTGATGCTTACAATCATTTCATTTTCTCATATTCCTGTTTTCTTAGTAAACTCCTGTTAGCAAAGATAATATTTTTCTTATTGCAAAATATTTAATATTTCCTCTGATATGTTTTATATGTTCAGTCTCTTACAAAGAGCCCATAACTCTATTTTAGAACTGCTACCTTGGTCTATTGGTCTGTACAGCCCCAGAACAGAACTTATATTTGTATTTTACACTCTTCTTCAGAACTGGTAGTACTGTTCTGTATGTTTTTGTTATTTTTGGTTTATTGTTCTATGTGGGTTTTTTGTTATTTCTATTTGTCATTGACTATTTGTTGTAGATGCATCTCTTTCTTTCTAACCCATAAGCAGGGAATGCTTTTATGACCATACCCATGACAGTTGTAACAATTTTCAGCAGGAGTTCACCAGCTTAGAATATATCCAGCCTATAACTCTAGCATATGGATTGACATGCTTTAAACATGATCCCAGAAGTCTTAATTCACAGTGTATACTTGCTTCCACCTTCTTCTTGGTACCACTCTTTCTCACTATTCAGAGTTTTATCTTATTATCTGTGCAGAAATGATATTTATTATGTGTTTTATACACATATACACACACACTCATACACAACATTCCTATGTGTTTGGAGTTGAGTAGTAGGAAGATTATGCATACTGCTCTGTCTTGACCAGTAATTCACCTCCATACCACCACCACAATTTCATCATCTTTCTGTTATTTTTCTAGTTTTTCAAACACATAGAAATTGGAAAGTAATGGCATAGTTATTATCTTAAAAACTAGATTAAAAATTACAATTTGTCATATTGATTTACTTATATGTGCATGTGTATATATATATATAGATTTACTTATCTGTGCATGTGTGTATATATATATATATACACACACTAGACCATTTGAAAGAAATTTCAATGTGTATATATATATATATATATATATATATATATACACACACACTAGACCATTTGAAAGAAATTTCAATGTTTTATTTCTCCTCTTAAATATTTTAATGTGCATTTCCTAAAATTAAGAATATTATTTCACAAAATAATAATAGCAATACCACACTTAAAGAAACCAATATTTTATAAAGATCTAATATCTCCTCCAAATGTGATTTTTACTTCTTTTTTAAGCCAGTATATAATATTTTTTTCTTACTAACACAGGTTTCTTGAAAACATTTCCACATTCCAGAGTTACCTGATTGTTTCTTCTTTGTATTTCTAACATGTTATATCATCTAATTAGGTGAAAGTTTATGGGAAATGGGAAATTTGCAAAGTATGAAAACTTCATCTGAACAATTATTTATTAGTCACAAAGAAAGCATATCTTAACATAAAGAGATATGGTGATTTCCCTTAAGCAAATCATCAAATTTAGTATTGCTAATATTTGGCTACCAGATATATGGATCTTGATGTTCTACAACTATTATGGATTGAATGTGTCTCCCCAAAATTTTATCATATTCTCTGATGTGAAGAAATTTACAGGTGGGAATCTTTGGGAGTTAATTATAGTGGGATGTAGTAATTAAGATAGGACTCTCACGATGGGATTAATGTCCTTATCAGAAGAGATAGCGCTTTTACAGACATGTGAATACAATGCTCGAACGTAGCTATCTCACAAGGAGAGCTCTCAGCAAGAACCAACCATATTGGCCCTCTGATCTTGGCCTTTTAGCTTCCAGAAGAGTAAGAAAGTAAACTTCCGTTGTTTAAGCCCTCTAGTCTATAATAAAGACTGAACCAACCAGTGCATTGACTAAGGATGGAATTACCATTTCTCTTAAATAGGCTAGGTAAATTCTTTTAATTGCTTTCTTTCCTTTTTTATCAAAAAAATCATCTAATATTCACTACTAATCGTGACAAAATCTTTCTTTTTCCTTTGCAGTCTCGTTCTCTCTTTCATCTCTATCTCTGACTTGTCACAAAAAGAAATACATACTCAATGTTGTATGTTCAATTATAGGCATTCTTTCTATGCAACTCTTTATGTTCATATTTGCCCATATTGGTCAGTGGAAGCTCTGCAAGGTGGATTCTCATGTCTCCAGATATGCTCTTACTAGATACTAGATACAGCTGTACTTTCTAGCTCAAGAAGATATTCTAGACTCAACTTGTATTTTTCCTCTATCAGATCTATTATAAGCCAGCCCCCCCCAAAAAATCTGATTATTTTAGTGAGGAAACCAAAATATGATTTATAAATGTTTTAATAATTAATTCATTGTAGTGTTGGTTTGCTGTGAACATGCCTGACCTGTACTCACTAGATACTAATAGCACCTTCCCCAATATAAAGACCAAAATTTGTCCAAACATTGCTCAAAATCCCCTGGAAGGAAAATAACTCCAGCTTAGAGTCACTGACTTACATGAATGAAATTATTGTGTGAATATTCTCCTGAGCCTTGATTTGTTCCTTTAAAAAATGTAAAATGAAGATTATTCCAAACCAGCTCAGAGATAATCCTCATTATATTTTAAGATCTCATGGTACTCTATTGTACAGCAGTATCAAATTCATTTAAAGACCTCTTATTGCTGAACAGAGAATAAATTTATGCATGTATTCTTTCATGTTTGTTGAGTTATATCTTCAGGATATATTCCTTAAAATGGGATTAGGAAATTAAAAGAAAGGGGAATATAAATTTGTACAACCACTATCAAAAGCAGTATGGAGGTTCCTCAGAAAACTAAATGTAGAACTACCATAAAACTCAGCAATTCCACTCCTGGGCATGTATCCAGACAAAACTTTCACCAAAAAAGATACATTCACCCCTATGTTCATTGCAGCACTATTCACAATAGCCACGACATGGAAACAAGGTGAATGTCCATCCACAGATGAGTGGATCAGGAAGATGTAGTACATATATACAATGGAATACTACTCAGCCATAAAAATGACAAAATAATGCCATTTGCAGCAATACGGATGGAACTAGAGACTCTCATCCTGAATGAAGTATGTCAGAAAGAGAAATAAAGGCATCATATGATATCACTTATATGTGGAGTCAAATATATGGCACAAATAATCTATCTATAAGACATAAAAGATCATGGACGTGTAGGACAGACTCATGTTTGCTAGGGGGAGGGAGTGGGATGGATTGGGAGTCTGTGATTAGTAGATGCAAACTCTTCTATTTGGAGTGGGTAGGCAATGAGATCCTGCACAGGGAACTTCACATCCAATCACTTGTGTTGGAACAAGATGTAGGATTATGTGAGAAAAAAAATTTTTTTGGGGGGGGTTTCAGAAAGCAGAGCAGAATTTATGGTCACTGATACTTGACTTCAGACCAACTACCAAAAGCTCTTGCTTAAATATTTAGATTTATATTTCTCATACAAATTTTTTCATTAATTTGATCAATGTTTATTGAGTGCCTAGCACTTGGCAAGGCACTGTTTTATTTATTTTTATTTTTTATTTTTTTTTATTGTTAATTCCCACAACACACTTTTTTTTCCACTGTACAGCATGGGGACCCAGTTACACATACATGTATACAAAATTTTTATATATGTATGACTGAATCACTTTGCTGTATGGCAGAAATTGATAGAACATTATAAATCAATCATAATAAAAAATAAAAATTAATTAATTAATTAAAGGAATAGTACATGTGTAATTCTGTTGTATATTGTGACACTCCGCAAAATAATTGTATCATTTTTCATTCCTTTCAGCAATGTGTGAGAGTGCCTGTTTCATAAAAACTTTGTCAAAGCAGTTTATTTTATTTTGCATGCAGAGGCTCAAGTGAGACTGGTTTTCCTAATTTAAGAGATGATACCTAGTATTTACAAGTAGTCTTCTGCATTTCTCCTATTTAAATGAAATCAAAATATATGTTTACTATATATTTAAGGGCCATGTTTTTATACTTTGTCTATTTTTTTCCTACTATGTTTTGGGATTTTGTCAGCTCTCCTTTTTAGACTTTTTTTAAAGAGATTTTCTTTAATATACTGTTGGTGGGAATGTAAACTGGTACAGCCACTATGGAGAACAGTTTGCAGATACCTTAGAAATCTATACATAGAACTTCCACATGACCCCGCAATCCCACTCTTGGGCATCTATCCGGACAAAACTCTACTTAAAAGAGACACGTGCACCCGCATGTTCATTGCAGCACTAGTCACAATAGCCAGGACATGGAAACCACCCAAATGTCCATCAACAGAGGATTGGATTCGGAAGATGCGGTATATGTACACAAAGGAATACTACTCAGCCATCAAAAAGAATGATGTAATGCCATTTGCAGCAACATGGATGGAACTAGAGACTTTCATACTGAGTGAAATGAGACAGAAAGACAAAGACAAATACCATATGATATCACTTATAACTGGAATCTAATATCCAGCCCAAATGGACATCTCCACAGAAAAGAAAATCATGGACTTGGAGAAGAGACTTGTGGCTGCCTGATGGGAGAGGGAGGGAGTGGGAGGGATGGGAGCTTGGGGTTATCAGAGGCAACTTAGAATAGATTTACAAGGAGATCCTTCTGAGTAGCATTGAGAACTATGTCTAGATACTCATGTTGCAACAGAACAAAGGGTGGGGAAAAAAATGTAATGTATACATGTAAGGATAACTTGATCCCCTTGCTGTACAGTGGGAAAATAAAATAAAATAAAATAAAATAAAATAAAATAAAATAAAATAAAATAAAATAATAGACAAGCTAGAACACAATAGCATAATTTAACCTTGTCTCCTACATTTAAATAATGCCATCTTCTATGTTCTGCAGTATCATAATTATCAGTAATTAAAATGCTAAATGCTTAAAAATATATATATATAATGTTGAAATATTTTCTGATTTGCTATTGGTATTTTGACTGGCTCATAGTGCTTTTACTATGTAATTTCTAATCACTTCTTTGTAGTTTTTGTGTTGCTTCTGAGTTTTAATTATGTGAGAACTCAGTTTCCATACTTGCAGCTTAAAAAAGAATCCATGTTCTAATTTTTTTGTATTTTTATTTGAGTTCTCTCTGGAATTTTCAAAGTTCCAAATGAATGAAAAACGTGCAACAAAAATTTTATGACTATCTTGTACTTTTAAAACCATTTTTTAAATCATTATTTTCCCCAACTATTTGAAATGTCACCTTTTTATATACCTAAGTTCAGTATATAGTGAGTATAGTATATACTCCATTCCACTAATAAGGATACCTTTCTTGTTCTGATGCCACCATGTTTTAAATGGAGAATTTATAGTATTTCTAATATATCATAAGACTTAATATCATCATTATACTGCTTCAAGATGTTTCTGGCTAGTCAGCTTATTTATTTTTCCCTTTGAGCCTTAGAATCAACATATCTAGCATCAAAAAAAAGTATTTGTATCCAACATGAAATGTTTTTCTATTTGTTCAAGTCTACTTGTATTTCTTTTGGAAATAAATATTTCATCATACAGATATTATACATTTCTTATTAAATATATACATGGCTACTTTATCTTTTCAGCTTTATTATGAATGGAAACTTAAAATAATAACTTGATGAATTATACATCAAAATTATTAACTTTGGTTTATCAAAAAAACATAATTTAGAAAATGAATAGAAAAATGACAGATTAGGAGACAACACCTATAAAATACATTAGATAAAGTATTGGTATCTAGAATACTTAAGAATTTTCATAGTTAATAATAAGAAAAAGAAATCAAATAACCTTATTTTTTTTTTAATGAGCAAAAGTTTGAACAGACACTTTACTAAAGATGATATAAGGATGAAAAATAAAAGCATGAAAAATATTCTATATCATTTCTTAATAGGAAAATACAAATTAAAAATATAATATCATAGTACTACAAATCTGTTAGGATGTCTAAAATCAAAAGAGGTTAAGGTGGTTCATGTTGTGGCTCAGCAGTTAGCAAACCTGACTAGCATCCATGAGGACATGGGCTCAGTCTCTGGCTTTGCTCAGTGGGTTCGGGATCTGGTGTTGCCCTGAGCTGTGGTGTAGGTAACAGATGCAGCTATGATCCTGCTTGCTGTGGCTGAGGTGTAGGCCAGCAGCTCCAGTTCCAATTGGACCCCTAGCCAGGAAATCTCAATATGCTACAGGTTTGGCCTTAAAAGACAAAAAGACCAAAAAAAGAGGTCAAAGGGTCTCACTTAAACACCAAAGTGCAAGGACATTTGGTAAGCATCACTGACTACCACAGATAGCCTTCAGGGTCTACATGATAACTGCTCTAACTGCCTGATTCTAAAACATCTTTTTCTCTGCTCCTCGGTCTTTTTTTGCCCCCAGGTCTTTTTCTCTCACTCATACTCTACACATTATCTTCAAACGTTGGACTTTTATACACATAGGTTCCTCTGCTTTAATTTTTTTTTCTCTGTCTTTGCCTAGTTCTGTTTTACTCCTGGGAAGACATTTTCTTAGTTCTCAGCGTAAATTCTTCTTCCCCTTCGGAATGTCTACCACAACTGGAATTTAATGTAGATTGTAAAATCATGTGATGAATCTCTCTTTACTCAATATCCCATAAAACTCTGAAGAATGAATACCACTTGATTTTACATCCTAGTATGTACTTAGATCTCTGTACAGTTCTGGCATATCTCAAATACTCCAACATTATCAAATTGGAGTTTCCAACATGGTGCAACAGAAACAAATATGACTAGGAACCATGAGGTTGTGGGTTCAATCCCTGGCCTCACTCAGTGGGTTAGGGATCCAGCATTGCTGTGAACTGTTATGAGCTGTTATGTAAGTCACAGATGCAGTTCATATCCTGCATTGCTGTGGCTGTGGAATAGGCCAGCAGCTGTGGCTCCGATTCAATCCCTAGCCCGGGAACTTCCGTATGCTGTGGTGTGGCCCTAAAAAGCTAAATAAATAAGTAAATACAAATATAAATAAAATAACATTGTCAAATCAATGTGTGAATGAATAAACAAATATATTCAAATAGGTGGCTCATTGTGTTTATTACTATTGTCTAGCAATAAATAATACAAATGTGAATAAAGTATAGCAAAACTATGAAAATCCAGAAAACTGAGTGAAGAATCTTCAAAAAGAGCACAAATAGCAAGTGTGGGTATGTGGAGAAAGGGAACTTTCATATACTGTTGGTGGGAATGTAAATTGGTGCAGGCGCTGTAGAAAATAACATTGTTTCCTCAAATAACTAAGTATAGAATTACTATATGATCCAGCAATTCCACTGCCGCATATATATATATGAAAAAACAAACAAAACTAGTAATTGGAAAAAATCCTTGCACCTCCATGTTCATAGCAGCTTTATTTAAAAATGCCAAAATATAGTGAATATAACCACAAGAGGCAGATATAGAGAACAAAATGGTGGTTACCAGTGTGGAGATGGGAGTTGGGAGGGGAAATACAGAAGTAGGGTATTAAGAGGAAAAACTATTAGCTATAAAGTAAACCATAAGGATATAATTAACAACACAAGGAATATAATAATTATTTTATAATAGCTATAAGTGGAATATAACCTTTAAACAATGCATCACTACATTGTATACCTGTAATTTATATAATATTATAAAAATTTTTAGTTTTCATTTTATTTTTAAAAAATATTTTCCCTTTTTAATTATGTGATAGTTATATATTAAGAATTTCTTTTTTATTGAACATTGGGGTGCACATGTATTTTCAAATTATGGTTTTCTCTAGATATATGCCCAGGAGTAGGATTGCTGGATCATGTGATGGTTCTATTATTCAGTTTTTTTAAGAACTTCATACTATTTTCCATAGTGGTTGTACCAATGTACTGTCCCACTAGCAGTGTAAGAGGGTTGCCTTTTCTCTGCATCCTTTCCAGCATTTATTGTGTGTAGACTTTTTATGATGGCCTTTCTGACTGGTGTGAGGTAATACCTCATTGTAGTTTTGATTTGCATGTTTCTTATAACTAGTAATGCTGATAATATTTTCATGGGCTTTTGGCCATCTCTATGTCTTCTTAAGATAAATGTCTATTTAGATCTGCTCGTTTTTTGTTTGGGTTGTTTCTTTTTTTGATATTGAGCTGCTAGATTTCTTTGTATATTTTGGAGAACAATCCCTTGTTGGCCTGTGTTTGCAAGTACTTCTCCCTTTTTTTCGGTGGCCTTTTCAGGGGTTTTTTTTTTTGTCATTTTTTTGCTATGCAGAAACAAATTTAATTAGGTCCATTTGCTTACTTTCATTTTTGTTTTCATTTTTCAAAGAAGTGGATCCAAAAAGATTGCTGCAATTTATAACAAAAAGTATTCTGCCTGTTTTCCTCAGGGATTTTATAGTATCTACTCTGACATTTAGGTCTTTACTCCATTTTCAGTTTGTTTTTGTGTATGGTGTTAGAGAATTGTCTAATTTCATTATTTTACATATAGCTGTAGCATATTACCTACACCACTTATGAAAGAGACTGTCATTTCTCCATGTTATGTCCATGCTTAATTTGTCATAGGTTAGTTGAACATAAGTGGCTGGGTTTATCTCTAGCCTTTCTCTCCTGTTTAATTGATCTATGTTTCTGTTTTTGTGCTAGTACCATACTGTTTTAATGACTGTTTTATTGACTGTAGATTTGTAATAAAGTCTGAAGTCAGGGAGTGTGATTCCTCCAGCTTTGTTTTTCTTTCTCAGTACTGCTTTTGCTTTTGCTGTTCAGGGTCATTTGCGCTTTTGTACAATTTTTTTTTAATTGTACTAGTTTTGTGAAAAATGCCATGGGTAATTTAAAAGGTATTGCATCAAATCTGTAGTTAGCCCTGGGTAGTATAGTTGTTTTTACAATATTGATTTTTCAGATCCAATAACACAGTATATCTATCCATCTGTCTGTGTCATATTCAATTTCTTTCATCAGTGTATTATACTTTTCAGGGTACAGGTCTTTTGCTTTCTTAGGTATATTTATTCTCAGGCATTTTATTATTTTTTAAGTAGTGCTTAATAAGATAATTTCATTAATTTCCCTTTCTGATATTTCATTGCTAGTGTATAGACTTGAAAGAGAATTCTGTGTATTAATTTTGTATCCTACAAATTTATCAAATTCATTGATGAACTCTCATAGTTTTCTGATGTCAGCTTTAGGATTTTCTATGTGTAGTATAATTTCATCTGCAAACAGTGACAGTTTTACTTATTTTTTCCTATTTGGATTTCTTATATTTCTTTTACTTCTCTTATTGCCATGGCTATAACTTCCAAAACTATGTTGAATAACCATGGGCAGAGTTGGCATTAGAGAAACTGTTTTCAGCTTTTCACCATTGATATGATGATAAGAGTATGTATGCCATATATAGGCTTTACTATGTTGAGGTAGGTTCCTTATACACCCACTTTCTGGGGAGTTTTTTATCAGAAGTGGGTGTTGAATTTTTTCAAAATTTTTTTCTGACTCTATTGAGATGATCATATGGTTTTTATTCTTCAATTTGTTAATGTGGTGTATCACACTGATTAATTGGCAGATACTGAAAAATACTTGCATCTCTGGGATAAATCTCACTTGATCATGGGGTATAATACTTTTAACGTATTTCTGGATTTGGTCTGCTAGTATTTTGTTGAGCAAACATTTTTGCATCTATGTTCATTAGTGTTATTGGTCTGTAATTCTGTCATTGTGTTATGTATCTGGTTTGGGTATCAGAGTGATGGTCACCTCATAAAATGAGTCTGTGAGTATTCCATCCTCTGTAATATTTTGGAAGAATTTAAGAAATATAGGTGTTATCTTTCTGTATGTGTTTCATAAACTTTGCCAGTGAAGCCATCTTGTCCTGGACTTTTGTTTTTTGGAAGTTTTGTAATCACAGTTTCAATTGTGGTACCTGTGACTGGTCTATTAATATTCTCTTTTTCTTCTTGGTTCAGTCTTGGAAAGTTGTACCTTTGTAAGGATCTGTCCATTTCTTCTAGGTTGTCCATTTTTTTGGCATATTGTTGCTTATAGTAATATCTTATGATTCTTTGTTTTTCTATGATATTCATTGTAAATTCTTTTTCATTTCTAATTTTATTGATTTGAGCTCTCTCCCTCTCAAAGTTTATCAATTTTGTTGATCTTTTCAAAGAGCCAGTGTTTAGTTTCATTGAACTTTTCTATTGTTTTCTTAATTTTTCTTCATTTCTATTTTTTTATTTCTGCTCTGATCTTTATGATTTCTTTCCTTCTACTAACTTTGAATTTTGTTTATTCTTTCTCTAGTTGCTTTAGGTGTAAGTTTAGGTTATTTATTTGAGACTCTTCTAGTTTGCAAAGGTAAGATTGTATTGCTGTAAACCTCCCTCTTAGAACTGCTTTTGTTGTACCCCATAGGTCTGGATCACTGAGTTTTCATTTTTATTTATCTCTGGGTATTTTTTGATTTCCTCTTTGATTTCTTCATTGATTGGATGGTTGTTTAGTAGCATACTGTTTAGTCTTCATGTGTTTGTGTTTTTTTGCAGTTTTTTCTTGTAGTTGATTTCTAGTCTCATAGTGTTATAGTCATTAAAGATGCTTGATATGATTTTCATAGTCTTAATTTCCAGAGGACTGTTTTGTGGCCCAGCATGTGATCAATCCTGAAGGATGTTCCATGTAAACTTGAGAAGAATGTGTATTCTTCCGCTTTTGGATTAAAAAGTTCTATAAGTCTATGTGGCCTAATGTGCCATAAGGCTTGTGTTTCCTAATTGACTTTCTGTCTGGATGATCTGTCCATTACTGTAAGTGGGATGCTAAATTTCTCCATTATGTAGTATCCTTTACCTTTTGTAACAGTCTGTATTTTAGAGTCTATTTATTTTCCCCACTGTCATTATGTTATTGTTGATTTCTCCTTTTAGCAGTTGCCTTACATGTTGAGATTCCTACCTGTTGGGTGTCTATATTTACAATTATTATATCTTCTTGGATTGATCCCCTGATCCTCATGTAATATTCTTTTTTATCTTTTAACAGTATTTTAAAGTCTATTTTGTCTGATTTGAGTATAGCTACTCCAGCTTTCCTTTGATTTATAGTTGTGTGGAATAACATTTCCATCCTCTCACTTTGTATGTGTCTCTAAATGTGAAATGGGTCTCTTTTAGACAGCATATGTTTGGGTGCTTTTTTTCTGCTTATTCAACTTGTCTATGTCTTTTGGTTGGAGCACTTAATCCACTTACCTTCAAAATCATTATTGATATGTATGTTCTTATCTACATTTTGTTAAGTGTTTCTGTGGGTTCTTTCTTACCTTCCTCTTTTGTTTTCTTCTCTTGTTTTTGGTTTGATGACTATCTTTAGTGTTGTATTTGGGTTGCTTTTTCTTATTTGTTTGTGTATCTATTGTATATTTTTGGTTTGCATTTACCGTGAGGTTGTGATATATAAGATTGTTTGAAGTTCCTGCTCTCAATTTCAAACACCTTTCCAATAAAACGCATTCATACGCTCCTCTTTTTATAATTGCTTG
This sequence comes from Phacochoerus africanus, assembly GCF_016906955.1. Classification (NCBI taxonomy): domain Eukaryota; kingdom Metazoa; phylum Chordata; class Mammalia; order Artiodactyla; family Suidae; genus Phacochoerus; species Phacochoerus africanus. Next base: position 96,147,259 of record NC_062545.1, read on the forward strand.
TTTTGATGTTGTAGTTATGTGTAGATGATTTCTTCCCTTTACCTTTATAAGTTTGTGTTTACTGGTGAGCATTTTCATCTGTAATTTTCTTGTTTCTAATTGTGGCCTTTTCTTTACCACTTAGAGAATTTCCTTTAGCATTTACTGTAAATTTGTTTGGGGTCCTAAATACTCTTAACTTTTGCTTGTCTTTTGATTTCTTCTTTGAATCTAAATGAGAACTTTGTTGGGTAGAGTATTATTATTTGTAAGCTTTCCCCTTTCATCACTTTGAATATAGCTTGCCACTCTCTTCTGACCTGAAGAGCTTCTGCTAAACAATCAGATTATAACCTCGTTGGGGTTCCTTTGTATGCTATTTGTTGCTTTTACCTAGTTACTTTTAACATTTTATATTTGTCTTTAATTTTGGTCAGTTTGATTAATATGTATCTCACCATGTTCCTCTTTGGGTTAATCCTGTATGGGACTCGCTGTACTTCCCAGACTTTAGTGAGTGTTTCTTTTCCCATTTTAGGGAAGTTTTTGACTATTAGCTCTTCAAATATTTTATCTGGCCTTTTTTCTATTCTCTTTCTAGAACCTCTAATATGAATATTGATGCATTTAACGTTGTCCCAGTATGTTCTCACTTCTCTTTATTCTTTTTCCTTTATTCTGTTTTGTGTCAGTGATTTCCATCAATCTGTCTTTCATCTCATTTACTTGTTCTTCTGCCTGATGTGTCCTGCTATTGATTCCTTCTAATGTATTTTTCATTTCAGTCATTGCATTGTTCATCTGTTTGTTAGTTAAATCTTCTAATTCTTTGTTAAACATTTCTTGTAATTTCTTGATCTGTATTTCCATTTTTTTCCCTAAGATCTCAGATCACCCTTTACAATCATCACTCTGAAATATTTTTCATATAGGTAGTCTAGCCCCACTTCACTTAGTTGTTCTGGGCTTTGTTTCATTCCTTTATCTGGAAAGTATTTCTCTGCCATTTCATGTTGTCTAAATATTGTGTTTGTGATCTCATTTTTGTAGTCTGCATGGTTGTAGCTGCTCTTGCTTCTGGTGTTTGTCCACTGGTGGATGAAGTTGACCCAGAGGTTTGTGCAGGCCTCCTGGTGGGAGGGACTGGCACCTCCCCACCAGTGAGTGAAGGGTCTTGTCCCTCTGACAGGCATTGAAATGTCAAGAGATATGATAAGAGGTTACTATGTGCTTAAGATGACTTTAGGCAGCCTGTCTGCTGATGGATGGGGCTGTGTTCCCACCCTATTGTTTGTTTGGCCTGGGGGTTCTAAGTTTTGGAGCCTGTAAACTGTTGGATGAGGCCAGATTTTTCCAAAGTAGCAGCCTCCAGGGGAGCTCATGCTGATGATTATTTCCTGGGGTTTCCACCTCCACTGTCTTCTCCCCACAGTGAGATGCAGCCAACCCCTGCTCCCCAGGAGACCCTTCAAGATCCATAGGTAGGGCTGACCCAGATTCTTTTTTTTTTGTCTTTTGTGTTTTTAGGGCTGCACCCATGGAACATGGAGGTTCCAAGGCTAGGGGTCAAATTGGAGGTACTGTTTCTGGTCTATGCCACAGACAGCAATGCAGGATCCAAGCTGCATCTGTGATCTATGCCACAGCCCATGGCAGTCCCAGATCCTTAACCCACTGAGCAAGACCAGGGATCAAACCCGTGTCCTCTTGGATACTAATTTGGTTTGTTAACCACTGAGCCACAACAGGAACTCCTGACCCAGATTCTTATGGAGTCTCTACTTTTCCCTGGGGCCCATTTTACTTGAAACATTTCATGCGCCCTCTAGGAGTGGAGTCTTTGTTTCCCCCTTTCCCCCAGTTCTGTGAAGTTCATGCACTGAAGCTCTGCTGGCTTTCAATGCCAAATTTTCTGGGGACTTCTCTTTTCAAAGCCAGAACCCCAGGCTGGGGAACCTGACATAGGGTTTGGAGCTCTCATTCCTATGGTAGAGCCTCTGTAATATAGTTGTTTTTCAGTTTGTTGCTTGCCCATCCAGTGGGTGTGGGATTTGCTTATGTCATGAAATTGCCCCTCCTACTATCTCATTGTGGCTGCTTTTTTTGTCTTTGACTGTTGAATATCTTTTTTAGTAGTATCCAGTTTTTTTCTGTCCATGGTTCTTCAATAGCTAGTTGTGACTTTGGCTTTTTCATGAGAGGAGGTGAGCTTGAGTTCTTCTGCTCTGCCATCTTGTCTCTAATCTTATCTGTATATTAATTTTATATCATGCAACTTTCCTGAATTTATTGATGAGCTTTGTTGATTAGTTTTCATTGATAAGTTTTCTTCTGGCATTTTTAGGATTCAATGTATTGTTTCATGTCCTCTGCAAACAGCAGCAGTTTTACTTCTAAAGGACTTTTAACTAAAAAAAATTAGCCTCTCTTATGGGCTTTTAGTTTGAAGCTTGATGGACTATAAATAAATGTCACCTTTAATAACTGGAGCAAGTTGACGTTAACTACTGGTAAAGTTAAGATAATTAAAATAATATTTTATAGATGAAATAGTTATTTCAACATATGCTGTCTCTAAAATACAATGACTCTAGAATCATGGAATTAGGAAATATTAGAATTTGAAGAAACTTAAAAATCTTTTTAAAAATCCAATTGTCTTATTTTACAAAAGATGAATCTGAGCTAGTTTCCAGTTCAAAGATGACATTGAGCACAGTTCCTCCAATTTCTAGTCTAGTGGTGCTTTTCTTCCATTTTCATTTTAACCTATGGGTCCTATTTATATTGGTTTTTAATCAGTTTCCAGATGTATTTTCTCAAACGATGCTTGGAATTCTATGCTATCCAAAACTGATCTAATGATAGTTTATACCTTAACAATAGACGAACAGTAAAAAATCATACAGTTGATTTTTTAAAAATGCAGATTTAAACTGTATGGGTCCACTTATATGCAGATATTTTTCAATAGTAAATATTACAGTACTACCATCCATGATTGCTTGACTTTGAGGATGCTAAGGAAACTTGGATATGGAGCCATGACTAAATTATACATGGATTGACCCCCCACATTGCTCAAGGGTCAACTGTCATTATTCTTTCATGTGCTTATTTTTTCATAAATATTAAAGTAGTGATTATTTATACAACTTTTGTCTTTTTGGAATATTGGAAAATTATGTCTAACAGATTATTTTCCTGGCATCATTTCAGAATTATATTATCCAAATGCAGCAGATTTTCATGTCACAGAGGCCCAGATATTTCACTTCCAGTGAGATACCCCCTGGGAATTCACATTTTTTAAAAAATTCCTAAGAAATACAAAAGCACAACTAGGCTAGGAAACTACAGTCTTAGAGGATAATCAGATTTTGATAAACCATAAAACATGCCCAGCCCAATCTAAAAATAATAATAATGCTTCTTGATTGATATAGAGCAATATATAAATGGATTACTTAAAACTTTGAGGGCTTTCTATTGAAACATGCAATTATTTGCACATGCAAAACTTAGTTCAAGGTAGATTGGTTGAACCAGTAAAGTAATCTAGAATGTGAAATGTCTAAACCCTATATTATTCAGATTTAGAGAGCACCCCTCCTGACATTTCTTTCCACTGCTTCACAAATGCCATCATCTTTATGACTGTAGCCTTTTTACTTTTCCTTACTGCTATTGCCTTCCTGCAGACTTTATAGCAGCTTTGACAGTTTCCCTCTTGATTCATTTAATCCCCCCTCCTTCTCTCTGCTGTCTTTTTCCTCCATCTATTTTAAGTTACAGGGGAAAGACAAGAAAATCACAGCCTGAAGGTTTTCAGAATTTAATGTTTTCACTCTATGCAATATATGAATCACCCACTTTCACATTCTGAGGTTTAGTTTTTATTTCTTTTTCCTAAAAGAAATTGTTTTTACAGATTGCAAAAACATTAATTTATATATCGAATCTTGACACTCTCTTCTCATCTAAAATTTCCCTTGCTCTCTGGTCTTATTCAAATATATTCACAATATATGGCCAGCAAAATAAAACATAGCGTGATAAATACTGCACAAGGTCTTTAGTAGATAACATATTTACTTCAGTTATATTAATATGGTTTTAGTTAATAGCACCAGTATAAACCACTTACTACCAAGCGTTCAAGACCCCATTTCAGGTTCAACTCTAGAAAGGAGAAATGCTAGCAAAATTTAAACAGTTTTTCCATCTAGGTGCCATCCAGGCCCTGGAGATTATGACGCCATGAAAGGTAAAAACTTCTGCATTATTAAGTGATTTGCCCTCTGTGGAATCTGACATTTGGTCATTATTTTGAAATACGTTTTTTGGAAATATTTTGAGGATTGACATAAACTGTCTTGAGAGGCCTCTCAGGAGTTAGAGCCCTGGCACTTCCAATATCTAACCAAACCAGAAAGATGTAGGCAATGTATAGCTAAACAAGTTACTGACTTTGAGAAGAGACACTTACATGTCTTGATTAGTTTTCCACTGGATTTTATTTGCTATTTCTTCATTTTGTTGGAGCATTAAATCATCAGGTTTCAGGGAAGGGAACCAAGATGGCTGTATTCAGCCCTTGCTACTGATCACTTACATATAGCCCAATTCAGCTCATGAAGTCTGGGACCAAAGCCACGCAGTAATAAGCCATGGATTGTTCCCCATTTTCCTTCAGCATTGTCTTTCTTAAACCTACCTGTGGTCATGACAGATGATTGGACATGTTGAGTGTTTGAATTGGGAATCCTTACTCACAGTTTTGTCACTATTTCTTCCTTCCTTGAGAAAACACATAAAAGCAATCTCTACCAGAGGAAAAATAATGGTTGCCAATGGACAGTTTATGTCATAAGTCTAAGAAAAACTAAGACTCAGAGTTGGAAGTCAGCAGAGCCAACAACTAAAGCAAAGAACAAAATGAAGCAAAACAATGAATGCAGTTTTGAGATAGAAGTAGGTCCAAGTATGCATAAATATCATCAAAAAGGAATCCAAGAATTAATATGGCTTACAACACACACATGCAGTCAAGCCAGGACCAAGGACAATTTCTAAAATAATTGTTTCCATAAAGTCCTCAAATTTTGTAAAATCCTACATTTAAAACTTCTGGGGTATTAACTACATTCTAGATCAGAGCACTTTAATTTTAAAACATCATATCTATTTCAATTTCTCTGTGTTCTAAGAGTCCTAGTAGGATGTGGACTCAGTAAAATTTGGACAAAAGATTGATTCTTTGAGAAAGGAAAGAATCAGGCAGTCTGGAAAACATTCCAGCTCTATTTCTATAGGTAGAATTGCCTATAGAAATTTGAAGCCCGAATGAAGTTTTCATCCTCTAAGAATTAAGATAAATTTAAAATAGGAGTAAAAATAAATAATACAAGTTCTGAATCTGAGATTATTATTTAATAATTATTATTATTATTAATCTATTATAATTAATTATATTTATTTTAATTGTTTCATCCTCTCTATTACTACTACTATTATTACTATTATTGCTACTACTACTGCCACTGCTGGTGCTTCTGCTGCTGCTACTATTGCTTTGAATGTCACTGAAATAGTTTGGCTGTGTGTTGTCAGTGAGAAACTTCTTCACGACCAGGATTCACTGCTACTTCAGATAGAGACTTCATTGACTCACTCAATTCTCCTTTACTGTTTTACATTTACAGGGCGCCTTCTCTACAATTGTCATTTCCTTTCTTCCCTCTTGTAAAGTTGTCTTCACAAAGCCGAGGTTTAGATTCACCCTGAATTTAAATTAGTATGATACCTGTATAGACTAGCATCTTAACTGCAAATAAGAATGGATTTGAAAAATTGCTAAAAATGAAAAATAAGTCCATATTTGGGGGAAGAAATATCCACTAGAGTCTTTCCAGTCAGATACTAAATAATAATCCTTCTTAAACATTGGTTTTTCCCCTGAAATTCTCTTTTATATAAGTCATTTAAATAATTGAAGATTATTTTTTTTCTTATTTTGACAGAATAGTTGCATTTTCCACTATTCTGGTTGCTAGTGGTTAGCAATGCACTTTAAATTGACACTCTAACAACCTGACTTGATTCTTCAGATATGATTTTGATCAGTACAAAGCTGAGAATAATCACACTCCTTTATTTTGAATTGTAGTTCTACCTCTATGATAAATTAATTGGATGTGAAAAAAAGAAACAGTAAAATAAGGATTGGGAGGTGAAGATGGTATGAGAGAAAGAATGTACACATGTGTATGTCTATATCACTATGCTATATAGCAGAAATTGACACAATATTGTAATTCAACTATGCTCATTTAGAAAAGGATATGGAGGTGAGATGACAAAGATAATCTGGAAGCCTGAGTTTATAATTTAAATATTCTGAGTTTACTACCTTGCATCTATGTAGTATTTAGAGACTCTGAGGTATGTAGACATATGCTATATTATTTGATACACACCACAAGCTATCAAGGTAGATGAGACAAGGGGATAATCCACATTTGATATTCTTGTAAAAACATTTGATATTCTTGATACATATGAGTATTGCTTAAAGCTGAGTTCATATTTGCCTCAACCCCTAGCATAAGTATAATTCTCTGAAAGAGTAATCCTCATACATCTGATCCTTCACTTGGGTTTAAGATTTTGGTGTCAAAGCACAATATGTTCTTCTACTTTGACTTCTTTAAAAAGTAAAATTTACAAATTATTAGTGCTATATAAATATCACCTTTCTTTTTCTTATCAAAATCACACTATCCACATTTATTGAAGCTTAATTCACACAATAAAAGATCTAGCATACATTTAGTATAATAGTTTCAGCTTTTATCTGTATCTTTTCTCTCTTTCCCAGTTTACAGGTGCTGTGTGCTTGTGCACGTATGAACATATGTATGTGTGTGTGTGAAGAAGGAAGGGTAGATTCCTCAATTTCACCTCTGAGATTCTGTCTTTGAGATTAACAGAATTTGACAACATGTGTCTGCGTTTGCCTTTTAGGCTGTGTCTATTTGGACACATTACACATCATGACCTTATTACTTCCAGGCCCCACCAGCTGTGTTCCCAGGTTCACTTATCTGATGTGCCAATTCCTTTATATCTCCTCAACATTCCAAATGTTTCTTAAATTTCACTCTCATTCAGCAGATTTGTAATCTGTAGGGCTTGCTAGCAAAGGGAAAGGGTTGTTATTTCTTAATTTTATGTCTTTCCTTCAAAGCCTCCTGCCACAGCTATGCACTGACAAAACTCTCATTCCCTCTCTCTGTGGTAAATTTTGGTTTGGGGTTCTAAAGTTTTGTTAGCCCAAAAAGTCTCTCCTGGAAGCTATTTTATTCCTCACAACACCATGCAGAAAAAAGAATCTTATTGTGGTTTTATGTGTCTCTTTGATGCCCCATTGCAAAGGCAAATATGAGGCTGCCAAATTTTAAGATAAGTTCCTTGTTCACTTCTGTCTGTTGTGTTCTGTAAGTGGACCCTTCCTTTTCCTGCAAATTTATGAACTTTAAGTGTTATTACTGAGAAGACTCAGGGGCTCAAAGAAACCTTCAGTGTGACCAAAACCTCACTGATTGTTTTGTTGAAATTGCCTTTGTTTTCCAATTCAATGGAGGAAGTGTGTAATAGAGTGGGAACAGCATTTCAGGAAAACTGGATTCAATGCTAAGCTCTTAAGCTAAAGAGCTGGATGACACTGGGTAAATGATTTAGTAACTCTGTACTCAGTTTCTTCATCTTTATAAAAAAAGAGTTGAATTAGCTGTTGATATCTATGCGTTCCCCCACATCAACCACCTTATGTTTAAAAGTCATTTGTTAATCTAACAAATATTTATTACCCACTTATTTGTACCAGACTTTATGCTGGACTTTATGGATGTGAAAACACATAAAATGCAATGTCCAATCTCAATGTATTATAGTCTGGTTGGTGTGAAGTCCACACAAGTCAATAAATGAGTGTAATCCTGGTGAAGTGTGGTAGCAGAGGAAGAGTTCCTAATACAGACTGTGGGAAGAAAATGAGTAGTGAGCAGTGGATTTTATTTACTTTTCCATTTCTATATGACATACATACATATGACAAAATTTATCATATACATCACTATAACTATTAATAGTTATACAATTTTTGAGAACTGTGTGCTGGTACTGGGCAATATTCTAAATATTCTAGCATTAGTTATCATTTGTAAACAAAATAACCTTATTAGGTGAGTACTTGTGTTTGGTATTTAAGTCTAACTGCTGAAACATACAAACCCTAAATTTCCACAGTGTAACCTAATAAATAGTTATATCTCACTTAAGCATTGAGAGGTTCATTTTTGTAGCTTTCTGCCAACTAATGACTCAATACTCAGATTCCTTCTATCTTGTGATACTGCCATCTTAAACATATGACGTCTAATTTCTTGCAGGGAAAACAGAAAATCAATGTGCATCTCTCAAAATTTTCTTAGTCCTACTTTTCATTTCATAAATCCTGAATTACTTGCAGTTCTTTGAATAGCTATACTATTTCATTCGTCTTTTTCTTATACATGCTATACCTTTAATCTGAAAGAAATTTCTCCTTCATTCCGCTTAGAAAATTCCTATTCTACTTTAATAGGCAGTACTTTTGCAAAATTTCTTTAATATCACATACATTTTCAGAGACTATAGAGTATTTATTCCTCTTTGTATAATGCTAAATGCTAAAAGCCAGACTTACAGTCAGGCAAATGTGCATTGTTCTCATTCAACTAAATACACCAAAAATCAAACTCATCTTTTCATTACACCTTTCTTTTTATGACCCTTATTATCTGTTGATAGCAAACCTTTCCTTTTCCCTTACATACAGAAGCCTGAATCCCTCTGCCTCAAAATCGACTTCCTGATAGTCCTGGCACTAATCTTTTTACAGCTAGGCTCATCGTGTCTCCTCATCCCTTTCACATGGCCATGGCGGTGGTACAGTTCAGGTCTTCATCACTCCTACCCTGACCACTCTGGTGTCATCATACCCCTTGGGCACTTTCTTCAATATATTTCACCTCTGCTTCCAGAAGGGAATGTATTTTTTCCTTTTTATCTCTATGATGGCCTACATTGTAACTTAGAGAAAAAGTGCTTAATAATTTACTTTGGCATTGACAATTTCAGTGATAAATATTTATTAAATAATGCAAGTGACTATCCCACATATATTGAAAAGCCTACATATTATAAGAGAATCAACAAAGATGACTGTCACAAATGAATTTGTAAAGTTCTTTAGAAGTCCAAAGATCTTAGAGGTAACCTTGAGGAAATAATTATAAGTTTAAGTTGTATGAGTATGTATATTTGTGTGCACATTCTTATGTAGAAACACACACACAAATATAAACAATCCATCCTATAATAATAAAACTAATCAGACAAAGCCCTTTTCTTCAAACAATGCAAAATTTCCTAAGGGGAATTATTTCATAAGCCTTCTGAAAACTATATCTTAGAATGTAAACATAAATAATATATAATAGAAAAGGGCTTTGATTTGAAAGAGCAAAAGGAAAAGGTCTACTCATCTGCTTGAACTCTCTATATTTTTATCAGTGACACTCTCCTCAATCAATGAACGTAAGCCTAGAACTGCACAGGGCATTTTAGGGTATACAAAAAAATAAATCATAAAGATCTTGCCTTTAAAAGTTAATATTCACATTTTTATGTGAAAATAATTTTCCAATCATGGTGTGAAACCAGAAATTACCAAAGAAAATACCGAGATGTTCAAAAAAAAATAAAAATGTAAAATATCCCTAGGAAAAAATATGTGTAAAAGGCAAATAATAAAATGAAAATAATATTAGCAACATAAATGAAAAGAGCTAATATCACTAATATACAGTTGTCATAAATCAATAATAACACTCCTGAGACAAAAGGGCAAAGCTATAAATAGGTGATTGACAAAGTGGTAATTATAAATGACTTGTAGGTGCATGCTCAATCTTAATAGTAATGAAGGGAAAACAACCAGATATAACTTTTAACAGATCAAATTGGCAAATTTCAAAAGCAAAGATAGCATTTGGTTTTGGTAAGAAGGCTTTCATACACAGCTGCTGAACATTGTAATTTTTCGCACTTTTCTGGAGTTAGGAAGGCACATGAAGTTGGTCTCATAGCTTTACTTATAAAAATATTCCAAAGAAATATTAGACATATTTTAAAAGGTGTTTATTTATAAGGACTTCCATTGTGTCATTATCTACATTAGTGAAAAATAGGAGATATTCTTAATGTTTAACCATAAGAAATTGATTAATATACAATAAAACTATTAAAATGACATATCTAATCTTTTGAAATAGGAAGATATTCATAATATAGTGATGAGATGGAAGAGCAGACTAGGGAATAATAAGTGGAATATGAATGCATTCTTGAAGAAATTTATATTATATATAATTCTGGAAAGAGTTATACAAAGTGTTTCAGTCTGAACAACTCATCCAAATGATTCTTTTCTTTGCTCTTATCAGTAATTTAATTTTTTAGCAGAAAAGAGGATTACTTTTGTAAAATATATAGAGAGAGTAAATAGTTTATAGAATAACAGTAAGAAAAATATTATTTATGCTATAGTATTAACATAATAGAATCTTAAATTTAGAAGAAATCATTAAAATAATCTAATCTTGTCCATCCTATGGACAGTTTTACAAATGCCCTGAAGAAAATGTCACTAATGGATGATAGCTTTGCCCTGAGTATTCAAATGAAGAGGAGACCACTAGTCTATATTCCGTTTGGGGATCTTATAGCTAGTAATTTTGTTTCCTTCTTCTATAGGACTGAAATATTTTCTCAGTATTTTTGACTTATTAGCCCTAACTATTCCTAGTGCTCTTCAAAAATAGAGGATTTTTTCTGTGTGACAATCTATCAACTCTTTGAAGAAATGATTATATTTCCTCTTGATCTTGTCTTCAGAAAGATATCAAACTCCAATGGTTTCATTAATGGCTCACGTGGCTTTGGGCTTTTCTCTCGTCTTAGACACACTATCATATTTCCTCACTCAGAGGCTTGACACATAACATTTGAAATTGGGGTTCAAGTCAGAATAGGAAAAATGACAAATTAGGAAGGACTCCAGAAGACAAAAAAATATCTTTGTGACTTGGAATCATAGACTCAGGCTTCATGGAAAAGACAGTACTTGCTAAAAATTATATGAAATCAGAGAGTTTTTGATGACTGAAAAAGAGAATCTGGGCTCCAAGAAGTTAGAGAAAGTTTCTTTTTAAGAGTACCACTCTTAAAAAGAAAGTTTCTTTTTAAGAGTACCACTCCATCATAAGTGTCTAGTCACTTATGATGGAGCATGATAATGTGAGAAAATAGAAAGTGTACATGTATGTGTAACTGGGTCACCATGCTGTACAGTAGAAAAAAAATGTATTGGGGAAATAACAATTAAAAAAAAAAAAGAAAAGAGTTGAAATTTCAATACAAGAGAAAAATAAAGAACAATTAAAATTTCCCTTTCTTTTCAATCATTCTTATATTTTTTCACTCCTTTCCTACTTTCTTTGCTATTTTGGGAAATGCCCCCCCAAAATATATATTTGCCTTTTCACACTGTTTCATTGCTGTTATTTGATGTGTTAGCAATCTTTCTTTTTAATATTGTTCTTACTGTTATTCTATAAACTATTTCCTCTATATAGATTTCAAATCTCCAGATATGTTATAAACTAAGTCAGGGAGGCATTTTTATTTTTCATTACCAGCCCCCCCATGCCCAGCACCACCTAAGAATGTATATTACAAAGATTGTTTTGGGTTATTAAATAAATGTTGCTTTTTATCTTCTGATGATAAGTCCTTCTGAGATCATCCCATTTCTACGCCACCCCAGATGTGAAGGCTTACATCCTATACCACTGTCGTATTAGGAGGAGGAATAAAGTCACAATTTGCTCAAGTTTGTTCCTTCTAGTTGTAGATAAACTCTTAATAGCTTCTCCACACCACCTACTGTGGATTTGTGAAGTTCTGAGTGGGAAATTGTAGGGATCATTTTCCCCAGTGCATTCTGTTGGCTTTTAAGGCAAGTAGTGGGAAAATTCTGAGGTAATTTAGCATTCAGTCTAAGAGTTGCTACCAAGCTGACACATACTACTTTACCTCTTACTCTTTCCTGGAGGCTTTCCCATTTCTCCTGGCACCATCACAGAGTGACCTCTTTCCGAAATTGTGGACGTCTTATTCTCAAAGCCTAGAATCTAGTTTGGCTGTTCCAAGGGCCCATACTATTTTCCTCCTAGTTGAAGAGACTGTCAGGAAAGGAAGAGGAGATAATGTGACTTGGTTAATGTGGCTTCTTTATATAAGAGGTGGTAAAAGGAGAGGTAGATGGTGCCTCTGAAGAGGACTGCAGATTCATTTTCGTTGTTCACTGTAGTCAAGCACTGACAATAAAATTCACAATCAGTAGCTTGGGCCTTGGAGGCTAGAGACTGATCTGACTATTCCATCGCATTTATTTTGCTAAGATATGTCAAGGGTACAAGCCCCTGAGAAATATATGTAGTAAGCAGAATGTATACACCCCTCCCATCTTTAGAGTAAACACCCTTCTCCTACTCACTACCCAATAGATTCTACTTTATAATAAAATATTTGCACATTTGGTAAGAAATGCTTTACTTGAAGGAAAAGGTTTTCAGAGTTCCCTCTGTGGCACAGTGGGTTAAAGATTCAGCATTTCCACAGGTGCAGCTTAGGATGCAGCTGCAGCTCAGATTACATCCCTAGCCTGGGAACTTCCATATGCAGTGAGTGAGGCCAAAAGGAAAAAGAAAAAGATTTTAGAATAAATTAAATGATGCCTACTATAGGTAGGCTGTTATTTGATATACTGAGTTAGACCTTTTAAGCCCCTACCATATAAGCAAAGTTTTCTTATGTAGGGTGCCCATGAATGACTCACACATCACATAACAGAAATACTCATGACCTAAATTCATTACCTGTCCATACTTTACTTCCAATCCATTTAGGGTTAATAAATTAATAAAGTAGAAATTCTCTTCGACAAAAATTTTAAGGAAAATTGTGATGAATAGAGCACTGAAGAAAAACTCATGTTTCAGAGTTGCTACTGAACAATTACATCTTCTCAATGCCAGTGGCCATGGAACAGTTGGCCAAAATCAATATCCTTCCCTGCAACGGCTAGATGTTAGCAGGTCTTCAGAGGAAAAAGGGAGTCCACATTTGCTAGAAAAAGAGTAAAGTTACATTGAGATAGTCCATCAAGGCTATAAGAGCAGCGATATAGAGAGAAATTTTTGGTGTAGAATGTGGGGATAATGAATGGTCAAAAACATTTGCCCAAAGCAGGCTAGATCCTAAACACATTATTGTCTCTATTTTCTTTCAAAGTCACTCTCACTGACCACACATTTCAACAGTAAGTTATTACAAATGTATATGATATGACATCTCATGAAGTTGTGATATAATACTAGATTTTTATTATTCTCCTTTCATTAACTTCCCAACCCATAACTTGTATATTTAACATCTTGGGTATTATTAACTGAAACTGGCAGTTGATCCCAGTACAGAACTAGAATCTGTACTCTCTGAGAAGGATAATGCACACATATTCTCTTAGATATTCTTCTCATGAAGGCCACATCCTCCCCAGGCCCAAGCCCATAACTGACTGACAAGCCCAATGGAGAAAGAGCTGAAAACAGGAAAGCATGTATTATACATTACCCTGCATTCATCAGACCGCCCTTCAGAAAGGGGAAATAACAAAGAGTGAATGGTGGGAAGTCATTTTATCTGCTAGAAAAATATGGCCTGTTCCCTACTCAAAAAAACAAGTGGTTGTGAAGCAACCACATTATTTAAAGATACAAGGCAAACAGGAAGAGGCAAACCAAACACCCAGGCCCTGAGAACTTCCCGCAAGTGCTCCCCTCAGCTGAGCTGGTTTGCAGTCATGATGGGCAAGCTGACAGGTTCTAGTGGTTTCTATGATCAGAAAGGAAAGAGGAAAGGAAAGTGCCAGTTCCTCTTTAGCAAGCTATTTGGGAAGCAGTTTCTCATTCAATGGAATAATAATGATTTCTAGAACCAACAACCATCAGTTTAATTAAGTACTACCTTCTGAGAAAGAAGTTCAGTGCTAAAGTGCAAGCTTGGAAATCCAATAATTGCCTAAGAAAAGATCCAATAATTGTCTGGAAAATTAAGGCTGCCTGCAAAACTCTGGGAAACATTGGTACCTTAGAATCAACTGGAAACACGCACGACCTTAGTGGCAATAGAGCTTGAAAGAGTTACAGATAAGGCTGAAAGAGTCCACAGTTTTTAAACACCCTGAATGAGTGAACAGACATTTCAGAAACTATCCTAGGATGACACTCTCAGTCTCAGATTCCATTTTCAGCCACTCCTTGAAATATCTAGAACTGCATTTTATGATCACCTCTGAGATAAGCTGCTATTTTGTTTCTTCACAAATAAGCAGCAAGTCTTAGAAGAGAAGAAAGTAAATATCGTGAATGTAAAGCAATTTCATTATTTTTCTTACTCCTAGAAGTAGTCTACTGAATTCACTATCAAGGTCACTATGTAAAATATACAAATTAAGGTACTGAATTTGGAGTAACTGTTCTACCATCATATAGCCAGTCAGGGTCAGGTCTACCTGATAGAAAATCCTCTCCTCTCTCCTCTGTGCTATGAGGTAATACATATTTAGGGGACAGTGGCAAAGTGATTCTCCACAGCAGACTGATTTCTCATTCCAGAGAAACAATTTCTTTAGGGCCAGAGCAAGCAGTCATGTGGGAAAAGTTCTCCCCTGGGATATAATGGAAAGTGTGAGTCCACAGCTTTCCCAGAACCCCCAAACCCTCAGAGGAGAGCCAAAGACCTCACCTTCCAGATATGGATTATACAGAAAATTTTATCACTTGGCTGACAGTGATATTAATGTATGTTTTCTCATTTCTCTCACTCTCTGACAAGATGTAGTGTCACAGAGAACCAAATTAACACACTGGGAGGCTTTGTCATTAAAGAAATACAAGCTCGCTTTGATTATTACTGCCAAGAGAGCAGAGTGTGCAGTGCAAACTGCAATCCTATTCTCAGAACTAATATTCTTGCAGACAACACAGCTCTGTCTCAGAGTATCTTGAATTGGGAGACAGGGGTGTAATTTTTCAAATCTAGAGGGACAAAATGATTTCCAAGCTAGGTACTTAAAGGTATAGGCAACCATAGATCGCAAAGAACACAGCTGTCAATGCTGCTATAATCATTAAAAAAAAAAAAAGAAAAGAAAACAGAGAGGAGGGAGGAAATCACAAGAAGTGTTTGTAGCTATATTTGTATGAATAAAATCTTTTTTTGTGAGACTAAGTGAGAAAGGCATTTAAGCATAAGGGTAAAAATAAGATGTATTTATCCAAAAGAAGTTATCAAATATATTTAGGCAATTTACTGAAAGAGCTTTAAGAATCTTAACTTTATGTTGCAATTGTTGTTTGCCTCTCATTAAAATTAAGGTGTTACTGTTTTAGTTAATTTTTTAAATGTACCTATACTTGTTGTTTTGCTGTTTGATTAGAATCTGTCAATTATGGAAAAGCTGGTCCTATGCCAGGGAGCAAAGATCCAAATTCTAGTGCATATATATTTCTGACTTATTTGTTACCATTTGATAAATTATATCATCCATTGAAGCCTCAGTTTCTCCATCTGAAAATAGGAAGAATAATACTATCTATATGGACAAGCCCACATAAGATTTTGTGAACATCAAAAGGAAGAATTAATTAGAAACCACATTAGAAGCACAAAGCCTGGTCTTCTCAAGGCTGTAAATGTCTCAGTAAGCCCCAGATTATTGAAATTGCATTGTTACCTGGTAGAGGAGTGGAGATACTGGGGAGGAAGAGATGTAAAAATATGTACAATCTCTCAGAAATGGAAGATAGATTCTGTTTTGCCACCAGAATTATCAAAATCATTGAGTCTATCTGAAACCCAAATCACTGGTATACTAAGACTTAAGGAGACATGAGCTGTGCCTGCATCACATAAAATATAATGATAAACAATTCATATAATTGACCCAATTAATTGTTCTACAAACCAGTGTGATATTTAGTCTCTAAGGAAGTAGGTAATTATAGTCATAACAAAACAATTTGGATTTGGAAAATTATCTGGAAGGATATATCTAAAAGGAGAGGTTTAGGGGAAGATTTATGTCCTTAAAATAAAACATTTCAGATTCTTGGGATGGAAAAAAA
Organism: Phacochoerus africanus; assembly: GCF_016906955.1. Lineage (NCBI taxonomy): Eukaryota > Metazoa > Chordata > Mammalia > Artiodactyla > Suidae > Phacochoerus > Phacochoerus africanus. Next base: position 96,163,596 of record NC_062545.1, read on the forward strand.
TGATCTCAAAAAATGGCAAAATACTGGAAAACAATGATTATGAAACAAGTATTATCCAATTCTGGACAGAATAATGGTGATTAAAATTAAGAATTAGTCAATACTCTCCAAGTCCGTGATTTTATTTTCTATTGCCTTTGGAATGGATTAGCAGTGAGATCCTGCTGTGTAGCACTGGGAACTATGTCTAGTAACTTATGATAGAGCCTGATAACATGTGGAAAAAGAATGTATACATGTATGTGTAACTGGGTCACCATGCTGTACAGTAGAAAGTATAGTGTACACAAACAGTATAAACCAGCTATAATGGAAAAAAATAAAAATCATTACATATATATATTCATCAACTGGTAGAAAGAGGTATATGAGGACAGAACCCAAATCTAAAGGGTCAGGTCCTAGGACCAGGGTCCAGCAGAATGAATGGCACACCATGAGCCCTGTGAATATGTTAGCTCAGGGAATAACAATGCTGTTTTATAATTTAGTAAAGAAAGTTCCCAAAGTTTAATTTGTATGAGGTCAAAAGGACATTATAAAGAGAAAATTTGAAAAATAATTATTAAGACATACTCAATTGCACACCATGGGAAAGGCTTAAATTTATATTATTACATTGCTGCAAAAACATGAATACTTAAAATAGAACTTATGAAAGTGATGCTAAAGCAACTAACTAATTGGCTATGTTCTGTCAAACACCTAAGGCTTTCACATGGGGAAGGTCAGTCATCAGAATGGATTTTCAGGGCTATTTTAACACCTACCCATTGCCAGGTAAATGTAAAATTGGGACTTATTTCATATAGATAAAGAAACAAGGATTTAGCTAAACTGATCATATATATCCAAAATATTAGGCAAGAAAACAGCCACAGGGAAATGTTTTTTTTTTTTTTTGGAAATAAGATTTTATCTTAAAATGGACTACCCTTCCTGAGCCACAAAGCAGTATCCCTTAAACAATATTTATCTCAATATATTTATTTCTCAGATTCTGTGAGTTCAAATAATATATTTGAAATCTAAGTAATTCAAAAGTCATATGTAAAACTATAACTTTATTCCTTTATAACTGAAATCAATCTAAATCTCAATTCCCTTTACCAATAATGATAGAAAACTGAAAAACTGTAGACAAATCAGTCTCTTTCCATTTATACACTCACAGTTTCAGGGGAATCACCCCTCCCTTTTTGCATTCTCTCTGAAATGAACCTAAATTCACAGTGAGCAGAAGTTTTACATTTTGATGAAGTACAATACATCAAATTTTATTTTTCTGTTTTATGCTTTTGATGTCATTTCTAAGACAATATTTGCCTATACCAAATAGGCATGAAGATAATACCCTATTTTTATTTTAGCAAATGTATCTTTTGTATTTATATCTATGATCCATCTTGAATTAATTTTTATATGTAGCGTGAGGTACAAGCCAATGTTTAGTTTTATTTCCTATGAGTTTACCCAGTTATTCTGACATCATTTGTTATAAAGTCTCTAAATTCTCTAGCAAGTTGCCTGAGCATCTTTGCTAAAAATTGATTGACTGTGTATATGTGGGTCTATAACTGGATTCTCTCTCTGAAATCAGAGTTTAAGTACTCCAAATTTATACTTCTTTTCCAAGATAGCTTATGGTTGGTTTAATATGTTTGTATTCCCATATAAATTTTATAATCAATTTAATTTCTAAGCTATTTAAAATTTAATAATCTATTATGAATCATTGAATTTATAGATCAACCAGAGGAAATATCTACAATATTGACTCTTCCAATCCATGATCATGCATGTTTCAATGTTGATTTAGGCCTATTTTATTCCCCTAAGTCATGTCTCATAGGCTTCTGTGTAGATGTCACACAATTATTTTATTAAATGTGGTCCTTAATCATGTAGTATTTACTTATAAATATTTCATACACACACATACACACACACACACAAAGAGTTAACCCTTCAATAATAGGGTTTGAATTGTGCAGGTCCACTTATGCACAGATTTTTTTTCATATTAAATACTATAGCACTACATAGTCCCTAATTGGTTAAATTTGAGGATGAGAAGGAACTTCAGATACAGAAGGTCAACTACAGGATCTTCAACTGTGCAGAGGGTTACCATACCTCACCCCCGCATTATTCAATGGTCAAATGTATATATAATATATATTTTTCTAAATCTTTTGAGAGAAATTTGCTGACATGATGCCTCTTTACCACTGAATGCCTGATTCAGAGTGCACTTCTTAAAGTACAAATAACAAAAATATTATCAAAATTGTGAAATTAATAATAATATAACATTTATAGTAAAATCAAAATCTGAATCAATGTTCTATTCAGTTGTTACTTCTCTTCAGTCTCTTTGAATTTAGAACAGAACTGACTAATACAACTTACTATGATGATAGATATGTTGTATATATCTTCATTGTCCAGTAAGACAGTCTTTACTCATATATAACCACTTAATACTTGAAATATGGGTAATGTAAAATACTATTGATAACATAAAATTTTATTTAGTGTAAAGTGAAATTGATAAATTTTATTCAATTTTAATTAATTTTACATTGAAATAGCGACATGCGATTTATTTCTCCTGTATTAAAAAGTGAAAATTGAAAATTGATTATTTGATCATTCATATTCTTGATAATTTTATAAGACCAATATTTCATAGAAGGTTCTTAATTTGGGTGTGTCAGACATTTCTTCATGACTGGATTTGGATTATGAATTTTTGTCAAGAAAACTTCAGAAGTGATGTTGTGTTCTTCTCCGTGCATCATATTGGGAGGTAAAGATGCTGATTTATTTCATTCAGTGTGATATTAATTTTGATTATTAGTTGACATGGCTGCTGGCCCAGTTTCTCCACTGTTAAGCAAATAGATTTCCTTTTGTAATGAAAAAGTATTTTTTTGTGGAGAGATTATACTCATTAAAATTCTACATATTATTTTAGTATTTATTAATGATATTGTTTAAGCCAGTTGTTACAATGATTTGATTTGATTTTTGAAAATTTATTATAGTTGGTTTACAATGTTCTGTCAATTTCCACTGCGGGTAAAATGACCAGTTATACATACATATATACATTCTTTTCTCACATTATCCTCCAATATGTTCCACCACAAAGTGATTAAATATAGTTCCCTGTGCTATGCAGCAGGCTCTCATTTCTTATCTACTCCAAATGCTATAGTTTGCATCTACTAACCACAAATTCCCTGTCCATCCCACTCCCTCCCCCTTCCCCTCCCCCTTAGCAACCACAAGTCTGTTCTCCATGTACTTGAGTTTGCCTGTTTTCTGTAGATAGGTTCATTTGTGCCACTTTTTAGATTCCAGATATAAATGACATCATATGGTATTTGTCTTTCTCTTTCTGACTTATTACACTAAGTATGAGAATCTCTAGTTCCATCCATGGTGCTGCAAATGGCATTGTTTTGTTCTTATTTAGAGATAAGTAGTATTTTATTATGTATATTTACCACTTTTCCTAATCCATTCATCTGTCATTTGACATTTAGTTTGTTTCCGTGTTTGGCTATTGTGAATAGTGCTGCAATGAATATAGGGGTGCATGTATCTTTTTCAATGAAGGTTTTTTTCTGGATATATGCCCAGGAGTGGGATTGATGAATCAAATGATGGTTCTATATTTAGTTTTCCAAGGTACATCCACACTGTTTTCCATAGTGGTTGTACCAATTTACATTCCCACCAACAATGTAGGAGGGTTCCCTTTTCTTCACACCCCCTCCAGCATTTGTAGTTGGTATATTTACTAATGATGACCATTCTTACCTATGTGAAGTGGTTTCACATTGTAGTTTTGATAAGCATTTCTCTAAAACTAGTGATGTTGAGCATTTTTTCATGTGCCTGTTGGCCATCTGTTTGTCTTCTTTGGAGAAATGTCCATTCAAATCTTATGCCCATTTTTCTCTTTTTTTTTTTTTGCTGTTGAGTTTTATGAGTTGTTTATGTATTTTGGAGATTAAGCCCTTGCTGGTTGCATCATTTGAAACTATTTTCTCCCATTCCATAGGCCGTCTTTTTTTTATAGTTTCCTTTGCTGTGCAAAAGCTCACAAGTTTGGTTAGGTCCCTTTGGTATATTTTTGTTTTTTACTTCTATTGCCATGCAAGACTGACCTGAGAAAACATTTGAACAGTTGATTTCAGAAGAAGTTTTGCTAATGTTTTTTCTAGGAGTTTGATGGTGTCTTTTCTTATGTTAAAGTCTTTAAGTTTTTTTGAGTTTATTTTTGTGCATCATGACAGGGTGTGTTTTAGTTTCATTGATTTACATGCAACTGTCCAGTTTTCCAAGCACCACTTGCTGAAGAGACTTTTTCCCTTTTTGTATTCTTGCCTCAGTTGTCAAAGATTAATTGACCATAGGTGTCTGGGAGTTATTTCTGTGTTCTCCATTCTGCATGTTTTTTTTGTTTTTTTTTTTTTTTTTGGTTTTTTGTACCAGTACCACATTGTCTTGATTACCTTAGCTTGGTAATATTGTCTGAAATCTGGGAGAGTTATGCCTCCTGCATGGTTTTAGTTCCTCAGGATAGCTTTAGCAATTCTGGGGCTTTAATGGTTCCATATAAATTTTTGGAATATTTGTTCTAGTTCTGTGAAAAATGTTATGGGTAATTTGATAGTGCATTAAATCTGTAGGTTGCTGTGGGTAGTATGGCCATTTTAACAATATTAATTCTTCCAATCCAGGAGCATGGAATATCTTTCTATTTCTTTGAATCCTCTGTAATTTCTTTGATTAATGTTTCATAATTTTCATAGTGTAAGTCTTTCACTTCCTTGGCCAAGTATATTTCTAGGTATTTAATGTTGGGGGTGTGATTTTAAAAGGTATGTATTTTTATATTCCTTTTCTGATATTTCTTTGTCAGTGTACAGAAATGCAACCAATTTCTGAATTTTAATCTGGTTTCCTGCTACTTTACTGAATTCATTGATCAGTTTGAGAAGTTTTTGTGTGGCGTCCTTAGGGTTTTCTATATATAGTATCATGTCATCTGCATTCAGTGACAATTTTACCTCTTCTCTTCCAATTTGGATACTTTTATTTCTTTTGTTTGTATGATTGCCATGGCTAGGACTTCCAATACTTTGTTGAATTGAAGTGGTGAGAGTGGACATCCTTGTCTTGTTCCAAATTTTAGCAGGAAGGCTTTCAGCTTTTCTCCATTGAGTATTATATTTGCTGTGGGTTTGTCATAAATGGCTTTGATTATGTTAAGGTGTGTTCCCTCTATACCCACTTTGGTAAGAGTGTTTATCATGAATGGATGTTGGACTTTGTCAAATGCTTTTTTTGTATCTATTGAGATGATCATGTGTTTTTTGACTTTTCTTTTGTTAATGTGGTATATGATGTTGATTGTTTTGCATATGTTGAAACATCCTTGTGCACCTGGGATGAATCCTACCTGGTCGTGGTATGTGACCTTTTTTGTATGTTGTTGGATTCAGTTGGCTAAAATTTTGTTGAGAATTTTTGTGTCTATATTCATCAAAGATATTGGACAATAATTTTCTTTCTTGGTAGTACTTTCTCCAGTTTTAGTATTAGGGTGATGGTGGCTTCATAGAATATCTTTCGGAGTGTTTCTTCTTCTTCAGCCTCTTGGAAAATTTAAGAAGGATGAGTATAAGTTCGTCTTTGTATGTTTGGTAGAAGTTGCCTATGACTCCTGGTCCTGGACTTTTGCTTGAGGAAATGTTTTTATTATATATTCAATTTCATTCATAGTGATCAGTCTGTTCAATATATCTGTTTCTTCTTGATTCAGTTTAGTGTTCTATATGTCTCTAGAAGGTTGTCCATTTCTTCTAAGTTGTCAAATTTGTTGGCATATAAATGTTCATTGTACTCTCATGGTTTTTTGTATTTCTTCAGTATCCATTGAGATTTCTCCTTTTTAGTTTCTTATTTTTTTAATTATTTTAAATTGTTATTTCCATAATACAGTTTTTTTCTACTGTACAGCATGGTGACCCAGTTACACATACATGTACACATTCTATTTTTGCACATTATCATGCTCCATCGTAAGTGACTAGACATAGTTCCCAGTACTACACAACAGGATCTCATTGCTAGTCCATTCCAAAAGCAATAGTCTGCATCTATTAACCCAAAGCTCCCAATACACCCCACTACCTCCCCCTTTCCCTCACCCTTGGCAACAACAAGTCTATTCTCCAAGTCCAAGATTTTCTTTTCTGTGGAAAGTTACTTTGTGCTGTATATTAGATTCCAGATATGTGATATCATATGGTATTTGTCTTTCTCTTTCGGCCCTTCACTCAGTACGAGAGTCTCTAGTTCCAACCATGTTGCTGCAAATGGCATTATTTTGTTCTTTTTTATGGCTGAGTAGTATTCTATTGTGTATATATACTACATCTTCCTAATCCAATTCATTTCTTATTTTTAATGAGTTCTTTCTCTCTTTTTAGTGTGTCTGGCCAGAGGTTTGTCAATTTTGTTTAACCTTTCAAAGAACCAGATCTTGGTTTTATTGTGTAGGCACATTTAGGTAGAGCCCAGAGTATTTGGCAGTGGCAGCAACAGGGCTTGTGTGTTTCCAGGGGAGTGAGAGAAACAATGGGAGTGCTTGGTTGCAGTGCCCTACTCTGTGCCAACCTCAGAGGTGACTGGGGCCTCAAATGGTTCCTTGACCTATAATGATGGCAGGCTATGCACAACTTTGGAGTTAGAGATAATTGCAGTAGTTTTCCCCTACTGCCTGTAGACCATGCAAGAAATGCCCTGTCATGCTTAGTCCTCATAGGAGGCATCTCCATCCATAGCTAGTGCAAGAGTGTCATCACCCATAACCTTGTCACCTATGGCCCTGCCCACCAAGAGTCTGTGCTTGTGCAGAGAAAGATATTCATATGGCAGTCTGCCCTTCCTTTTCTTGCTTTCCCCAACAATTTTGCCTTGCTACTCCTGCATGCCCAGACCTCCTTCTAGGTTCCCTAAGCTGTGGCCTTGTACTCCTCAGCCTTTGTTGCAATTCTCCATAGCTTCCTCAGGCTGTCTCCACACTGCCTATACTAGTCCTCTCCCTGGAACTGTCTTCAGGATCCTGAGTCTCAGTGCCCAGCCCCCTCCTTAGCATCTCAGGCTGTGGTGTCTAGAGGTGGTGGTACCAATGGCCTTTGTGGCTCTCTCTCTGCTTTGCCTTCCTCAGACTAGCTGCTGTGATTTTCTTTGTGGCTTGAGGTCCCTCCATATATTGACTGATCTCCCCATCAGTTAGGTGGCATCCCAGAGTGTGGGTTCCTTTCCTATTTCACAGCTCCCTCTCAGAAGTGCTGGTCTCATCCTGATTTCTTTCTCTCTCTCTTTTTTTTCATTTTGTTCTGCCCAGCTGTGTGGGGGTTTTCTTGCCCTTTTTGGAAGTTTAAGGTCTTCAAGCATTCAGTAAATGTTCTATATGAATCATTCTACATGTAGATTTTTTAATGTGTATGTGGGAGGTGAGTGCCACATTTTATTCCTCCACCATTTGATCCCTCCTTCTTACTATTATTTTTGAAAGAATTTTCCTAAAATATCTTTTTTCTGTGTATAATTTTTATTTTTGGTTTCTGAAATATACTGTGTACATTTTCCCATCAAATTACATATACTTCAAAAGCATAATTTTTTGACTATATAATATTCCTATACAGAAGACTTATAATTTTAAAGTATTCCTTTATTGTTGAACACAGCAAAGGAAACAATCAATAGGGTGAATAGAAACTTATGAAATGGGTGAAAATATTTGCAAACCAAGTCTTATCTTTCAGATGAGGGGTTAATATCCACAAACTATAAGGAACTCAGCTCAACAGCAAGAAAATAACCCAATTTTAAAATGGGCAAAGAACCTGAAAAGACATTTCTCAAAAGGAGACCTACGAATTGCCAAGAGTTACGTGAAAAGTGTTCATATGACTAATCTTCAGGAAAAGGCAAATCAAAATCACAATGAACTATCACTTCACACCTGTTAAAATGGCTATGATCAGAATTCCCATCATGGCTCAATGATTAATGAACCTAACTAACATCCATGAGGACAAAAGTTCAATTTCTGGTGTCACTCAGTAGGCCGAGGACCCAGTGTCACCATGAGCTGTGGTGTAGGTTGCAGATGTATCTTGGATCCTGAATTGTCTGTGGCTGTGGTGTAGGATGGCAGCTGTGGCTCTGATTCAACCCCTAGCCTGAAAATCTCCATGTGACACAGAGGTGGCCCCAAAAAGACAAAAGAAAAAAAAAGGACTATCATCAAAAAAGACAGTGATATGTGTGAAAAGGGATGTGGAACCCTTGTACTCTTTTGGTGGGAATGTAAATTGGTGTAGTAACTATGGAAAACAATATGGATGTTCCTCAAAAAATTAAAAATATAACTCCCATGGGATCCAGAAATCCTTCTTCCCGAAGGAGATGAAATCATGATCTCAAAGAGAAATCTGCACCCCCATGTTCACTGAAGTATTATTCACAATAGCCAAGACCAGGACACAACCTCAGTGTCCACTGACAGGTGAACGGATAAAGAAAATGTGTTGTATATATATATATACCATGGAATATTAATCAGCTGGCATTCCCTGGTAGCACAACAGGTTAAGAACACAGCATTATCACTGCTGTGCCTCTGGTTACTGCTGTGACACAGGTTCAATTGCATGGCCCAGGAACTTCTTCATGCCTCCAGCATGACCAAAAAAAAAAAAAAGAATATTAATCAGCCCTAAAAAGACAAATTCTGCCATTTGTGACAACACAGATGAGTCTGGAAGACCTTATGCTAAGTAAAATAAACAAGGCAAATAGAAATACTGTCTGATCTTGCTTGTAAGTGGAATCTAAAAAAAATTATTTTCTAAAAATTGTTTTAATAACTGGGGAGATGTTGCTCAAAGGGTACAAAGCTGCCATTTAGAGGATGAAGACATGGAGATCTAACAGAGAGCATGACAACTATAGTTCATAATATTTTATGAAATACCGGAAATATGCTAAGAAAGTAGATTTGAAGGGATCTTACCACATACGCAAAAGTGAGATAATATATTAAGTTGACTGTGGTAATCATTTCACCATGTATATTAAGTGAAGTTGAACACCAAAAATATAGAATTTTTTTTAAAGAACAGAATTTTATTTTAAAATATATATAAAAGTTAAAAAACCACTGGTCTACAATAGTGCTGATCTGCCTCCCAAATCCCCCTCCTCCCCAGAAGCCCTCTAACTTCTCCTATGACTCCAATCTGCCATCTTTTTCCAGGCCCACTGAGCTCTTTGCTCTTCTTCACATATTCCAGACATGTTCCTGGTTGGGACATTTTAACTCATCCCTTCTCCTTAAAAATATCCTTCTGCTGGAACCCATATAGGGAGCTACCTCTCCTTCAGTTTCCTGCCCTCGAATGTCATCTTTTCAGCAAGCAATTACCTGAATGTCCTTAAAATTGTCATACCCACCTTCCCACCTGGCTCTCTATTCCCTCTTCTCTGGTTGTTTTCCCCTTAGAACTTGTTACTGTGGCAACTACAAGTACAATATTTATTCAATTAATGCATCTCTGCTTTGTAAAACATAAACCCCACATCAAGGACTTTTGTCTGATTTGCTCACTTCTGTGTCTCTGCTGCCTAAAACAGCCTAAAATTTCTAATTGTCATTTACTCAAGTATTATTTCAATACAATCTATTCTATCATCTTCAAAATAATACCTTTGGTTTATCATTTTATCTTTTTTTTGCCTTTTCTAGGGCCACTCCCATGGCATATGGAGGTTCCCAGGCAAGGGGTCTAATTGGAGCTGTAGCCACTGGCCTATGTCAGGCCACAGCAAAGCAGGATCCAAGCTGCTTCTGTGACCTACACCACAGCTCATGGCAATGCTGGATCCTTAACCCACTGAGCAAGGCCAGGGATAAAACCCACAACCTCATGGTTCCTAGTCAGATTCATTAACCACTGAGCAATGATGGGAACTCCAGGATTGTCATTTTAAACATGAGTTCTCTTGGTTTAGAATAATTCCTGGGGAAGAAAATATAATAATAGGTTAAATGTAAGCACACATTAAAATATATAAATTAAATATGTGAAGAAATAAAATTTAAGTTGGCAGTGCTATTAAAATGAGAAAAATAATTTTTATTTTACTATAATGTGATTTTATCATTAATTATAACCATTCTACATTGAATACTACCTTTGTAATTGACAGCTGTTATTTGTTTTACACAATGACCATCCTATTTAATCCTATTATAATGCAATAAAGTAAGTGCTATTATAATCTTGTGAAAAATGAAGAATCTGAGGCTTAGAGAATTGGAAATCTTTTGGAATATGCATCTTAGTAGTAGACTCAGTGCTTCTCTGAATGTAAATGTGAGCATGTGAATGTAATTCATAGTTTTTTTGGTATTATTATTTTTAATAGTTATTTCCCCAATACAATTTTCTTCTACTGTACAGCATGGTAACCCAGTTACACATACATGTACACATTCTATTTTCACACATTGTCATGCTCCATCATAAGTTACTAGACATAGTTCCCAGTGCTACATAGCAGGATCTCATTGCTAAGCCATTTCAAAGGCAATAGTTTGTATTTATTAACCCCAAGCTCCAAAACCACACCACTCTCTCCTCTCCACCTCCCTCTTGGCAACCACAAGTCTATTTTCCAAGTCCATGATTTTCTTTTCTCTGGAAAGTAACTTTGTGCCATATATTAGATTCCAGATATAAGTGACATCATGTGGTATTTGTCTTTCTCTTTCTGACCCATTTCACTCAGTATGAGAGTCTCTAGTTCCATCCATGTTGCTGCAAATGGCATTATTTTGTTCTTTTTTATGGCTGAGTAGTATTTCATTGTGTATATATACCACATCTTCCTAATCCAATCATCTGTCCATAGACATTTTGCGGGTTTCCATGTCTTGGCTATTGCGAATAGTGCTGCAATGAATATGTGGGTGCATGTGTCTTTTTTAATGAAATTTTTGTCTGGATATATGCCCAAGAGTGGGATTGCTGGGTCATATGGTTCTATGTGTAGATCTCTAAGGTATCTCCATACTGATCTCCATAGAGGTTGTACCAGCTTACATTCCCAGCAAAAGTGCAGGAGGGTTCCCTTTTCTCCACACCCCCTCCAGCAGTTGTGATTTGTGGACTAATTAATGATGGCCATTCTGACTAGTGTGAGGTGGTATCTCATGGTAGTTTTGATTTGCATTTCTCTTATAATCAGCGATGTTGAGCATTTTTTCATGTGCTTGTTGGCCATCTGTACATCTTACTTGGCGATATGTCTATTCAGGTCTTTTGCCCATTTTTCAATTGGGTGGTTGGCTTCTTTGCTGTTCAGTTGTATAAGTTGTTTGTATATTCTAAGGATTAAGCCGTCGTCCATTGCATCGTTTGAAACTATTTTCTCCCATTCTGTAAGTTGTCTTTTTGGTTTCTTTTTGGTTTTCTTTTCCATGCAAAAGCTTGTCAGTTTGATTAATTTTTGCTTTTATTTCTGTTGCTTTGGGAGACTGACCTGAGTAAATATTCATAAGGTTGACGTCAGAGAATGTTTTGCCCATGTTTTCTTCCAGGAGTTTGATGGTGTCTTGTCTTATATTTAACACATTCAGCCATTTTGTGTTTATTTTGGTGCATGGTGTGAGGGTGTGTTCTAGTTTCATTGCTTTGCATGCAGCTGTCCAGGTTTCCCAGCAATACTTGCTGAAAAGACTGCCTTTTCCCCATTTTATGCTCTTGCCTCCTTTGTCAAAGATTAATTGACCATAGGTGTCAGGATTTATTTCTGGGTTTTCTCTAGTCTGTTCCATTTGTCTGTCTGTCTGTTTTGGTGCCACTACCACACTGTCTTGATGACTGTGGCTTTGTAATATTGCCTGAAGTCTGGGAGAGTTATGTGCCCTGCTTGGTTTTTGCTCCTAAGGATTGCTTTGGTAATTCTGGGTCTTTTGTGGTTCCATATACATTTTTTGATTGTTTGTTCTAGTTCTGTGAAAAATTTCATCGGTAATTTGATGGGGATCACATTGAATCTGTAGATTACTTTGGGCAGTGTGGCCATTTTTACAATATTAAATTTTCCAGCTGAGGAGCATGGAATACCTTTCCATTTTTTACATCTTCTTATTTTCCTTGATTAACGTTTTCTAGTTCTCAGCATATAGGTCCTTTGTTTCCTTGGTCAGGTATCTGATTTTTGGGGTGCAATTTTAAAAGATATTGTGTTTTTTATTCCTTTTCTACTATTCATTGTTAATATACAGAAATGGGACTGATTTCTGAATGTTAATCTTATATCCTGCTACTTTGCTGAATTTGTTGATCAGTTCAGTTAGTTTTGGGGTTGAGTCCTTAGGGTTTTCTATGTATAGTATCATGTCATCTGTGTACAGTGACAGTTTTACCTCTTCTCTTCCTATCTGGATGCTTTTTATTTCTTTTGTTTGTCTGATTGCTCAGATTTCCAGTACTATGTTGAATAACAGTGGTGGGAGTGGACATCCTTGTCTTGTTCCAGATTTTAGCAGGAAGGCTTTCAGCTTTTCTCCATGGAGTATTATATTTGCTGTGGGTTTGTCATAAATGGCTTTGATTATGTTAATGTATGTTACTTCTATACCCACTTTGGTAAGAGTGTTTGTCATGAATGGATGTTGGACTTTGTCAAATGTTTTTTCTGCATCTATTGAGATGATCATGTGTTTTTTGACTTTTTTTTTGTTACTGTGGTGTATGACATTGATTGATTTGCATATGTTGAACCATCCTTGTGCACCTGGGATGAAGCCCTCCTGGTCAAGGTGTATGATCTTTTTGATATGTTGCTGTATTTGGTTGGCCAAAATTTTGTTGAGAAGTTTGTGTCTATATTCATCAAAGATATTGGACAATAATTTTCTTTTCTTGGTGGTATCTTTGTCTGGTTTTGGAATTAGGGTGATATGGGGGTCATAGAATGTCTTTGGGAGTGTTCCTTCTTCTACAACCTTTTGAAAAAGCTTAAGGAGGATGAGTATAAGTTCCTTGTGGTTGGTTTTATTGCGACTTTCCCACGTTGTTCTAACACTTAAAGCCAGAAGAGCCAGTTTTATGTAATTAAGGAATTCAGTTAGTTGGTTCCAGGTCACCATGAAATTATTTGCTTTGCCATTATATCTGTGTGGACATCATTTTCAAAGATAAAACTTGAGTGTTATTGCTAGTGATGAAAAAAAATCAAAAAAGGAATGTATGTCTTTGTGTATGTGTGTATATAACTGACACACTTCATTGTACAACTTAAACTGATGCAACATTATTAATCAACTTTACCCCAATAAAATTTAATTTAAAAAATCACCAAAAGTTAATAAATTAAATAATTCAAGGACTTAAATCTTTAAGAAGAAGAAGAAGAAGAAGAAGAAGAAGAAGCCATACATAGAGATGCAAGGAAAGAACTAGAACAGGGAAAAAATTAAGTTTTGCACATAAATTCAATTCTTTCAAGCAGATCCTTATCTTTAAGGTTAAATTTTGCAAAACATAATGAAATCCTTAGCTTGTCCTTTGGGCCAGACCAGGCACATCAAATTGCACAAATTTATGTCCTGTGCCTGTCACTCCTAACATATTTGCATTGTCCAAGGCATTGATACTGTGTGGATTACTAAGACAGTTGAAGAGCAGAAAAATATATTACCAGAAATTTCCAAAGGACATACTCAATTCCTAACTTTATTCAAGAAATAATTAAATATTTGTATGGTTGTAAATATTATAAATTATAGATTTTACTATGGAGGGGATTTCAATCCAATGGAAATGATACAGAAATATGACAGGCTCACTGATATAAAAGAACCTAGATTAACAAGGTAAAAGTTATTCCCCAGAAGTATACAGCTATATTATATAGATAGGGAAAGCTAAAAATAAAAAAGAGGCAGGCACAATGCACCCTATGATCATTTGAGAGGCCTTTGCAATAGATATGACACTACGGTGTTGAACTGTTTATCGTTTTAACAGTCATCAATATGCCTAAAGCATAGATAAGATGAGATCAGCTCCAGAAATGTGAACTGCCATGCATTTAATCCTTTTCTAGGCATGAAAGCAAACAATGGATTTCCAGAAAATATGAGAACTGTTTTTGGAAAGATAACCTTGAAATGCTTTATTGTATTAAAGTGGGAATTTGATTCTTTTTGGTAACAATTAACTTGTGACACACCTCACATCTCCTCCATGCGTCTCAATATTATGGGCAAGAACAGGTTGCCTAATGACCCCTAATGATTCTTTCACTTTGAGCATTCCCTAAGTCCTTAATCAAACATTGATTAGATAGCTGAACATGTGAACATGCTACAGGAAGTAGTTGCCTACATGCCATGGGAAGTCACTCTTGCCTTTTTATTATCAAATATCTACTAGCTCATGAAGTCATTTGGAAAAAGAAGTGTTTCTTGCTAGTAAAATAAAAGATAGAAATCAGCATCAAGAGAGGCAACAAAGAGGTTGTGTCAGAATCCTGGAACTCACCCATGGTGGAGAGAAATTGTCAAGTTAGAATCTTGGCTCACTGGAAAGATGGACACTAGGCTGAGTTTAGGTTCTCTGTCCAATGTGGTAAGACTCAAAAGAGTAATATAATATGCTTGTAGACAAAGGGATCAGTGATGGTGTTACCCAGGAACTGTATGATGGTGAAGGTGGGAAGGATATATTTGGTGAGGGAGAAGAATAATGGCATAAATAATCCCAAAAGGCTATTTTCCCCCCAAACTCCTAATACATAGTTTTTCAACCATGAATATTGTTAAATTGTTTTTTTCTGCCTTTTGGTCTTTTTAGGGCTGCACCCACGGCATATGGAGTTTCCCAGGTTAGTGGTTGAATTAGAGCTCCAGCCGCTGGCCTACTCCAGAGCCACAGCAATGCAGGATCCGAGCCGCATCTATGACCTACACCATAGTTCATAGCAACACCAGATCCTTAACCCACTGAGCAAGGCCAGGGATTGAACCCAAGTCCTCTTGGATGCTAGCTAGCGAACCACTGAGCCACGATGGGCACTCCTATCATTAAATTCTTGATGACAAAGGTAACCATACCTTAAGAAGTAGAAATTATCAAGTGCAATCAAAGTCCATTTACCAATGGCATTTTTTCACAAAGTTTGAACAAAAAAATTAAATATGTATGGAAATATCAAAGATTCCAAATAGCCAAAGTAATCTCGAGAAAGAAAAATGGAGCTGTAATAATCAGACTCTCTCATTTCAGACCATATTACAAAGCTACAATAATCAAACAATATAGTACTGGGACAAAAACAGCACGAAAACAGTCAATGGGACAGGTAGAAAGCTCAGAAATAAACCTATGTACAGATAGTCAATCTGCAAAAAAGGAGACAAGAATATACAATGGAGAAAGACAGTTTCCTCGATAAAGGGTACTGGGAAAATTGGACAACTACATGTAAAAGAATGAAATTAGAACTTTCTCCAACACCATATAGAAAAAGTAAACTCAATATAGGTTAAAGAGCTAAAAGTAAGCACAGATACAATAAAACTCCTAGAGGAAAACATAGGCAGGACACTCTGACATAAATCACAGCAATAACTTTTTGGATCCATCTACCAGAGTAATAGAAACTAAAGCAAAAATAACAAACGGGAGTCTAATTAAATTAAATGCTTTTGCACAGCAAAAGAAACCATAAACAAAACACAAAGACAACACAGATAATGGGAGAAAATATTTGCAAATGATGAAACCATCAATGGATTAATTTCTAAAATATATAAAACAGTTCACACAGTTCAATATCAAAAAAAACCCAATCAAAAAATGGGCATAAGAGCTAAGTAGACATTTCTCCAAAGAAGACACACAGATGGCCAACAGGACATAGAAAATAATCAACATTGCTAATTATAGAGAAATGCAAATCCCAAAACTACAATTATATATCTTCACACCAGTCAGAATAGTCATCATCAAAAAGTCTACAAATAAATAAATGCCAGAGAAGGTGTGAGAAAAAAGAAACTTCTTACACATTTGGCAGGAATGTAAGTTGATTTATCCACTAAGGAGAATAGTATGGAGGTTACTTAAAAAAATAGAACCACCATATAATCCAGAAATCCCACTCCTGGGCATGCATTCAGAGGAAGCTCTAATTTGGAAAAATTACATGTACCCCATGTTCACAGTAGCTCTGTTTACAATAACTAAGACATGGAAAGAGCCTAAATGTCTATTGACAGATGAATGGATAAAGAAAATGTGAGGAGGTATTCATCAATGGAATTTTACACTATAGTACAATGAAATATTACTCAGCCATAAAAAGAATAAAATAATGCCACTTGCAACCACATGGTTGGAACTATAGATTATCATATTAAGTGAAGGAAAAATCAAACATCATATGATATCACTTATTTGTGAAATCTAAAACAAATGATACAAATGAACTTATTTACAAAACACAAATAGATTCACAGATATAGGAAACAAAATTATGGCTACCAAAGGAGAAAGGAGGGGAGAGGATAAATTGGGAGTTTGGGATTAACATATATACAATACTATACATAAAATAGATAGCAAACAAGGACCTATTGTATAGCACAGGGAACTATAGTCAATATCTTGTAATAACCTAAAGAAAGGATCTTTTAAAATTACATATATACATTCTATTTTTTTTAAATCTGTTCAACTTTTTTTCTTCACTGAGCTCATACCAGATAGGAATTTTACTTATCATGCTTATGTTATGCATGTCCCTTCTAGCAACACATCTCAATCTAGTAATTAAATACATCTGATCCAATAAAACTCCAAATCATCATTAAAATAAAAACTTCTCCCCCATTGTTTCAGACAAAAAGCCTACACATGGGGAAATGAGTATTGTCAGTGCCTTAAACTTTCCAGGAGGTCTCCTTAAATTTCTTTTTATTTGGCTCAAAATAAGGGATGGGCACACCAATAGCTCTCTCAAAAAGTTTACCTTCGAAATGATCAACTCTTTTATGATTTTATAGGGAAGATTAAGAATTATGCAATTAATTGGCTTTAATTTGACAATCCTGAATCCCACGCTATCACTTAACCAATGTCCACTGAACACTTGTGTTAGGCATGCACTGTCTTAGCCCAAAGTATCTAAGAGATGGGAGGCACAGTTCTTACTCTCTTTGGAATGAGGGTCATAAAATTGGCACAGAAAAGTCACAAGAGGAGATCATTGGTAGCTGGACTAATCAAGCTGGGTTTTATAGGGGGCATGATATTATGTGCTATGACTTAAGGGTGAGATTGATTTGTAACAAACAGAAGTGAGGAAAAATGGCTTCATAACTTCTGAACATAGTATAACTATGATCAGATGGTTGAAATGTTAAAAAGCCAGATGTTCTATGTGACATGTATTTATTTTAGTACATTTTACCATGTGCTTGTCTTATTCTTCAGTGTATAAATTGTAAGATAATAACTGTAGTGAACATTTGCCCTTTGTGGCTAACCAGTATTTGAACTCACTGCCATGGAGAAGAATAAATGTCTTCCCTTGCTCCTGGAAGCAGCATTACAGGCACTTCACTGAAAAATTGATTGAATATTTTTCCTGGAACTTTAATTGGGGACAAATAAAGGAAACACATATAGCAATCTAGAAAGCCTTCCAACAATAGCGACAGCATGTATCTCCTAGCAAGAGCTTCTGTGGCAGCTTTTAATGCTCAGACCTGGTAAGTGGAGGTCAAATTCATTCTGTGGCATCTTCTTGAGTGCAATTCTGGCAGACATGCCTACTTCGGCTTCTGCTAATTTTCTGAGGATTATTCTTGAGACTTCCCAATTATTCTTAGAATTATTAAATATCCTTCAAAAATTATTTTTCCACTTAATTTACACAAGCTTTGCTTTGTTGTTTGCAACTAAGGACCTTGACTAATAAATGTGTCTCTATTTCTTATTCTCTCTTATTGACAAAAGAAGCACTTGACTATTGAACTGAATTGAACTGAAAAGTATGTTGCCAGTTTCTGAAAGGCTTTAAGTTTTAAGTTTACTATTTCATATTCTATTTTTCATGTAATGGGTCATTATGAATTGTTTGTTGTTGTTCTCAATACTCCTCTTGCAATCTCACCTATTTCCGTGGATTCAGCCAATATCTCTAAACAAATAATGCTGCATTATTTTTTTTATTTCCCCAATACATTATTTTTTTCTACTGTACAGCATGGTGAATCAGTTACACATGCATGTATACATTATTTTTTCTTACATTATCATGCTCCATCATAAGTGACTAGACATAGTTCCCAGTGCTACACAGCAGGATCTCATTGCTAATCCTGCTACATTCTTTAACTGCACTTAACTTTCCTTTGTAAGTTTTCACTTGATATTTTCAACTGCTTGATGGACATTTGGGTTCGCAGATAGTACTTCAAGTTTATAAAATAAAAATTTTAACTTATATCTCATCAGTTCTTTTCCTAGAATACTATTTTTCCTAATTTTATGACACTTTTTCTGTGATCTAGGTCCAAAACTTGGGGGTCAACTTTGACTCCTTTTTCTCCTCATGACCTGTCACCAAATCCAACTGTAGTTTCAGGAACTTCTCACTGAATTCCTGCATTGGCCTACTGGTGTTCTTGACTTTCCACTCTTATTATGCTGTTCTTGGTATAACTCTCTTCAAGGCATCCTAGTGGGATGCTTGTAGTGATGAGGTGTAAGTGAAAATAACCAAAGATAAACCTAGGATAATGTTACAGATATGTCAAGATGGATAAGGAGTGGTTAAGAGAATGGATGACAAATTACACAGATGACTTTAAGAAAGAGATTTCATGGAATAGTGAAAACAGTGGTAGTGGATACAAGCTGATAAAGTGTTTATAGAGGGGTGATATGAAAGTTGGGGCTGGAAATTCAATTTCTTGAGGTATGAAGAGAAAACAATCCCAGGAAGTGGCAGTAGGAGTAAGGTAAATTTCTATATATGTATAATTATAAAACATGATAATTGGAATCAGGCTGCAAATTCAAATCACAGTATCATTTTCTCCTACCAACTCCATGATCTTAGGCATGCAGAGATTACTTCTTTGTCCCTCAGTTTCTTAATATCTAAAATGGAGATAGGATTTCCTGTCCTGGAGCGGCAGAAACAAATCCAACTAGGAACCATGAGGTTGCAGTTTCGATCCCTGGCCTCGTTCAGTGGGTTAAGGATCTGGTGTTGCTCTGAGCTGTGTTGTAGATCACAGATGCAGCTCAGATCTGATGTTGCTGTCTCTGTGGTATAAGCCAGCAGCTGTAGCTCCAATTGGACCTCTAGCCCAGGAAACCTCCCTATGCTGCAAGTGCAGCCCTAAAAAGAAAATAAATAAATAAATAAATAAATAAATAAATAAATAAATAAATAAAACAGAGATAATAGTACATACCTCAAGGGTTATCATGAGGATTACACAAGTTTTCACAGATAGAGAGAATTTTTTTGGCTGCACCTGTGGCATATGGAAGTTCCTGTGCCAGGGATCAAATCCAAGCCACAGCTGCAATCTATGTCACACCCCCAGCATTGCCAGATTCTTAACCCACTGCACTGGGCCTGGGATGGAACCCTCAGTATCTATCTGAGCAACTGCAGAGACAATATTGGATCCTTAACACACTGTGCCACAGCAAGAACTCCCAGAAATAGCACTTCTAAGAGGACCAGTAAAACTGTAAGATAACAGGGAGTTCCTGTCTTGGTTCAGTGGTTAATGGATCTGACTAGGAACCATAAGATTGCGGGTTCAATCCCTGGCCTCATTCAGTGGGTTAAGGATCTGGCATTGCCATGAGCTGTGGTGTAGGTCACAGATGCAGCTCGGATCCTGTGTTGCTATGGCTCTGGCAAAGGCCGGCAGCTACAGCTCCGATTAGACCCCTAGCCTGGCAACTTCCATATGCTGTGGGTGTGGCCCTAGAAAAGACAAAAAGACAAAAAAAAACTGTAAGATAACAGTAAATCTTAGTTCTAAAGGGTAATTTCTTTATATTTCCACATTATGGGGGGGAGATCATGTTTTAAGAGACATAAATAATAAAGTAAAATAAAAAATGAAAAAGAGAGAAGAAGTAGTTTGGCAGAGTTAGGTCTTAGAGACAGGGAGAAGATGACTGAGCAGCCCAGATTTACAGGATGGGCCTTTCGCATGGAGAAGGCATCTTTTATCTAAGACTCAGAGCAAGAGAAAAGCAGCTCCTAGAATATGTTCATCACTCCAGGGTGAAGAGGAAGATGTGATAAACATGATGTATTAAGCAACTCACATGTAGTTTTGCACTGACTAGAAAGTGACAGACTAAGAGCTGAACAGAAGATAGAAGGATTTTTCAATCTTCACTAGGATTCGTCATAATCCCTATGGTCTTAGCCAAAGTAAGAGAAATGTAGCTGGTGATCTCACTCCTGGACCACTCATCTTTTCAACATTTAGGTCCTCCCTTGTTCATGTAGCAACAGGCATGCCAACACTCCAGGCCCAGAAAATAAACAGCCATGCTTTGACACTTGCTCCTTTTGGTCTACTATGTAGTATACAGAGCATAGTTAACAGAAGGTGAGGGTAAGGAGTTAATTTGAACACATATTTACATACCTCTACTTTCTAGCAATGCCCCCTAAAATTTTTGTTCAAAACCTGTGAGCCTTTCCCCAGTGTGGCTTGGAAACATTTACGTAACCCAGATAGATATGTAAATTGTTAAATTACATCGCATTACATACAGATGTATACTTTGTCTGCTCTGGGGCTGTCTGATTTTACTCTCCCCACCAGGGAGCTCTGCCAAGGAACTTCTGAGAAACAGACAGGCAATGGGCCTTTAAAAGGGGAGTATTGCTCTCTAGCATTTGTTCCAAGCCCACAAGTTAGACTCAAGCCAAATGTAGGTCTTGGGATCCATTCAGTTCAAATATCAGTGTCTCATAGGCCAACAGCAACCACCCATTCCTCTTTAGAGAATAGCCACTGAAATGGTGACACAACTCAGTGAAAATCAGAGAATCCTTAAAAACAATGTCTTAAAAGTGAGAAAACTGCTAACCTCTTAGCGAGTCTTAACATCTGTTTCATTCCTACCCAACAATAATCCAGCTGGTTGAAGGAGATAGGTATGATAGGCCCCATTTTATAAGGTAAGTGAGGCCCAGGGACACTTAACAAAGTCCTTTCATGGTATCTATTATGCTTTATGACAGCCACCATGAAAGGAAATAAGTTTCTACCTCTCCTTGAGAAAATTCAGTACCTACTAAAAAATATGGATAATTATACAGACAGGGAGTTGTAATCTAATTATCTTTGTATTTTCAATATCTACCCCAATGTCATGGGACACTCACTCAGGTAAGTGCCAAATATGCAAATAAATCAAATAGAATGGAGTGCTTTATTTTCTTCTTCTTAGGGAGTTTCTTATTATTCTTACCTCTGCTGAAATGAAAAAACTTGATTTCACTTGTAGCCCCAAGGGCTACCAAGAGAAATGTTAACCCAAAAGTAAAAAAGGTAAAATTATTCATTTTAAAAACAAATAAATAAATAAATAAATGTATTAATTCCTTACCTAAGTCTATAGCTATTTTTCTATAAGTAAGGTAAAATAAACAGAATATACTCCCCTTTACAGATTTCCCCAAGGACAGGAATCATGTCACCTACTTTCCTCTGTATCCCCATATATTTCACAAACTTCTGCAAACATTTGGGACAAAATAAGTTCTGGCTGACTGTATTTCTGAATACTGCTTTCATAATTTTAATTCAACCAAATCATAAATTTATAAATAATTTCTAGGCAAAGGCAATGTATATGATTTTGTGCTAGATAGGAGATACAAAATTTTAAAACAAAGCATTTTCTCCCACTATGCCTATTTGGTAAGGAAACAATATTTGCATATATAAGACAAGAAAACAAGTACAGATATTACTTTAAAAGGTTATGCTGTTCAGGAAAAGAGATTCATGTGGTACAGTGGTCAGGAATTAATTGAAAAAGTGGTACTTGGGACTCATCAAGAAGGATGCTATAACATGGTTATTGCCGTCAACCCCATTCCTTATCAGCCTTGTTCATTCTGGAGATATACATGTCCTGATGGAGTTGCTAAGACTGGCCTGTTTGCAGATGGAACAGTTTCGCAAAGCATAATTCCATCTCCAGATTTCTCCTTTTGTGGTAAATTCATGGTTTGTTTGCTTTTCATTTTATGGAAATCCTCCAAGATCAATACTTAGTCAATAATAATGATACAAAATGAATAGAAAAATAATTAATAACATTATTCTTTTTTTACACACGAACACATGAAAATGGCTTATTTATCCAGATTTTCTCTGTATTTAAATTTATAATATTCTGTGAATACTAATGGCCTTCAGTGTCTGTTGAGGAATGGTTCCAAGACCATCCTTGGATACCAAAGTCCAAGGATGTTCAAGTCCAAATTTTGATTCTTAACAGCACCCACGCTTTTTAAGGTGAGGGTGACTGCCTTGATTAGGGTGGCCTCAGTGACAGAATGTCCAAGCGAACCCATTACACACTTACATGATCCCACAAACTTACATGATCCAGATACACACTCTAAGTCTCAAATAAATGCTTGCGTATAAATATTCCAAGTCACCTGATGTTTTCCATTCTCATTAGAAGTGGAAAACAAAACTATCCACTAAAAATCTAATGATCCTCATTAGAAAATCTCTTCCCTCACCTGGACCTGGTTCAGTTTTCTTTTCTCTCCCAGGACTTTAGTGAAGGGTCTCAGTTCAAAAACGTTTCTCAAATTGCTTATGACATCATTTTTTTCTTACTTTTCCTCTACCTTCCTCTTGGCAATCAATTAACTCAAGTGAGAAAGGAAAAGAGTATTTATGCTCCCAGATTGGAATTATTTATAACAAATGAAAACCACACTACAGACATTGACAATTCACTTATGACTACGCCATTGTAAATAGGGTAAATCGTAAATTGAATTTGCAAATTCAGCAGCCGCAAAAGTAATAATTAAGAAGGTTTGATTTTTCAATGATTTAAGATATTTAAGGGAAATAGATACGCACACATATACGACTGTTGATATTCAGTCCTCTCTGGGTTACACCTGTCTTGAAAGCTCAAGATTTGCACTAAATCATCCACTTGATCCTAGAGCTGAAAAACACAAGGAAAGCCACTGGAAGGAGCATCCCTCACTCTCCTCCACCGAAGCTCATTTTCCAAACGCCAACACAAAAGGCATATTATATGTCCTCAGTTCCATGGCCTGAAGGTACCTGACTGGAACTGGGAGTCTATCCAGTCCCGACAGGAGGAAAATATTACCCTTCTATTTAACAAGGCAGTGCTGAAGGATTAATCATTAAGTAAATAGCAACAAGCCTTGAGGCTTGCAGGAGGGACAGAGTCCTACCTCATGTTCTCAATTTTTCTGGGATTCAGGATGGAAATTATTACAGGGGTAGTTTGGAAGGGGCTGAAATAACAATATAACTCCCCTTCCAGGGCAAGATGGAACGATGCATGAAACCTCAGGCCAGACCCAGCAAAAAGGAAGTTCATTCCCAGAGGCCTCCAGGGAGCAGAGATTCATTGTGTCTAACTGTTGGCATCCATTCATATGTTGATAAAACCTGAAGAGTGACCATGACCTTGCCATGTGTTGCAATGTGAGTTTAAGCTGGTCATTTAAATTTATGAGCCTTGGATTTCTCAATTTAAAAGTATATATGTTACTCCTATTGTAAGGTATTCCAAAATTTGACAAACATAGAAAATAAAAATCCTAGGAACAGTCACTTGGAATGCTTATGTCCCCTTCAAGCCTCCTTACTGTGATGACAGACCACAGTAAGAGCTGCCTATCTCAAGAAAAAAATACTTCTATAATCAGGGCCGGAGGACCTGAGGCATTTGTCTGAACAAAATGGGGCATACGCCTTCTTTTAAAATCCAAACCAGGCATTGCCTCATAAATGGCCTTGCCTTGGGGTTGCTATATGCAAGCTACAACCCTAAATGACTACATGGTGTTGATAAGATACAGACATTTCATGAAATGTATTATCTAAAAGTTATTCTTTATTTTTTTAAAAAGGAGCTTGAACAAGAATTTTTAATCTGTGATGGGATTTAATGTCTCCCAGTATAATTTGTACCTACTAATTTAGTCTAACAAAAACATTTTTTCTGAACATCTAAAATGTGCTCAGAGAAGTGCTCAATGCAAAATAGGGCATTAAGGGGAGTTCCCGTCATGGCGCAGTGGTTAACGAATCCGACTAGGAACCATGAGGTTGTGGGTTCGGTCCCTGCCCTTGCTCAGTGGGTTAACGATCCGGCGTTGCCGTGAGCTGTGGCAGCCCAAGAAATGGCAAAAAAAAGACAAAAAAAAAAATAGAGCATTAAAAATTATGATGTACAATCTCTAAATTTACAACAAAGTGAAGGTATAGTTAATGGGAGAAAAGGACAAATAATACGTAAATCAAAATCTAAGACAATTTGGAAGGAGGGCTGAGAGCTACAATATCTGCAGCATCTGAGGCCTATGACCCTGTTTTTCTGAGTCTATCTAGGGTTCTCCAGGTGGGGGTGGATGTCCCTCATGGTGACTGTTCTCCCTATCATGTTGGGAGCCAGGATGCTTCACAGCATTGCCTCGGGTATTAATGTAAATGGTGAAGCATGTGTGGACGTTCATGAGATTCATTTCCTCAAAGATTCATTGGAAGGTAGAATCTCAGACTATGGCCTGATCTATAATCCCAGGCTCTGGTCCTGCACTCCTGAACCTGAGCCAGATGGAGAGATACAACAAAGAATTGTTGGCTACAAAGTACCCATCAGGGATGAGGAGGACTACTTGGCTGGTGTTGAAATTTGGTGTTGAAATATGTCTCAGACAAGAGTAGCCTCATTTTCTTATTTTTCCAATCCTAGTGGCCATAGGGCTCTACATTCCAGTTCTCTTTTGGTTTTGCCAGTTGTGAGAGAAAAGTACCATCCAGAATAGGGTAGATAGGTATGGAAAAGAAAACAATATGGTTGGTTTGGGTTTCTATATTTTTCGCAATCATTAACCAAACAAATTAAGGAAGGTTAATATATACACATACATGCACACACACACACACACATTTTTTAAGTTTAAGCAAGTCTATAAAAGGGAATGTATGAATCTCATATTGTGAGATGTAAGTTGTAGACAAGACTATCTCCTCTTTCCAGGCCTTCAGAGGACAGTGTCCAATTGCTGGACTGCAGCCTCTGAATCCTTCCCCTCTTGCCTTCTTCCTCTTGTTTCATTATTTTCTCCTCACTTGGGCAGAAGTTTCCCAGGTCACGTAAGTTAGGAAGGGCCTTTGTCTTAGCAAAAGATCCATAATATGCTCCTTCAATATTTGTTTATCATTTTCCATCTTTTCTAAATCCTACGTGTTAGCAGGTAAATGGTCTGCTCTGTCCACAAGCATATAACTCAAACAGGACCAGAACATAACAGGCTTTCAATTTATTGAATAAATGATAAGATGATTATCAGATTATCAAGGATGTGATTGAGTCTGCAGGGAGTAACATTACGAATCCAAAGATGAAAAAAATATGTTTTAAGTCCTCAAAAACTCAGAGTTTTAGTGATGGTAGGTGGAAAATATGCATATGATGAATTACCAGATAATGTTATAAAGACTTTAAAAGACACACAAAGTGCTGTTGAAAATATGAAAAAAGATATCAATCCTGTTGGTAAAGCCCGAGTAGACTT
This sequence comes from Phacochoerus africanus, assembly GCF_016906955.1. Lineage (NCBI taxonomy): Eukaryota > Metazoa > Chordata > Mammalia > Artiodactyla > Suidae > Phacochoerus > Phacochoerus africanus. Next base: position 96,189,582 of record NC_062545.1, read on the forward strand.
CACAGAGGAAACGAGTGCTTTGCTGAGCCTTAAAGGATAGGAGGAGCACTCATTGCTTAACTGGCAGAGAGTAAAGCAGAAGATTCAAAATTTGAGTTGTATAGCGAGCAGTAGATTAAATTGGAGCTCAGTAGATTAATTTAAGCAGTAGATTAAATTAATTGGAGCTGCTTTGAATTTCAGCCTTTGTTTTATCTACAGAGAGTCACAGCAAGAGCATATTGTCACATGTTGAAGTCTCAATTGCTTTAGATCGCAAGTTCCCAAAGGGTAAGGACCATGTCTTTGGTGTGTTCTCTCAGAATTTCATGCCTCCTGCACTGTGGGTATTCAATAAATATTTAATAATAAAGAGTTAATTACTTGAGAGCATTCATGTTCCATATGCATGGGTAGAGATTTCTTTTCACTTTAATCACTATTGCTTTAATCATCATTAAATATTATTACTTAGAAATTTGATTCATTGTTAAATACATGGGCTGCCTAAATTCCCAGCCATAAGGTAAACAGCAGTATCAGAGAATAATCCTCTTCACACCACTGGTGAATGATTTTATGTCACTGCCTATATGAAATGGAAGCAATGGAATTCTGAAAGGGTGCTTATTGAGAGAGCACTGAATGGGTGCTATAGAGGACTCATGAGACTGGGGAGTAGAGTGAATACTACAGCAGCAGTTAGGAATTGAGTGAGCTCAGACATGGAGGTTGCCAAGGGGAGGAGAAGGGAGTGGAATGTAGTGGGAGTTTGGAGTGAATAGATGCAAACTATTACATTTAAAATGGATAAGCAATGAAGTGCTACTGTAGCACAGGGAACTATACCCAATCTCCTGGGATAGACCATGATGGAAACTAATATTTTAAAAAAGAATGTATATATACATATGACTAGGTCATTTTGCTGTACAGCAGAAATTGGTACAACATTGTAAATTAACTATACTTAAGATTTTTCAAAAATTTTAAAAAAGAAAATAATTGCAAAAACAAAAGTTAAAAAAAAAAGGAATTGAGTAAGCACTTTATCATATCGCAGAGGCTTAAATAAAACCAGAAAGAGGTCTTTTAATAAATGTGGCAAGAAACAGTTGGGCTCTTGGGTTGATAGTGGCATCGAGGGGATCATCCAGCTCATCCAACAGTGAGTGAGTGTGCTCTAGACTAGCGAATCCAGCAGAAACACTGAGCATTGCTGCCAGCCAGATTGTTAAAGCCCAGACTGTCTCAGGTTGTAAAAGGCTAATCTCATCTCAGCTGAGCAAAAGGTAAAAGGTATTCATGACTCAGGATAGCAAGAGCCTGGAGAACAGTGAACTTTAATGCAGACAAGGTAGCATCTCACCCCACTGTGAATCTAAGCAAAAGAGAAGGCAATACTCGGGGAGAAAGAGGAAATAGGAGCAGAAGGTGATCAAATTTATAGCTTTTTCATAAACACAAGTGGATAAAGTTTGAAAGCAGGAAGAGCAATTATCTGTCTTTGATAAACATCCAGGGCCCAGCATGGAACAGGTCACCACTAAAGGTCAAATATGAGACTGGGGCTTTCAGTCATCTGTACTATCTCAATTCATGTAAGTGGGTATTAAATATTGGTTTCTCTCTTTGCAGTCCTGCCACAGTAGATCTTTTTATTTACAAAACATCCAGAATGGTATTTTTAACACAAGTCAGACTGTATCACTCAGCTTTTAAAACTCCCTATTGGTTTTCCACAGTTATAGCTCTATGATTATTGTAAGGCAGGGTCTCAAACTCAAAAGCCTATTGAGACCAAATTGTGCTAAATATGTTATGAGATTAGATCTTTCAGAATTAGAGTTTATGTGAGAAATTTAAAGAACACTGTTGTGCCCTACCTCTAGCCATGTTTTGGCATTTGGACATGTGAACACAAATTTACTAGGACTTCTAGATTTTTGACACAAACTGGATATCTAAATTTTCAAGAGAAATCTTATTTTGAAAAATTGGATCTAAGTTCCCATCATGGCTCAGTGGTTAATGAATCCGACTAGAAACCACGAGGATGCAGGTTCGATCCCTGGCCTTGCTCAGTGGGTTGAGGCTCTGGCGATGTTGTGAGCTGTGGTGTAGGTCACAGATGTGGTTCAGATCCTGCGTTGCTGTGGTTGTGGCATAGGCCAGCAGCTATAGCTCCAATTAGACCCCTAGCCTGGGAACCTCCACATGCTGTGGGTGCAGCCCTAGAAAAAAGGCAAAAAGATTAAAAGAAAGAAAGAAAGAAAAATTTGATCAAATTTATAAAATACAGTTTATGCCAAGCAAAATATATCTGCATGATGGTACACCTACTAGCTGCCAATTTGCCTCCTTTGGGGTAAAACTTAGGCCAGTCTACAATTGGTGTCAGTTAACATAATGTCATGATTGCTGGCATAAAGATTAAAATTGTAGGAAATGTAATCAGTGTTATGAAAAGCAAATGGCCAAGTCAAAGGGCTAAATAAATATGTGGGAAGTCTACAGAGGAGCATCAAGGGCTGAGGACAGATTAAGGCAGGAAAGTGCAATGGAACCTCAGTACATCACAGCAGCAAAAGGAGGTCCAGCACATTATAGATTTCTCAGTAAATTTCTAAAGCAGTAAGCCCTTCTAATAAGATTGCCCTGCCAGACCCTCTCTTCATAATTAAGATATGTATCTAATTGGATAACTTTATCATTAATATGCATATATGAAAAGGCAAAATGACTCAGAAGGAGTAAGAGCATACTATTAACAAAATTCTCAGAATAGTATCCATCTCTTCAGAGGGTCAAGTGGAAATATCGGTCATAGGGAACATGTTCTTACTGAATCAGATACGTAAGTACACTTCTTGGTGACTGTGCCCAAAGAGCAGCCTCTAGCACTGGATAGACAAGACATGGGTACTCAAGACAGTTAGAGAATAATGCTGAAGAATATCTGAAGCAAATTCAAAATGAGAGCCAAGTCTAACCAACAATGGGGAATTTCAGAAGCTCAGAGAGGAGGACAGAAGGTAGGTGTGATCATAATTTTTTTCAGAAAGGAGGCAGGACTTGAGATAAAGAATGGATTGATATAGTCTTCATTGATTCATTAATTCAACAAATGTTTATGAAATACTAGACATGTTTCTATACATTGGGGATATAATAGGAAAGAAATGCCTTCATAGTATTTCTATTTTGGTGTAGAAAAAAAACAATAAGTATGTTGAGAAAAAAATAATTTCAGGTATTTATTTGTGCTGCAAAGAAAGTAAGAGAAGGCAGCAGAAGGGACTAGTACAGTATTGGCACTTAGGCATCTCTTAAAGCATCTACAGTCTAAGTGATGGAAAGGAGCCAGATGGTAAAGGTCTTTCTTTGTGAGAAATAAAGAGTAAAATATAAAGAGGGAATGAGTTTAGTGCACTCAAGACAGGAGGTAGGAGGAGGGTAGTGCTGTTAGATTACATCAGAAAGATAGTCTGGGATTGTCCTACAGCATCTAGGGGCATAGTAAGGATTGAAATTCTATTCTATTTTTAATGGACAGCCATTGGAGTGCTTTAGAAGAGTAGTGATATGATATGAGTAATATTTTTAAAAGAGCACACTGGCATTTATATGGAAAATTGACTTTAGGAATAAAGAATAGAAGTAGATAGACTGCCTAGAGGATAAATGCAGTACACAGGGCAAGAGATTAAAATATCTTAAGTTGTGTTCTAACAGTAATGAGTTGTTATACAAGTGCCATGGCAGATTAAAAAAAGATGGAACCATGAAATATAAGGATTTTGAATGCCAGATTTGGGGAATTTGCCCAGCTCTTAAGGAGAGCACTGAAGTCTCTGACCACAGGATTGGTGTGACAGTAGAACAATAATTTATTTTCTTGCTTGTTTATTATTATTTCCCTTCAGTAGAACATAAACTTTATGAGAAACAATGTCTTACTCTCCAGGAGGTCATCAGCACCACTACCATTACCACAAAGATATAAGCATCTTAAAGGCAGGCACCATGCTATTTTGACTTTGAACACACAGCTATTATCATATTGTAGGCTCTCAAAGCATGATGAATGAATACATGAAAGAACAAATGAACAAATTGGGTTTAATGGAGAGATACTAGAAGGGTAACAGGCAATGAGGTTACTGTAATAATACAGATTTGACAGGATAAGGGACTAAACTGAGGAAAGAATAAATGGAATAGAGGAAAAGAAAACAATCTGTATTTGGAAGAGAATCAATAGAACTTGAAGAGAGTGGTGTCTCCCAAGTCATAAAAGATAAAACTGAGCAAGAGGCAAAAGATGACCATAATGGTTATGGCAGATAAGCAAGTCATATCTGCTACACACACCTCCCACCCCACTCCCTGTCCCATTTGCTATCCTAGTCTACAGAGATGAGAAAACTGAAAACCACATCTCCCAGGGCTCCTGTATCTAGAGTCATGGGTGGATATAGATTTCAACGATTAGATGGTATTTGCATACTTGAAAGCAAAATTGAAGTGGAGGACACACTGTCTGCTTTTGCTATTTTGTTGGCAAACACAGCCATTGAGGCATTTCGATTTTGTATGTCAGCATACAGCAGAGGTCTCCAGTTCTAGTTAATATGTCTCATGAATGTCTAGAGTCAAGGAGCAGAGCTTCCACTTTGCTGATGGAGATTACAGCAGGTTTAAGTATGGACCTAGGGCTGACAGCAGGAATGGCTTCTGAGTTATAGCAGTTTGCAGATGATGGCCCCTTCCAGGTCATGTCAGCCTCTGGGTATGGTGGTGTTTACTGCCAGGAAGAAGCAGTAGCTCCCTTCGTAGGCAAATACAGTAGGGTGGCCTTTGCACCTGTTCCTGAAAAGTTGATGTATATTTTTTTCTCTTCAGCTCTCTAAGTGATTTACTACCCTGAAAGATAAAGAGATAACATTTTCTTTCATTTGAGGAGTTGAAATAGGCAGTAGGATAAGAGGAAAGCAGAACCAAGACAGGATACGAAGACTTCACACATTCACAGACCAATAATAAGCATAAATGACTTACTATCCTGTGAACCGAGCACAGAGGATGGTTGCACCATCAATGTGGGCTCAAGAGGCAGTCAACACCATGCCAGGAAGTGAAAGCTTCCAGTAGGGCCGCTGAAAATAGAACTATTTAGGTGAATTCCAATGGTCTGTGTACAAGTTATGAATATGGTCACAAAGAGGAAGCATGGGACTAAGCCATTGGATATAGTGTCCGCCTTTCTTGTGGGCCGTGGCCCCAGGGGACAGTGCCAGCATAACATAGCAGAACTGCACAGAAGCACACATTAGGTACAACATCCTGGGGGCTACTATTAGACAATAAAGTGGCAAAAATGCATCCTCAGCAGAATTTGAATGGTCTAGGAATGTCCCAGAATGAGCTATTAGAAATTGTTTTTTTCAATGGAACATAATAATGATTTGGAGAGTTACAGGAATATCAGCAATACCCTTGGTTTCCCGACTACTCTTGCCAATTTTAGACCAAAGATTAGATAGTAAAGACTATGGTGAGTGTGGACTAGAAGTACAGGAAAGACAGACATGACTATGAATCTGTGGGTGTCTTTTGGAAATGTTTAAAATCTTCTGATTTTATTCATTTGTTATACATTTGCACTTTTTCTGTATTTTTACTCTGATGTATTTCACAAAGCACTTAAGAGTTACATGCAACATATTCTTTTTATACTTTCTTTTTTAAAGTATGTGTTGGTTTCATTATCTTGATAATATATACCCCCTGTATTTCCTATCCTAAATCTTCTAGGATATATCCTCTCTATCTATATTGAATCTTCAAAGAATTTTTAATTTTAAAAAATATGAAAAGATTATGTGCTTAATACTCACAGGCACCATTCTCACATGGACAATTATTTAAATCACACTGTCAAACATATTCATCATGGCAATCATAGCACCTTCAAGATTTGTATTTGTAGGAAGTTCCCTTTGTAGTTCAGTGGATTAAGAACTGACTAGTACCCATGAGCATCCAGGTTCAATCCCTGGCCTTGCTCAATGGGATAAGGATCCAGCATTGCTGCAAGCTACAGATAGGTCGCGGATGCATCTTGGGATCCCACATTGTTGCTGTGGCTGTGGTGTAGGCTGGCAGCTGCAGCTCCAATTCAACCCCTAGCCTGGGAACTTCCATATGCTGAGGGTGCAAGGGAAAAAACATTGTATTGTAAAAGAGAAAATACTCACCCCCTCCTCTGGTTGATGTTTCCACTTTCAATGACTCATCAGTAAAATCTACAGGCTACAATTTGCTGTTAGGCTGTCAGTTTCTGAACTCATTGGATGGGTTGATTTCATTTGTCCTTTCTAAAGTTGCAGTGTCTGGCTACAGAGAATTCTCTGTAAGTAAGGTTAAACTACATGTGCTAAAAAGCAAGGGGGAGAAAAGAGAAGTTAACTTTTACAGCTTTCCAATGCATGTTGGCATAAAAACCCAACAGTTCTAACTTTATTTTTCAGTTTAGACATTATGAGAGTTGGCCTAAATATGGCCCATAAGCTTCCCATGAACACCTTCACTGTGTGCGTCAAAGAATTCTACACCATGTAGGTGTTGTTCACCTTCTTATCATAGAAATTTAGAGGTAGAAGGGAAAATAAATATTTGGCAATGTATTAACAGTCCAGGTCTTCACACCTCCTATTCATGTGGCTTACCATCAACGTTTTCCTGAGGTAGCTTTTTTCTTTCAAAATAATTCAGTGGTTGGAATTCCCATCATGGCGCAGCAGAAATGAATCTGACTAGGAACCATGAGGTTGCAGGTTCAATCCCTGGCCTTGCTCAGTGGGTTAAGGATCCAGTGTTGCTATGAGGTGTGGTGTAGGTTGCAGACCCGACTCCAATCTGGCGTTCCTGTGGCTCCTGGGGTAAGCCAGCAGCTGTAGAGCTGACTTGGCCCCTAGTCTGGGAACCTTGGGTGTGGCCATGAAAACACAAAATAATAATAATAATAATAATAATAATAATTCAGTGATGACAAAGGAAGTGCACCAGGAGTGAGCTGGTCCTTGTTGCATCAGAGAATCTGTTATCTCTTCCCAGTGAACCACAGAGAAAACATATCAAATCTAGACGCTGGGAGTTAGAGCATTTCTGAAAACCAACTTCTTGCAAAGATGATAATAATGATGATTGGTAATGTTTTGAGTTGAATTATACCCCCCCAATTTATACGTTAAAGTTATAACCACTAGTACATTACAACATAAACTTCTTTGGAAATAAAATATAGCAAATATAATTAGCTAAGATAACATCACACTGGAGTAAGATGGGCCCCAATCCAATATGACTTATGTTCTTATAAACAGGAGAAATTGAACACAGATATTCACACACAATAGAGAATGCAATGTGAAGATGAAGGCAAAGATCCACAAGCCAAGGAACACCAAAAATTACCAATAATCAGGAGAAGCCAGGAGAAAAAAATGAAACAGATTCTCCCTCACAGCTCTCAACAGGAAACAACCCAGCCAGCACCTTGATCTTGGACTTCCAGCCCCCAAAACTTGTGAGATAATGCATTTCTGTTATTTAGGCCACCTAGTCTATAGTACTTTGTTATGATAACACTAGGATACCTATTCAGGGAAAGGTATTAATTATAACCATTAATATCTATTAACATCAACGTGCATTGTGTAACCTTTTTAAGGTTCTTTCTCCAAGTCAAGAAAGAAGTAGGGAGATTTTTGTTTAAAATACAGTGATGAAAGTGTCAACTACAAAAATACATGCACATCCTTAAAAGTTGAGAGTTGCATTTTATTCAGTGGACAAAACTGAGGACTCAAGCCGAGGCAGCATCTAAGTAACCCTGAGAAAACTGCTCCGAGGAAGTAACCAGGAGCTAAGACACATAGGAGTTTTGCAACAGAAGGTAAATAGCAGGAACAAAAGATTGCTGTTAACAACAGAAACCTAGCTATCTCAACTTAAAAGAATTTAGTGCTTTCTCATGTATGGGAAGATGCAAAGATCTGCGTTCACTGAAGTCATTGTTTTGATCAGCACCTCAGCTATTGGGTCAGTATCCTGTGTTTTCACAGTTTGAGTTTCCTCAGGATTCTCCATAGAGAGGGTCTGCAGTCTGATGGCTACCATATGGGAGGTATTCTGTGTTTCCTTCCTGATTCCCCCCACTGGCTCACCCTTGGAAGTGGCTGCAGTTGCCAATGACTGTGATATCTTTTGTTTACTGATATGGAAGGCAATATTTTATAAGTGACAGGATTTACCCTCAGCTTATACCAAAAGATTATGAAAGACCTGAGACTAGAATGTTGAGTTTTCAGAACTGACATTCTGAGGTTCTATGACCACAGGTCCCCTGGCCAGTGTTGGGTAAAAGAAAAGAGGGGTGGGGGAATAATACCATCAGATACTCCTTGTTCTCCCAGGTCTGTTTTACAGGGTTAGCCATTGGCCTTCAATAAGATGTGGAAAGAGATGGATGCTATAACCTCAGAGCAGAGTAAGAATATGGGGAATAGAAACAATGATGAAAATAAAAACACAATCCTTGCTTCCAGAAAATAATTCCATTCTCTATCTCATTGGACTTTAGCCTTCAAATGTGTAACAACAGTTACTGTCCCTTTTTAAAGCAGTGTGTCATGGTCTCCGTGTATGGGGGAACTTCAGCCTAACTGCCATGTTCTAGGATTCTCTCAGTGGTATCTTGCTCATGAGTAGTTGTTAGTTGTTTTTCCTGTAAGGTGGAGTGAAGATGGGAACAACTTATATTGCCATCTTGGTGACCTTCCTCATATCACCCCCTTTTGCAGATAGGGAAGCTGAGAATTCTGGAACTTGATTGAATTATTCAGTCCACTGGGGCCAGAGCTAGGTCAGTATTACTTCTAGAAAACTACAGTTGATGGAAATACTTTCTATGGAAGATTATATGTAAGAACATGTTGCAAACATAAATAAGCGGATGTTAGATTCCATTGTATTCCTAAGGTTCTGAATCCCTTCAGCATGTGGGATGTAAGCACATCTAGGGATGTGGCTTGGGAAGGGGCAGTGGAGTCAGCACCTGAGAGACCACTGAGGGAACCAGAGACTCATAACACAGGTTAAAAAACATTGAGTGAAAAGCATAGGGTTTTCAGTGGCCCTCTGGCTCTAGTGTTCTATGAATAAAATGGCATGTCTGGGCCCGCAAGTAGGGGCCTTCTCTAGGGCAGAATTGCAAGAGAATGTGAGGGTGAATGGATGCTATTTGGCTATAGGAGAAAAGGTATAGAATGTGGGTTTCACTCAAAGGAGGGCATTGTATTGATCAGAGTTCTTTGCAAACTGTAGAAGTGAATTCTGGCTTATGCGCAAGGAAAGAGGGGTTAGAGTAATGGTTTTAGGAAGCCTTAGGAGATCAAAAATAGGCCTCAGGTCTAGGGCCATACCAATATGAATGCTTCTGATCTCATCAAAAATAGGCCTCATAAATCTAAGAGCAAAGTCTACTCCTGGAATTTGAGAAGGAATTATCAGAATAACCATCCTTAATCATTCCTGGCCCTTGTATTATTCCTCTTTAAAACAGGTTCCAAAGAGTGTCTTATTTGCTAAACCTCAGTTCTATACCCACCACTTTTCCTGGGAGACCAGATCATCATACAGACTCTTATTGACACTGTTCCCATTGGGGGATAGGTGGTTCCTCAAAAAATTTAAAAATTAAAAAAAAAAATCATAGTGCTTACACTAAAGCAAGAAATCACTGGTAGGCAGAAAAAATAACAAGTGTCTGTAAGAAAATCTAGAATGGGCTGGGGAAGACTCTTATGGCAAAATGGACAAAAGCAAAAATTTTAGAGAAATTAAGAGGTTAGCATAGTGGGTATAAGAGAAAAAGAAAGGAAAAAGAAGTGCTTGGGGGAGTGGTAACAAAGGGGAGTATAGTCAGGAGGCAGATTATGAAAGGAATTCCTTGTATTCCATGTAACGAGGGTATAGGAAAGATGAGAGAAATTCACACAAAAATTAGATGTAAGACTCAGTGTGACCCACCGAATGATGCTTGGAACAGGATTATGTAAAATGTAAATAATATGTCATTTGATGTATAGCCCTCTATCTCAAAAAACTTAACACAACTGTGCCTTGATTTCTAACCAGTGGAACATTTCTCAGAGCTTTTCAAGATGCTCTTCCCAGATTATAATACTCAAATTTGGCTCAAATAAAATTTTTCAATCCTATATTGAAAAATATAGGAATAAGAAGTGTAAAAGGATACACAGTACTATGCACATGATTAATGCTTAATAAGTAGTAGTTGCATTATCATTACAATCATTCAATGGGGGATTTTAGTGCCTTCTTCATGGGCATTTCTGAGAACTCAAGGCGACAAGGGATGTGAAATGGATGGTGCATAGTAAACTTGTGTCCAGTTCCCACCTCCATCCGCATTATTGCAGTACTTGAAGTCAGAATGATTGGAAATAGCACAAGACCTCAGGTGCTTGTGCTAATAATTGATATAAGTGAACAGAATAGAGGGGCACTAAGGTGAACAGTCAGCTATGGGGTATGAGTCCTCCCAGGTTTCTCATGTGAGAGATTGTGTACATTATTCAACAAGACAGGAACATGGATTTTGAAGGAGAGAGGATGTACTCCGTTGGAGTGTTTTGAGGGTAAACTTTATCAACTATGGTTTGATGTTGCATTTGGATGGCAGAGAACTTCCACAGGTGGTAGTGCTGCATGGAACTGGCCTCTCCAACCCTTGATGTTGTGTATGGGGAAGGAGTGGCCAAAGCAAGTACAGTAGTACTGAAGGATGGAGCTTCAAAGTGACGATGAGGGTACTGCAATATATGACTTGCTCTGATATAAACTATACTTAACTTTATCCTCAAATCCTTCCTTTACACTGCACTTCCTAAGGTTTGCCATCTTCTCTTTATTTGAATCCCAGTGGAAACCTCCCATCTGATGACGTCTCACTAAATAAGATATTTCCAAAAGGAAAGGAGAAGGAGGAAGTTATAAAAAAAAAATAATACTCAGAGAACTTTTAATGTCTGAAAAGCATTTCCCCCTCTATGCCTGGGATTTCCAGGGATGCGAACAGTGTCCAAATCCCTTAAAACTAGCCACGAGGTCCTGCATCCTTCTGTGACCTACAAACCACATCCAATCTCAGCACTTGACACATAGTGATAAATTGCAGATAATGGAGGGAGAGTCAGATTGAAACTGTTACTAAACCCAAGGAGTAATTTTTTTTTTCCTGCCTTATAATGTAATGTGTTTTAGATCTCACAACATCTGCCTGTTTAAAGTTCAGCTGGGATTTTTTTCTAATTAAAAAATTTCCTGATTCCTTACTCTTCATTGATGTTTCCCTGCACATTCTAACTTTTTCCCTGACTAATTTTACATCTCTTTAATTTCCTAATAATCTTGAGGCAGATATATTTTCTTCTCTTGAAATTGAATGTCGCAAAGACTGGGTGACTTGCCCAAGAACACAGGCTGGCTGCAAAGTTTAGGAGGACCTAGATGCTGGTGCTCTTGACTCCTAGTGCAGCGCCACTTCCCACAACTCTCATCCATGTCTTTGTTTGGAGCATTTCCTTCTCAAAAGACAGACCCTCATCAGAGGACACACCTTGCTAACAGGCAGTGCAATCAGTGAGGAGGCTCTTCACATTCATCTGCTCACTCATCCACAGAATATACTAAGCAGCTCAGGGCAGCACTGATTACAAAGGTCCAGCACCCAACACATGGCTGGAGAGATTTGCAGAGCAATAATCAGTCTCAGGCACTTTTTTTCCTCTTAGAAATTTTCAGTTTAATCAGGGCGACGTGTTCAACCTCTTATATTACTGTAGCTTTGTGTTCATAATGCTCATCTTTTAGAAGTATCTGTGACCCAGAGTTGTATCAAGTGATGGAATTAGAGAGGTTTTGCATTGGAAGATAGCAGAGAAAGAAAGGAAAGAAACTAATCACTTGAATTTGTAAACAAGGACACATGGACTTAGAAAAATGAAGCCACTTGCCACAAGCCACAGTGTTGATTAGAGGCATGTTTGGTAGTAGAATGTAAGCCCCTTAATTCCCCACCCAAAAGTCTTTCCTCACCTTGTGAGGCATATGGCTGTAAAGCATACCCCAAAGTGACTGCATTCACTGGTCTCTAATAAAGTCAGCAGGAAAACATGGGTTTAAAAAACAGGTGGAAAGTGTTCTCAAGGCACCACTCCAAAGCTGGTCTAAGATTATGGTATTCTGTGATCCTAAATTCTGAGTTAGAGCCATTACAGTAAATCGCATTTGAATGCTGATTCTCCAGGCCATCTCTCTGTATTTGTAGAAACCATGCCAAATAAACAGACAGAGGAGCTCAGTGCAGACCATAAACCAGAAAGCCTGTGTTTATCTGCATACCAGGACCCTTTGAGAGTGGTTTCCCATCATGATTGATTAATGTATATAACTATATCCCTTCTACTCACTTGTACCTGACTTAGAAAAAATATTAGTAGGAATTTCCCTATCATGTTGTGGCTCAATTAATAGGTACTCTTGCTCCAGAACACCACCCCAGTGTCAAATCAAAGTGTCTAAAATAATGCTACAAATGGAATTATTTTGTTCTTTTTTATGACTGAGTAATATTCCATTGTGTATATACACAATATCTTCTTAATCTATTCATCTGTCAGTGGACATTTAGGTTATTTCCATGTCTTGGCTATTGTGAAGGGTGCTGCAATGAACATGCAGGTGCATGTATCTTTTTCAATGCAAGTTTTTTTATGGATATATGCCCAGGAGTGGGAATGCTGGGTCATATGGTAATTCTATATTTAGTTTTCTGAGGTACCTCCATACTGTTTTCCATTGTGGTTGTACCAATTTACCATCCCACCAACAGTGTAGGAGGGTACGCTTTTCTCCACACCCTCTTCAGCATTTGTTATTTGTTGACTTATAATGATGGCCATTCTGACTGGTGTGAGGTGGTATCTTATTGTAGTTTTTATTTACATTTCTCTAATAATTAGCAATGTTGAGCATTTTTTCATGAGCCTGTTGGCCATCTGTATATTTCTTTGGAGAAATGTCTATTCAGGTCTTCTGCCCATTTTTTCAATTGGGTTGTTGATTTTTTTGCTATTGAGTTGTAGAAGTTGTTTTTATATTTTGGAGATTAAACTCTTGTCACTTACATCTTTGAAACTATTTTCTCCCATTCCCTATTTTGTCTCACTCTTTTTTTTTATGGTTTCCTTTGCAGTGAAAAAGCTTGTAAGTTTGATTAGGTCCCATTGGAATATATTCTGCATCTATTGATATTAGCATGTGGTTTTGACTATTCTTTTGTCAATGTGGTATATGATGTTGATTGACTTGCATATGTTGAATCATCCTTGTGAACTTGGGATGAATCTCACTTGGTCGTGGTGTATGATCTTTTTTATATGTTGTTGGATTTTGTTGAGAATTTTTGTGTCTTTATTCATCAAAGATATTGGCCTATGGTTTTCTTTTTTGGTGGTATCTTTCTCTGGTTTTGGTGTTAGGGTGATTGTGGCTTCATAGAAAGTCTTTGGGAGTGTTCTTTCTTCTTCAACCTTTCAAAAATTTTAAGAAGAATGGGTATAAGTTCTTTTTTTATGTTTGGTAGAATTCATCTGTGAAGCCATCTGGTCCTGGACTTTTATTTGTAGGGAGTGTTTTTATTACATATTCAATTTCATTTCTAGTGATAAGTCTGTTCAATTGATCTATTTCTTCTTGATTCAATTTTGGTGGGCTGTAAGTCTCTAAAAAGTTGTTGATTTCTTCTAGGTTTGCAAATTTGTTGGCATATAATTGTTCATAGTATTCTTTTATGGCTTTTTGTATTTCTCCAGTATCCATTGAGGTTTCTTTTTTTCATTTCTTATTTTTTCTATTTGAGTTAATTCTCTCCTCTTCTTGGTGAGTCTGTCCAGAAGTTTGTCAATTTTGTTTACCCTTTCAAATAACCAGCTCTTGGCTTTATTGATATTTTTCTTTTTTTTTTTGATTTTATTGATTTCCTCTCTGATCTTATGATTTCTTTCCTTCTGCTGACTTTAGGTCTTATTTGTTCTTCTTCTTTTGGGTTAAGTTTTTGATTTGAGAGTTTTCTTTTTGAGGAAGTTCTGCATTACTATGAACTTCCCTCTATGCCATTTGCACCAACATGGGTAGAATTAGAGACTCTCATCCTGAGTGAAATAAGTCAAAAAGAGAAATATAAATACCATGTGATATCACTTATATCTGGAATATAATATTTGACACAAAGGAACCTATTCACAGAAAAGAAAATCATGGGCTTGGAGAATAGAATTGTGGTTGCCAAGGGGAAAGGGGAGGAAGTGGAAGGGACTGGGAGCTTGAGGTAAATAGATGCAGAATGTTGCCTTCAGGATGGATTAGCAATGGGATCCTGCTGTGTAGCACTGGGAATTCTGTCTAGTCGCTTATGATGGAACATATAATATGAGAAAAAAAGAATGTATACATGTAAGTGTAACTGGGTCACCATGCTGTACAGTAGAAAAAAATATATATATATAAGTGATAAAATAAATAAATAAATACAGTAAATTACAAAAAAAAAACCTTCTCTCTAAGCACTGCTTTTGCAGCACCCATAGATTTTGAATGGTTGCATTTTCATTATTATTTGTCTTAAAGTATTTTTTAATTTCCCTTTTGATTTCCTCATTGACCCCTTGGCTTTTAGTAGCATGTTGTTTAGACTCCATGTGGTCAGATTCCTTTGTTTCTTAAAGGGTCTTTGTCAAGAACCTCCCAATAAGCCATAAATTCTCTGAAAAGTAAAATGAGATAAACCCAAGAAAGAATGAGAAAAAGGATAGATAGTAGTGGGAAAGGACATATAGAAACAACAGAAATTATGTTCACATGCTTTATCTCTCATTAACTTTTACTGAGCACTTAATATACATCATGCACCAAGCTAGATGCAAAAGAAACAAAATGAGTAAGTCATGGCCTCTGCTCTCAAGTTCAAGGGTCTTCAGCCAAGCAGGAGAAAGAAACATAGAAAATCAAAATGGTATGCAATAAAGGGCTTTAATGGTTTATGCTCATAATGCTATTCTAAGAGAATAGCTGACAGCAACCTAAAAATGCCAAAGAATGGTTTGTACTTGCTGAAGGAATGATGTTCAGACTGAGCTTTTACAAATATGAGAAGTTCTCCATGATAGAACATAAATAGGATATTGGAAGTTGAAGAAGCAACATGTACAAAGTCACAGAGGCAAATAAGACACGTCATCTTCAGGAATGGAAAGTTATTCTGAATAAATATAATAGTGACATCACAGACAACCAATTTTAGGATGTCTAAACATTTATATTTGCACCGGACTGAGGGAAATCCTGAAGCATGGAAATGTTTTGGCTATAACCAGAAAAGTCCCAAGTAAACCAGAATAAATTAGTCACCCTATGGGTGGCATAAAGAGAAGAATGCTTACATTGGAGAAAAGTAGCAAAGCACATTGCATAGTAGTAGAGCACTCAACCACAAGACAAAAGCCCTGAGACCCAGGGCTTTGTCATTACTAGAAGCCTTTATGGAGTCAGTTTCTTCTTTAACCTGTACTATCGAAATGGACCTCCAGTATATTCTGTTTCAAAACTCTATCATTCTAAATGTCTCAAAAGGTATTAAAGTTAGGTAGGATCAGCTACAGAGTGTTCCACCAAAAACAATCCTATCAATGCAAACCTGCACAGGTCACCTAAAGCCTGCTCCAGGACAAAAAGATCCCTTGGGGTAGAAATCTGAGAGGTTTCTGTGCCAGGACTGCATTCAAAATCTGTCTTTTCCACATATAAGTCACTGGTTTGTGGCTAGGCCTGAAAATGACTTGAAAAACTCAGTACCTGTTGGCCATTAACTATATAGGTTTATATTAAAATGTAATTATCTGGAACTGCCAATCCCATCCTGTATGTATGTATGTATGTATGTGTGTGTGTTTGTATATATGCATTGGACATTTTATCCATTGAACCAATGAATTGTAATAATACTTTTGCCAATTAATGAAAAGGAAAAAGAATGTAGTACCTGAGCTATCAGTCATTTAGGTGATTAGGGGACATGGATAATTTCCTCATATAACTATTAAACTAGACCTAAAGCTATAATTACTTCTATAGTTTTTCTAGATCAATTAGAAACACTGAACAAACCCTAGACTTCCAGTTCAGTTATGACACAACCTTTAACCATATTAATCCTGAAATTCCAAGACTGACTCATATCTAAACTGTACCTTGACTATTTACAAAATATAGTGATCAAACTCAGTCAGAGTGAAATAAAAACTCAGTATTTAGGTGGTTTAGAAGAAGGGGCATGGAGTGGAATCATACATGATCAAAACTCAATGGGCTGGCTGACCAAATTTAGTGCTTCAGGGTCTTATCTAGACAATTTTCTTCTATGTGAATATTATGAATCCAAAATATAATGTGAGCCTCTAAACTGCATTTTTATTTTCTGGATTTTTAAATTTCTCATATACTTCCACAGTTGGGAGATCAGCCCTCTAATCCTTGCACAAGTTCTAAAAAATAATTAGTTCCATTTCCAACCCTAGTAATTGTTCTCAGCTTCACAGCTTCTAGTCTCTGCCAGGAAATGAAGCAGCATTCCCTCTTCAAAGCAGGTGCAGCAGTCTGACAATAATCCAATAAAAAACCTATTAGCTGGGTCTCCATGACACTCCTGGTATCCATGGGACCCACAATATCTTTAATGTGGATAATAAATCCAGGCCATTTCCTTCCTCAATTGCTCCCAATATGGCTCCACTCCTAGGACTGTTCCACTAACCTTTTGTTGCTACATTTTCTCATGAATGCTGAATCACTCTTTAATCTTTGCCATGGAACATGTGTGGTCCCACTCAGTGAAATAGATCAATCTGCTTATATTGTGAATTGCAATTGCCTACTGGGCCATATCTATAGATTGCAAACAGCAAGCCTAATACTGACCAAGTTGTAAATTATCAGTCATAACTTGGTGGTCAAGTGATGATGGGTAAAGAGAATATAAGAAGAGGTTTATGGCCATTGAAATCAGCACATATATTTCTGAGTAACCCTGCAAATATAAGCTCTAGAAAAGGTCAAGGTGTTAAATTAAAATTCAATGAAAAGATATTCCAATTCAACCTACGTATTGCTTTTCCTTCAATATTCCTGTTATTATATATCATCTCAATTCAGAAATCAACAAAAACATCTGAGTAGCTACTACATGTCTTGCAAGCTGTATCAAATCAACAGCCACTCAGACTAAATCTTTCCTCTGAAAAATCATTTCCATTCACCAATTTTTATGCAAAATGTGACTAAAATATTGTAATAAGAACATGAAAAAATAGGAAGAAGTGAAAAAGGAAAAATGGATGTCATTTTATAAGATGA
This sequence comes from Phacochoerus africanus, assembly GCF_016906955.1. Taxonomy (NCBI): domain Eukaryota; kingdom Metazoa; phylum Chordata; class Mammalia; order Artiodactyla; family Suidae; genus Phacochoerus; species Phacochoerus africanus. The sequence continues at coordinate 96,207,120 of NC_062545.1, forward strand.
GAAGGACACCCTCAAAAAACTCTACTGTCATAGTCAGAGAGAGGAGATCTCATCCTCCTCACACACTGTCTCATGGAAAATTGCTAAATGATAAGATAGGTTGCCAAAATCATAAACCTAGCTCCGTGAAAAACTGGTTGGGTGGGTAGCATTAGAGAATATTGTGTTTCTGGTAAATATGGAAAAGGTCGTGGCTGTGCCCATTGACAATCCACAACCATGAACTTCCTCTCCTCCCTGGAGATGCAAGTAAAGTACATTTCCAAACCAGCCTTTCAGTAGTCATCTGACTGAACTCTGTGGAGTGGGAATGGAAATAATCTGTGCTAATTTCACCCTAAGTCATATCCTTCTCTGTACTCTTTCCCTTCCAAACTGATGGCACACAAAAGCAAATTTTTCCAGAAAATGATATTCTTTATTTTAAAATTTTTAGAAAATACTAAAATATGAAAATCATAGAACAGTTAAAATTTCCCACAATCACATTGCTTAATTACAATCACTATTAAGATTCTGGTATGTTTCCTATTAGATTTTTTTCTCATGTATAGGTTTGATATTTATTTGCACTGTTTACATGGTAGTGTGCATACATTTTGTATTTTGGTTATTTTCTTCACTTAAAATAATCATGAATGTATTTTCAGATTATCATATAGTCTTCCAAGTTATACATTCAAAAATAATTGCACAATAATATTGAGTGAATCAAATTTTACACAGAGCTCAATATTTTGCATACAGAAAACATTTGATAATTATTTTATCCTCTTTAAACAAGTTTTATTGAGATATAATTCTCATATGTTACAATTAACTAAAAATGAGGTCTACAATTTAGCGTTTTTTAGTATTCTCACATACAACATGTACAGTAGTATGTGCAAACAACACCTCAGTCAATTTTAGAACATTTTTATCACCTCGCAAAGAAAGGCCAACACTTTATCTATACCCTCCTGCCACCCTTCTATCCTGCTTTCCCCTCCTCCAGCTCTAAGAAATCTCTAATAGAGTTCCCTTCATGCCTCAGCGGTTAAAAAAACTGACTAGTATCCATGAGGATGTGGGTTCAATCCCTGGCCTTGCTCAGTGTTGCCCTGAGCTTTGGTATAGGTTACAGACGCACAGACATGGCTCAGTTGTGTCATTGCTGTAGCTGAGGTGTAGGACAGCAGCTACAGCTCTGATTCACCCCTAGTCTGGGAAACTCCATATGCCACAAGTGAGCCCCCCCTCAAAAAAAGGAAAGAAACCACTAACCATTTTCTGTCTCTATATACCCCTGTACTGGAATTTTTATATACATTGAATCATAACTGTAGACTTCGGTGGTTTTCTCATTTAGCATGATGTATTCAAGGTTCAGCCAAGCTATGGTATATGTCTTATTTTATTCCTTTTTATGACCATTATAATATTTTGTCAAAAAAATTATAAACAGTGGTTCTTGGGAAAAATAATTTAGTCAGAGGAAAATGGAAAGGAAAGACTTTTCTGGAGTTCCTAAAAATCTGCAACTACATCCAAGATCTCTGGGAGTGGATGGCACAGTCCTCATTCCAGAATGTGACTTATTTTTTCTAATTCTGGGAATAATAAGCAATGAGGGGTGAATTTTTGATTACCAGTTGAGTGTGGGAGAGGATGGAAGAAGAGTTATTTTACTGAAGGAACAGGACAAAAATTGGTGAAAGAAAGAGAACCATGGCTCATTTAATATGTAACTGAAAGTTTGTACATCTTAATTTCCCTCACCTATTTCACTCTTACCCCCTAGTCTCCTCCCCTCTGGCAATCACCAGTTTATTCTCTGTACCTATGACTTCAGTTTCTGTCTAGTACTTTTTTTCATTTTTTTTTAATTTAGATTCTATATGCGAGGTCATAAAATACTTGTTTTTGTCTGACATTTCATTTAGCACAATGCCCTCAAGGTCTATCCATGTTGTTGCAAATGTAGGATTTTCTCATTTTTTATGGCTGAATACTATTCCTCATTTTATGGCTGAATAGTATAATATACATATTAAAATATATCACATTTTCCTTATCCATTATTCTATCAATGGGCACAAGGATTATTTCAATATATTGGCTATTGTATGTAAATAATGTTGCAATGAGCAGAAAGGTGCATATATTATTTATTTTTTTATTTTTTAAAAAATTTTATTATGATTGGTTTACAATGTTCTGTCAATTTCTGCTTTACAACAAAATGACCCAGTCATATATAAAGATTATTTTTTTCAAATTATCCCCCATCATGTTCCATCACAAGTGATTAGATATATAGTTCCCTGTGCTATACAGCAGGATCTCATTGCCCGTCCACCCCACATGCAAGAGTTGCCTCTACTAGCCCCAGACTTCCAATCTATCCCACACCCTCCCCTCCCCTCCAGCAAATGTGAGTCTGTCCTACATGTCCATGTCTTTTCTGCTTTGTAGACAGATCATTTGTGCCCTGTTTTATACTCCACATATAAGTCATATCATTTGATGTCTGTCTTTCTCTTTCTGACTTACCTCACTCAGTATGAGAGTCTCTAGTTTCATCCATGTTGCTGCAAATGGCATTAGCTTGTCCTTTTTATGGCTGAGTAGTATTCCACTGTATATATGTACCACATCTTCCTGATCCATTCTTCTGTCAATGGGCATTTAAGTTGTTTCTTTCTTGGCTATTGTGAACAGTGCTGCGATGAACATATGGGTGCATGTATCTTTTTCGATGAAAGTTTTGTCTGGATATATGCCCAGGAATGGGATTGCTGAGTCATATATTAGTTCTATATGTAGTTTTATGAGGTATTTCCATACTGTTTTCCATAGTTCTTGTACCAATATACATTCCTACCAACAGTCTAAGAGGGTTCCCTTTTCTCCACATCTTCTCCAGCATTTCTCATTTGTTGTCTTTTTGATGATGGCCATTCTGACTGGCTTGAGTTGGTATCTCATTGTAGTTTTGATTTGCCTTTCTCCAATAATTAGTGATGTTGAGCATTTTTTTCATGTCCCTGCTGGCCCTCTGTATGTCTTCTTTGGAGAAATGTCTATTTAGGTTTTCTGCCCATTTTTCAATTGGATTATTTGATTTTCTGTTGAGTTGTATGAACATATATTATTTCAAATTACTGCTTTTTAATTTCTTTGGATAAATTGCCAGGAGTGGAATTACTAGATCATAAGAGAGTTCTATTTTTAAATTTTTGAGAAAATTCTGTCCTGTTTTGCCATAGTGGCTGTACCAATTTAAGTTTCCAAATAAGAAAAAAAAAAAAGCGTTCCTATTGTGTAACAGAAACAAATCCTACTAGCAATCATGAGGTTGCAGATTCAATCCCTGGCCTTGATCAGAGGGTTTAGGATCTGTCGTTGCTGTGAGCTGTGATGTAGATCACAGACATGGTTTGGGTCTGGCATTGCCGTGGCTGTGGCATAGGCCAGCAGCTATAGCTCTGATTCAACCCCTAGCCTGGGAACTGCCATATGTTGTGGGTGTGGCCCTAAAGAACAACAAAAAAGGTTTCCACCAACAGTACACAAGGGCCCTTTTTCTCCACATTCTCACCAAAATTTCTTAATTGTTGTCTTCTTGGCAATAGCCATCCTGACAGGTGTGAGGTGATATCTCCTTGTGGTTTAATTTGCATTTCCCTGATGATTAGTCATGTTGAGCATATTTTCATGTACCTATTGACAGATATGTTCTCTTCTTTGGAAAAATGACAACAGAACAATTCTAGAAACCATGGATTAATGACAGCAGAGTTGCTATTAACCTGAGTTCCTGAACCATTTATGGATTAACATAAACATTAGCCCTATATAGTTTTTTAATATTTAATCCATTGAAAATTAGGGGATTATATGTTATTGCAGTTTAATATAGCCTAACCAATAAGAAGTTATTTCCATGTTATGAGGTTGACAAGAAGTACAAATTTAGTTTGAAAACTATAGGAATATGATACAAATCAGAAGGGAAAAAAAATTGTCAAAATTACACATGCATAAATTGACTTTTGCATGGTTTTTAAAAGTAAAAAAGACACATTACTATAAAATAACTCCTTACACTAATAAATAGGAATAGGATTTTTAATATATGAAAGTTCTCAGGTAATGGATATAACTTTTTTAGGTTTTTAAACATTATTTCACAAATAAATCAGACCCGAAGCCAGAATTATATAGTTTTCCAGGCTTTATTTTGATTGGCTAGTGTAAATCCTGGCCAAAAGAAAGAACAAGACCTAAAAGATCTAATCAAAGAGTTTCTGCAAATACTTCAAAATACTGTCACTATTCTCTATAGCATCAGACTTTGAGAAGGGAGAAATAATTATTTCTCAGTTCTTCAGAGAACAGTACATTGGAATAAGACTCTGGAAATATTGTCTTTAGTTTATGCCTTTACTGGTAAATTGGTGATGCATTTCAAATTCAGGTCTTTCCAGAAGATCATAATCTCTATAACTTAATCTAAGCAACACAATGACAGCAAACACTTTTGTGATAATTCATAGTCTAAAGGACATTATCAAATTTTTCATTTCATTTAATGGCATAACCATTGAGTTTTTAAATTTTAACTTGAATCTGGACAAGTTTGTTTTAGTTTCACACTATCTCAGAGTTCCATCATTTAATTTCCATTCTCAATATCCAACACCTGGGTAAACACTTTAAACCCTATGTCTGGATTTCTAAAAAATATTTACATTTACTCTTAGCCCATATACTTTCTCCCTGCTCCATCTACCAAAGCAGGTGCCCTAAAAACATTGTCATTTCATATAAAAATAAGAATAGTTATCTTTTACTGAACATTTACTAAGTGTTAGAATTGATGCTAAATACTCTACACAAATTATCTTATTCATGAAATCAATCTGTGTAGTAAATATTATTTTTTTCCCCAAATAAAAATGAGCAGGACTTCCCATTGTGGCTCAGGGGGTTAAGACCCTAACAAGTATCCACAAGGATGCAGGTTCAATCCCTGGCCTCGCTCAGTAGGTTAAGGATCCAGCATTGCCAGGGACTGTGGTGTAAGTCACAGATGTGGCTCAGATCCTTCATTTATGTGGCTGTAGCATAGGCCAGCTGCTGCATCTCCAATTTGACCCCTAGCCTGCAAACTTCCATATGCCGCAGCCCTAAAAAGACTATATATAAATAAAATAAAAAATAAGGAGACTAGGCTTAGGGAGGTCAAGTAGCTTGTCTGTATTTTCAGTCTTCAGTGGGAGGGACACAATTCAAACCCTGGCCCATCTGACTTCAGAGCCTGAAATTTTGGTCATTATATTATAGCGCCTTAAGAATAATAATAAAAAGTCCCTAAATCTATTTGTTGGTCTTTAAGTAGAAACCCCTCTCTCACCTCCACCCTTTTCTATCTTCAGAAATTCAAAATGGCTCCCTATTTTATGTTGAAATGTATTCTTATTCTCCAGCAAAATTCACACTTGTCCATAGAATGTTCCATAGATATCTCTTTGGCTACATTAAACGTCCATTTCAACCTAACTTTACTCTGTGTGTGTATAACATGTGTGTAGATAGATAGATATGAGATATTTATGAGATATAGATAAAAATATATATATGTAGATATGGAAAGGGAAAATGTATACATATATAGAGATAATATATAAATTTTATTCCATTATACCCTTGCAGAAAGTTTTATCACCTTGTGATCTTGTCCAACAACTCTCCTTTCTTCTCTGTCCCTGAAACGTTCTTTCTACATTCTACCCAGAGCCCAGATTCACAGCCCCGCCACACACACACACACAAGAGTGCAAAAATATTTATTGAAAACATATCACCTACTATGAGGCAGGGTCTCTTCTAGGCTCCAGGAAAAGAGCCGTGGATAAAGTAGAAAGAGTTCCTTCCCTTAAGGAGCTTTGATTTTAGTAGGAGACACTAACAATTACAGTAGGTTGTGCATATCCAAGCATTCCCCATTCATGGATTCAAACAATTGCAGGTCCAAAAAAATTTTTTTTAATTCCAGAAACCTAACAAACAGCAAAATTTACCATATGCCAGAAATTACTTACATAGCATTTACATTATATATTATATAACATTTATATTGTTTTAGGCATTATAAGTAATCTAAAGATGATTTAAAGAATATAGGACGATTGCATAAGCTATATGCAAATATTACACCATGTTATATAAGGGACTCGAATATCTGCAGATTTTGGTACCTGGAACCAATTCCACATGGATGCTGAGGGATGACTGTAGTTTATTAATAAGTAAATGTGAAAAATATTAAAAAATGAAAAATGGTATGAAGACAAAATAGAATAGGCTAATACAGAATGACATCAAGGGAGACTATTGTTCAAGGATTAGTAAGCATGAAAGTCAGATATGAAGATGTGGCACTTGTGCTAAGACCTATAAAATGAAAGAATTAGTCATGAAGACATTTGGTGAATGTACTTCAAGCCAAGAGAACAACTATGCCCTAGTGTTACTGAACCAGAATTGAGTCTGCTCTCACCCAGTTCACAGGAAAGCAAATCTACTGACACCAGGTGGTTATGGTGAAGGAAAATACAGCATTTATTTCAAGGCCAAGCAAGGACAATGAGCAGCTTATGCTCAAAAGACCTGAAACACCTGATGGTTTTCAGGAGAGAGTTTTTAAAGACATTGTATGGGAGAGAGTCACAGGGTTCATGATCAGCTCATGCACAATTCTCCGATTGGTTGATCGTGAGGTAATAGGGTGATGTTTGGGAATCTCAATCATGTACATTCTGGTAGCAGCCGTTCTGGTTAAATGTGCTGGTGATCAACGTGCAATTAACTTTTTCCACCTTGTGGATGTTTTAGTATCTGTAAGCAACACAAGGATATGGCTCAGAATATTATCAGTAGCCCTGGAAGAGGAATTAAATGTCCTTGATTTTGTTTTATGGCTAAAATATGATTATTTTTATCTTGCTTGACTCTTTTTCTTTGTTTCTGCATTTTCTCACTTCCTTGACTAAATTTGTGCTTTGGAACTCAGGGAAGTCCTAGGACTCTAAAGCTTTTTTATAAACAATAGAAGAGGGATACAGAGTGGAGAGTTTGTGATCTGTCCCCAGGGAGACTCCACAGGGTGATACTTCATTTCATTAGGTTGAGAATGAGTTCCCTCTGACCACACTAGAGAAAGCAGGTAAGTGTGGCTGAAGAGTAGAGGAGTATGTGTAAAGGGAAGGGAAACAGGTTGGTGAGGTGGATTGGAGTTAAATTACTTGGAGTTTATAAGTCAAAGTAGGGGAGCATGGGTTGTGTTTTATGTTGGGAAGAGTAAGGAGTGTTGAGTTAGGTTTTTCATTTTTGAAGCAGCCCTTCTTGCTGTTATGTGGAGAATGGACTGAGAGATGACAGTAGTGGAGGAAAGGGGACAAGTTAGATCTATGTAATGACCCAGGGAAGAGATGTTTATTATGTGGACTAGGTTTTTGTCTGTGAATATGAAAAGAATTGGGTGGTACAGCAAAGGAAACCATAACTAAATGAAAAGACAACTTACTGAATGGAAGAAAATAATTTAAAATCATATATTCAAAATATATAAAAAACTCATACAACTCAAAAGTGTGGTGGAAATGTAGATTGGTGCAACCACTATGAAAAAAAAAAAACATTCTGGAGATTACTCAAAAAATTACATATAGAACTTCCATATGATCCAGCAATTCCACTTCTAAGTATTTATGCAAAGAAAAGGAAAACACTAACTTGAAAAGATATATATGTCACCACATTCATTATAGCATTATTTACAATAGCCAAGATAAAAATGAGGAAATCCTACGTTTGCAACATGAGGTAACTTGAGGGCATTATGCTAAGTGAGATAGGTCAGACAGAGAAAGACAATTATTGTATGATCTCATTTACATGTGGAATTTAAAAACAAACAACCAAAAAGCAAAACTTAAAGTTACAGAGAAAAGATGGGTGTTTGCCAGAAGTGGAGGGTAAAGGATGGGCAGAATGGGTGAAAGGAGTAAAAAGTACAAATTTGTATTTATAAAATTAATGTGATAGGAATGTAAAGTACAGCATGATTATAGTTAATAATACAGTATTGCTTATCTGAAAGTTGCTAAGAGAGCAGATCCCTCAAAATCATCATAAAAATTAAATTATTATAATAACAGATGTTATTAGACTTCTGAAGACCATTTCACAATACATAACAATATAATATCATTATATCATACAACTGAAACCAATATAATGTTCTGTCAATCGCACCTCAATTTTAAAAAAAATTTGGATGTATTTGGTACTTGTCCTTCTCTCTGCCTTATTCCTCTCCCTCTCACCCTCTCCCTCTCACCCTCTCTCTCTCACTCTCTCTCTCTAAAATCTGCACATTTTATAAGCTCTATTTAAGTCTTAACTTTCCCCCATACTCTCCTTTCCTTTCTTATCTTCAAATATGACTCCAGTGTATGAATGCACAATATAGTGAGCTTCTGATCTGCATAAGTTAACATATTAGGCATTCAACAATATTTGTTGTGTTAACGTATGCATAAATTCTGCTAACTTGCATTGCTTTTTATTTCACACGTGCTTAGGTTTAGGCTTAATTTAGGCTTGACCCCTAGTAGAATTATAATTCTCTCAAGCGATAAAGCTATATCCTTTTTCTTTTGGGGTAGGAGTGAAGAGGAGGAAGGCTAAATGTGATATGCTGAATTTTGTTCTTAGAGTTAATGTGACCGAAATAGCATTATATTTCATGAAGAAGCAGGGAATTCAGATGTGTTAAAGGTAGTGTATTCTATAAGAGTTTCATAAAATAAGGTTAGCCAAATATGCTAAGGATACATAATTAATGATTTCAAAAAATACTGCCTCTCATGCTGAAAGCAATGCAGAGAAGTTTTCTAAATAGGCAAATCATATGAGTAAAGCATTGACTTAGAAAGGTTCATCTGGTAGGAGGGTTCAGGATGCACTGGCAATGGAAGACTCTGAAATAAGACAGAGCAGTAAGAGGCTATTCCAATAATGTGTGTATAAGGTAGAATAAAATATAGCAGATATATTTGAATGCCCATCATATGTTTATGATATGTCAGGAATGGCTATAAACTTTATATACATAATTTATGTTAATTATTGCAAAAATAGTAAGCTAATTATTATCTCAATGTTATCTACAGAGAACTTGAAGCTCAGAGAACTGTGTAGTATCTAAAGTCATAGAAGTCAAAACAGAAAGGCAAGGATCACTCTTAGTGATGTTTCAAAGACATGGGCATTGAATGTGAGTGTACAAGGGAAGGTAAAAATCTTAGAAAGCTTTTAATCCTGTGATACTTGAAAATGGGGAGTTGCCATTTATGGGTGAGAGCTAAAGCTGGTAAAAGGGAGTCTATTTTCCATTTATTTACTATATATCCCGCATTAAGTTTCAAGAGAACTGCTATTCTAATAATAGTTTTTCTATTCTCAACAAAACTAATTTTACCATATTTGTCTCCAAATGATCTTTGTTTATAAACATCCAATGCATCCTCCAAAAACAATAAGTTGCCACAACCCAGAGCAAAAGAATCACTGTATTTTTCTTTATTAGTTGAATATTCATGGAAAGTTTGGATAGCAAACTTAAGTTACAAAATGTTAGTGTATATAATTTAGTATCAGGAACGAAAAGAATTACAGTCATTACAAAGAGTTTGTAAGATTATTATTGTTACTGCTTTTATTGTTATTTTGCAAAATTAATTCAAGCTTTAAACTAAACTGTAGTTTATTCTTGTTCTTTGCCATTTTTTAATTTTTTTGTCTACATTTCAGTTTGCAGCATAAATCTATTATGTTCTTAATAAATACTAATCATTGTTGCTTTGGAAGAATATTTTCTTTAATTTATAAATGCAGTATTTTTCTTCCTCGATAAGGGCCAGTTACGTTCTCACTTAAGAAATAGAAAATGTCAAAATATGTTGGTTGGAAACAGCATACCTTTTAAAAGTATCTCATGTATGTAGTTAAGAATGAAAGATAAGGAGTTCCCATCATGGCTCAGTGGAAACAAATCTGACTAGTATCCATGAGGACACAGGTTCAATCCCTGGCCTTGCTCAGCAAGTTAAGGATCTGGCATTGCTGTGAGCTGTGGTGTAGGTCACAGATGCAGCTTGGATCCCACGTTGCTGTGGCTGTGGTGTAGGCTGGCAACTGCAGCTCCGATTCGCCCCCTAGGCTATGAACCTCCATATGCCACAGGTATGGCTCTAAAAAGCAAAAAAAAAAAAAGTAAAATAAAATAAATTTTTAAAAGAATGGAAGATAAAAAATCTTGACATTTCTCTCCCATTCACCTATTCTTTATCTCACTCTTCTTCCTTAAGTGTATGACCAAGGAAGGAAATAAATGTTTCTGGTTGTTCCTTGCTTTGGCTAATTTAATTTAAATTTCTCTGAAGTGTGAATAGTGTTTTATGTGTGCTTCATATAGTATGTAAGACCACATTTTGCCCTCACAATAGTTCCAGGAAATAAATAGGCAAGAATTATCATCCCTACTGTGCCCACTTAAATTTCAAGTTCAAAGACCTTGCCTAAAATCACACAACTGATATTGGTAAATCAGACCTCCAGATATACTGTCCATCCATCTTTTTTCTCCTAAGCCAGGCAGCCTCTGAGGCTGGACTAATATTTTTTTTCAATTAAAATTATCCACATTAATTATACCTGTTTTCCAAGTATGCAGAAGGGTAGTGAACAGCTGTTCTTAACCTTAAAGAGGAGCAAGTGCACAACCACAGAGAATGACAGGAAGCATCTTTCAGGCAGTTTACAACTCGAGGCCAAGCCCACATCTGCTGTAACAAATAGATGGGATTGGGTAATTGCCTATGATGTTAATCCCTGTAGATAGCCACTTTCTCCAAACCCCTCAAATCAATTTGTCCTTAGAAGCATTTCCTTCCTTCTCTCACATTTTCTGACTAATTATATAGTAAATACTGTGAGGGCAGAAACAGAGTCTTCTATGTCCCACATAACTGGATGGATTGGATGAATTGGTGCTAATGAGAATAAGGGTATTGTTTAGAGTCACAGAGGAGGAAAAAAAAATCTCTATCTTATATTGGAAACCACTTTGTTTACAAGGACTGGGGATGGTAAATATAGATGCTCCTTAATACCTTTACCTGACTTCCTAACAGGCCAAATTCAACCTGTTCTTTAGTATCAAATTAGTCCAACCTACTCCAGGAAGCTTTCCATGAATATGCAAATTTGACTTTCCACTTTAATAGAATCCCTTATGTGACTCTTTAGCCCTAAGTCATATGCTACCTTTCACTGTTATTTAATTATAACCCTTGCATATACACATCTCCAAATTAAAATTAAAGCCCAGGGACTATACATTTTCTTTTTTGTTATTGTTTTTTTACACACTCCACTCCCTTTCTTACCCTCTTTCTTACCCTATCCTCATCCTCAACAAATACGAGGACCTGACACAGTATTGGAGTTATACAAAGAATGACAATGTGAATTGCTCATAAATATGTTGAGACTTATCCATTCAAAGAAATGCTGATTCCTGCAAAGGAATTCTCATGGAAAAATCAGTAGATTTCTACCTTTGATAATTGTTCCTCTCCCAGATAGGTTTATCTATTAGACAGTAGATAGCTGATGCTTTCTTTATTCTGTGTTGAATAATCTGTCCTTTCTTATGCTTGTCCCAACCAGTAAACCAGGCACACTTTCCTAGTTGGAAATCTTTCTAGCTTGAAGCATTCTAGTTGGGATTATAAATGTGAGGCAAATTAAAAATTAGATAGTAACCACACGTCTATTCTCCAAGTCCATGATTTTTTTTTCTGTGGAACAGTTCATTTGTGCCATGTATTGGATTCCAGATATAAGTGATATCATATGGTATTTGTTTTTCTCTTTCTAACTTACTTCACAATAGACTTATGGATGCCAAGGTGGTGGGGAGGAAGTGGGATGGATTGGGAGCTTGGGGTTAATGGATACAGACTATTGCCTTTGGAATGAATTAGCAATGAGATACTGCTGCGTAGCACTGAGAACTATGTCTAATCGCATATGATGGAGCATGATAATGTGAGAAAAAAGAATGTATACATGTATGTGTAACTGGGTCACCATGATGTACAGTAGAAAATTGACAGAACACAGTAAACCAGCTATAATGGAAAAAAAATAAAAATCATTATATATAATAGAAAATAAATGAACAAATATTAGAAGTACATAATCAAAATGTTGGATATCTTTATATTCTTCATTCCCTGTGTAGAACAAGTCTTCCCCATTTAGAGTCCCCATCAAATTGGGAATTCCACCAATGCAGGCCCCTAACCCTGCAGCAGCAGCCTGCCCTGACTCTCTGCTTTCCCAGATGGCAAACTCTGCTTAAACAGTAAACAGGCTTTACTCTTCCTTCTTCACTTCAAGATTCAGCCTAGCAGAGTTCCCAGTGACTCAGTGGAAACAAATCTGACTAGCATCCATAAGGATGCAGGTTTGATCCCTGGCCTTACTTAGTGGGTCAAGGATCCGGCATTGCCTTGAGCTGTGGTGTAGGTAGCAGACACGGTTTAGATCCTGAGTTGCTGTGGCTGTGGCGTAGGCTGGCAGCTACAGCTCTGATTCGACCACTAGGCTGGGAACCTCCACATGCCGTGGGTGTGGCCCTAAAAAAATAAAAAAAGATTAAAAAAAAGAGATCCAGCATAGCATCTTAATCAAAAATCAATCAACTCTTCAAAAATTGTTCCTCTTTGCAATGCTAAAGGAATTCAGAGAAGGTGCTGAGCAAGGTAAATCTGAGAAGGTAACTGAGGCTTCATGGTTCACCAGGGCCCTGCCATAGACTTAGAGTGGTTGAATAAAAAATGAAAGGAGAAAAAAAAAATGAAAGGAGGAAGGAGGGCATCACAAAAGATTATCCAAGCAAAAATATTAATATAGCCTCTATTCAGCATCAAAAAAGAGGTTGAAGCCTACTTCATCATCACTACCCAGATAATGTCTATGAATATTGTTCAAAGTTAAAGTGCTTCAGTGTAAGGATGATCATGTCCTAAAAGGAATGCTGAAAATGACACTAAACTATATGGCTTTGGAGAATCAATTAAATTTTCTAGGCCTTGATTTCCTCATCTTAAAAACTGAAATAATGATGCTTTTGCTGTCTCCCAGGGTGAACATGAATGTCAGATGAGATAATATATGTGAAATACTGTGAAGAGCACTGATAAATATCAGAAGTTATTGTCTAACTTGTCTGCTACATCAGAAGGGAACACAGCTATCTAAAGATGTGTGCAACACCGATGTGAGTCACTTGGGTCCAATACTTTCTCACCCACGGCCAGAGCTTTTGTATGTAAATCTCCAGGTAGGTGTAATCAGATTTGACAAATGATAGCTCTTCCTTAATCTTTCATCTTCCAGGACTTGGGATCTAAGAAATGCTCAGAAGATTCAACTTGAATATACCTGCTTGGAGTTTTTGTCTTGCTTTTCTGTTGAAATAAGCACTTTTTTCTCATCAGTGTTTCTCAATGTCTAATACAGAAAAAGAGCTTGTTTAATAAAATTTGATAAATGAATGAATGAAGTTGCAAACCAAAAATGACTTGGGATTTATTCACTAATTAATTTACTAATTTATACCAAAAATGTATTCAGGTCATTTAGGAAATAGCTCCTTTTTCTTGTGATTTAGATCCACTAGTTAATTAGTTTCTCTGCCTGGCTTATTGTCAGTCAAGATGCCTACATTGCATATAATGTCCATAAACAGAGCAAATTTATTAATTTAATATTCTTCAGTGTGTGGGAAACTGAAACCTGTGTATACGGTTAATTTTGGTCATTTTTTTTTGTTTTTTTGCTGATTACCACCTCAGAGAAAGCCAGCCTGTGGCTGCCTGCATATCACCCACATGACTAAACTATTTAGGCTGTGTAGCAAAACAACTTATTGATTCAGTGGCAATTATCAATTGTTTGACTGAATTTCTGTTTGTCAAATGGTTAATGAACGTTGGTTGATACAATAATGCTATGAAGACAGATTTTTTTTTCATGGAAAATATGTATTTCTTTACTTGGGAAGACTAGTGATAAGTTTTAATCACCTTCACACAAATGATCAGTATAGACTAATATGAAAATACCCTCATTTAACAGGCAAAAGGGCTATATTCTCATCTAGTACCTATCCCTTTACCTAACTGTTTGATCTCAGGAAATGGATTTCCACCCCACACTCCACCTCTTCTCCCACCCATACACTCAACCTCACCTCTTGCTTCCAGCTCAATGTTATATAAATTTAAATGAAAAGTTTAAATCAGTAGATGTCAAATTTGATTTTTTCAAATGCCCAATGATATACCCATACTGGCCTTCCTTATTACAGAAATCTTGTTTATAGTCTTCATATATCTAACTGCTTGAGACTCATCTATATTATAGGCTCAAACTATTATGAGAGAGATTCCACTCAGAGAAATAAAGAGCCCAAACGAGGCTTCCCAAAGGAGTTGACATGTAAGTTTCCTGTTAAACTATGTGTAAAAGACTGGTAAAGAAGTAAATACTAAAGGGGAAGTTTTCAGACAAAGGCAGAATCATGAGAAAAACACGGAGAATAAAAAAAAAAAAATCCATGCTTCCATTGAAGTGGATGTTGTTCAGTTTATCTTGAGCACACACTGGGAGATGTGGCAATAGTTAGAACTGTATAACTAGTTAGTGCTTATGGTTTGATGGCTCTTGTATTATTTCAACAAATGATAAATTCAAAATTTTTTAAGACATTTTAAGTAATGGCATATGCTCTTATAATGGAACTTATAATCATAAGCCTAGAAGTTTGATGGCTCAAGGACACAGAATTGGTGGCAGTATGAAATGTGGTTGAAAGGGGAAAGAGGTTTGTGTTAAAGCATGAATACTAGTTGGGAAGCTGTCGCAATACCCTAGTTAAGAAATAAGGACCTAAACTGAAAGACTGTGAGATGGGTGTGGAAAAGAATTATTTCAC
The DNA here is from genome assembly GCF_016906955.1 of Phacochoerus africanus. Classification (NCBI taxonomy): domain Eukaryota; kingdom Metazoa; phylum Chordata; class Mammalia; order Artiodactyla; family Suidae; genus Phacochoerus; species Phacochoerus africanus. Next base: position 96,222,241 of record NC_062545.1, read on the forward strand.
TTGGCATGGCCATTACCTGAGAAATAATGGACAAGAGATTTCCCCACCCCCTATTGCCACAGGGCAGTGCAATTCTCCCATGCTAATTTAGGATTGTGGTAGGTTAGGGTATAGTTTATTTTTTAAACTAGCAGTTGCAAAAACATAGCTGCATACCAATTAATGAACCCCTGCAGGTTGGGCTGAGATTTTATGAGAGGCTATAGGAGATGTGTTGGCATGGCAGCCAAAGGGAGGTTTCTGGGCTCACAGAGGATTTCTTATCCATGTAGTGGCCTTCATTCTTGGCAAAGCTGCTTTCCTTGCTCCACTATATCACAGTTGTGTTTTCTGAGAATGGTCAGAGCTGGGACATTCCCCTGGCTTTTACCAAGCCATCTATGTGTGTTCTCAAGAAAGAAATTTGATATATACAACTTAATACAAGGCAAAGAGCTCATCTGCACAGAGATAACTTCTATTTGAGCCTCTCCTGCTCACTATCAGCCCTGTGATTGTGAGTGAATCCTGGACTCTTTCTTTACCTTAGCTTCTTCATCTATAATGTGGGTGAATATTATGCACATTCTATATAATATTTAAAAATCAAAACAGAAAACTCCTACAGCTATTCTACAGAGTTGGAAAACAAGATTGTCTTGTGGATCCAGGGAAATAAGATTTTATGTGAGAAATATTTGCCAACTATAAAACATTGTACACATGTTCACTTGTAGTATTGTTACAAAAGTACTATATGATAATTTTGTTCTTTATTGTCGTGCAACAACCTACCCCAACATTTAGACAAGTAAACCCGTATTTACTATCACTCTGAATCCTGTGGGTTGTCAATCACTGCTGTTTACAATCAGTCATGTGGCAGTATAATCTGGTAGCATGTCTAAAAATGGTGCTGGCTGCCATCTGTCAGGTGTCCTTCACAAGACTTATCCTTCAACAAAACAGAGGAGACCTCTTTAAGAGGTCTGAGGGTTCCAAGCAAAAACTGTAAGGTCTCTAACTTTAGAAGTCACGTGTCATTACTGTACCACATTCCATTTATTGGTCAAAGCAAATAACAAGATCAGTCCAGATTCAAGGGAGAGGGAAAATATGCTCTACCTTCTAATGTGAGGGGTGAGAAAGTTATAGCACAAAGGAGCATAGGAAGAATTTCTGCAATCATTTTTGAAAATAATCTACCACATATAAATACAATAAACATAACAAACATGGTCCAGCCTGGACCAGACACATGGCTCAGGAGAATCAAGATCCAGGCCTAGCATCTCAATTTATGCTTCCTCCTACAACTCTTTAGCTCCACAAACACGTCTCCACAAGACCTTCCAGAAATCACAGAACACTACTAAAATCTTAAAAATAAATAAATAAATAAATAAAAATAAAAAAATTAAAAAAAAAACTCTGTTGGAACTAATCAATGTACTCACTAAAGTTTCAGGATAAAAATTTGCATATAAAACCCAGTAATGGAGTTGCCATCATGGCTCAGTGGTTAACAAATCTGACTAGGAACCATGAGGTTGCGGGTTCAATCCCTGGCCTTGCTCAGTGGGTTAACGATCCGGCATTGCCATGAGCTGTGGTGTAGGTTGCAGACGCGGTTCGGATCCCGCATTGCTGTGGCTCTGGTGTAGGCCGGCAGCTACAGCTCCAATTTGACCCCTAGCCTGGGAACCTCCATATGCCACCGAAGTGGCCCAAGAAATAGCAAAAAGACAAAAAAAAGAAAAAAATATCATTAACGTTTCCGTACACTAACAGCAAATTTTCTGAAAAAGAAATAAAGAAATAGATTTCATTTAGACCAATATAAAAAAAAATGACAACTAAGAAATGCATTTGACCAAGAGGGTCCCAAAGAGCTCTACTCTGTAAACTATGAGATATTAATGAAAAAAAAATCAAAGAAGAGACAAATAAACAGAAAGGTATGCTGTGTTCATAGACTGGAAGAATGTTGTTAAAACATCAATACTACCAAACCCCATCTACCGAGCCAATGCAATTCCTATCAAGATTCCAAACACATTTTTTACAGAATCAGAAAAAGCACTCTTAAAATTTATATCAAATCACAAAAAAAGCAAGGGGTTCCTGTTGTGGCTCAGCAGTAACAAACCTGACTAGTATCCATGAGGATGCAGGTTTGATCCCTGGCCTCACTCAATGGGTTAAGGATTTGGCTTTGCTGTGAGCTGTGCTGTTGGTTACAGGTGTGGCTCAGATCCTACGTTGCTGTGTCTGTGGCATAGACTGGCAGCTGCAGCTCAGATTCAATTCCTAGCCTGGGAAGCTCCCTATACCATAGGTACAGCCCTAAAAAGCAAATAATAATAATAATAATAATAATAATAACTGAAATATCGAAAGAAATCTCGAGAAAGAACAGTGCAGGAGGCATTGGTTTTGAGCTATACTATAAAATTATAGTTATAGAAGTAGTTAGAACAGATGGTACTGGCATTAAAACAAATAGAGGAGTTCCTTGGTGCCTCAGTGGGTGAAGAATCTGGCATTATTACTGCTGTGGCTCTGGTCACTGCTGTGGCACAAGTTCCATCCCTGGGCCGGAAAGTTCCACATGTTATGGGCACAACCAAAAACAAAAAAAAAAATTGAGCAATGGAATAAAATTAAGAGCCACAAAATAAATTCAAGCATATATATAATCAAGTAATATTTGACAGAGGAGCCAAAGAATACTCAATGGGGAAAAGACATTTTTTTTAGTAAGTGATGCTGGGAATATTGGATATTCACATGTAAAATAAATTCGACTCATATCTTAAGCCACTCACAAAATTTAACAACAATGGATTAAAGACTTAAATGTAAGATTGAAAACATGAAACTCTGAGAAGAAAACATGGGAAAAAATTCTCCTTGACATAGATCTTGGTAATGATTTTTCAGACAACACACCCAAAGCAAATGCAACAAAATCAAAAATAAACAAGGGAACTATTCCAAGCAAAAAGTTTCTTAACAGCAAAAGAAACCACCAACAAAGTGAAGAGACAACTTATAGAATTGGAAAAAATATTTTCAAATCATATATATGTAAGAAGTTAATATTCAAAATATATGAAGAATTCATATAGCTCAAAGCAAAATAAAAAATAATCCATTTAAAAATGGACAAAGGAAGAGTTCCTGTTGTGGCTCACTGGTAATGAACCCGACTAGTATCCATGAGGACTCAAGTTCATTTCAATCCCTGGCCTTGCTCAGTGGGTTAAGGATCCAGAGTTGCTGTGAGCTGCTGTGTAGATTGCAGAAGCAGCTTGAATTTGACATTGTTATGGCTGTGGTGTAGGCCTGCAGCTACAGTTTCAATTTGACCCCTAGCCTGGAAACTTCCATGTGCTGTGGGTGCAGCCCTAAAAAGCCAAAAAAAAAAAAAAAAGACAAAGGATCTAAATAGACATTTTTCCAAAGACAATATATGAATGGCCAACATGTACATGAAAATATGCTCACTAGTCATCAGGGAAACGTAAATTAAAAGCAAAATGAGATATTACTTCATGCCTATTAGAGTGGCCATCATCAAAAATTCAAGAGACAACAAATGCCATCATAGATGTGGAGAAAAAGGAGTCTGCAGAAAACAGTGTAGAGGACCCTCCAAAAAGGAAAAATAGAACTACCATATGATCTAGAAATTCCTCTTCTGGGAATATATCCAAAGGAAACAAAAATGATAACTTGAAAAGATATTTCCTCCTCCTGTTCATAGCAGTATTATTTACAAAAGCCAAGGCACAGAAACAATCTATTCCACTGATAGGTGAATGGATAAGGAAAATGTAGTATAATTATACAGTGGAATACTATTCAGCCATAAAAAACAAGGAAATTCTACCATTTGCAACAACATGGATGGACCCTGAGGGCATTATGCTAAGCAAAATAAGTCAAAGAAAGAAAGACAAAGGCTGTACGATTTCACTTATATGTGGAATCTAAAATATAATGAAATAAGTAACCACCAAATTCATGGAAAATGAGCTCTGTTTTGTGGTTTTCAGAAGTGGGGATTTAGGGACAAGGGGAATTGGAGGAAGGTGGTCAAAATGTGCAAACTACTTATAAGATAAATAAATACAGTGGAGTTCCCATTATGGCTCAGCAGTAACGAACCTGACTAGTATCCATGAGGACCTGAGTTCAATCCTTGGCCTCACTCAGTGGGTTAAGGATCTGGCATGGCCATGAGCTGTAGTGTAGTTTGCAGATGTGACTTGGATCCTGCATTGCTCTGGCTGTGGCGTAGGCTGGCTGCTACAGCTCAGATTAGACCCCTATCCTGGGAATTTCCATATGCCATTGAGGCAGCCATTTAAAAAAAAAAAAGATAAATAAGCACCAAAGATGTAATATCCATCATAATAACTATAGGTAATATTGCATTGTGATATGTAGGAAAGTTTTTAAGATAATAAATCCTAAGAGTTTTCATCACAAGGAGAATTTTTTTGTTCCTTTTCTTTTTATTTTCTATATGAGATGATGGATGTTAACTAAATCTATTGCAGTAATCATTTCACCTTACAGCATGTAAATCAAACCATCATGCTTTGGAATGGATAAGCAATGAGATCCTGCTGTGTAGCACTGGGAACTATGTCTAGTCACTTATGATGGAGCATAATAATGTGAGAAAAAAGAATGTATACATGTATGTGTAACTAGCTCACCATGCTGTACAGTAGAAAACTGACAGAACATCGTAAATCAGCTATAATGGAAAAAAATAAAAATCATTATATAAAAAAATAAATACACTTATATAGTGATGTATATCAATTATTTCTCTATTTAATTTTAAAAATACCTCTTTGGGAAAAAACCAAAACACAATTTACTTAGAAAAGAACATATTCACAATGGTTGGTGCCCTTAACTCATTTCTATTTCTGACACTACTAAAAATTAGTATGAGAACTAGGCAAAGACATTGAACTTCCCCAAGTCTGAAGTTTCACCCAGAAAACTAAAATAATAATGCCTAAGTCAAAGAGTCTTTAAATGACAGTGAGAATAAATTCTCCCTTCTGATCACCAACCCCAGGGGAATCCTTGACAAGCCCTTGATACAGGTGTTGATTCCCCAACTCTGCCAGGATTATTAGTGTGGTACCTCCCCTAAGCCTACTCTCCATTTACTGAGAATTTCCAAGGTATCACTCGATAACTCCTTCCAAAGCACATCCACTGCTGATGAAGAGCTCTAGACTAAATACAGCTATCTTTGCAAGACCTTTCAGCCCCAACCTCCCACACTTCGAAACCTCAGAAAAATTATATTGTTTGTAAATTTTCCTGTCCTTTTTCTTCTAGCATCCTAGCTTTTTGATTTCTCTCCTGATCCTGACTGCAGCTATTCGAATAAACTAATCTAGATCAAGAAGTTTCTGAATGATAATAGCTGTAAAAAGCCAACCTCCTCCAATAGCATTTGCATTTTTCTTAGCAGCCTTCAAAGCTTTAAATCAAAGAATGGTATGAACAGATATTTTGTGGGTGGGATGGGAGGTATTTGGTGGAGGACACCTATGGATTTGACTTGTACTCCGTAAGCACAATCAAGAATGTATGATTTCTTTTTAATGATCTATGATTTCTATGAAAGAAAAGCATCTTGTAAAAGAAAAAGAATTGGAAAAGCTAAGAAATTTCACTTCTAATATTGCTATCAGTCAACCCCATTATCATGATAACTAAGGTAACTGAAAACTTCCACGCTCCAGTCAAAGGGCCACTGAAGGGCTCCAGACTCTATGCCACACAATTTCAGTCTGACTTAGGATTTGTCACCATGGACTTGGACGTATGTGAGCTCTTCAGATAAGGGGCTGAAGATTCTACAAGCCACCCAGGCTTATCCATGCAGGAAGTTTAGTCTGTAATTTGGGGGTGCCAAATGGTTCTCTAAGACTTCTTCTTCTCCCAACTTCATGCCTCAAAGACTACAGTCCTACAATTCAGACTTATTCCTTTGATTTGCAAAACCCATCATTTCTCTATTAAGAGGGCCCAGATGAAATCTGAAGCTATGTCTGCTTCACACCTTCAATAGGCAATTTTCTATCCAAATCTTCAGCTGGGAGCAGGGCTCTGTGGTAGATTATAATTCAGGAACTCATGAACTTAGTAAGCTGCTGATGAAGTTTTAGGGCCTGTGAATTCTGGACATACAAGCAAAGCTTCCATTTCAACATCATACTCCTCATCCCTATTTCTGTGAGAAGTGATAGAAAACATATAAAAGCATACAGGTGAACTTTTCTGAAGAAAAGTCCTCAGCTTTCATCACATTCTTGATTAAGTCCTTGATATAAAAAAATTAAAGTGATGAAAAGACACAGAATAGGAGAAAGAATGCAAAGCAGTTCAGCAGTTGTTGGTGGATGTTGGTGGGGAGGGGAGCAAGTGGGAATAGGAAGACAGATGTCTCCTGGGATGAGCTGTTCTGTGAACACAGCGTGGCTGCAGATTCAGAGTGGCTTGTAATCCCAACTTTTGCTCAACAGTGTTCTAGAATATATTCCTAGTCTCAGAAGCTCCTCTAACCTCCCCTCAGAATACTTGCCCTAGAAGAAATATTCCAGGCCCCTACTCTTGCCCCGTGGAGTTATCATAACTGTTTTCCCCGATTTAGAGTCTCTCCTGAAATGCTGCACTATGCACTTGGGCAGGGAAACAACTTCATCCCTCACCTTTCCCATCTTCTCCTTGGTCTAGGACATATACAGCAAAGCCCTTCTTGATGCAGCAGGGAGGAGGAAGAGCAGGAATCTGGTTCAGGCCTAGGGGAGCCCCTAAACCCAATGATCTAACAACTCAGCTCTGGCTGGGAGGGGACCAGAAAGGGCTAGGACAGATGAGTCAGACCTAATGACCAGCCTCCCATTAAGAAATGACAGTGGTAAATCTCTCCCATTCACAGGTCCTCCAAGCAGGTGCAAAGAGTAACATCTAGGAGAGCTTACAGCTCATCCAGCCACCTGCCCATATAGACAGAAGTGATGCATGCCGCCAGGGTTATCTTGGCCTTAGGCCTCACCCCAGTGCCTCTACCCCCTCCTATACACATGTACACACATAAAAGCATTCTTTCAAGTTTACCAAAGTAAGATGGGGAGGAAAAAAATGCAAGTAAGCCTACTGTATAAAATTTGTCCTATCTAAATATTAATATATGCCATCAAGGGAAAACATAAAAAGATACAGAGAAAGGAATAAAAAGTATCCATATTCATACCACCAGAAGTATCCTCAGGTATATTTTTCTTCAGATAGTACACAAACTCACCACACCACAAATTGCTCCTTTCTGCTCCATTTTCTTAGTGGTAGGGACAGCTCTCAGAAAGATGCTCAGAAGATAATAAAATAGCCATGTCAGAGTTTCCTGAAGTATGTTCATTGTGCTCTATGCTATATGACTTTCATGGAATATTTATTAATAGGTACTTTATGTTAATAGTGTTATGTGGTCAAACAAGTTAGGGAAACACTGGGCTTAACAAAAATTAAATTTCTTTATCATTGAATCTTTAATATATGATATACAGTATGCATTGGCAAGAAGAAGATAGACGGTGAAGCATTTCTCAAAATCTATTTTGACCATAGAACCCTTCTCACACAGAGCATTTTATTTCACTAATGTGTTATAAATGCTAGGAAATGCTGGAAAAAAAATTCAGGAAAAAGAAATCCTGTGATCAGTTCTGGCTCTAACACATTAAATATTTGACCTTAATTCTCTATTGCTGTGTAACAAATTATCTCAACACTTAGAGACTTAAAAACATTTATCATCTCACAGTTCCTGTATGGGTCAGAATTTCAGGAATGAAGATCCTGATGTGCCTCAGTGGGTTAGGAACACGACTGGTATCTATGTAGAGCAAGAGAGAACTCATAGTAGTTATAACCTAATTTCATATCATGTTTGGTATATTCTATTTGTTAGAAGGAAGTCACTAGGTCCAGCACACACATAAGGGGAAGAGATCATAGAAGACTGTGAATGTGAGGAGACAGAGATCATGTGAGACTATAAGAAGCAGGTCATCACAGCTACTAATAAAGATGACAGGATCTTCAACCTGGAAGAACTGTAAGAGATTATCTGATTTCCATATTGAAGACAAGACTACTAATGTCTTGTAGGCTTAAATGTGTTTCTAACAATCACATGGTACCAGGTGGTGAAAATTTTTTAGTAGAGACCCAGCAGGCTGCCTCAGTGTCTACATCTGTAAAATGGAATTAACGATCCCAGGGTTGCCTTTCTCCCTCTGTTACCAAACTCCAGTCTTTCTGCTCACCACTAAAAACAAAATCAATACACAAGAGAGAGGCAAGTGTTGTTACAAAGGAAAGTTGTTTTTTTTTGTTTTGTTTTGTTTTGTTTGTCTTTTGTTGTTGTTGTTGTTGCTATTTCTTGGGCCGCTCCCGCGGCATATGGAGGTTCCCAGGCTAGGGGTTGAATCGGAGCTGTAGCCACCGGCCTACACCAGAGCCATAGCAACACAGGATCCGAGCCGCGTCTGCAACCTACACCACAGCTCACGGCAACGCCGGATCGTTAACCCACTGAGCAAGGGCAGGGACCGAACCCGCAACCTCATGGTTCCTAGTCGGATTCGTTAACCACTGCGCCACGATGGGAACTCCCGAAAAGTTGTTTTTAATGCTGACAATCTGGGGAGATGGTGGACTCGGTGTCTCCAAAAACCAACTCCAAAGACTCTGAAAATTTTTAAAGGGACAAAGGTAGTTCTCTAGGTTAGTCATTGAGATAGGGGATCAGATTTGTTGCCATCTCCGCTGTGTAAAGGCTGGTCAGATATCCTGTGAACTTTATTTAGATGCTATCTCGTTCACACAGTTTGTTCACATAGTTTCTTCATGAGATTACTGAAGAGGAAGCTAGGGAAAAGATCTGGTCATCTGTTACTTATTCTTCATTTCTACTTCCTTAATCTATGGACAAAACCAACAGGTTAGGCGAGGTATTGCATGATCAAATGATTTGAAAACTGTGCTAGGGCTGGAGATGAGTAGAACATGGGGGCATCTGATTTAAAAGTCCATTACCGTATAGCTTTGCTAAATTGACAAGAAAAGAGGTTTCCTGCTGAATGTGGTTTCCTGCAAAGAGCTACTTACAAATCCCCTTCACCATACATCATTCCAGCTCTATGAGATTAGGAATGAAGCTCATATTCTGTGACTTCTTCATGCTGAGAAGGGGTGTCAAGTTCTTACAGTGAAAAATATTGACATGAATTTGAAACATCTCTTTGCTAACAGTTTTAGTCACCTACTTACATATATGGGCAAAGCAAGCTACAATTATTTTGACGCTTACAAAGATACAGATTACTGTGAGCAATAATGTTAATCCTATTCTCAAGGTCAGTTCTTGGAATTGTATTAGCCATAGATTCAGTACTGCTCAGGATGGTAGAGCTAATGTCATGACTGCAGTAGAGCTACTGTCATGAGTTAGCTTTTTCCCTCTGGTGGCAGTTGTAGTATCCTTAAAACAATTTAGGAATGTGCATCAGACACTGAGTCTGTGATTCTGTTGTCTTAATCATTAACTGCTTAAACCTGCTCTTTTGTGACTCAGGAAGGCCTGGGAGACTTCAGCTCTTCCACGAAAGAAGAGGCAAGGGATCTATGGGGCCTTTGTATCAGGCAGGGGGATAGGTCATAGGGTCCTGTTTAGTTCCACCTCTACAGAGATCTATGAAAAACCAGAGCAATCCAAAAAGTGAAATTTCTTTAAAAGGCATAAAATGATAGCTACTCAAAGTTATATTGCTATAATTATAGTTTCTATTAATAATGATGTTAATGGTGCTTAAGCTTAGGACCAATCAAATTTTTAAGAAAAAAATTATTTTTATTTCTCCTTTTACTTTCTTTAATGGTTCTCCTACTAGCTTTGAGGAGATTAATACATCTACTTCCTGTTGAGGGGCCCACAGAGCCAGGCATCCTGTCCCTTCCCACTGGCTTGTTTCCAGGGCCACTTACTAGGCTTTTTTTTCTTCCTATTGCGCTTAATTGGAGACTACGAATCTTGAGTTCCATTCTGAGAATTTCTTCTCTTATTACTGGCAAAGCCTATTCATACTAAAAGAAGTATAATTCCTTCCTAAATAGCCCTCATGCGAAAAGAACGTGTCTGGGATCCGGCAGAGACCCAAACACACTGCCATCTCACCTATTCATATCCTGTCTCATGGAATAGAGGAGGGGTCCACCACCTCTATGGAGTCCCTACCACTGGAGAGTTTTCACACATACCTGAAACCTTTCCTGGCTTATCCTCAGAGCAAATGTTCCTTGAGGATCCTCTTTGTGCTGGACGCTTTTTTAAACACTTCATAGGATCATCTTTGATTTTCAAACACATACACTCAAGTGAATAGATGAAATAAATGAGGCTAGAGAAGGTTAAATCTCTTGGCCAGTTTCAAAACCAATAGCAGCATGGGGAATCAGCCCAAGGTGAGTCTGATTCCAAAGCACAAACTTGTGTTTTTTCCCAGGTCACCATGAATTTCCAAGTTCTTGATTGTACGCTCCAGCAGATGCTAGGCAACAGAAAGGAAGGAGTTTCTCTGATTTGTAATGTCAGTAATTAGTATCAGCTAATAATTAACATACATTGCATTCAGGTGTATTTATCATCTTATCATCCTTTCTAAGATCCTTGAGGGCAACATTGTGCTTTGTATTCCTCCTAGCAGTCAGACCAGTCCTCCAATATATTAGAGAAAGGTTGTTTATTTATCCTCACTTTAACCATTACCTCATAAGTGACAGGCAAAATCATGTGTTTGGTGACTATGTGTGGGAAATACTATCAGAAATTAGACACTGAACCCCAGTCAGCCAAAAATGTCTGTAATGGATGGCTCCACAACACATAATTCTGAAAAAAGAATGAAGTTGGTGTCCCAGAGAGTGTTGTTCTTTGAATTCAAAGGATGATACCTCATACTGAGGGCTTTCCTTTAATTTGTTTTAAATCATTTCCTTCACATGTCAAAGAAGGAAGCCTGTTCTTTTATGTTCCTGTTGAAAGCCAGTTTATCCACACAGGAGGGGAAAGAAGAGGAAGTTGGGAGCTTCTGGATGGTTTTTGAATTTTCTCCTGATATATTTTATTCCAAAATATTTGTTCTTCCAAGAGTGTGACATAGTACCTTGTTAGTTCCCTCAGGGTTTTCACATTTTGATCTTATCCCAGAATTATACATTAGCTTAGATCAAGTGTGTATGCAATTAAAGTGTTTGCTTAGAGAGCTTTCTATCACAAGCACAAAATAATAACCACATATCATTTTGTCAGTTCATGTTGCCAGCAAAACTCTTCTTGCTATTTTCCCAAATTTGTTTCATATTCATCCAACTTGTATCTACTTCTTGGCTTCTTGTTCCCTTCCTTCCTGAAGTCTTGAGAACAGGAATCTCCCCTGTCAAGTTATTTCCTCACTCTTTTGCCAGTCTTTATTTCATGTATTTATTAGGCTCATATATGTCCCCAGAGCTTATAATAATCCAGAGATTCATTGAATTCCAATTTAGCATTTCCTTTGCCACTAAATTCATCTCTTTATTACTATTCAAGCCTTAACAGTATGCATTGGTGCCAGAAAATATAATATTTATCTCACAACTGAGGTACAAATAGGATATTCCTCGAAATATCTTGCCCTATATCCAGGAGCTCTGAAAGACAAAAACATATTCTGCTTAACTTAATGTCAGCCTGCTGTCTCCAGCTGTGCTAACTACAATTACAATAACAACCATCATCTGTACAGTTTAAGCCTCCTGGTCAAAGATTTACTAAATGTTGTCATGATACCTCAGTTCTCTTTGTGTAAGTTTTCAAAAGCATTGTTATTTGGGGAAAAATATGAAAAGCGGTTTTACATTTGTTGACACTGACATGAAAAAATCCTCACACTGGAAATTACCCAAATACATGGAAAATAGAAGTCAGGTCACACAAACTCTGAGATGGGTCAGTTGGAAACCAAGGTCAGAACCCAACAGAGCAGAGGTGGTAACTTCTGTGTCCCTCCTGGTTGTTGTGAGATCTTTGCTCTGAGGCAGCCAATGAGCCCAATGTCCCAACTCATTCCACAAAGGATGAGCATCCCTGCCCTCAATACCCAGCAAAGCAAAGCACCTTCACATCTGTGTCTGACAGCAATAGACCCTGACTTGATATGAGGTTTGGTCTAGAGCTAGATCACTGCATCCTTATAACAGGTATCATAATGTTTCTCCCCTGGGTCAGATTTTCCCAGCTAGGCTTTTAATCAAGAAGTATGTGAAAACAGTTGCTAAGCATCTTGTACATAAAACATGCATATAAATGTTTTAAAAATTCTACGAATGTGGGAGAAATAACATTTAAATACTTTGAAAGCTATGAAGAAAATAAAAAATAAGCAATTGTTTTTATTTTTATGTATCTTCAGATATAAAGCCAGTTAATTAGTTTAGAAATGTAGAACTGATTTAAAATACCTGTAAAATTCTCAGTTTTGGTATAGTTAATTACACAAATGTTCTCCAGGTAGCTTCCAGAAACTGAAGTTATTTTTAAAAGGTAGTGGAGTATATTAAGTCTTACATATTAAAAAAAAGAAGAGTAAATATTCTATGGGTGACTTTTTTTACAATTTTATATTTTATTTCTAGGGTTTATGTCTTCATAAACAACATTTGGCTCCCACATAAGGCAATTTAATTAGACATAAGACAATTTCAGAAAAAATTCTTCTTTTGTTCTTATTATCTAGTAAACTTTTATATTTCAGGCGGTAGAAAAATAAGTCAGATTTGAGAAAAAATTCTTGGCCCATAGTATTGGGGTTCTGCTCCCAACTGCACAACCTATTAACAGTGATTTAAAGAAAACACCTCAAACTCTGAGTGGCAGTTTTTCATTTGAAAAAGAAAATAGCTGAGTTCCTGTTGTGGCTCAGTGGAAACAAATCTGACTCACATCCATGCTGACATAGGTTCGATCCCTGGCCTTGCTCAGTGGGTTAAGGGATGTGGGTTGCCATGAGCTGTGGTATAGGTCACAGACATGGTTAGATCCTGTGTTGCTATGGCTGTGGCATAGACCAGCAGCTTCGGCTCCAATTCAACACCTAGCTTGGGAACCTCCATATGTTGCTAGCGCAGCAAAGACCCTCCCTCCCCCCCAAAAAAAGAAAGAAAGAAAATAGCAGTATCTTTCACATCCACTTTACAAGGTTTCTGGGAGACTCAAATAAGAGGACTTGAAGGAACTTCCTAGTGAATAACAGAAACTGTTATTTAAATTATAAATATTCAGTTATTTACATGAAAATGCTGCTTTATTTTTCATGCTGTCCATAGCAATTAATATATTTTGTTGATTTCAAAAAAGTTTTAAGAACCTATGTGGTTTGTCAATATTTGCTTACATGTTTTCATTCTAGGTCTAAGTTATGGAGGGGGCTTTTAATCACATCTTCAATAGCCAAAGAGCTATTGCAATAGCGGAGTTCCAGCGGAGATGACAATTTGATCATTATTTTAAATATGCAACATCATGGCTTCTGCCAAATAAGGACAGTTTCATATCTTCTTTTCCATTCTTTACATCTTTTATTTCTTTTTATTCCTTCATAACACTGGCTAGGACTGTCATTAAAGTGTGGAATCAAAACATTAATATAAGAAATTATTACTCCTTATATCTCATTAGTCTTTATTTTTTCATGATGATTTTGAAGATTACAGAACAAAAAAACATGCAGTTTGTATTTTCTGAGATATAGTCTTGATTAAATTTTTGTTATGCATTTTGGCAGGAATAATTAGTACTGAGTTCAATTTAATCACTTGGCTAAACTATTGTATGCCAGATTTTCCACTGTAAAGTAAACATATTTCCATTTGCAATTAATAAATATATTAAGGCATTTCAAACTACGTAAAAATCCTGTTAATCCTCAATGTTTAACCCAATATTGTATTTATCCAATGATGATCCTGGCCTCATTCAATTTTATGATGATCTTTGCCAAATGGTTTTCTAATTCTTCTATACTTATTTACTGGCTTTCTACTATAAATAAGAGCTTTATCATTTTATTTGTTTACTTTTATAGCAGTGTGGATTTACAGGTTCTTATTTTATTCAATTAGTTATCGTTATTCACAATCATTATTAATTTTGAGCTTAACTTGTCCCCAGTTTGACCAGAGGAGCCCCTTCAAAATGATTCTGTGTCCATTTGATATATCACCATCATTCCTTTAACACCTCTTTACTTTCTTGAACAGTAAGGTATTTCAAGCTTATCTTATACATTCCTTCCCTGTCATGGGATTAGCCATTTTCCTAAGGAGTTCCCTTTAATAGAAACTGGGACTAGAATTACAATTTGCAGGAGTTGCCATTGTGGCACAGAGGAAACAAATCCAACTAGGAACCATGAGGTTGTGGGTTTGATCCATGGCCTTGCTCAGTGGGATAAGAATCTAGCATTGCCATGAGCTGTGGTGTGGGTGAAAGATGTGGTTCAGATCCCACGTTGCTGTGGCTATGACATAGGCTGGCAGCAACAGCTCCAATTAGACCCCTAGCCTGGGAATCTCCATATGCCCCAGGTGCGGCCTTAAAAAGACAAAAGACGAAAAAAAAGAAAATGATTTGCTGCTAGCCATTGTTTTTGCTACTTAGAGTTTTTAGCATATTTACACCTATTTGATTTTAATCTAGTGCAATCATAGTCTTTTATTGGAATATTTATTCTGTTTATATTGAATATAACTATTGACATCTCAATTTGTTCCATTTTAATAATAACTAAAATAATTCAGTTGTTTTATCAGGAATTACAATATGCACCAATCCGTACTTAGTGTATAAAATTGAAAGTGTATAACATGTTAAAAACGTACAAGATATTAATAAATGTACTCTTTTCCTTCTCCTGTGGTAATATTTTTATTAATTTTTAGTTCATATAATTTCAGACCTCATAACATACTATTACTATTTTAATTATCTGTTAGAATTGTCCACATACTTATCCTTTCCTATGCTTTTTAATTTCTCTCAAGTATTTTCCTATTTCAAAAACACTATTTAACACAAAAGACCCAGAATAGCCAAAGACATCCTGAAAAAGAAAAATGGAACTGTAGGAATCAGGCTCCCGGACTTCAGACTATACTACAAAGCAACAATCATCAAAACTGTATGATACTGGCACAAAGACAGAAATATAGATCAGTGGAACAGGATAGAAAGCCCAGAATTAAACCCACACACCTACGGCCAACTAATCTATGACAAAGGAGGCAAGAATAGACAAAGGAGAAAAGACAGCTTGTTCAATAAGTGATGCTGGGAAAACTGGACAGCCACATGGAAAAGAATGAAATGAGAACACTCCCTAACACCATACACAAAAATAAACTCCAAATGGATTAAAGACCTAGATATAAGACCAGACACTATCAAACTCTTAGAGGAAAACACAGGCCAAACACTCTCTGACATAAACAACAGCAACATCTTCTCAGATCCACCTCTTAGAGTAATGACAGCAAAAACAAAAATAAGCAAATGGGACTTCATTAAACTTAAAAGTTTCTGCATAGCAAAGGGAACCCTAAACAAAACGAAAAGACAGTCCACAGAATGGGAGAAACATCTTTGCAAGGGAATCAACTGACAAGGGATTCATCTCCAAAATTTAGAAACACCTTCTACAGCTCCATACCAAAACAACAAACAACCCCATCAGAAAATGGGCAGAAGATCTAAACAGACAGTTCTCCAAAGAAGACATACAGATGGTCAAAAGGCACATGAAAAGATGCTCAACTTCACTCATTATTAGCGAAATGCAAACCAAAACCACTGTGAGGTCCCACCTTACACCAGCCAGAATGGCCATCATCAAAAAGTCTACAAACAGTAAGTGCTGGAGAGGGTGTGCAGAAAAAGGAGCCCTAGTACACGGTTGGTGGGATTGTAAATTGGTGCAACCACTGTGGAAAACAGAATGGAGATGCCTCAGAAAACTCAGCATAGAACTACCATTTGACCCAGCAATCCCACTCGTGGGCATCTATCCAGAGAAAACCATGCCTCGCAAAGATACATGTTCTCCGATGTTCATTGCAGCACTGTTTTCAGTAGCCAAGACATGGAAACCACCTAAATGTCCATCGACAGAGGAGTGGACCCAGAAGATGTGGTACATATACACGATGGAATATTACTCAGCCATTAAAATGAACGAAATACCGGCATTTTTAGCAACATGGATGGACCTAGAAATGATCATGCTAAGTGAAGTCAGCCCTACAATGAGACACCAACAGCAAATGCTTTCACTGACATGTGGAATCTGAAAAAAGGACAGACTGAACTTCTTTGCAGAACAGATGCTGACTCACAGACATTGAAAAACTTATGGTCTCCGGACGAGACAGTTTGGGAGGTGGGGGATGTGCTTGGGTTGTGGGATGGAAATCCTGTGAAATTGGATTGTGATGATCATTGTACAACTACAGATGTGGTGAATTCATTGAGTAATAAAAAATAATAATAATAAAAATAGAAGCTTCCAAAAAAATAACATGGAAATATTTAATCACAAAGGAGTGTTCTATTAAAATGTTAGTCTGAAAATTACCTTATTAGCTAAATATTGGACCCTAAAATGATGGCAAAGGAGCAATTTACCACATAATGGAAGTATGGAATTAAAAAGTTTCAAGGGAAAGGATTTCCTGGGGACGATATGGCTGCTTTCCTAGGAAAAAACATTATTATTAGCTTAATGCCTATTAATATTTAGGATAAAAATATACACATGCATAACCAAACGTTAGGTACAAAAATGTAAAGTAGGCGTTGTTATTATAATTTATAGATGAATAAACTGAGACTTAGAGAAAGAAATTTGTCCAAAATTGCAGGATCAATAAGTGGCAGAGACAATGCAGATCAGGCCTCCTTCCCCTTCCTGTTCTTATACAAAATTCAAATTTAATATGTCCATCTTCCTAAGGACGCATGATTCAAGGATATTCTAGTAAGAAAAGGAGGCCAAAAGATAGTTAATAAAATGATTTGTGAGGGACTAGGTACATTTTAAAATTTTGTGATTATTAAGCTTTCCATTCCATTTCCTTTCATGTTGAAGAGCATGACTCAGTAATTGGCTACCAGTGCAGCCTGGGAGTGGGGGTTTTGCAATAGCACTGGAGAGGTGAGGCTAATATCATGATAAATACCCTCCAGAGAGGAAAGTTCATTAAATTTAACTTCTGTAGTGTCAAGTTGGAGAAATGTTCACATTACTTTGGATCCTCTACATGAGAGAGTGGCCAACTTGTGGCTAACACCAGGATGTCGGCAAGGTGCAAAAGATAAATTCATCTCTGGAATGACTGAAGCAGAGTGACTTATTCACTTGCTTATTTATTCTTCACACAATTAATGCACACACCAATTAAATAAGGCTAAGACATCAAAAAAAATAAGCTGAGAATTATACTCTCTCATGACTTGCAGTCTAATAAAAAGCCACAAAAAGCGTTAATGCTACTCAGAATGTTATAAATGTCTCCACAGCCAGCCTCAAGTTCTCATCTTAGCTTTCTAGGCTCTTCATACTTTGAGCTGACATTGCTCATTTGTCCTAATGCCCTCTGCTCAACACAGATGCACATAAGTCAGGTCTCTTCACCATTACACAAACATGCCTGGCCTACTAGTGCTTGCTTCCTTTCTTCCTTTCTCCTTTTCTCTGTCTGTCCATTCTCTCTTCCCTCCCTCTTATCTTAAATGTTTTAGAGTATCTATAATGCGGCAGCCTCTGTACTAATTGCCAGCATTCCATCAGAAGTTCAGGATATTTCCTACCCTCCTGGGATGAAAGTCAGTCTTCTAGAGCTTAGCTCAGGCCACATTTTCCATTCTGAAGTCTTTTCTTGATTATTTTTGCTCTGAGCAGTCACTGACTCTTCTTTAACTGCGTAGCTTTTAAATAGTGTATAGTTTTCAGGAGGGAGAATTGCAGGTGTTTAAGGAGTGGAGCCTGTCTAGGTCAGGGACAGCCCTGAGAAGCTTTGTGGAGGAAGTGAGACTTGAGATGGGCTATGAAGAAAGGACAATTGAACCTGGTAACTGAGATCGAAAAAAGGCTTTAGAAAGGGGATAACATGATGCCTTTAAAAGAGAATAATCCCAGGAGACAAACTCTTTTCTTCAAGTTATGATAATTAGTTTTATTTCTAAACTATTGCTGTAGGAAATTGGTTAGGCGACAGCCAACAGGGAGTCACCACTCTTGTCAGAGGACGGGCTCCCTTGTCCTTTGCTCTGTTCTGTTGGTCATCAAATTGTAAAATTTCAGAATAATCATAACTTAGGGGCTTGAGGACAGAACCCCCCCCCACTGGCCCCATGGCAGCAGCGCAAGACACATAGTCCCTGACAATCTTTTTTTGAATAGTAACTTCTGCTTATTGTACTTGTTAACTAGCTAGTTCCGTTCACTGGACCATTCAAATGAATACAAAATTCTTTCTCACGTTAAGCTGAAATCTCACTCATGATGTTTTTTAGCCATTGAAATTTTTTTTCTTTTTTTTTGCTGGTAAAACCACACAGAGCAAGTTTGACTTCTCATCAACACAAGGGTTTGTTAAATATTTGTAAAAATATTATTGTGCACTTGGAAAATAACTTGAGTGATTCATTCCCTAGAACAAGTGGCTTGAAATTGTAGCTTACAACAATAAAACAATCTTGTAGAAAGCAGGAAGGCAGTATAAAAGGGTTTGAAAGTGTTTAAAAATGCAGGCTCTCATCTTGATTTTAATTTTTGCTCTTTTGCTTGATGGCTTCTCCCTAGGCCCCAGGCTTTTAACCCATTAAAAGAGAATTACAATAGCATCTACCTTATCATGCTGTTGAGGGTTAAATGAGACAATACACAAAAAGCTGGATGAAGTCTCTGGCTCATATTAAGTGCTGAATGAAAGCTGAGAGAACAGTGTCTGTCTAGTAAATGAGAACACATGGGCAAAACACACCATTATTTAGAATGTGGCTATCGGAAGCCATCAGGAATCATCAGGATCTATAGGAAAAATTGTGCCCATGCTAAAGAGCAGAACAAACACCAGAAGACAAAGTCCACGTATGACCCTTTCACTTGCTTGCTTTGCTACTGGTAGATCACCCCACGTGGTACATTACAAAGTGCTCTGTCTGGTCTGGGCTTAAATGAAGTAGGCAGTGAAGTAGTAAATATTTCCCCATGGAAAATAGTTTATGATTTACCAAATAGTTCTTTAAAAGTTTCCATCTTCTTAAAAACTCTCATACTTCTTTCCATCCTTCTTAGTTCTAACACATTGATTGATCTTAAGTGATGTGTGTCTCTCTTTATATTTCAGGTCTGTATCTTAAGACACTTTAGGGCACTCTTGCTGAGGACTATGGAAATGGTAACTCAGTGAGAAGAAACCCTCAGAGCGAGTGGCACATCCTTATATTATACTTTCAAAAACACTTCCCCATATATTATCTCATTTGAATCATCTACAGTATTATAGTTAGAACATCTAAGGTTATTTCCATTCTATAGGTGAGGAAATTGATGCTCATAATGATGGAGGGCCTAAGCCTTTAGTGTGGTGCAGTGTGGACAGTAGGAAAATCTGGGGATTCAAGATGGTTGAACTCTGGTTTAGCTGTACTTCTTTTTTTGTTTTTTTTTCTTTTTAGGGCCACACCTGCAGCACATATAATTTCTAGGGCTAGGGGTCAAATCAGAGCCGCAGCTACAAGCCTACACCACAGCAACAGCAAGGCCAAATTTGAGCTGCATCTGTGACCTACGCCACAACTTGTGGCAATGCCAGATCCTTAACCCACTGAGCAGGGACAGGGATAAAATTGGCATCCCCATGGATACTAGTCGGGTTCATTATCACTACCACTGAGCCACAATGGAAACCTCTTTGGGGTTTCATATATTCCCATCTATAATATCAGGAGTTTGCATCTGATGAAGATCCCTTTAACTCTAATATTCTATGATGATGACAAGAAGTTCAATATTGCATAGCAGTTTAGTCCAAGGCAGGACTAGAGCACAAGTGTGCCACACCTAAGCCAGTGCTGTACTCATGATGTCAAGATTTTCTGCAATGCCCTATGACTCTCAGCTTTCCACCTACTTGTCACCCTGTTCCTACTTTGGCAATCATTATGGAGTAGTATCCCAGAAAGATTATGGATGTCAGTAGGAAATTTTTTCTCTTCCTTTCCCATGTGTTCTGGCACATGGATATGTCTGGGCAAGTTGTCCCTGTAGTGATCATTATGTACTTGGCTATTTTTGTTCTAGTGCACAGAAGCCTAGGGGGCATGGATGCCTAGTCAAAGAAGTTACAGCCAAGTCAGTTCACCTGAGCTAAGTTACACAATTCACCTAATTGCAAAGAGTTGATTTCTGTTTCCCTAAAATTTGTCATTCCTGGGGATCACCTTAAGCCATTGTGAGATCATAGAGCAGATATGGAAAAGAAAACTACTGACACTGAAACCAGGGCTTGAGTGATTTAGCAGTGTTAAAGTGTGGGTTTAAAACTCTGGGCTGCTACTTATCAGCTTTGAAGCTTGATTAGATTATTCACCCCTCTGTTTAAGTTGCCTTATCTGCAAGATAGATTTAATAATATGACCCATCTCATAAAAGGAATTGTTTAAATAATATGTTTAAAATATTATAGTACCTTGTAGTGCTCCCATTTATACTAGCTATTATTATTATTTTAAATAATTTTATTGTCTCATTTTAAAATGATAGAATATGAGATCCCATATGATCTCTTGCCCATAATCTTGCCAGATTCAATGGTGCAGTCTCAGTTAAATTTCAGTCATCTTTATATCACAGAGAACTCTACCCAATATTCTGTATGGCAAAAGAATCTGAAAAAGAGAAGACGTTTGTATATGTATAACTGAATTATTTTGTTGAACAGAAGAAATTATCACAACTTTGTGAATAAACTATACTTCAATAAAACTTAAAAAAAAGGAAAACAAAACCCCTCAACCATTCTCGCCAATTTCACTCCACTCAGATTTCCTTGCACCTTTCTTTAAATAATGACTTCCCATTTGGGGTTCAGAAAATGTTTATAAGCACCATAAGATATAGATAAACCACTGCTAGCATAAGCTGTCCATATATTTCTAAGCAAAGCACTTTCAATTAGTTATCTCCAGTGATCCTCCAGAAATTCCATATGCCACATTCCAGGTAAAACTCTCTTTCTGTTTCTCACTATGATAATTGTGCCCCCTTTGTCTCTGTAGGTTAAGAGCTGTCATGTGGAACCTGCCTTTCTGGAGTCCCATCATTCCAAGTGAATTTAGGGAGCCAGTGTCAATCCATCATCATCCCTGGCCAACAGATTACAAATACCAAAACTTTTACAGAGTGGGAGTGTATCCTCCCTTATACATTCCTCTATATCTGCTCTGCACCCTCCTGGGCATGTAGTTGGTGGAAGGTGGGTGTTTGAAACTGTATGATGTAAAATTTTTACTTAATAGCCCTGTAACTTCAGATTCTATTGATTTAGAGACCGTGATTCTCAGTGGAAAGATACTTTCACCAGGGGAATCAACAATTTGATTGAACTGGAAAGTGAGGTTGACACATATGCCACAGGATAAATAAATAAATAAATCTTATTTTACTGGTTAATTTGATTGATCCTGGCTACCAAGGGGAAAAATATAATTGCTTCTCTATGATAGAACAAAGCAGAATCTATCTGAAACTCAGGGATCTCTTAATGCTTTCATGCCAAATGTTAATGGACAACGTAACAACCAAATGTAAATGGGGTTGAGATCATTCAGGAATGACAGCTTGGTTTACTCCCACATAAAGGATGCCCATCAATTGCTGCAGTGCTGGTTGAGGCTAAGGAAAACAGGGAATAGGTAATGAAAAAGGGAAATAAATAATATTAAGTATGGCTGCATACTTAATAAACATACTCTCTTCCTCACTTGTTCCTTAACAGTATTCCTTCTCCTCTACCACTATTTTATATAGAAAGCATAGATTTTTGTTAATTTTTTTTTGTTTTTTGTCTTTTTTCTTTTTAGGGCTGCACCTGCAGCATATGGAGGTTCCCAGGCTAGGGGTCTAATCAGAGCTATAGCTGCCAGTCTACACAACAGCCACAGCAACACCATATCTGAGCCACGTCTGTGACCTACACCACAGCTCATGGCAACACCGGATCATTAACCCACCGAGCGAGGCCAGGGGTCAAAACTGTAATCTCATGGTTCCTAGTTGGATTCGTTTCTGCTGTGCCACAATGGGTACTCCAATTTTTGTTAATTTTTAAATTTAGTCTAAGGTTGCAAAGTAAAGTAGAATTGTGATTTAATAGAATTAACATCACCTGAAGATAAGAACAGTGACTTTCAGGAATTTGTGTCAATCTTTTTTGAGATGAAAGTGAAAATATCTTTATTTGCATAAAGGGTGGTTGCGTCATATGGTATAAACATAATGTTATTGTCACAGTTCAGAAATTAAATATGTGTAAAATGGTAAGAATAACCAAAAATAATCGACTGTTTTGGTTTTTAAACTGTTTCTCAACCAAAATTCATCCTCTATATTCTGCTCTATACAGTTAGGTTTGAGAGGCTGCAAACCACATATCCCAGTCTCCACTGCCAGCCAGCCTTCTCTTACATACTTCAGTAGAAGGGACTGGTGGAGAGATCAGAAGTTAGAGAAGAGAGAAGTTTCATAGAGCAGAGCTGTCATTAGCATATCTGTGTACCTCAGTCATAACTGTCTTGGGGCTTACTATGCATTAGCTGTTTCCTTAATTTGGATTGTTATTCCCTTCAGTCTGAAGATGGTTACTCTCTTATGGCATTTGTATCTCAGGTTCGGTATCATTCCCTCTGAAAAACTTTGCCTAATCCCTTAATCTACAGTAGTCGTTATTTTTAATAATAGCCATTCTGACAGGTGTGAGATGACATCTCATTGTATTTTATTTGCGTTTCCACAATGATTAGCAATATTGAGTGTATTTTCGTGAACCTATCGGATATCTTCTTTGGAAAAATATTTATTCAGATCTTCTGCCCATTTTTTAATTTAGTATTTTTTTTGATATTGAATTGTGTAAACTGTCTATACATAGTGGATATTAACTCTTTATTAGCCATTTCATTTGCAAATATCTTTTTCCATTCACTAGGCTGTCTTTTAGTCTTTATAGATGGTTTCTATTGCTGTGCAAATGCTTTTACATTTAATTAGGTCCTATTAGTTTATTTTTGCTCTTGTTTCCTTTGCTTTAGGTGATGGATCTAAAAATATATATTGGAGTGATTTATGTCAAAGAGTGTACTGCCCGTGTTTTCCTCTATGAGGTTTAGAGTATCTGGTCTTACATTTAAGTCTTTAATATTTTTTGAGTTTTTTAAAAATGATTTTTATTTTTTCCATTATAGTTGGTTTGTGTTCTCTCAATTTTATACTATACAGCAAAATAACCCAGTCACACATACATATATACATTATTTTCTCACATTGTCCTCCATCATGCTCCATCATAAGTGACTAGGTATAGTTCCCAGTGCTATAGAACGGGATGTCATTGCTTATCCATTCCAAGGGCAATAGTTTGCATCTATTAACACCAGATTCCCAGTCCATCCTACTCTGTCCCTCTCCACCTTGTAAACCATAAGTCCGTTCTCCAAGTCTATGAGTTTCACTTCTGTGGAAAGTTTCATTTTTGCCATGTATTAGATTCCAGATATAAGTGATATCATATGGTATTTGTCTTTCTCTTTCTGACTCAACTTCACTTAGAATGAGAGTCTCTAGTTCCATCCATGTTGATGCAAATAGAATTATTTTCTTTTTTATGACTGAGTATTTTTCCATATATATATATAGCACATATTCTTAATCCATTTATCTGTTGATGGATATTTAGGTTGTATCTCAGGTTCTTCTTTGAGTCCTCTTTAATTTCCTTGATTAATGTTTTATAGTTATCAGCATATAAGTCTTTCACCTCCTTGTTCAGGTTTATTCTCAGGTATTTAATTTTTTGGGGGGTGTGATTTTAAAAGGTATTTTATTTTTATATTCCTTTTCGAACACTGAGTTTTTAGTATTCAGAAATGCAACAATTTCTGAATGTTAGTCTTGTATCCTGCTACTTTGCTGAATTTGTTGATCAGTTCAAGTAGTTTTGGGGTTGAGTCCTTAGGGTTTTCTATATATAGTTTCACGTCATCTGCATACAGTGATAATTTTACCTCTTCTCTTCCAATTTGGATGCCTTTTATTTCTTTTGTTTGTCTGATTGCTCTGGCTAGGACTTCCAATACTATATTGAATAAAAGTGGTGAGACTGGGCATTCTTGTCTTGTTCCAGATCTTAGTGGGAAGGCTTTCAGTTTTTCTCCATTGGGTGTTATATTTGCTGTGGGTTTGTCACACATGGCTATTATTATGTTAAGGTTTATTCCCTCTATACTCATTTTGGTAAGAGTTTTTATCATGAATGGGTGTTGGACTTTAAGTGCTTTTTCTGCATCTATTGAGATGGTCATGTGGCTTTCACTTACTTTTGTTAATGTGGTGTATGACATTGATTTATTTGTATATGTTGAACCATCCTTGTGAACCTGAGATGAATCCCATTTGATCGTGTTGTATGATCTTTTTTGTATGTTGTTGGATTTAGTTGGCTAAAATTTTGTTGAGAATTTTTGCATCTATATTCATCAGAGATATTGGCCTATCATTTTCTTTTTGGGAAATATCTTTGGTTTGGGGATTAGAGTGATCTTTGGTTTGGGGATTAGAGTGATATTGTCTTCACAGAATGTCTTTGGACATGTTCCTTTTTCAACCTCTTGGAAAAATTTAAGGAGGTTGGGTATAAGTTCCTCTTTGTGTGTTTGGTAGAATTTGCCTGTGGAGCCATCTGGTCCAGGACTTTTGTTTGTAGGGATTGTTTTTTGTTGCATATTCAGTTTCATTTCTAGTGATTGGTCTGTTCAATGGATACTTTTCTTCTTGATTCAGTTTTGGCCAGCTGTATATCTCTAGAAAGTTGTGCATTTCTTCTAGGTTGTTAAATTCGTTGGCACATAATTGCTCATAGTTTTCTGTATTTCTGGCATATCTGTTGGGATTTCTCCTTTTTCATTTCTTATTTTGTTTATTTGAGTCTTTTTCTCCCCTCTTCTTGGCGTGTCTGGGTAGAGGTTTGTCAATTTTGTTTACCATTTCAAAGAACCAGCTCTTGGTTTTTTTGACTTTGTCTATTGTTTTTTGAAATCTCTATTTTATTGATTTCCTCTCTGATCTTTATGATTTCCTTCCTTCTGCTGACTTTAGATTTTGTTTGTTATTGCTTTTCTAATTCAAGTGGTGGATTAAGTTGTCAATTCGAGATTTTTCTTTTTTGAGGAAGGCCTGAATCACTATGAACTTCCCTCTAAGCACTGCTTTTCTGGCATCCCCATAGATTTTGAATGGTTTTGTCTTCATTATTATTTATCTTGAGGTATTTTTTAATCTCTTTTTTGATTTCCTAATTTACCCATTGGTTTTTTTGGTAGCATGTTTTTTAATTTTGAGGGTTTTTTGTATATAGTGTTACATGTAGTTTACATGCAGTTGTCCAGTTTTCCCATAACCACTTATTGAAGAGTCTATCTTTTCCCCATTTTATATTCTAGCCTCCTTTGTCATAGATCAATTTACCATAAATGTGTGGGTTTATTTCTGCATTCTATTCTGTTTCATTGATCTCTATGAATATATAAAAAAACCCACAAATAAAAAATGTTGGCAAGAATGTGGAGAAAAGGGAACCCTTATACACATACACAGTTAGTAGGAATGTAAATTGGTGAAGCCACTGTGGAAAACAGTGTGGTTTTTCTCAACACAACTACCATAATACCCAGCGATTTCACTCTTGGGTATATATCTGTAAAAAAAACAAAAACACTAATTTGAAAAAAATATTCATTCTCCAATGTTCATAGCAGCACTATTTACAAGGTATAATTTGTATGCATTATTTAGTAAGGTATGAAAGCAAACTAAGTGTCCATCAACAGATGAAAGGATAGAGAAGAAGTGATATATATTATAATGCACACACACACACACACACACACACACACACACACACACACACACACACACAATAGAACACTACTCAGCCCTAAAAAAGAAATTTTGAAATTTCCAGCAACATGGATGGACTTGGAGGGCATTATGCTAAGTGAAATAAGTCAGACAGAGAAAGAAAAATACTGTATGCTATCACTTACATGTGGAATCTAAAAACAATACAACCTAGTGAATAAAACAAACAAATAAAAAGAAGCAGACTAACAGATATAGATAATAAAGTAGTGGTTACCAGTGGGAAGAGGGACGGGAACAGGGGCTATATAGGGGTAGAGGAGAATAAAAAACTTATTATGGGATCATATGAAATCATCTGTGTGAAACTTTTGAAAATTGTAAAGCACTATGGAAATTAAGGAATATTTTATTCATTAAAAAACAATGTAAAACAGTTCAAAGAACATGTAGAAAAAAGTTATCTTTATACCAGAAATAAACATTAATATTTTAATGTGTTTCTTTCAAACTTCTGTGTGTGAATATTTTTCATAGTTGAAATATGGTATATACCAAATTTCTATTGTGACTTTTTCACTGTATATGGTAATACCAATATATTCTCTGCTATAAAATTTTGTACAGATTTTATCAACTGTATAATTTTCCATATTATAAATAAGCTTGGTATTTATATTATTATTATTTATTTTTGAACATTTATGTTATTTCTAATATTTAGTTTACCATAAATACCACACATTTATGGTAAATTAAATAAACAGCCCTGGGATATATAAGTAAAATATTTTTTAAAAGTTTTTTAAGTGATAGTCATTACTTATTTTAATTCTCTGTAGGGCAGTTATCATTATCTGTTAAATTCTTACTTATACATTAATCTATTTAAATTCATTAGATCAAAAGCTCCATGTGAATAGGGAGTTCCTTCCCACTTCTCTTCCTCTCTCCCTAATTCCTTCTTTCCCTCCTTTTTCCTTCCTTCCTTCCTTCCTTCCTTCCTTCTCTCTCTTTCTTCTTTCCTTCTTTCTTTCTAACTGTGCCTGGTATGAATTGGGTTCTCAATGAAGATTTGGAGAATAAGTTACTAAACTAATTAATAGTTTTTCTTTCTTAGTATTTTCTATTTCTCTATATTAAATTAACTTCAAATTTTCCTTAGGAAAGCAAGGCAAAAATTATCATTTCCTTTGTTATAGGATTCAAAAGTAGGAAATGCTTCTACTTCTGCCTATGATGTTATGGCTAGCACCAAACAAAAAGTTCCATCAAGAAATTTTTGAATTAGATTTGGGGTGAGGGGAAGAATAGCAGGTCTTTGAAAGCATTAGAGTGCAGCTAAGGCAACCATGCACTAAGGCCAAGGATCCTAAATGTCTTGAAGTAAGCTTGACATTTAAGGCTGAATTTTATCCCTCTTTGCTGATTCACAGATTATGGCATGAAAGCCAAATAGAAAATGTCAGCCTAGTGCTTTTGGTAGTCTAACAGGGTTACAGAGACAAAAGGATTTCAGAGCTATCAAGACAGACTACTTGAGGGGAAAGATATCACAGAAAAGAAAATTAGAGAGATGAGCCTGAATCCTTTTTTCAGAAAAGTTTCCAAAACAATAGTTTTCTCCAAAGTAGTGCATGTAGGGGGTAATACTCTCAAAAATCATACAAAAAGCTGCACCTAAGAGGTCAAAAATTTAGCAGAGATTTTTGTGGTCTCATGGTACTAGGATGTCAAAGTTTTTCATTCAGAGACTCTAAAAGAAGATTCACCCTGGTGAACACCATGGGCTATATGATGAGATATCTGAAAGGGTCACCCCAAAGAAGTTAAGCCTAGTATAAAATAGGTGATCCTCAATTATATCAAGCTTATAGCCATTACTTTGTCTACCTGCAGAAAGACAACATATAGACTCACTATAACTTTTAATAAGAAATATCCATTATTCAATCAAAAGTTTCCAGACAAGCCAAAAAATAAGACCAAATGACTGAAAACTGAAGGCAAAAATAGATGCTAGAAAGAAAAGCATATGTTAGAATGATCAGATATGGATTTAAAAATAATTATTATTAATAAATGTAAGATAAAAATATGGATAATGTTGCCAAAGAATTGGACATTGATAAAACAGAATGAAATGGAAATATTAAAACTGAAAATTACAAAAACAAATTAAAAATTTAATAAATTGATGTATTTTACCAGCAGTAAATCAGAGCAGGGAATTAGTGAGCTAGAAATAGATATTAGAAAATACCCAGACTGAAGCACACAGTGGAAAAAAAAAGAATAGAAAACACAGAAAAAAAAAGTGTAAGAGATAAATGCCTTATGGGGAAAAAGACTAATATAACTGGTATCTAAGAATGAGAAAAAAGAGAGTAGGATTGAAGGAATATGTGACAGGTTAATGTTTAAAACTTCTCTCCAAATTTGCTCACAGCATAAACTCGTACATTCCAAAGTGCTATAGTCCCCAGGTAGGATAGCTATTTTGCACTAATGGTGCATTGACTATTTTGGTCAGCATAATTGGCAAGAAAGAAATGTAAAGAAAACTATATCTTGGTGTATTAGTTTCCAAGGGCTGCCTTAAAACAGTACCACAAATTAAGTGACTTAAGACAATGGAAAGTCATTGTCTTACAGTTCTGGGTGCTATAAGTCTGAATTCAAGATTCTGGAAGGGAAGGATCTGTTTCATGCCTCTCTCCAATTTTTTGGTAGCTTCAGGTACTCCTTGGCATGTAGATGCATTTTTGTAAGAACACTCCTTCACATGGAGTTCTTCCTGTGTGTCTTCACATCATCCACCCTCTGTGCATGCTTGTGTTCATATCTCCCTTATGCTTAAGGACACCAGTCATATTGGATTAGGACCCTAAATACCTCATTTAAACTTAATTACCTCAGTAAAAACCCTATCCAAATGAAGTCATGTTCTGAGGTATTAAGGGTTAGGACTTGAGCATATCTTTATTGGGAGGGGCACAGTTCAATCCATAATAATTGATATATAATAGTAGAGCTGCAGAAAACTAAAGATAAGAGAAAATTTAAAAGCATCCAGAGATTAAACAAGAATTACTTTCAAATTAGTAACAATAAGACAGAAGCCACTCTCAGAAAAGCAGTGGAATGATATCTGGAAAGAAAATAATTCTCTGTTTAGAATTTTAAACCTACTAAAAATTCTTTAAAAATGAATGTGAAATAAAAATACTTTTAGACAAATAAGATATGACAATTTATTACTAGCATGTCTATACTAAAAGAAATGTTAAATGGGTTTTTTATTACTCAATAAATTCATCACATCTGTAGTTGTACAATGAGCATCGCAATCCAATTTCACAGGATTTCCATCCCACAACCCAAGCACATCCCCCACCTCCCAAACTGTCTCGTCCGGAGACCATAAGTTTTTCAATGTCTGTGAGTCAGCATCTGTTCTGCAAAGAAGTTCAGTCTGTCCTTTTTTCAGATTCCACATGTCAGTGAAAGCATTTGCTGTTGGTGTCTCGTTGTAGGGCTGACTTCACTTAGCATGATCATTTCTAGGTCCATCCATGTTGCTAAAAATGCCGGTATTTCGTTCATTTTAATGGCTGAGTAATATTCCATCGTGTATATGTACCACATCTTCTGGATCCACTCCTCTGTCGATGGACATTTAGGTGGTTTCCATGTCTTGGCTACTGAAAACAGTGCTGCAATGAACATCAGAGTACATGTGTCTTTGCGAGGCATGGTTTTCTCTGGATAGATGCCCAGGAGTGGGATTGCTGGGTCAAATGGTAGTTCTATGTTGAGTTTTCTGAGGCATCTCCATTCTGTTTTCCACAGTGGTTGCACCAATTTACAATCCCACCAACCGTGTACTAGGGTTCCTTTTTCTGCACACCCTCTCCAGCACTTACTGTTTACAAACAGACTTTTGGATGATGGCCATTCTGGCTGGTGTAAGGTGGGACCTCACAGTGGTTTTGGTTTGCATTTCGCTAATAATGAGTGAAGTTGAGCATCTTTTCATGTGCCTTTTGACCATCTGTATGTCTTCTTTGGAGAACTGTCTGTTTAGATCTTCTGCCCATTTTCTGATGGGGTTGTTTGTTGTTTTGGTGTGGAGCTGCAGAAGGTGTTTCTAAATTTTGGAGATGAATCCCTTGTCAGTTGATTCCCTTGCAAAGATGTTTCTCCCATTCTGTGGGTTGTCTTTTCGTTTTGTTTAGGGTTCCCTTTGCTATGCAGAAACTTTTAAGTTTAATGAAGTCCCATTTGCTTATTTTTGTTTTTGCTGTCATTACTCTAAGAGGTGGATCTGAGAAGATGTTGCTGTTGTTTATGTCAGAGAGTGTTTGGCCTGTGTTCTCCTCTAAGAGTTTGATAGTGTCTGGTCTTATATCTAGGTCTTTAATCCATTTGGAGTTTATTTTTGTGTATGGTGTTAGGGAGTGTTCTCATTTCATTCTTTTCCATGTGGCTGTCCCGTTTTCCCAGCATCACTTATTGAACAAGCTGTCTTTTCTCCTTTGTCTATTCTTGCCTCCTTTGTCATAGATTAGTTGGCCGTAGGTGTGTGGGTTTAATTCTGGGCTTTCTATCCTGTTCCACTGATCTATATTTCTGTCTTTGTGCCAGTATCATACAGCTTTGATGATTGTTGCTTTGTAGTATAGTCTGAAGTCCGGGAGCCTGATTCCACCAGTTCCATTTTTCTTTTTCGGGATGTCTTTGGCTATTCTGGGTCTTTTGTGCTTCCAAACAAACTGTAAAATATTTTGTTTGAGTTCTGTGTAAAATGTCCTTGGTAATTTGATAGGGATTGCATTGAATCTGTAGATTGCCATAGGTAGTATAGTCATTTTGATAGTGTTAACTCTTCCAATCCATGAGCATGTTATATCTTTCCATCTATTTGTGTTATCTTTGATTTCATTCATCAGTGTCTTATAGTTTTCCGAGTACAGGTCTTTTGTCTCTTTAGGTAGGTTTACTCCCAGGTATTTTATTCTTTTGGATGTGATGGTAAACAGGATTGCTTCCCTAATTTTTCTTTCTACTCTTTCACTGTTAGTATATAGAAATGCTGTCCATTTCTGTGTATTAATTTTGTTTCCTGCGACTTTGCCAAATTCTTGGATGAGCTCTAACAGTTTTCTGGTAGAGTCTTTAGGATTCTCTAGGTAGAGTATCATGTCATCTGCAAATAGTGATAGTTTTACTACTTCCTTTCCAATTTGGATTCCTTTTATTTCTTTTTCTTCTCTGATTGCCGTGGCTAGGACTTCCAAAACTATGTTGAAGAGCAGTGGCGAGAGCAGACATCCTTGTCTTGTTCCTGATCTCAGCAGGAATCCTTTCAGCTTATCGATATTGAGAATGATGTTCACTGTGGGTTTGTCATATATGGCCTTTATTATGTTGAGGAAGGTTCCCACTATGCCCACTTTCTGAAGGGTTTTTATCAGAAATGAGTGTTGGATTTTGTCAAAGGTTTTTTCTGCACCTATTGAGAGGATCATATGGTTTTTATTCTTCAGTTTGTTAATGTGGTGCATCACAATGATTGATTTGTGGATATTGAAGAAACCTTGCCTCCCTGGGATAAATCCCACTTGATCATGATGTACAATCCTTTTAATGTATTGTTGGATGTGGTTTTCTAGTATTTGTGGAGGATTTTTGCATCAATGTTCATCAGTGAAATTGGCCTGTAGTTTTCTTTTTGTGGTATCTTTGTCTGGTTTTGGTACCAGGGTGATGATGGCCTCATAGCATGAGTTTGGGAGTATCCCTTACTCTGCAATGTTTTGAAGTAGGTTCAGAAGGAGAGGTGTTAACTCTTCTCTAAATGTTTGATAGAATTCACCTGTGAAGCCATGCTGGCCCTGGACTTTTGTTTGTTGGAAGTTTTTTAGTCACAGTTTCAATTTAAGTTCTTGTGATGGGTCCATTCATCTTTTCTATTTCATCTTGGTTTAGTCTTGGAAGACTGTACTTTTCTAAGAATTTGTCCATTTCTTCTAGGTTTTCTGTGTTATTGGCATATAGTTGCATATAGTAGTCTCTTATGATCCTTTGTATTTCTGTGATGTCCATTGTTACTTCTCCTTTTTCATTTCCAATTTTATTGATTTGAGTCCTCTATTTTTCTTGATAAGTCTGGCTAGGGGTTTGTCAATTTTGTTGATCTTTTCAAAGAGCCAGCTTTTCATTTCATTGATCTTTTCTATGGTTTTCTTTGTTTCTATTTCATTGATTTCTGCTCTGATCTTTATGATTTCTTTCCTTCTACTAACTTTAGGTCTTGTCTGTTCTTCTCTCTTGAGCCGCTTTAGATGTAAAGTTAGCTTGTTTATTTGAGCTCTTTCTTGTTTCCTGAAGTGGACTTGTATTACTCTAAACTTCCCTCTTAGAACAGCTTTTGCTGCATCCCATAGGTTTTGGAGTGTTGTATCTTTGCTGTCATTTGCTTCTAGGTATTTTTTTAATTTCCTCTTTGATTTCTTCAGTGATCCATTGGTTGTTTAGTAGAATGTTGTCTAGTCACCACGTGTTTGTGTTTTTTGCAATTTTTTTCTTGTTGATTTCCAGTCATATAGCATTTTGGTCGGAAAAGATGCTTCTATGATTTCAATTTTCTTAAAGTTACTGAGGTTGAATTTGTAGCCCAGTATATGATCAGTCTTAGAGAATGTTCCATGTGTACTTGAGATGAATGTGTATTCTGTTGCTTTTGTATGGAATGTCCTATAAATATCTCTTAAGTCCATCTGGTCTAATGCTTCATTCAGGGCCTGTGTTTCCTTACAGATTTTCTGTGTGGATGATCTGTCCATTGCTGTAAGCAGGGTGTTAAAGTACCCCACTATTATTGTGTTATTGTCAATTTGTCCTTTTAAGGTTGTTAGCAGTTGCCTTATATATTGTGGTGAACCTATGTTGGGTGTGTAGATATTTAAAACTGTTATATATTCTTCTTGGATTGATCCTTTGAATCATTATGTAATGACCCTCTTTGTCCCTTAAAATATTCTTCATTTTATAGTCTATTTTGTCTGTTATGAGTATTGCTACTCCAGCTTTCTTTTGATCCCCGTTTGCATGAAATATTTGCTTCCATCCTCTCACTTTCAATTTGTATGTGTCCCTAGAAGTGAAGTGGGTCTCTTGAAGACAGCATATATATGGATCTTGTTTTCATATCCATTCAGCCAGTCTATGTCTTTTGATTGGGGCGTTTAGTCCATCAACATTTAAGGTAATTATTGATATGTGTATTCGTATTGCCATTTTATTAATTGCTTTAGATTTATTTTTGTTGCTCTTTTTTCTTTCCTTCTTGTATTGTTCTCTCATCTTCCAGTTTGATGACTATCTTTAGTGTTGTATTTGAGTTGATTTTTCTTTGTGTATCAATTGTAGATTTTTGGTTTGCAGTTATTCTGAAGTTTTGATATTAGAGTCTATATATATATGAGATTGTTTTAAGTTGTTGGTCTCTTAATTGCAAGTTCATCTGCAGTGTCCTGCATATGTATCCACCTCTTGTCATGATTTCTGATTTTGGTGATATGATTGTGCATGGATAATTTTGTATCTTTACTGTATATATACCTTTACTGGTGAGCCTTGTCATTTGTGGTATTTTTGTTTCCTGTTGCTGTCTTTTCTTTTCTACCTAGAGAAGTTCCTTTAGTATTTGTTGTAAGGCTGGTTTACTATTGCTAAATCTCTTAGCATTTACTTATCTGTGAAAGTTTTGAATTTTCCTTCAAATCTGAATGAGAGCCTTGCCAAGTAATCTTGGTTGGAGGTTTTTTCTTTCATCGTGTTAAGTATATCATGCCACTGTCTTCTGGCCTGCAGAGTTTCTGCTGAAAAATCTGCCAATAACTTTATCAGGGTTCCCTTGTATGCTGCTTGTTTCTTTTCCATAGCTGCTTTAAACATTTTCTCTTTGTCTTTAATTTTGGTCAGTTTGATTAATATGTGTTTCGGTGTATTCCTCCTTGGGTTTATTTTATGTGCTACTCATTGTGCTTCCTGGATTGGAGTGATGGTTCCTTTCCCATGTTAGGGAAGTTTTTGGCTATTATCTCTTGGAGTATTTTTTCTGTCCCCTTCTCTCTCTCTTCTCCTTCTGGCACCCCTATAATACAGATGTTGGTGCATTTAACATTGTCCCAGAGTTCTCTGAGACTCTCTTCATTTCTTTTCAATCTTTTTTCTCTTTTCTGTTCCACATTCATAAATTCTACTAATCTGTCCTCCACTCACTTATTCGTTATTCTGCCTCTTGTATTCTGCTGTTAGCTGCTTCTAGTGAATTTTTTATTTCAGTTATTGTATTTTGCATCTCTTCTTGTTTAAGTTTTCTATCTTGTATCTCTTTGTTCAGTGTTTCCTGTAAGTTATCCATCTTTGCCTCCAGTTTATTTCCAATGTCTTGCATCATCTTCAGCTCAGCAACCTAAAGTCTTTTTCCTGGAGGCTGAGAATCTCCTCATCCCTTAGCTGATTTTCTGGGGGGGTTTCTTTCTCCTTCGTCTGGGTTATAGTTCTCTGTCTTTTCATATTTATAGGTTTTTGGTGTGGTGACCTTTGTACAGATAATAGAGTTGTAGCCTCTCTTACTTCTGGCACCTGCCCCCCTTGTGGCTGAAGTTGGTACAGGGTCTTTCTGTAGGCTTCCTAATGGGAGGGGTTGATGCCTGCCAACTGGTAGGTGGAGCTGTTTCTAATCCCTCTGGTGGGTGGGGCTTAGTCTCTGGATGAGATTAGAGGTGGATGTGTGCCTGAGGCTCTTTAGGCTGCCTGTTTACTGAGGGGCAGGGCTGTGATCCCACCTGGATTGTTGTTTGCCCTAGGGCTTCTCAGCACTGATGGATTGGGCAAGATTTTCCCAAAATGGCCACCTCCAGAGAAAGGCATGCTGGCTGCCAAAT
This sequence comes from Phacochoerus africanus, assembly GCF_016906955.1. Taxonomy (NCBI): domain Eukaryota; kingdom Metazoa; phylum Chordata; class Mammalia; order Artiodactyla; family Suidae; genus Phacochoerus; species Phacochoerus africanus. Next base: position 96,257,513 of record NC_062545.1, read on the forward strand.
ATTCCCAAGAGCTTTGCTTCCAACGTCCTTCCCTCACAACAAGCCACATTCACCCCTGTTTTCCCAAGATGTCCTCCAAAAACTGCAGTCAGGTTTGACCCAGATTCCTGTGGAGACTTTGTTTGCCCTGGGACCCAGTGCACATGAAATTCTGTGTGTGCCTTTCAAGAATGGGGTCTCCATTTTCCCCAGTGCCTTGGAGCTCCTGTGCACAAGCCCCACTGGCCTTCAATGCCAGATGTTCCAGGCGCTCTTTCTCCCAGTGCCAGATCCCCACATGTGAGAGTTTGATGTGGGGCTCAGAACTCTCACTCCTGTTGGTGAGTCTCTGTGAACCACTTAGTTTCCAGTCTGTGGGGCTTCCCACCCACGAGGTATGGGGTTGTTTGTATCACATAATCACCCCTCCTACCTCTTGATGTGTTCTCCTCTTTGTCTTCTGGAGTAGGATATCTTTTTTAAGGTTTCTGGTCCATTTGGGTGGAGATTTCTCAGCCTTTACTTGTGAATTTTGTTGTTTTTAGGAGAGAAGTTGAACTCCAGTCCTTCTAATTCCGCCATCTTAATCCCATCTGATATTTCCATGTTAAATTAACAAAACTGTGTCTTACTCTTGAGTATATTTAAATGTAATAAAATTCATTAAGTAATTTTAAAGAAAAAGAGTATATTTAATATTAATATTCTTAAATTTTAAAACTGCCAAATCTAGGCTGGTGAAAAGCCATTAGGAGAGAAAGTTTGGGTTTAAAAGCATATAGTATAGCTTTAAATTTCTTAAAATTTCCCCTGTATGATTAACTGTAGGGTGGGCTCATAGTTACCTTGTCACTGGGTCCAAAACCAATAAGATGCATTTCAGCAGAATAAACATAAAGTCATATGTTTAGGATCAAAACATCAATTTTACAAATAGAGCATGGTGCTTGTTTTGGCAATACTCACCTGAAAAAGATGTGACAGTATTATTTGACCACAAGCTGGGGTATTTAAAAAGCTAACACAAAATTCAGCCAGTCACATTTGTATGTCTTTGAAGCCAACATCATGAGACAATCTAAACTGACTCTTCTGAGATGACTAGACATATCTAGAGTAAGGGTAGAATTCAGGATACCTTATTTTAATTGCCAAGGCAAGACAGTAAAAAATTTAAAAATCTTATCAAATGAGACCTGCCTTATGCAAACAGGGATTTCTAGCCTAGGGTATAGACATTAAAGGAATATATAAATAATGAGGTGGCTCTCGTAAGTAAGAGAAGAAAAGTGTTGTCCATGACTCCAAAAGACAACTAAGTTCACTTGTTAGAAACTGTAGACATACTCATTTTGTAGCATGTAAGAAAGAACTTTCTAATACATAGAGCTATACAAACTGGAATGGACGATTTCCTGAAGAAATTACTTACTTCTGCAACTTCAAGGTTTAGTATTGTTCTTGACACATGGTAGTGGAAGGAAGGAAAGAAGAAAGGGAGGGAGGGAAGGAGGAAGGAAGTTGTTCTCTTAGCTAGCAGCTGGAGCCAGTTCTTTCTACTATAAGTTTATCAGGATTCCTCATCAAAACCACATTATCTGGACTTTTTTGTAGAAATTTTCTTCAATCACCACCTAGCCCACATATGTTTTAAACAGATTGTTTCAAAATGAAATTCCACCTAGAATTTAACCTATGTCTGAAGAATTAGGCCACTACAAAATTGTTCATTTAACTAACTGGGAAAACAAGCTTGAAATTTTCCTTGCATATTATATTTCATATTTATTTGTAATGGTAAATTAGACATTGTGTAGTGTCAGTTTCTGCTAGAAAAAAAGTATAAATACTATTTTTCTGTAAAATGTAGGCAAAATAAGAAAAGATGGAGGCATGAAACATAAGTTTTTGATATAAACATATTTTCCTGAAACTCAAATTCCATTTAGATTCCAGTAATCAATGTAAGTTAAATAAGATGCTGAATTTTTGTACTTTGAATGTTCATATAATACATTTCTGAGTCTAACCAGAAGTTCTCATTACATTCAAAAGTGTTTCATGGTATTAACCTATTTTGAAAATTTCAACAGATTCAAAACACAAAGATGACATTCTATAACAGTCTCTTAATTCAACTTAGAAGGCAACATGCTTTTTTTTCATTATCCCTTTTTGATCAATATGATTGATTGGTTGATTGGTTGGTTGATTTCTGTTTGCTTTACCTAGCTATCAGTCTCAAACAACCTGAAAGCTGGAGTTGAGAAATCGGTCTTTGATTCCCAGATCCACCAACTTGTAAAGGTGTGAACTTGGGCAAGTCACACAGCTCTTGTGAGCCTGTTTTCCCATACCTAAAATGGGATAAAATTGTTACTTCTGCCTACTTCTTCTTATTATTATTATTAGCTTATTATAAAATTACCTGAGATATCCTTCATTAACATGCTTAGTGATCTGTAAATATTTCTAAATAAGTGTAAGGCATCCATTATCCTTACACAACATTATGAGAAAACAAAAAAATTCTTTTTCCATTTTTAAGAAGCAACCTGATATTGGGTTCCTTCCCAAAGTCACAAGGACTCTAAAGAGGCAATCACTGTCATGACTGCTGATTGACCAGGGCCATCACAAAGTGATGGTGGTGGTACCAATCTCTATCCTTTTGTCGAGTAACTAAAGCAGTTTCATTTATGAATTTAAGCAATCCCCAGTTTGCAATAATTTATTTCATAAACTATGTTTTTTATGTTTTAATCGGTATGTATGGTTTGAAGTACAGTGTGTTTATATTGTTCCTACGTATGTTTCATATGCCCTGGAAATCTGAGAAAATCCTGAACTACAAGGTCACTTTTATGATACTATGCATTATAAAATTATGGTTTGAAACAATGGCATGGGGGTCATGCCACTCTGAAATCTTGTCACATTAGCCATCTGCAGTAAGTTGAATGATGACTTCCTAAAAAAATGTTCACATCCTAGTCCCCAGATCCTGTAAATGTGTTACACACAAATTAAATTTTGCAGATGGGATAGCATTAAGAATTTTGAGATAGGGAGATTATCCTGGATTATCCAGCTGGGCCCAAGATAATCATCATGGTCCTTATAAGAGGGAGACAGGAGAGTCAGAGGTATGAGGGAGATGATGGGAGAAGTGGAGGTCAGAGTGATACAGGAGCAAGGATTGTGGATAGCCTCTAGGAGCTGGAAAAGACAAAGGAACAGAATCTTCCCTAGACTTCCTGGAAGGGACATAGGCAGTCCTGCTGGCACCTTGAACTTAGCCCACTGAATCTAATTTTGGACATCTGACCTCCAGAACTATAAGAACATAAGTTTGGGTTGTTTTTAAACCACTAAGTTTGTGGTAACTCATTACAGCAGAAACAAGAAAAGTGATATACCAGCTTTAGAAAAATGTTTATATCTTTAAAATAAAATCATTGTTTTACATATTTTCAAAGGTCTCTTTCAGTTCTGACCACCTGTAAAGAGACACCATCCTGCACTTGGGGAAATCCAGTTTTTATAATCACAGTATAGACAGCAGTTAATTAGTGCTATGCCACTTCTGGCAATGGATTTGTTTATTTCTTTACATTGTCTGTATTTTGCTTTTAGTTTCCATTGTATTTATTTGTGGAAGAAAATTATGAAAAGGATGGAAATAAATGAATAACTGCAATAACTCAAGTATTAGCTTTCAAGTCAGAGACTTGGCCTCTGATTATAGACCTCTCTCTCTTTCAATATCTCTCTCTTCTTCCTCTCCCTCTCCTTCTCTATTAGTTTAATAGGACTGCCACATCAAATTACCACAAACTGAATAGCTTCAAAAGTAAAAATGTATTCTGCCACCATTCAGGATGCCAAAAGTCCAAAATCAAGGTGTCAGCAATGTTAATCCCTTCTGGAAACTTGGAAGGAGAATGTGTTCCATGCCTCTTCACAGCCTCTGGGGGTTGCCAGCAATACTTTGCAATTGATGGCTTGTTGATGTATCATTCCAGTTCTGCTTCTGTTATCACATGGCCTTTTCCCCTGTTTGTTTCTCTGTATCTCTGTTTTCTCTTCTTATAAAGACATCAGTTATTTGAATTAGGGCCCAACTAAATCCACTGTGACCCGTGTACTACTCAGCATTTTCCAGAGAAACAGAACCAATAGCATGTATGTAAATGCAGAAAGAGATCTATTATAAGGAATTGGCTGATATGATTATGGAGGTTGATAAGTTCCAAAGTCTGCAGTTGGCAAGTTGGAGACACAGGAAAGCTGGTGCTGTAGTTCCTAATCCAAACACCAGCATGCTGTAGATCCAAGTAAAGCCAGTGTCTCAGTTCAAGTTTGAGTAAAAAAAAAAAAATAGTGCCCCAGGTCAAAGGTAGTCAGGTATCGGCAATCCTGCACTGCCCCGGCTTTATTCAGGGAAGGGCCAGCCTTTGTGTTATATTCTGGCATTCAACAGATTGGATGAGGCCCACCGTCACTAGGAAGCTTAGTCTGCTCTACTCAATCAATTTAAATGTTAAACTCATACAAAAACACCTTCATAGATGCCCCAGGGAAGGGCTCATTTGCCTCCCAGTGGCCCAGCTAGGCCCACCCGTGCTGCTGCCTCAAAGAAGACTGGCTAACTCCACCAGCCCTCAGGAAACACTCCACAGCACTGCAAGGGCAAACCCTGCCTGGCCACAGGGAGTACACCTCCACCACAAAAAAGAAAAGCACAAGAAAGATGAAGAAGCTCAGAAACCATTCCCAGTTAAACCAACAGGAGAACTCACCTAATGCACTCAACAATGAAACAGACCTCTGCAGTCTGACAACTTGGAGTTCAAAAGGAAGATAGTGAAAATACTGAAGGAATTAAGAGAAGATATGAACAGTAATGTGGACTCCCTCAGAAAGGAACTAGAAAATATACGGAGCAGCCAAGATAAACTAGAAAATTCCTTTGCAGAGATACAAACTGAGCTAAGGTCAGTGAAAACCAGAATGAATAATGCAGAATGAATTAGTGATATGGAAGATAGAATAATGGAAATCACCCAAACGGGACAGCAGACACAAAACCAAATGAAAAAACATGAAAGCAATATAAGAGACCTAAGGGATAATATAAAGTGGGCCAATCTACACATAATAGGAATTCCAGAAGGAGTAGAAAAAGATAAGGGGATGGAAAATATATTTGAAGAAATTATCGATGGAAACTTACCAAATCTAAAGGATACTGAGTTCAACATACAGGAAGCACAGAGGGCCCCACACAAGTTGAACCCAAAGAGACCCACACCAAGACACATTATAATAAAAATGGCAAAAGTTAATGATAAAGAGAGGATCCTAAAGGCAGCAAGAGGAAAGCAAAGTGTCAATTATAAGGGAACCCCCCATAAGGCTCTCAGCTGATTTCTCTACAGAAACTCTACAGGCCAGGAAAGAATGGCAAGAGATATTTAAAGCACTAAAAGGAAAAAATCTCCAACTTAGAATACTCTATCCAGCAATAATAACATTTAAAATAGAAAGGGGAAATAAAAATTTTTTTCCAACAAACAAAAGCTAAAAGAATACAGCAATACAAAACCATTCTAAAAGAAACATTGAAAGGGCTTCTCTAAACCCCCCCAAAAAAAGAGGAAGAACTAAGATGGAGGAAACCATAATCAGAGAGCAGTCACTCAAATAAGCCAGCATACAGATCTAATCATGAACATGTTTAAAGCAAAATTAAATTAAAAAGAAAAAAAGAGACCTCAAAATCATAAAATGTGGGCAAGGGAAGTAAGGAAATAAACACATTCTTTTTTTAATTTTCTTTTTTAAAATTTTATTATGTAATGAAGTGTTTGAACCTACAGGACTAACAGGCTAAAACACACAATTATAAGAAGGGGTTGACATACTTAAAAAACTGGGCAAGCACAAATCAAAACCAAACATTACATTTGCAAAAAATGAAAAGAAAAATATTCAATCATAAAATAATTGGAAACCATCCAACCAAAAAAGGAAAGGAAGAAAAGGGAAAAGTAGAATCAACAGGAAAATGGGGTTTAAAATGGCAATAAATAATCATCTATCAATTATCACCTTAAATGTCAATGGACTGAACGATCCAATCAAAAGACACAGAGTGGCTGAGTGGATAAAAAAGCAAAAACCTTCAATCTGCTGCCTACAAGAAACTCACCTTAGGACAAAGGACACATACAGATTGAAAGTGAGGGGATAGGAAAAAATATTTCATGCCAATGGACATGAAAGGAAAGCAGGAATTGCAATACTCATATCAGACAAAACAGATGTTAAAATGAAGGCCATAATGAAAGACAAGGAAGGACACTATTTAGTGGTTAAAGGACACATTCAAGAAGAGGATATCACTATCATAAACATATGCCCCAAATATAGGAGCACCCAGATTCATACAACAAATATTAACAAGCATAAAGGGAGAAATTGAAGGAAACACAATCAGAGTAGAAGACTTCAATACCCCACTCACATCAATAGACAGATCCTTTAGACAGAACACCAATAAAGCAACAGAGATCCTAAAGGAAACAATAGAAAAGGTGGACTTAATTGACATCTTCAGGACACTTCATCCAAAAAAATCAAAAAACACATTCTTCTCAAGTGCGCATGGAACATTCTCAAGAATTGATTGCATATTGGGGCACAAAAAAAAATTTAAGAGTATGGAAATTATTTCAAGTATCTTCTCTGACCACAATGCCATGAAACTAGAAATCAACCACAGGAAAATAAATGAGAAAAAACCTACTATATGGAGATGCAACAACATGCAACTAACAAACCAATGGGTCGATAAGGACATTAAGAAGGAAATTCTCAGAGGGAAATTCATAGCAATACAGGCCTTCCTCAAAAGAAAGATCTCAAATTGACAACCTAACCCACCACCTAAATGAATTAGAAAAAAGAACAACAACAAAAAAAACCCTAAAGTCAGCAGAAGGAAGGAAATCATGGAGATCAAAGAGGAAATCAATAAAATAGAGATTCAAAAAACAATACAGAAAGTTAATAAAACCAAGAGCTGGTTTTTTTTAAAAGGTAAACAAAATTGACAAACCTCTGGTTAGACTAACTAAGAAGAGGAGAGAAAGAACCCAAATAAACAAAATTAGAAATGAAAAAGGAGTAGTAACAATGGATAGTGCAGAAATACAAAAAACCATAAGAAAATACTATGAACATATATATGCCAAAAAAATTGACAATCTGGAAAAAATGGACAACTTTCTAGAATCTTACAGCCTGCCAAAACTGAATCAAGAAGAAATAGACCAAATGAACAGACTGATCAATAGAAATGAAATTGAATACATCACAAAAATACTCCCTGCAAATAAAAGTCCAGGACCAGATGGCTTCACAGGTGAATTCTACCAAACATACAAAGAGGATCTGGTGCCCATCCTCCTTAAATTTTTTCAAAAGGGTGTAGAAGAAAGAACACTCTCAAAGACATTCTATGATGCCACCATCACCCTAATTCCAAAACCAGAGAAAGATACCACCAAAAAAGGAAACTATAGGCCAATATCTTTGATGAATATAGACACAAAAATTCTCAACAAAATTTTAGCCAACCCAATCCAACAACATATCAAAAATATCGTACACCAGGACCAGGTGAGGTTCATCACAAGTTCACAAGGATGGTTCAACATATGCAAATAAATCTTCATACACCACATTAACAATAGAAAAGTCAAAACATTATGATCATCTCAATAGATGCCGAAAAAGCATTTGACAAAGTCCACATCCATTCATGATAAAAACTCTCACCAAAGTGGGTATAGACAGAACATTCCTGAACATAACCAAAGCCATTTATGACAAACCCACAGCAAATATAATCCTCAATGGGGAAAAACTGAAAACCTTCTCAGTCAAATCTGGAACAAGACAGGGATGCCCACTCTCACCCCTGCAATTCGACATAGTTTTGGAAGTCCTAGCCACAGCAATTAGACAGACAAAAGAAATAAAAACATCCAAATAGGAAGAGAAGAGGTAAGACCGTCACTGTATGCAGATGACATGATACTATACATAGTAAACCCTAAGGACTCCACCCAAAAACTACTTGAACTGATTAATAAATTCAGCAAAGTAGCAGGATATAAGATTAACATTCAGAAATCAGTTGCATTTCTGTATACTAACAATGAAAGAGTAGAAAAGGAATACAAAAACACAGTATCTTTTATAATTGTGCCCCAAAAAATCAAATATCTGGGAATACACCTGACCGAGGAGGGAAAGGACTGATATGCCAAGAACTATAAAACAGTAATCAAGCAAATTAAAGTAGACATAAAGAAATGGAAAGATATTCCATGTTCCTAGGTTGGAAAAATTAATATTGTAAAAATGGCCATACTACCCAAAGAAATCTAGACTCAATGCAATCCCTATCAATTGACCCATGAAATTTTTCACAGAATATAACAATCAAAAATTTATATGGAACCACAAAAGACACAGAATTGCCAAAGCAATCCTGAGGAACAAAAACCAAGCAGGGGCATAACTCTCCCAGACTTCAGGCAATATTACAAAGCCACAGACATCAAAACAGTGTGGTACTGGCATCAAAACAGACAGACAGACCAATGGAACAGAATAGAGAAAACCCAGAAATAAATCCTGACACCTATGGTCAATTAATCTTTGACAAAGGAGGCAAGAGCATAAAACGGGGAAAAGACAGTCTTTTCAGCAAGTATTGCTGGGAAACCTGGACAGCTGCATGCAAAGCAATGAAACTAGAACACACCCTCACACCATGCACCAAAATAAACTCAAAATGGCTGAAAGACTTACATATAAGACAAGACACCATCAAATTCCTGGAAGAGAACATAGGCAAAACATTCTCTGACATCAATCTCATGAATATTTTCTCAGGTCATTGTCCCAAGGCAACAGAAATAAGAGTGAAAATAAACCCATGGGACCTAATCAAATTGATGGGCTTTTTCACAGCAAAGGAAACCAAAAAGAAAACAAAAAGACAACTTATATATTGAGAGAAAATAGTTTCAAATGATGCAATGGACAAGAGCTTAATCTCTAAAATATACAAGCAATTTATAAAACTCAACAGCAAAAAAGCCAACCACCCAACTGAAAAATGGGCAAAAGACCTGAATAGACATTTCTCCAAAGAAGCTATACAGATATCCAACAAGCACATGAAAAAAATGCTTGACATCACTGGTTATTAGAGAAATGCAAATTAAAACTACCATGAGATGCCACCTCACACCAGTCAGAATGGCCATCACTAATAAGTCCACAAATCACAAGTACCGGAGGGGGTATGGAGAAAAGGGAACCCTCTTGCACTGTTGGTGGGAATGTAACCTGGTATAGCCACTATGGAGAACAGTATAGAGGTACCTTAGAAATCTATACATAGAACTACCACATGACCCAGCAATCTTGCTCTTGAGCATATATCCAGGCAAAACTTTCCTTAAAAAAGACACATGCACCCACATGTTCATTGCAGCACTATTCACAATAGCCAGGACATGGAAAAACCCAAATGTCCACCCACAGATGATTGGATTAGGAAGATGTGGTATATATACACAACGGAGTACTACTCAGCCATAAAAAAGAACAAAATAATGCCATTTGCAGCAACATGGATGGAACTAGAGACTCTCATACTGAGTTAAATAAGTCAGAAAGAGAATAACAAATACCATATGATATCATTTATATCTGGAATCTAATGTACAGCACAAATGAACATTTCCACAAAAAATATCATAGACTTGGAAAATCATAGACTTATGGCTTCCTTGCGGGGGGGAGAAGGAGGGAGAGGAAGGAATCAGGAACTTGGGGTTAACAGATGCAATCTATTGCTCTTGGAATGGATTTGCAATGAGATCCTGCTGTGTAGCATTGAGAACTATGTCTAGATACTTACACTGCAACACAAAAATGGGAGGAAAAATTAGGTATATGTATGTGTAACTTGGTCCTCATGCTGTACAATGGAAAAATAAATAAATAAATAAACAAATTTGAAAAAAAAATCTTCATAGAAACACCAGACTGATATTTGAGCACATATCCGGACACCCCATGATCCAGTGAGGTTTACATCTAAAATTAACCATCACAACCATCTTAACCATTTTAATTATTTGGTTAATCATCTTAACCAATTATATCCACAAAGTCTTTATTTCCAAATAAGTTCACATTCTGAGGTTCCAGATAGACATGAATTTTGGGAGGACACAATTAAGCCCACTACACACTCCATGTCCCAATCTGTGAAATTAGGACCTCGACCCTAAGCAGTTCTTCTCATGCTACAGTTCTTTCTGTTGGAGAATTTTTCTAGAAGCAGGAGGCAGGTCATCTATGGCAAGGGGCTCTGGGGGCTGATAATATTAGGAAATGCTGCTTTGAACAAAATTGGGCAGGTTTCTTTACCACTAGTTCTTGCTGAGGATTTATTTCCTGAAAGAACACAGTGAGTCTTCCAGGGAAGAGACACAGTTATGTTTTTCTATGGCATATTGATCACAGAAACTAGAAACTTCTGTTTTTCTTGGCTGACCTATGAACACCTCCCTACCCAGAGTTCCTAGAACTCAGAAACACTGGACAATGATCTCCAAGGAGTACCCATTTTCCAATATTCTGGTTTTATCAACCATTAGTTCAGCTTTCTTTTAAAGAATAAATTTCTCTTGGGTTTCTAGTGTTGGTTTAAATTATATTGATTATACTGTAACTTAAATATGAATAAATATAAAACTACCTACAAATCCCTTACCCTTCTGACTCTTAGCAAACTTTAAAACCCAAACAAATGTGCAAACTAATTTCAAAGAAAACCAATAAAAATTAAAATTAACATTAATTTAAATGTAATTATTTTGCTGGAATTTCATCTCACAATGCATATGTGGTATGTTCTGTTCTGAGGTAGTTCAACAAATCTTGCACAGTGTTGCACATGTGATTTGATTCTCCCACCAGTTTTTTCTACTCAAATTCCAGGAATACTGTATTTGCACAGCTCCAAGTTATGCCTCCTTATACCAGGAACACACCATTTGTACATTTCTTATATCTCTATTATTTTCTTATTACTGGTAAGCATTAAATGGTTCTTCTTTATATCAATACAGTAACAAACACGATTAGACAAAACAAAGACAAATATGGTTATTAAATAGCCATCTAAAAGATCCAGAGTGTTTTTTGTTAGATTATCATTATCATTGAACTAAAATAGAAAAATATATATGTATATAAAGTAAACAAATGCAATAAAGAAACCACAGACCCCAGAGACTACAGATCTCTTTAATTCCTTGAAGTAAAGATATTCCCAGCTTTTTCACGATAACCTAAAACTTCAGCAGAGATCCACTCTGCTTTTTTATTCTCGTTCTAGGTATCAAGGAGTCAAAAATATGTATGAAGGTGATGCTCAGTCATAGATCTTAACTACTTGTCTCTAGTCAGAAGATCATGGCCATGAACTTTCCCTTTATGTAGCTATGCAGAAATCTGTGTACTTAAAGTATCATGTGACTGGTGCAAATTCACAGTTTAACCTTCAGAAAGAAAAGAATAAAGTCTAATGATCTCCCCAGAATGACTCCCTGAGGTTGCCCTCACCATAAACAAATTTCATTAATTCAAACCAACTGGGCTATGAAGAGGCCAGAATGAATTAGAGAAGTCTGAATTATATTTTGTTTTTACCACATAGTAAACATAACAACTCAAACTAGCATAAGAAAAGTGTTAAGAGGCAAAGGTCCTTAATGGGCTGCTTTAACGAACAGGTAAAAACAGTTTAAAATTAGCACAATGATTGTTTTCTTGCAAATTGACTCTCTGCTATTCTATTAAGTATTTTAATTCTTTGCAATCCTGTTTACCACAATAATTTGCTTAGAAAACCCTCTTCCACAGCTAGAGTAGTAGCAACATTTAGCTTAGGCTGGTCCAAATGAGCCACAAGTTTCAAATTAGTAGCATCTGATTTAATTAGGTTTTACTAATAGCAAATCAGGAAAACACATTAACTCCCTTAGCCCAACCAGGGTTCTCTTTGTGTGCTAACATTAATTGCTGCCATTTACTTCATTGCCTGTTGCTTCCCTCCTGTCTTCTTATTGACAACAGTATGAAGAACTCTTTGAAAAACCTCACTCGCATTCTCAGCTCAGCAGATGGTACATGAATGGCGATTTAGCTGTCTATCTGTATGATGAGATTAGAGGTCACCAAAAGGCTACTCAGACCAAAATCATTACAACTTCTTTGTACCTACCTGCAGCAAGTTCTGAAGAAACCATCAAATAGACGAATCTGTAATGAAATTACTTCTTGACAAGTTTTAGAGATTTGTACACTTTTGACAGCATCGTAGTATCACTTTTCCTCTCATCCGGCTATTAATTACACATTAAATGTACATTATAGCATGGCATTTACTATAGTTTCTATTAAATTTCATAAAGTAGGCTTTGTCTTTGCAACTAGAGATAACTTTTAGGACAGAGTTTACTTTTCTCATATTTTTGCTCAACTCCCACCTTCACCCCAAACCCCTGGCAATAATGCTATGCAAATAATAATAAACACTAAAAATCCATTGATGAATAAGGAATAACACTTTAAATAATTAAAACTTGAGCAAGTGAAATTATCTGAATTGTTTATTGTCAGTTTTTGTAACCTAATAAACACTGGGGTCTTAGGGGACTTGGACATAGAACAAGGAATTATTTTTTTGTTTTTCTTTTTTAATATCATGGGTATTTTGACAGGTATTGCAATGAATCCATAGATTGTTTTGGATAATGTACATTTTAGCAATATTAATTTTTCCAACCCATAACCATGTGATATCTTTCCATTTCTTCATGTCATCCTCATTTTCCTTCATCAATGTTTCATAGTTTTCAGAGTTAAGCTCTTTCACTTCCTTGATTAAAGTTTATTCCTAGGTATTTTATCATTTTTGATGGGATTTTTAAATGGGATTCTTAAAAATTTCTCTTTCTGCTAGTCCATATTTAGTGTGTAGAAGACAATAGATTTCTTTATATTAATCTAGTATTTTTCAACTTCACTGAATTCTTTTATTAGTTCTACTAGCTTTTTGGTAGAGACCTTAGGGGTTTCTATATACAGTATCATGTCATCTACAAATAGTAATATTTTTTCATCTTCACTTCCATTTGGGTGCTTTTTATTTCTTTTTCTTGTCTTGCTGTGTTTTTTTAGATTTTATTGATGTATACTTAATTTATAAGGCTGTGATCATTTCTGCTGTACAGCAAAGTGACACAGTCATATATATATATATATATATATATATATATATATATATATATATATACACATACCTATCCATTCTCTCTTATTCTTTTCCTACATAGACAATCACCAAAATACTGTGTAGAGTACACTGTGCTATACAGCAGGTCTCCTCTGGCCAATTGTTCCATGTAACTCAATATGCATATGACAATCCCAAACCCCCAGTCCATCCCTCCCACTCCCAACACCTGTCCCCTTTGATAACCATAATTTTTTCAAAGTCTGTAAGTCTGTTTCTATTCTGCAAATAAATTCATTTTGTATCCTGTCTTTTTTTTTAGATTCCACAAATAGGTGATATCATATGAAGTTTGTCTTTCACTGTCTAACTTTACTTAGTATGACAGTTTCTAGGTTCATCTGTGTTTCTGCAAATGGCTGAGTAATATTCCATTGTATATATGTACCACATGTTCTTTATCCACTCCTCTGTTGATTGACATTTAGGTTGCTTCTATGTCTTGGCTATTGTAAATAGTGCTGCAGTGAAAATTGTGGTGCAAATATCTTTTTGAATTACTGTTTTCTCTAGATAGATGCCCAGGAGTGGTATTTCTGGATCATATGGTAGTTCTACTTTTGGTTTTTTGAGGAACCTCCATACTGTTTTCCGCAGTGGTTGCACCAGTGTGCATTCCCACCAAGAGTATAAGAGGGTTCCCTTTTCTTCACACCCTCTCAAGCATTTATTATTTGTAGATTTTTTGATGATGGCCCCATTCTGGCTGTTGTAAAGTGGTACCTCATAGAAGTTTGATTTGCATTTTTCTAATTTTTAGTGATGTGAGCATCTGTTTGTTTTTGGGTTTTTTTTTTTTTGTCCATCCCATATGTCTTCTTTGGAGAAATGTCTATTTAGATCTTTTTAATTGTGTTGTTTGTTTTGTATGATATTGAGCATGAACGAAGTGTTGGTATATTTTGGACATGAATCCCTTGTTGTTGCTTCATTTGCAAATATTTTCTCCCGTTCTGTGGGTTGTCTTTCTTTTTTTATGATTCCTTTTGCTGTGCAAAACTTTTAAGTTTGAATAGGTCCCATATGTTTATATTTGTTTTTATTGTCGTTACTCTAGTAGGTGGATATGAGAAGATAATACTTCAATTTATGTAAGAGAGTATTTAGCCTATATTTTCCTCAAAGATTTTTAAGTATCTGGTCTTACATTTATGTCTTTAATCCATTTTGAGTTTATTTTTGTGTATGATTTTAGAAAATGGCAATTTCATTCTTTTGCATGTAGCTGTCCAGTTTTCCCATCACCACTTATTGAAGGGACTGTCTTTTCTCCATTGCATATTTTTGCCTCCTTTTTCATGAATGAATTGACCATAGGTTCTTGGGTTTATTTGGGGGATTTCTATCCTGTTCCATTGATCTGTATTTCTGTTTTTGTGCGAGTACCCTGCTGTTTTGATAATTGTAGCTTTGTAGTATAGTCTGAAGTTAGGAAGCCTGATTCCTCCAGCTCCATTTGTCTTTCTTAGAAATGCTTTGGATATTTGGGGTCTTTTATGTTTCCAAACAAATTTTGAAATATTTTTTATGGTCCTGTGAAAAAGGCCATAGGTAATTTGATAAGGATTGCATTGAAAATGTAGATTGCCTTAGGTAGTATAATCATTTTGACAATATTAATTCTTCCAAAACAAGAACATGGTATATCTTTCCATCTGTTTGTGTCATCTTTGACTTCTTTCATCAGTGTCATAGTTTTCAGAATACAGGTCCTTTGTCTCTTTAGGTAGGTTTATTTCTAGCTATTTTATTCTTTTTGATGCAATGGTAAGTGGGACCATTTCACTAGTTTCTCTTTCTGATCTTTCATGGTTAGTATATAGAAATGTAGTGAATTTCTGTGTATTAATTTTGTACCTTGCAACTTTACCAAATTTATTGATGAACTCTAAGTTTTCTGGCAGCATCTTTAGTATTGTCTAGGTATAGTATCATGTCATCTTACTTTCCCATTCATATTCCTTTTATTTCTTTTTTTTTTCTCTGATTGCCAGGGCTAGGACTTCTAAAACTATGTTGAATAGAATTGTGCAGAGTGCCAATCCTTGTCTTGTTCCTGATCTTAGAGGGAATTCTTTTAGATTTTCAACACTGAGAATGATATTAGCTATGTGTTTGTCATATATGGCTTTTATATTGAGGTAGTTTCCTTCTGTGCCCATTTTTTGGAGGATATTTATCAAAAATGGGTGTTGGATTTTGTCAGAAGCATTTTTCTGTATCTATTGAAAGGATCATATGGTTTTTATTCTTCAGTTTGTTAATGTGGTGTATCACACTGATTGATTGGTGGCTATTGAAAAATCCTTGAATCCTTAGGATAAATCCTAGTTGGTCCTGGTGTATGATCCTTTTAATGTATTGCTGGATTTGGTTCACTAGTATTTAGTTGAGGATTTTTGCATCTATGTTCATCAGTGATATTGGCCTGTAATTTTCTTTTTCTTTTTTTTTTTTTATCCTTGCCTGTTTTGGTTATCAGGGTGATGGCGGCCTTACAGACTGAGTTTAGAAGTGTTCCTTCCTCTGCAATTTTGGGGGATGGTTTCAGAAAGATAGGTGCTAACTCTTCTCTAAATTTTGGATAGAATTCCCCTTGAGCCATCTTGTCCTGGACTTTTGTTTTTTGAAATTTTTTAAATCTGTTTCAATTGCAGCACTTGTGATTGGTCTATTCATTGTTTCTATTTATTCCTGGCTTAGTCTTGGAAGATTGTACCTTTCTAAGAATTTGTCCATATCTGCTAATATGTCCATTTTACTGGCATATAGTTGCTTGTAGTAATCTCTTATGATCCTTTCTGTCTCTGATGTCCATTGTACCTTCTCCTTTTTCATTTCTAATTTTATTGATTTGAGTCCTCTCTCTCTTTTTCTTGATCAGTCTGGCTAAGTATTATCAATTTTGTTGATCTTTACAAATAACCAGCTTTTAATTTCATTGATCTTTTCTATTGTTTTCTTCATTTCTATTTCATTTATTTCTGCTCTGATATTTGTTATATCTTTCCTTCAGCTAACTTTGGGTTTTGCTGGTTCTTCTTTCTCTAGTTGCTAGAGGTGAAAATTTAGATAGTTTATTTGAGGTTTTTCTGGTTTCCTAAGGTGGGCTTGTATTGCTCTAAATTTCCCTCTTAGAATTTCATTTGCTGCATCCCATAGATTTTGGATCTTGTGTCTTTGTTGTCATTTGCTCCCATGTTTTTTAATTTCCTCTTTGATTTCTTCAGTGATATGTTGCTTGTTTAGTAGCATGTTGTTTAGTTTCCACGTGTTTGTGTTTTTGCTTTTTTTTTTCTTGTTAATTTCTAGTCTTATACCACTGGGGTTGGAAAAGATGCTAGATATGATTTCAAATTCTTTAACTTTACTGTGGCTTGATTTGTGGTCCAAGATGTGATCTATTCTAGAGAATGCTCCATGTATGCTTGAAAAGAATGTGTATTCTGCTGCTTTTGGATGGAATATTCTATTAAGTCTATATGGTCTAATGAATCATTTTAAGCGCTGTGTTTCCTTGATTTTCCATCTGGATGATCTGTCCATTGCTGTTAAGTGGGGTATTAAAGTCCCCGACTGTTATTTTGTTATTATAAATTTATCCTTTTATGGCTGTTAGAAGTTGCCTTATATGTTGAGATGCCCCTATTTTGGATGAATATATGTTTACTATTGTAATATCTTCTTTTTGGATTCATCCCTTAATGATTATGTGATGACCTTCTTTGTCTCTTATAACATTTTTTAAGTTTGATTTCATCTGATATGAGTATTGCTACTCCAGCTTTTTTTTTGGGGGGGGGTGGAATATTTTCTTGCATCATCTCACTTTCAGTTTTTATGTGTCCTTAGAGCTGAAGTGGGTTTCTTGTAGGCAGTATATATGGATCCTGTTTTTGTATCCATTCAGCCAGTCTATGTCTTTTGATTGAAGCATTTATTCTATTTACATTTGAGGTTAATATTGATATGTAGATTGTTATTGCCATTTTGATAATTTTACTTGAATTTGTTTTTGTTGGTATTTTTTTCTTTCCTTCTCTTATTATCTTCTCTTGTGGTTTGATGATTAACTTTAAAGTTGTGTATGGATTGAATTTTCTTATTCTTATGTGGTTACCATGTGGTTTTGATATAGGAGTCTATATAAACACAATACTGTTTTAAGTTGCTTGTCTCTTAATTGCAAATGTATCTCCAGTATTATGCATTTGTTTCCACCTCTTCTCAGGATTGCTTGTTTTGATATCATTTATGTGTGTGGATGATTTTCTACCTTTACTATATATTTGCCTTTACTGGTGAGCCTTCTCTTTCATAATTTTCTTGCTTCTGCTTTTATGTTCCATCTAGAGAGTTCCCTCAGTATGTGTAGTAGTTTAGTGGTGGTGATTACTCTTAGCTTTTGCTTGACCATAAAGCTTTTGATTTCCCCTTCAAATCTGAATGAGAGCTTTGCTTAGTAGAGTATTCCTGGCTGGAGGTTTTTTCCTTATCACTTTAAGTATATAATGCCACTCCCTTCTGTCTTGCAGGCTTTCCACTGAAAAATCAGCTGACAGTATTATTGCAGTTCCCTTGTATTTTATTTGTTGCTTTTCAATATTTTCACTTGTCTTTTTTATTTTATTTTTTATTTTATGATTTTATTTTTTTTATTATAGTTGATTTACAGTGTTCTGTCAGTTTCTACTGTACAAAAAAGTGAACCACATAATCCTCCATCCTGTTCCATCACAAGTGACTGAACATAGTTCCCTGGGCTATACAGCAGGATCTCATTGCTTATCCACTAAAAAAGCAATAGCTTGCATCTATTAACCACAAACTCCTAGTCCATCCCACTCCTTCCCCCCCTTGGCAACCACAAGTCTGTTATCCAAGTCCATGAGTTTCTTTTCTATGGAAAAGTTCATTTTCACTGTATATTAGATTCCAGATATAAGTGATATCATATGGTATTTGTCTTTTGCTTTCTAACTTATTTCACTTAGTCTCTTATGAGTCTCTAGTTCCATCCAAATCAGTGCAAATGGCATTATTTTGTTCTTTTTTATGACTGAGTAGTAGTCTATTCTGTATATATACAACATCTTATTAATCCATTCATCTGTCAATGGTCATTTAAGTTGTTTCCACGTCTTTGCTCTTGTGAATAGTGCTGCCATGAACATAAGAGGGTGCATGTATCTTTTTCAAGGAAAGTTTTTTCTAGATATATGCCCAGGAATGGGAATGCTGGGTCATATGGTAGTTCTATATTTAGTTTTCTGAAATACCTCCATACTGTGTTCCATTGTGGTTGTACCAATTTACATTCCCACCAACAGTGTAGGAGGGTTCCCTTTTCTCCACACCCCCTCCAGCATTTGTTATTTTGTGGACTTGTTAATGATGGCCATTGTGATAGGTGTTAGGTATCTCATAGTAGTTTTGATTTGCATATCTCTAATAATCAGTGGAGTTGAGCATTTTTTCATATGCCTGTTGGCCATCTGTATATCTTCTTTGGAGAAATGTCTATTCAGGTCTTTTGCCCATTTTTCACTTGTGTTGTTGGGTTTTTTGTTGTTGAGTTGTACAAATTGTTTGCATATTTTAGAGATTATGCCCTTGTCAGTTGCATAGTTTGAAACTATTTTCTCCCATTCCTTAGGTTGTCTTCTTGGGTTTTTTTATGGTTTCCTTTGCTGTGCAAAAGTTTGTCAGTTTGATGAGGTCCAGTTGGTTTATTTTTGTTTTTATATCTGTTGCCTTGGAAGAGTGACCTAAGAAAACATTTGTAAGGTTGATGTCAGAGAATATTTTGCCTATGTTCTCATCTAGGAATTTTATGATGTCTTGGCTGAGTTTAAGTCTTTAAGCCATTTTGAGTTTATTTTGGGGTATGGTGTGAAGGTGTGTTCCAGTTTGTTTGATTTACATGTAGCTGTTTAGTTTCCCAGCATCACTTGTTGCAAAGACTCTTTTTCCCATTTTATATTCTTGCCTCCTTTGTCAAAGATTAATTAACCATAGGTGTCTGGGTTTATTTCTGAGTTCACTATTCTGTTCCATTGGTCTGTATGTATGTTTTGGTATCAATACTACACTGTCCTAATTACTTGATTTGTGTACTTTGGCCAAACTTGCATCCCTGTAATAAATCTCACAATATCATAGTGCATGAAACTTTTTATATATTGTTGTATTTGGTTTTCTAATATTTTGTTCAGGACCTTGCATCTATATTTATCAGAGATACTGGGCTATACTTTTATTTTTTGAAGTGTCTTTGTCAGCTTTCAGTATCAATATTATGGTTACTTAATTGAGTAGATTAGGGAGAATTTTCTCCACTTCAATTTTTGGAATCATTTGAGAAGGCTACGTATCAACTCTTATTTATATGTTTGGTAGAACCCCTGTATGATTCTGTCTGGTCCTGGGCTTTTGTATGCTGTTTTTTTTTTAATTGCAGATTCAATCCTACCACTAGTAATTGGTTTGTTCAGATTATCTATGTCTTCTTTATTTAATCTCAAAATATTATATGCTTTTAGAAATGTATATGTTTCTTCTAGTTTGTCCAATTTGTTGGCATACAACTGTCTATAGAATGCTTTTATGATATTTTGTATCTCTGTGATACTGTTGTTTCTCCTTTCTCATTTCTTGTTTTGTTTATGTGGGTCTTCTCTTTTTTTCTTGATGAGTCTGCGTAAACTTATTTTGGTTTTTCTTTAAAAAAAATAGTTCTTGGTTTCATTGCTTTTGCTTTTTTTCTGATTTTTAATCTCTATTTTATTTATTTCCTCTCTGATTTAAATGATTTCCTTCCTTCTGACTTTGCTCTTTTTGTTCTTCTTTTGCTAACTCTTTTAAATGGTATTTTAAGTTGCTGATTTGAGATCTTCCTTGGTTCTTGAGGAAGGCCTCTATTACTGTGAATTTCCTTCTTAAAACTGCTTTTGCTACCTCCTAGTTATTTTGGAAAGTTGTGTTTTCATTTTAATTGTCTTGAGGTATTTTCTGATTTCTTCACTGATTCCTTGGTTTTTTAGTAACATGTTGATTTGCCTCTGTATGTTTGTGTTTTTTCCCATTATCTTCATGTAATTAATTTCCAGTTTCATAAAGTTATGGTCAGAAAAAATGCTTCATATAACTTCTATCCTCTTAAATTTGTTAATATTTGTTCTGTGGCCTAGCATGTATTCCATTCTGGAGAATTTTCCATGTGCACTTGAAAAGAATGTGTATTTGGGATGGATTGTACTGTATATATCTGCTAACTCCAACTAGTCTATTGTTCAACTAATAAACACTGTTTTCTTATTGGTTTTCTGTCTGGATGGCCTGTCCATTGATGTAAGTGGGATGTTAAAAAACCCCATTATTATTATATTGTTGTCAATTTCTCCCTTTATATCTGTTAATATTTGCTTTATATATTTAGATGTTCATATATTAGGTATGTGTATGTTAATGACTGTTATATCCTCATCGTGTATTGATCCCTTTGTCATTATATAATGCCTTTTATGTCTTGTTAGAGACTTTATCTTAAGGTCTACTTTGTTTGATATGAATAAGTTATCCTAGCTTTCTTTTAGTGTTCATTTTCATGAAATATCTTTTCCTATCCCCTCACTCTCAATCTGTGTGTGTCTTAAGCCTTGAAGTGAATCTCTGGAAGGCTGCATATAGCTGAGTCTTGTTTTTTTTTTAATCCAATTAGCCATCCTATGTCATTTTGATTGGGTCATTTGTTTCATTTACTTTTAAAGTGATTATTGATAGATATGTACTTCCTCTAATTTAGCTACTTATTTTTTGGTTGTTTTTGTAGTTTTTCTCTGTTCTTTTTTTTCTTTTAGCTTCATTCCTTGTGATCTGAAGAATTTCTTTAGTAGTATGCTTGTGTTCCTTACTCTTTAGTTTTTTGAGTATTAATTGTAGGCTTTTGATTTGTGGTTACCTTGGGGTTTATATATGTGATTCTATAACTGTATCAACCTATTTCAAAATTGCAGTCATTAAAGTTCAAAAAATATCTATACTTTTTTTATCCTCCTTCCCCCACATTTTGTAGTTTTGATGTCATTTTGCATCTCTGTGCCATGCAATGGGGAAGTTTTTGTTTGTTTGCTTTGCTTTTTATTCTGCCACACTTGCAGCATATGGAAGTTCTCAGGCTAGGGGTCAAATTGGAGCTACAGCTGAGTCCTACACCATGGCCACAGCAACACTGGATTCAAGCCACATCTGCAAACTATGCCACAACTTGTGGCAATCCCAATCCTTAACCCACTCAAAGAGGCCAGGGATCAAATCTGCATCCTCACAGAGACAACATTGGGTTCTTAACGGGAACCACAGTGGGAACTCTGTAAGACAGAGAAGTTTTGATGAACTGTAAAGCTTTTTGGAATATTAAGGGTGTAAATGAGTAAGTAGGAGACATGAGAAAAAGACATGTGATTTTGGCAGGAAAATACAACATTCCCTTAATTCTCATTTTGCTTCCGGCTAGGACTCCTTAGATACCATGGCTTATCAGACGAATGCAAAATGTCTTCTCTGAACAAAATCAATTCAGGCTATGTTTTTTCACCACAAATTACTCTCTGTAGGGAAGAATTTATTAGTTGAAAAGAAACTTTCATAGTATCCAGGACTGGGCATGAGGAAAAACACATCAAGTAACATGGAATTAAACTCAGGAGGGGATTTCCACAAAGGAAATCAGCAAAATATCTTTTTGATGAGAAATGATTGTCCTTGGGTGCACTGACCATTCTCTTTCCCAAACTCAATAATTAAATGCTCAGGGAAAAACTATCAATAGTGTAATAATTATCAACAAGTCCCTCCTGAATTTTTGTAGAGGAGAAAATGGCCTCCTGGTTGGAATTATTTGATTAAGTAGAGGAATTTTTTCATAATGAGTCTATGTCCGGGAAAAAAATTTAAGGATTTAAGAATCACCCTAAGTTTTATTTCAGTCACTGAAACCCCAGAACATGGAGAAATAACTGACAAATGGAAGAGAGTGAGAAACTGGTAGAATCTCTAGAAACATGGAAGGGATCTTTCCCAAGCCCCTCCCCTTTGGCTGGATGCCCTTTAGTCAGAAACAAAGGTATCACAAGGAAAGCACTTTCTCCTCAGGAAGTTCTTAATTGTGTTATTAGGATCCTAGGCATGGTGAGTGGAAGCCCTAGATCCTCAGTCTTTACTCATCTAAATACTACACAAGTGACTCTGGGAAAGGCAGTCACCTGCTTATGGGGTGAGTTTATATCTCCCTAAATCCCTGTGTTGAGGCTCTAGCCTGCAGCATGACAGTATTTGGAGGTGGCACCTGCAGGAGATATTTAGGTTTAGGAAGTCATGAGAATGGAACACTCATGATAGAACAGCATCCTTATAAGAAGACAAAAAGATACCAGAGCTTTCCTTCTGCCTTCACACACACTAAGGAAAGGCCATGTGAGTGCATAGCAAAAAGGCAGCTGTCATTAACTTCTATTATTAGGATATATATTTTCAGATTATCCACTTCCTCTCAAGCATGCTTTATGCTCCCACTGGGTGCCAGGCAATGTGCTACAAAGGAGGTGATGTAAAAAAATGAAGAAAAATATTCCTACATTCAAGCAGTTTTCAGTTAGCAAAGCTAGGTTCTATGGCAAATAAAAAGTGAGCTCATCAAACTCATGTCCATAACATTTGAGAATATTTTTAAAGAGGGACACAATGAATAAAAATGATGCGTAAGAGTTCCCGTTGTGGCACAGCAGATATGAATCTAACTAGGAACCATGAGGTTGTGGGTTCCATCCTGGCTTCACTTAGTGGGTTAAGGATCCAGCATTGCTGTGAGCTGTGGTGTAAGTCACAGATGCAGCTTGGATCCTACATTTCTGTGGCTGTGGCATAGGCTGGCAGCTATAGCTCTGATTCGACCCCTAGCCTGGGAATCTCCATATGCAGCAAGTGTGGCCCTAAAAAGCAAAAAAAAAAGAAAAGAAAAAAGATGCATGGCATTACCTTGGAGAAAATTAGCATTATTGGAAAAATTTATATTTGAGTAGTTATTTCAACTAATCACCAGGAAAGCTTTTTTCTTCTGAACAGAATATTAATAATCTTTACTAGACCTAAAATAACGTTTGTTTTATTCCTCTCTGGTTCTAAAAATGCAAAGTGGTCTAAAAGCCAAAAACTAATTTGCAGTTTTCACAACTGAATCACATCCATTTCCTTCCAAATTGGATACTAGTGGGCTCTGCCACCAAGGCCCAAACAGCAGCCCAACTCAAAGCCCAACAGTTTCCTTGGGGAGGGCCAGGCGGGTTAGGTTTCATTAATAGAAGCCTGAAAAAGAGCATCTTTGACATAGAAGATATTCAATCAACAGAAAGTTGGAGTAGAAGAAATTTAAGTCTCTTTCCAAACCTAGAATGCATCATTCTGAGAGACTTTGACTCATGAAATGTGAAGGACACCCTATCTAGGCTGTGAATGGAAACCAGGTGTTCTCATTCCAAATTGTGATTTTTGTAAAGCAGGCCATAATATGTCTAGTCTATAGCTCAAGGAATAAAATAGTTGTTGTCTTTTAGTTAAGGTAAATAGTTTATAGGGCAAAAAAAGAGCTTAGTTTAGCAAACCATTTTACCCAAGCCTCCTCTGAGCCTCAGCTTATAGAATGTAGATAGATATAAATAAAGGTATAGAGGCAGTCACAGATGGCAAGCTTAAAACAAACCCTTAAGAAAAGACTGGGCTCTTCAGGAGATACAACCCTCTTCTGACTAGGGGGCAAAGGAAAGAGAGAGGTGGCAACGGCCTCTCTTTTACTTCCCTTTGAGTGCTGTAGAAACTGAATGATAACTGGGAGCAATTTTAAGCTGACCAGATGATAGCTTTTCTGTGATAGAATGTTCATTGGAGGAAATTTTTATCAGGGAAAAAAGAGGGGCATATTTGTATGGTAATGTAAGAGCCTATTTGACAAGTGGTAGTCTAAATTTTGATAATGCAAAAAATAGGTGTAAGTTGAAAGGATATACTTGCCACCAAGAACATTCTGGTTCAAGAGAACAAAATCTCTCCAGCTAATATCTAACTAGAACAAGAACCAAGGAATATGCCGCTTATGGTTGTGATATCTAAGGATTCATGGATTCTCGTACAGGAGAATCCATAGTGGATATTACATGAAGGTTGAGAGCATGGGACTTGGAGTCAAAAACTGTCTCTTATCCTCTCTGAGGCTTAGTTTGCTCATTTTTATAATGAGATATCAATACGATTTTCAGAATATTGCTATAAGAGTAAATGAGATAATACATGTAAAACTCTTAACATAAATTTAGGTACTTAATAGTATAAATCCAAATCTGAAAATTACAGTAATTTGGAATAATAATAATAATTTATAAAATAATTATATTTAATTCAAACCTCTTATAAAATACAAAGTAAACCATAATTCAAAGAGGGGAAAACTTGCTCAAGAAAAAATATCTAGGAAGTCTCAGAAACGAGATTATAAATCCTCTGATTTCAGGCTAGTATCCTCTCTTTGGCATCATGCTCACACATACATATCAGGGTATATACACAGCATAACCTCCCTGACTTCTCTATTCTCTATGGATCTGTTCCACATAGCTAGTTCCTTAGTAAAGGGAAATAGGTCCCAAATTCTGCTACCTACTCTATAAGATTTCCATGAAGAGTAAATTCTCATTTTCAATACCTGATAAGCTGACTCAATCTATTTAATCTTTTCACTGTGTTTTAGCTAAAGCTTTCCTTTATTTCTACAGGCCATTACTGGTCATTTAGTAATGCTTTGGATGAGTTAATTGATATTTACTAATTGGCATATTATGTTTTATAGTATTAACAGTGAGGTTTTTAAATCTTCAATCCCATCAGGCTCATCACTGTGAAATGACAAAACTATGATGAGTAGTCCTGCATCCCCCCTAATACACACCCAGGACATGTATCAATGGATTAATCAGTCCATGACCCTAGGTGAGTCAATGAAAGTTCTTGTATTAGAATCCAAAGGGTTAGAAATCTTAAGTGGTAGGGCTGTCCAGGGAAGTTGGGCCTCAGTCCCTGCATTCACTATCTTCATAGGAACAGATGACTGAGGTGCCAGGAATTATATGCCCAGAGGCCAAGGTGAGGAAAGAGAATACTTTCCTCCCTCTCAGGGGAAGGAAAAGTTCAGTTTCCTAAGGATCAGTGATACTGTAATCCCTAGAAACATATAAATGGTTTCTTTGGTGCCAATTGTTTTTCCAATTTATTATTCCACTGAAGTCCTAAAACTATATCAAATACATATAATAAAGGCTGTCTCTTCTGCTTCAAGCTTCAAAATAAGACCTTTTGATCCAATGTGGGGAACTCTCTTGGGTGTCGAATAGGAATAAGATTAAGCCATTTGAACTCTGAATTACTTATCCAGTGCATTAAAGATAAACTTGTTATCCAAACCACTCAGAGGGGAAAAAAAAGTGTTTTTCGATACATCTCAGTTTGTAAGTTTGGGAAGTCCTCCTCACTGTCCTCCTTAATAGTAAACTTTACAGAGATTAGCATCTAGTTCAGTGACTCTAAAGATAAGATTCTCATCATTCATTGCTTCTCAATTTGAATCAGATATGTATGAGCCTGTGTTTACTATGATCAATTGTAATGAACCTCATTTTTACACCTCATTTCTATGTGA